>NC_045427.1:513444914-514103664 GCF_902635505.1 Sarcophilus harrisii | reverse complement strand
TTCCAGCCCAAGGAGGATAGGGCAGGGAAGCTCTTTGGAGTTGGAGCTTTTCATTATGCTCTATAGGAAACAAGTTAAGTTATGAACCTGATTGCTCTTCCCTTTCTCAAGTATAAAGACGGTGCTGTAATAGAGATTCTGTCCCACATATAGGGAAGTATGTTTGTATATATACCTTTGAAGTAAATATTTCTTTATAAAAACTAATCTATTAAATGGTTAAATGGAACTGGGTGTGAGGGGATGGGCCCTGTACAATTAGGAGAACTAAGGCAGAGCCTTTGGGGTGGAGGGTTGGAGCCAAAGGCAGAATATAGTCACTCCGAATCCTGTTAAGCGTCTTAGAGAGCTCTAGGGGAAGGATGAGATGCAATAGACTTGGTCTTTAGGTGGGAAAAGGGGCGCAAGAGAGTCTCTGTTACAAATATATTATCTCATATAAGTCTCAAACCAACTCAGTGAAGGTATTTTATTTTAAGAGTCAGAGTAAGGAAATTCCCTTTATCAATGCAGACCTTTCAACTATTCTATAATTTAACAATTCTAAAAAGTGGCCCAAGAGATTAAGTCATTTATTTAAGGACAGATAGCGGTATGCTTCAGAGACTGACTTAACCTAAGATCTCTAACCCTTGCTTGGAGAGACAGTGGGAAGATCATTTAATTTAGAATCAGAAGACCTGCATTCAAATCCTGCCTTTGACAAGTTTATTACCTCTTTGACCTTGTTCAACAATTTAATTTCTTGGAGCCTCAGTTTCCTCATCTGTAAAATGAGAGACTTAAACTAGATGATGTATAAGGTCTCTTCCAGGTCTAGATCATGGTGCCACTAAACTATAATACCTTTCTATAATGGTTATGGAAATAGTGATCAATGATGATAGTGCTGAAGATGAGTTACACTGATGATGCTGTCAACATTGATTAACAATTTACTTTTCTATGATATTTTAAAATTCATGACAATTTCTCTCCTATAATAACCCTGTGAGTCAGCTAGTATAAGGATGATGATCTTTATTTGATAGATGAAGAAACTGAGGAATGTGACATGATATGTCTTCCAAGGCACACAACTTTGTTGTTTTTGTTGCTCCTGTTGAGTCATTTCTGATACATTTGGGGTTTTCTTGACAAAGATAACTTCAGTGGTTTGCCATTTCCTTCTCCAGTTCATTTGATAGATGAGAAAACTGAGGCACACAGTAAGTGACTTGCCCAGGATCATACAGCTAGTAATTGTCTGAGGTCAGGTTCGAACTCAGGAAGGTGAATCTTTATGACTGTGGGCCTGGGACTCCATCACCATTCTATTCCGCTGCCCCAAGGCACACAGCTAATAAGGGTCAGAACCTGAATTCAAACTCAGTTCAAAGTATCAGTGGTATCCATACATACTTTATCCATACATAAGGATCCCTATGGGTTGAATACTGACTTAGTTTTAAAATATTTTATTGTATTTTATATTTTATTTTTATATTTTTATATCTTATTGTATTTCAATTTATTTTGTTAAGTATTTCCAATTATAGTTTAATCTGATTCCATCCATACTTGGGTCACATAATCGAGAGCTCTGTTCTATATTCTGGTGGTAGGAGCAATAATGGTGGTAATAATGATATAAGTGAGAATGGTCATGAAAGGCTAGAATCAGGAGAATGATGGACACTCAAGAAAGACTATGGGGCATTTTATAAATCAGTATATCAACATGCATCTGTATTTACAGGTAAATGGGGCACAAGCTGAGGTCGTACATGGTGATGGAATAAGAAGAAAAGAAAAAGCATTCAGCTGGTGGGGGGTAGCTTCATGTACCTTTATATAGTCTTACCCTTCCTTGGGATCAGTGGACCAGTCAGACTAGGGTAATTTCTGTGCAGACAACCCAGTGATACAAGAACCAGTTCCTTACCTACCTGTCATTCCCTGACACCAGACAAACAACTCCCAGCTGCTAAAAGGAAGCATCTGCATATCCAAGCAGCTGCCTGCATCTTTGCTCAGGAGTTGTAAGGTGCTAGGGAATAAAGCAGCAGGTGTGAGCCCCACTGGGAGAAGGTAATAAAAGCTACAGCCATAAACGAGTTTATTATTGTTGTTAACTCAGAAAATAAATGTCTTGAGTGCTAATAAAACATTGTGCTTTCTTTCCTTCTTTCTTTATGTCTTTAAGTCTGAGCTTCTCCTGGCTGGTGGGAGCCACGGTGCCGCCTCCGGCAGCCACGTGCCAGGCCTTGACGGCTGGATGGGTGGGCGACATACTTGTGCTCCTCCCTGCATTTTTGAGCCACAAGCTACAAGCTGCAGAGCAATCGCAGCCTCCTTCTTTTGAGAGCTTTTGGCTCTGTTAGAGCATGGCCCAGCCAAGGAGGAAACAGGAGAAGGATTTGGCAAATGAGGATTTGTATGTTTTAAAAAAAAATCCACTTTGAAAAGTATAAATATAAATATGTTATTACTTCAACTCCATTACTTCAAAAGATCTGTGATTTCACTCCTTTCTCCCCACAGACACAGATCACAAAAATAGGTGGTTTTCCTGAGTTGCTTTGGTCAAAATGATGGGACAGGCAGCCTGATAATCTCCACATCTCCAAGCTGAGGCTATTCCAATAATGGGTTTATGTTTGAAGTCGTTTCAGCTGGGTTGAACCTGCCCAAGGTTAAGGTAACCTCCAGGAATACAGGATCATCTTCACACATGTCCAGGGTCATACAATGAGTAAGTGTCTGAAACTCAAGTCTTCCTGTCTCCAAGTACAGAGCTCCATCTACCCAGGTGTTTGTTCACTTATATGTTAACCAAAAGAAGTCAATTCAATCTTGAGCTGCATTGAAAGGCACGCTCTGTATTCTTAGGGAGGTGGTAGTTCCACTGTACTTTGTTCTCATCAGATCATGTTAGAGCAGTGCTCATTTCTGGATGATACACATCATCAAGCAACGATGTTATGGTGGCCCTTAGATGGAGAACGTTCTCAAAATTCCTGGTATATGAAGAATGGCTGAAGGAACAGCGATGTTTAACCTGAGTAGCAGGAGGGCATGAGAGCTGCTCTCTCGTATTATAGAATTGTCATTTGTAAGAGAGATTGTGTTTGTTCTTTTTGGTCTCAGTCAACTAGCCTTTAAAAACTTATTATGGCCCAGGCACTGTGCAAAGTTCTGTGAACACATAGAACCACAAAAGATAAACAGACAAAAGTCATCTCTCATACATGCTTCCTTCTCTTTTCTGAGTTTGCTACCATCCTGGTGCAGGCCCCCACTTCAGAGATATTACATGTTTGGTTCCAGAACACAGCAATAAAGTGAAATTGCCAGTCACATGAGTTTTTTTTTTTTTTGGTTCCCAGTGCATATAAAAGTTATACTTATACTATATTGTAGTCCATTAAGTGTGCAATAGCATTATGTCTTCTAAAATGTGTACACTTTAATTAAAAATGATTTATTGCTAAAATACACCATCATTTGAGCTTTTAGTGAATTGTAATCTTTTTGCTGGTGGAGAGTCTTGCCTCAGTGAGATGGCTCCTAACTGATCAAGGTGGTGACTGTTGAAGATTGGAATAGCTGTGGCAATTTCTTAAAATAAGATAACAATAAAGTTTGCCACATAGATTGAGTCTGTCTTTCACAAAAGATTTCTTTGTAACATGTGATGCTGTTTGATAGCATTTTATCCACAGTAGAACTTCTTTCAAAATTGGAGACAATCCTCTTAAATCCTGTCACTGTTTTGTTAAGTGCCACTGCTTTATTAAGTAAGTTTATGTAATACTCTTCAAGATTGTTGTGTCTCAGGGAATAGAGAGGCCCAAGGAAAAGGAAAGAGATAGGGAAACAGCTGGTCGGGGAGGAGTGTATGACACACACATTTAACAATTAAATTCACTATCTTACGTGGACAGAGTTTGTGGACCCCCACACCCGGGACAATTACAATAATAACATCGAAGGTCACTACTCATAGATCACCTCAACAGGTATAATAATGAAAAAAATTGAAATATTGCAAGAATTACCAAAAAGCAGAGACATGGTGCGAACATATATTGAGGGGAAAATGGAGCTTATAGATTTGCTTGACATAGGGCTGCCACAACAATTTGAAAACAACAACAAAAATCCAACAAAACAAAAATCAAATAAAACAAACAAACAAACACACAAACAAAAATAACAAGCTGAAGTATCTACAAAGTGCAATAGAATGAAGTATGCCTGTATTTCACCCCTGGACTATTGTACTAGCCTGCTAGTTGATCTCCTTCCCTCAAATATCTTCTAACTCCAATCCATCCTCTTCTCTGCTGTCATACTGATCTTCCTAAAATGTAGGTCTGATTATATCATAGCTCCCTGACCTCATCTATTCAATAAATCCAGAGATTCCTTATTTCCTCCAGAATAATAACTTTTAAAAAAACTTTTTAAAAATGTTAATAATAACATTTTTTTAAAAAAATGACTTTTAAAGCCAGTTCTTTCCTACCTTCCCAGTGTTCTTTTTATTCATTCATTCATTCATCTATCTAGTCATTTTCTTAGTTGAAATTATGGATTGTTTCTGCAATTTGTTGTTTGACCCATTTATTCTTCAAAATTAGATTACTTAATTTCTAATTGGTTTTTAGTCTCTCTTTCCCTGGCCTTTTATTGAATACAATTTTTATCGCATTGTAGTCTGAAAAGGAAGCATTTATTGTTTCTGCCTTTTTGCATTTGATTATGATGTTTTTATGACCTAATACATTGTCATTTTTTGTGTAGTTGCCATATACTGTTGAGAAAAAGGTGTATTCCTTTCTGTCCCTATTCATAGATCTCTAGAGATCTATTATATCTAGGTTTTCTAGAATTCTATTAACCACCCTAGTTTCTTTCTGTTTATTTTGTGGTTAGATTTGTCTGATTCTGAGAGGGGAAGGTTGAGATTCCCCACTAGAATAGTTTTGCTATCAATTTCTTCCTATTACTGGCTTAAAATTTCTAGAAATTTGCATGCTCTATCACTTGGTGCATACATATTTAGTTTCATTATTACTTCATTATTTATGGTATACTTTATCAAGATGTATTTTCTTTCTTATCTTTTTTAAAAAGATTTTTTTTTTACTTTTGCTTTATCTGAGATCAGAATTGCTACCCCTGCTTTTATTTTTTACTTCAATTGAAGCATAATTAATTTTGTTCTAGCCTTTTATTTTTACTCTGTATGTGTCTCTCTGTGTCAAATGTGTTTCTTGTAAACAACATATTGTAGGATTCTATTTTTCAATCTACTCTATTTGTTTCCATTTAATGGGAGAGTTCATCCCATTCACATTAACAGTTATAATTACCAACTCTGTATTTACCTTCATCCTATTTTCTTCCCTGTATATATTTTGTTCTCTCTTTCCACACTATCCTTAGTTGTGTGGGCTTTTTTTTTTTTTACCCACACCACACACTACCTTATCTCCTATCATCCCTCCTCCCTTCCCAATCTTCTTACACCTTATTCCTCGCTCCTCCATGTACTCTGCAATCCAGTGATTCTGGCTCCCTTGCTGTTCCTCACATATTATACTCCATCTCCTGTCTGTGGCCATTTTCGCTGGTTATCTCTCATGTCTTATGCTTTCTCTCTAAATCTCTATCTACTGTTCCCCTTGAATCTTCCACATCTCATCTTCCATAAGAAACCTTTCTCAATTAATGTTAATGTTTTCCATCTATTGATTATGTCTGATTTATCTTGAATATAACTTTTTAGTACATAGTTGTTTGCCTGATGTCTTCCCCATTGGACTGTGAATTCCTGAGAGTAAAAACTTGATTCTTTTTTTGCTTGTCTTTTGTGGTTCTTTGCACCCCCAGAACTTTGCACAATGCTCTGAGATACAATAGGTATTTAAATGTGAGTTAACTGAGACCAAGAAAAACAAATATAATTTCTCTTACAAATGATAACGATAAAATTCAAAATAGTTTTCCTGCCCCTCCTATTATTCAGGTTAAACATTTCTGTTCCTTTCTTTATTCATTCTTCAAATATCAGGAATTTTGAGACTGTTCACCAAACTGATCACTATAAGAGTCACTGTAACATCTTTTCTTGATAATGTGTGTTGTCCAGAGATGAACACTACTCTAGATATGGTCTGATGAGAACAAAATGCAGTGGGATTATTACCTCAGTCAGACTACAGAGCATGTCTCTCAATGCAGTCCAAGAATAAATTAGCTTTTTTTGGTTGACATATTCATGAACAAGTATCTAGGTAGTTAGAGCACTGTATCTGGAGATAGGAAGACTAGAGTTTAATTCTGCATCAGAAACTTACTAGTTATGTGATCTTGAACAAGGCCTTTAACTTTTGTGTGTCTCAACTTATTCTTTTGTGATATCAGGTTAGCAAACATAATATATGTACACATTTATATTTGTGTGTGTGAGCCCTAAAAATTGGTGAACACAGAAAAGGGATCATGTAAGAGGTAGTATCTGAGCTGAGATTTGAAAGGAGCTGGGGGTTCCAAGAATCAGAATTGAAAAGGGGGGAACATTCTAGGTTCACTGAATAGACTGGTTAAAGATGCAGAGATGGGAGATGGATAATATATGCTGAATAGCAAATAGATCAATTGGATTAGAACAATGATTCTCAAAATATTCTCCATTAACTTGTGGAAATATTTGAGATCCTGGCTATCTCCAAAAGGTCAAACTTGTTTTCATCATAGTGCTAAAATGCTTTAATCTCTAGTATTATAAATATCAATTGATATAGCCTACATAAACAAAAGCTTTTTGGGGATCCTCACAATTTTTAAGAGTACAAAGGGGTCCTGACACCAAAAAGTGTGAGAACTTCTGAGCTAGAATACAAAGTACATAAGAAGGAATAAATCATTAGTTTGGAAAGATAATATTGAACCAGATAAAGTGTTTTAAATACTAAACAGACAAGTTTGCATTTTGTATTTTATCTTCGAGGAAATAGGAAGCGCTTAAAGATTTGAGAATGAGATGAATTCCCATGAAAATAATTGCAGCTGATGTATTTTATGCAGAAATGGATAGTATGCCACAAATCAAATCAATCTATTCACTAATACTCAGTATCCTCAGTCATAAGGTGGGAATAGGCAAGGTTGGAACAAAATGTTTAAAAAAATGTTAATAGCTAAGGAAAAAGAGATGTTCAAGTCTTTTAGTCTAGGCAGTATAACCTTGTACCTATATTCAGCATGCACATTTTTTTTCAAGAATCAGAAGGCATTGTCCTACATAACATCACAGAAATGTAATTGATTATATTTTGACAGAAAACTATTTGTTATTGACGTAGGAGCCACCTCTTGATTCAGCTATGTGTATACTTGGACCACAATTTTGTTAGCGTAATGATCAGTATGTTCCTTGAGGGCAGGGATTACTATGTTTTTTGTCTTTGTATTCCTAGCAACATGTACAGTGCCTGGAACAAAGAAAAAGTCCTTAATAGATGTTTGCTGAATTTAATTAAGATCAAAACTCACACAAAACTAGAAGAATAAACAAAAGAAAATTATATGTTCTGCAATTTAAATGATTCCAACCTGCCCTTTTAAGTCAGTTATTGGTGCTGAAAAAAAAGGGAATTGGAGAGAGTAAAGGACATCAACACCAATTACCACAATTTCAAACAGAAATGTAAGCAATCTAGATAAACAGCCAAACAGAGAAGACCAAAAAGCCTGAAAATTGCTTTAGTCAGGAAACTCTCTCCTTATTTGCCAAGTGGATAGATATGGCAGCCAAGGGCAATGCTGGTTTAGATTATAAGCACATTTGTAAAAATTTAAAGAGAATCATGGTAGAAGATTATGAACAGTATCTCTTCATAAGACAGTAAAAAGAAGTACACCATAAAAACCAATTTAAAGAATTTGGCAGGAGACCCAGCAAAACAAGAATTATCCTGGGGGCATTTAGTAATGAAGTAGGATAGATGACAGCAAAAAGATGAAGGATGGAAAAGATCTGCAAAGATTTTTATAACAAACTCTTTTCACCAACAAGGACAATATAGCTACCACTTTTGGACTCTTACATTATTGTCCCAGATGTGTTGATATAGGAAGTGGTAATGACACTGGAGAAAATAAAGAGGGACAAAGAGGCTAAATTAGATAAGAGATTTGTATACAAGAAATTTGTGCTAAGCAATGCAATTTTAAGTGTGTTGCAGGATTAATTTTCAAAGTTTATAAAGAAGGGTAGTATACTAAGATCATAAAAGAAAAACTCAGACCTTATTATTTCTCTTTTTCTCATATTTACTCCCCCCTCAACAAAGATGACTGAAAGAAAATAAAAAAATTAGTCATCTCTATATACCTGTTGTTCCTATCAATGTAAAAAAAAACTAGACTCAATAGGCTATGAAATCATTGAGATCAGGGACAGATTTTAAAAGTTTTTATATTCTTTTTAGTTTTTTTTGTTTTTTTTTTTTGCATCCCAAGTTCTTAGCATAGTACCTGGGACATAGTAAGTATTTAATAAATGTTATTGACTCAACTTGATTTGAATAATCTATAGATGCATTGAAGACATCAGCAAAAAGAAAATTAGAAATGATAATTTCACAAACAACATGAAAAAAACATGTTTTTATGGCTCATAATTTACTAAAAAGCATAACAAATGCAAAATCCCATTTCACTTATTATTTGTTGACTGTTACAATTTTATTCAACAGAGTAAAACATTGCTTTAAATGTTCTCTTCCAACAAGATATTTCATATGAGTTTATCAAAATAATACAAGATTTCTCCAAAATTTTGACAGGGAGCATCATTTTCTATTCTCTTGGTTCATTATTATTAAAAAGGTTAAAACATGGAGAACGTAGTCATAGATTATTGTATTTTGTGTACCTAACTTATTTTATTGATTGACTACTCTATTTCTTAGTCAGTACTAAATGATTTGGATGACTATTGCTTTATAATATAGTTTTAGAACTGGTATATAGCTAGGCCACCTTTTTTACAAAGTTATTTTAACAGCCTCAAGATTTTCTAATTTCAGAGATGTTTTTAGTACCAATATTCTTTGAGTACTATTAAGTAGTTATAGAGACCCTGTGATGTCCAAAAAAACTGAAAGACAGTATTACTCAAAAGAAAACAGAGAGACACAGTGTGAGTGTGCCCAGGCTATAAATATTGCAAACAAGGTTTTGTGAAGGTGAAATGATCCATAAAAATTGTCAGCAAAGAACCGTGTGAGTGAAAGGAAGATGAGCTGTTAAATGAGGAAAGACCATGTGCATCATTGGTATCACTGCAATGTCAAGACCTGTAGCATGCTGATTAGAAAGTCCATGATATACTTATGGACATACATAGACAGTCTCACAGGATGAGTAGGTCCAAATTGTTGGAAGAAATAGTCATATTTATGAGATCACAGTTCTATTTGAGTATTTTGTAGTAGTAGTAGTAGTAATAATTGTTCCAGCAGTAGCAATAGGAGCACAAGTAGTAGCAATAATAATAGTGTTAGTAGTGGTGATGGTTGTTATTTGAACACACATATTTGGGGCCATGGTTTTATTGTTGGCTCCTTTCTCAGATTACTTTTCTTCTATTAATTTCTGAGCATGTTCATAACTATTTTATTTCTATGGTACAGCTATTCTCTATGGTATTTAGCTTTGTAGATTTACTTAGGCAGAAAAGTTTCCTTTTTACCTTGAAGTTCTTTTGAATAGATTTGCAGGATGCAGACTGTTTAGACTAGGTCCCTAGCCCCAGAGGTAGGAGAAAAATATGTAGGTAGAAACAGCTAGAATGACTAATGAATCCATAAAAGAAATTCTTTCAAACTTTATGTTTATTCTTATCAAACCTACTTATGATTGGTTTAGTTAAATGATCCTGGGCTCTGCTTATCCAACATGGGTATATTTAATTTAAAAGTTAAAGCTCCTTTTGTTCATTTCAGCATAAAACTATATAGATGTTATCTCCTTTAGACTACTCCAAATTGGTCCAGAGTTTAGATAGAATCTATTTCCCAGGCTGGGATCATAGGTGTGGCTTCATTTGTCCAGAAATGGACCACAGATACAACTATGATTTGAGCAGTGAAGCAGCTCACAAAGCATCTCTCTTTGCATCCTTTTTCTATTTGTGGTTTGTGTTATTAATAAAATTGGTAGTTAGATTAGAATTAGGTATAACTACATTTATATACTTAAGCCCTGGAGTTTGATTAATGCACCCCATAAAATATATATATTTACTGGCCTTCATCTCTATCCAATAGCCACCACCCTAATATCTTAAGCCTTGGCCTAGGAATTCAATTCCCATTCTAAGACACTATCCCCTTAGCCAACAGGCAGCAATGACAAACAAAAACTATCTGTGTTCTTAAGGTTTTTAAGTTTTGTCCAAGATCTGATAATCCCAAACACTGCCTTCTAGATTTTTTCTGGCAGTATAACTTGCACCCACATGAATCACCAGAAGTGGAGGTTCTCCATCATGTCTTGGGCACACACCCTGAAAACTTATCAGACTTCTCTACTGATAATGTACAGTCAACACATCATGGCTTCACTTCCCCTCAGGTTACGATCACTGACTCTATTATTATTTCATCTCCTTTAGCCCTTATTGAATGATCTCACACCTGACAGCTGCTGTGAAGAACAAAAAGCTTCTTCTTTTTCAGAGAGTCTACCTAATTCATCTTTTAAAACAGCTTCATATCTATTCATTTGTTGTTCAGTTATTTCAGTCATGTCTGACTCTTTGTGACCCCATTTAGGGGGTTTTCTTGGGAAAGATACTAGAGTGGTCTGGCATTTCCTTCTCTAGCTCATTTTACAGATGAGGAAACTGAGGCAAAAAAAGATTAGTTATTTGCCTAGGATCATACAACTAATGAATGTCTGAGGCCAGATTTAAACTCAGGATGTTGACTTCCTGACTCCAGGCCCAGCTGTCTCTACCTTGTACCATCTACCTGTCCTATCCATCTATTACTCCCAAGTATTCAGTGAATCATCTCTCCCCATACTGTCCCCACCCCTTTTTTTCCTTTATATAATATTCTTCCCCCCACCAATCTGTGGCTATGGCCCAGGATTTCCTGCTGCTTTTGCAGATGCCTTTTTTTTTCTTTACAACGAACTTCTTTTTTTTTTTTTTTTTTTAATAATATTTGATTCTGCTTGATGGCTGGATAGTGGAGGGATTTTTCTAATCCATCTTTGCCCTTCTCTTCTAGAAAAGAGATAAGCCTGTCCTTTGAGCTCAAATAAAAGTTACTTGGCCATAGTAGAAGAACAAACCTGAAACATTTAAACATCACTGTAATGTAACATTAACACATCATTCATCTTATTTTCCATACTTGTTGGGAGTGAAATCTTCAATACTTTTTCATTTGGTTAACAGCATCCGACATCATGTGGTGAAAGAGAATTATTGATGAATCTAGGCATCAATCTAGTGGCCCTCCCACCACCTCATACCTCTCAGATTGGCTAGAATGACAGGGAAAGATAATAATAAATGTTGAAGGAGATGTGGGAAAACTGGGATACTAAATACATTGTTGATGGAGTTGTGAATTGGTCCAACCATTCTGGAGAGCAATTTGGAAAAGGCCCCTGGGACCATATCCCAAAGAAATCATAAAAAAGGGAAAAGGACCCACATGTGCAAAAATGTTAGTAGTAGCTCTTTTTGTGGTGGCAAAGAATTGGAAAATGAGTAGATGCCCATCAATTGGGTAATGTCTGAATAAGTTATGGTATATAGAAGTAATAGACTATTATTGTTCTATAAAAAGTGATGAACAAGCTGATTTTAGAAAGACCTGAAAATAGTTACATGAACTGATGCCGAGTGAAACAAGCAGAATCAGAAATACATTGTTTTTTTCCTAATAAATTTATTTATTTTTAATAACACATTTTATGAATCATGTTGAAAGAGAAAAATCAGAGCAAAAGGGAAAAACAATGGTAAAGATTTTAAAAAACACAGAAAAAGGAAGTGAATATAGCATATGTTGATTTACATTCAATCTCCTTAATGATGGCATTTTCGTTCCAAAGTCTATTGAGATTGCTTTGGATCACTGAATCACTGAGAAGAACCAAAGTCTTTCATAGTTGATCATCACACAATCTTGCTGATACTGGGTATAATATATTCCTGGTTCTGCTTGTTTCGCTCAGCATCAGTTCATGTAAATCTTTCCAGGCCTTTCTACAATTAGCTTGTTCATCATTTTTATAGAACAATTAATATTCTATTACCTTCATATATCACAGCTTATTCAGCCATTCCTCAATTGATGGGCATCTACTCATTTTCCAATTCTTTGCTACCACAAGCAGAGTTACTATAAACATTTTTGCACATGTGGGTTCTTTTCCCTCTTTTAAGATTTCCTTGGGATAAAGACCCAATAATGGCACTGTTGGGTCAAAGGGTATGTACAGTTTTATAGCCCTTTGGTCATTTACCAGGAACACATTGTACATAGTAACAGCAAGATTACATGATGACCAACTCTGACAGACTTGGTTTTACTCAGTAGTTCAGTGATCCAAGGCAATCCCAATAAACTTTGGATGGAAAATGCCATCCACTTTCAAAGAGAGAACTATAGAGAATAAATGTAAATCAACAATGCTATATTCATTTTTTACTTTTTCTTCTATTTTTTTCCTTCTAGTGTTTTTTTCTTTTGTTCTGATATTTTTCTTCCCAATATGATTCATAAAGAAATGTTTTCTTTTAAACAATATATATGTATAACCAAAAAAATAGTGGCACCTCCTTTAAGAAGCTAAAGGTAGTATGATTGGCACATTCTGGGGGCAAATGACCACCTATCAGAATATAGTTGGGGGATGACAAATTCCCATGGGTTAGTAGAAGAGATTCCTCTCTATAAAGCAGACACCTGAGGACTGACGATTCTTCTTAGAGGAAGTTCAGTATGTGGTCATTGTTGGATCTGATCACTAAAATCTTGAGAAATTGAAGCTAAAATGTTAGGACCTGATTAAGTTCCATTTTTTTTTTTTACTTAGTTTGACCACTTAGTGGATACACTATCCAGGAAAGCCCATAAGCAGTTCTCTACTGCTTCTACATTCATAGGAAGAAATCAGAATAAGAGCATATAGCCAAGACAGCCTTTCTACTCCCTTCTGCAAATAGAAAACTTTCCTACCCAGTCCTGATTGGGCTTAGTAAATGAAAACCAGCTTTATCAGAGAAGTTAGATTCCAAATGCAACTGAGTGCCTGGTGCTCCATCCAACCCCCAAAGGCTTTATAGAATCTGAGTTGGAAGGAATCTCTGAGACTTTCTAATCCATCTCCTGTCTAACCCCAGAATCTCTTCCACAATATGACAAGTGGCCATTCGGCTTCTCCAGACCTTCAGTCATGGGCAGCTAAGCACCAGAGCCCATCTCATTTTTAAACAGCTCAAATTGGTAGGAAGCTTTTCCTTGCTTTCAGCTAAAATCTTCCTCTTTAGCTTCTGTCCATTACTCTTCATTCTGCTCCTGAGGTCAGACAAAACAAATTTCATGTATCTTCTATACAGAAATTCTTCAATTACTTGAAAAATAGCTTTTCTGGGTTTTACTTTTTTTCAAGCTAAGCATCCCTAGTTTCTTCACCAGATTCTCATATGGGGTGATCTCCTGCCCCCAGCCATTCTCGTCACCTTTGTCTGGATACATTTGTTTGTCAATGGGAACATACTTCTATTGGCATATGTGTGTACATACACATATATTCATACACATGCATATCTATATGCCTATATACATATGTATGTGTACATATGTGTATACATACATATATTTAAATGGCATTGTAAAGTTTGCAAAGCATTTTACATATTTTATATCACTTAATCCTAAAGCAATCAGCTTTCAGGAGGAAACTCGATTTCTTCCTCTCTGGTCATCTCCTTCTCCCCAATCAGCCTACCTATCCCTGGGGGAGTATCCTTTACTCACTTCACTTGCACACACATACATACTCACATGCAACACACATACCCATACACAAAACACAGAATTTACCCTCTCAGTTTTAGAACTATCCACAATAATAAAATCAGTACATAGCAAGTATTTGATAAATGCTTTTGCCATTCGTTCATTATTTTCATTCATTCAATTATCTCGTTTTGCAAGGTCCCCTCAGAAGCCTGTACCCCCAAAACTTCTAGCGATCAAGGGTGTATATATTATTACACCTGGATATGCAAGGTTTGTCTCCAGGTCAAGGCTGGTCTACTAAGGCTGCTTCAGCCTCTACCAATTTCATTGGGTTCCTTGTCCAAGATGTCACTCAACTTAGTCACATTTCCCTTACATCCTGGGGGTTGGGGGACATAATGCCCCTAAGGGCAACCACTGCTTCATCCCCTGCTCCAAGAATGCTGACTTTGGACATCACCCAGAACCTCTTTGCTTATCTCTGATTGAGACCCTTAGGTGAATTCCCATTTTTCACTCACATTCATTTCTCTTGAGAAGTAGAGCCAAACAGAAATGGGATTCTGGGCAACTGAACTGTATATGAGGACCACCATGGGCTGCATGTTGACTTAGAAAACCCCATGTTGATATCATTTATGTTCTAGTGCTTTTTTATTTATTTTGTTAAATATTTCTCAATTACATTTTAAAGTGGTTCGGGCAGCATACTTCCCCCCAGACCTCCATTTCCTCAGCCATGGTTCAGATCCCTTCTAGTAACAATTTCTATGATATGATATCTTACTTGCCTTTTCTGAACACTAAATTTTCTTTCCTTCTCTCTGTTCTAGCTGGCAGATCCTGGGAAACTTGTGCTGGGATTGGTGATCATCAATAGAAACATTAGAAATGAAACTGACCTTGGAGATCACCTCCTCTAATTCCCTCATTTATCACAATGAGATTGAAGTCTCTAGGAGGAGATCATAATAAAAGTGAGAGGAGAAAAAACATGAAAGCACTGGATGCCTGAAGAAGGCTAGAAGGGGGAATCCCCTCCGGGGACAAGGGATACAATGGAAGCTGCATGTGGGGAAGGCAAGCCTCACTCTATTGTCCATTTATGCAGTTTTGGTCCTAAGCCTTGTTGCTCACCTGGACAGAGGAAGCACTATCGTAAATTACAAAGCATCGCTTCAGTCTCTCCTAGCCCAGGAATAATCCCTCTCACTTTCCCCTTTCTCTGACAAGGCAAACTCTTCCCACAAAGACACTAGTATAAGCTGGCCAAGCCATCCCTTAATTGCTTTGAATCTCCTTTCCCTGTGTCTCCATCCTCCGTGGCTTTTTGAGGGAGTGTCAAAATGCAGTTAGATTAAAGACTTAATCCTGTGAGTCTATGATCGCACTGAAGGACCTGAAAAATCTTCACCCTTTTGAACCCGGTGAAACCAGAGTGAGGAAATGGGGATTAATTGTCGTTCTGGGTCCTTTTCCTTCTGCTGCAAATAAAATTTGGACTTTGAAGCCAAGCCCCAGGTTTGGTCTTAAATCCCTCATTAGGTGAGGCTGGATCAGATTCACGGAAGCTTAAGACCCGAGGAACTCCTCCCCCAGAACCTCCTCTTGCAAACTCCTTACAGATTGCTTCTGCAAACCCAGCCTGACCTTTTTATTTATCTTGCAACGTTCCCTGGCCTTAATGGGCACCTTGGATTTATATTCCGTTACCAGGCACCGAGCATCTCCCCACCGGTGCCTGACACGAATGCCGGCTCCCTCTAATAGAAGTAAATTGTTTTGAACATGCACAGCCATGCCTCGATATCATTTTTGCGGCGCCTCATTACGATATTGTCGATATTCCCCAGGAAAGGGCATCTCTCCGAACGCGTTTGCTTTTTTATTAATGTGTGTGAAGGCAAGTCAAGTCTGATTATCATGAAGACAATTGCTGAATTCCCTCCTGGAGAAAGCTCATTGAGACTGTGTAGGCGGTTTAATTTCAGAGACCCATTAATTGGCAAAATTGCTTAAGCAGCTGCTTTCTATGTCATTTTAGGACCACTTTATGAGAAACAGAGCTAAGAAGAGAGAAGGGGAGGAGGGGGGAGAAAATCCATGACAGGCAACATCTCCTGTTCTGTAATGCAATTAATGTACTGAGCCACCTTTGATGTCCCAGCTCACAAAGGGACTGGCAGACACCAAAGTTTGTGTTGTACCAGCACCATATGGAAGATCAGACCACTGGACTCCTTTGCCTTATTATCTTATTTTCCATGACCCTCTCCACCCAAGTTCTGCTCAGTCCCACTTTCCAGATGTGTCCTAGCATTCTAATGCTCCTATACCTTTCCCTCCCTAAATCACAAATTGTAGTGGTTGTTTTTCTCATAGAATTTAGAACTGGAAGGAATGGAGTTCCAAATGAAGTCCCTCATTTTATAGAGGAGGGATCTAAGTCCACAGGCATGATGCTACACTCAGGATTTTCTTTGAAAGAGTCTTGATTTCACTGTTGCAGAAAATTTCCCCACGAATTCAGATTGTATCAATGCTTACTGGTGATTTTGCAACTTTTCACAGCTACCCTCTGTCACTTTCCTTGGTCCAGCTTTGGTAATGAGCCATAATTTGGAGAATTCTATTCCTCCTTCCCCTCTTTGCCTTCTCCTGCTCCTTCTCCTACTTTTTTATTTCCTTTTTCTTCACTTCCTCCTCCTTCCTTTCTTCTTCCTTTGAAATTTGAGACAGTTATCTACCTCTTATTGCTCTCATTTTGCAAAGTTTTTCTAAGATCACTGACAGTTGGTCAGGATTTATATCAGCCATTTTTTAGTACATTATAGTTAACCTGGCCCTGTACACTTGACCTAATTGTGAACAGCTAAATGTTCTTATCTCTTTTCATGTGTTACCTTTATTTTCTTGATTTGTAAAATGAGGACAATGATTTCATACTACTTTCAATCACATTGTTTTTATTTAAATCAAACTGTTCAATTCTCTACCACATCTTTTCTTCCTACCCTTTCCTCCACGGTTTTTGCTCATGTTCTATCCCATTGCAGGAAAAGACATAAAAAATGTCATAAAAAGCTCCAAGGAATCTGAGAGAAGACTAGAAAAAATGTAAGATGAAATGGAACTTAGGATAAGTCATGACTAAAATTTTAAGGATAGGGATGAGGTTAATGATGGAGGGACCATCAAATGTTTTGTGAACTTTGGAAATAAGACTAAAGTAAAACTGTGCATCTATCACAGACTTATAGAATCTTAGAGTTGGCCATCTATTTTAACCTTTATAAGAGAGGAATCCACACAATAGAAGATACAATAGAAGAGTCACCTCTCCAACATCCCCAGCAAGTGGTCATTCATCTTTCACTTAAATTCTTCTAATGAGAAGAGAAACGTACTACCGAATAGGTTAAGCAATTTCAATTTTGGTTAGTTCTAATTATTAGGAAAGTTTTCTTTAAATTGTGCCCAAATTGGCTCCTATTCAGGTTCTAATTTTTCCCTCTGGAGCCAACTGAACAACTCGAATTTTTCTCCCATATGACCACCCTTCAGATATTTGAAGATAACTATCATGTACTCCATAAGTCTTTTCCAGACTAAATTTTCTTATTTCCTTCAACCAATCCACTTATAGGATTATCTCAATATACTTCCTAATCCTGGTCTTCTTCCTCTAGATGTTCTCTAGCTAATTATTGGGGATTGAGAGGTGAGAACAGGAGATCTGGACTTGTGATTTCATCAGCATGAAAACTCCCAGTGTACAATCTCCCTTCATTGATGCAAATGGACAATCAAGACATCTATATAACCATCCTTCATCCTTTCATAGGGGGTTTCTCTATTAAGGAAATAATAGACTAATGTGCTAATGAATTAACATGTTTTCTATACTAAGTAACCTAGCACTATTTGGATAGAGTTTTCCTTAAAGACAATGCCCAGGGGAGAGTCCTGGCTTTTGGCCTATGCTAAATCCCATCTCTGACATTTTATACCTGTATAAACTTGGGGGACCCATTTTTTTGTCTTGGGTTAAATCCCAGCCCTGATACTTTATACCTGTGTAACCTTAAGGAGATGAGGGAATCATTTCTGAGACCTGGCTTAAATTCCAGCTGTGACCTCTGTGTGACCTTGGAGGAATTATTTCACCTATCTAGACTTCAATTTCTTCATTTGTAAAATGAGAAAGTTAGACTAACTGATCCCAAAGGTCCCTTTTAGTTCCTATGATCTTAAGCGTAAACATGATCCAAAGTCTATAATGGCAATGTTGGGAATTCCTGGTATGGCAAGTTCCTCCACTGAGGCAGAATTTATCCAGTGAGATTATGTCTAAGACATATCTTTATAAAGATAAAGCTTAAATCTTTATGTTACGTGTAGCTTTTATTATTATCTCTAACTTGGAACCTTAAAGATTCTGAGAAGTTAAGAAAACTTCTTTTCTTATGTGGTCACAGTTAAGGCGAGTGAGAGGCAGAAATGAAATCTTCATTTTCCCGACTCCAATGTGAGCCCTCTATCAATCATACTGCATTGCCTTGCAAGAGTGATCTTTCTTTGTAGAGTGATTATTGTGTGTGGGATTCTCAATGAGGAAATTACCTCTAATCACAAATAAATGAAGTTGTTCTGTATGTTAGTCTTAGAAGAGTATAAGGAAAAATTAAGTGACTTGCCCAGGATCACCTGGTCAGTACATATCAGACAGGACCTGAGCTCAGGTCATCCTAACTCTGAGACCAGAGCTCTATTCATTTTGCCAGTCTGTGTCTCCAAGAGAGACCATACTAGTGAGAATTTCTAGCACAGAGACAGGTGGTAAGGGAGATATTTAGGGACAGGCAGACCTTCTGGTCCCTGTCAAATCAAACCATGTGGATGACTGTTCATTCTGCCTAAGTTCTGCCTCTTAGGCCTTTGAACCACCAAACGCCCCCTCTTCCTCAGTCCTGGCAGCATGAATCTGAGAACAGATACCCAGCATAGGCACCCTCAGTGGGAATATATACCTTTAGAGTCTGATTTGGAGCCATGCTCACCCCCAGCACATCTTGTGCCAAGCAAGTGAATATAAACAGTGTGATTATCCCTCTGCTGACTGCTATGGAGTCTATTTATACTACTTAAGACACAAGATAAATTGCATCTCAGTTTCATAATGAAAGAAATATTTCATTTTGTAGAGCTGAGGAACTGTTTATTGAACATAAAGACAACATTTTGCCATAGTTTGATAATAAACTGATCTGGGAGATGGTTTCACTGAATCAATGGTTCAGTCTGACTTTGGATATGGCACCTTTGACCTCCTATAAAAGAAGTAGAAAGAGAAGAAGAAAAATGTCCTCAGAGCTGAATATCAGAAAGAAATCTTAGAAACATGGAGCTGAGATAGAGACTGAAGGTCTTCTATCTAGGGACATATTGGGGAAGACGGGAATTGAAAGAAAAATGAAAGATGTATTAGTAGCCAAGTCAATAATGGCAGGTTTATTTGGTTCACACATATTTCCCTTATTTTACAGAGCAGTTAATAGGCCTAAAGAGGAGATAGCTTCTCTCTGAGACTATAGAATATGGAGACATAACCAGCAATTTTTTGCATCCAGAGTGGTTTCTTTTCAGCTAAAGCTCTGCCTCTTGTGTCTCTGTGCCATTTTTTTTCTTTCTTCATTATAATGGGAGCCCAAGGGTGTGTAGGGGGAGAATTTAAAATTTTATCTCTATATAATTATTAGTAGTAATTACTGCTATGAGTGGGCATTTAAAAATGTATGCACTTAGCAGAAGAAGCAAGATATTATGGGGAAGAAGATGAGGTATGTGTTCTCCTCATTGTCCCCATTAGCTTGCCACTGGAGTTGTACAGAAGATAATTTCAGCGAGCCTGCTGAAGATAATCTTACAGTTCAACATTTTTGTTCAGTGACAAAAATAATTATTTTATCTACTTGTTTATTGAATATTAAATATGAATGAGTAGTAGCAAGATTTGTCTCGTCTCAGGACCATTTCTATTTGAACCTTGTTGAAAAAAATAAGAATTAAAAGATGACAATGATGGTGATGATGATAATGATGATATTTGGCATACTAGTATAATACTAAATATAGAATCAGAAGACCTTATTCTGATAATTCTGGCTTTGACAAGTATTCTCTGTATGACCTTGGTAATTATCTTCCCTTTTCTGAAATTCAGTTTCTTCATCTATAAAATGAAGAGCATAAGACTTCATGTTCTCTAAAGTCCCTTTCAAGTTTAATCTTCTGTATTTGCTGTTAATTCCATAGTACTTTGTGGTTCAAGTTAAGTCCTAGAAACTATCATGGGAACATAATTTAATCTCCCAGAGTCTCAGTTCTTTCATGTATAAAATGGATACAACAGAACTTTACCATCAACACCCTAGAGTTGTTAAAAGGAGAGAGCAAAGCAAACTCTAAATGCTATAGATAGTAGTTATCATGATTGTTTGTTACATCTTACGATTCTCACAACAGACCTTAGAAGATAGTGAAGTTATTTTTGTCCCAGAAATTAACAGAATTGGGGAACTTGCTCAGGGTCACATAACCAATAATAGGATATCACAAAAGAGCCAAAAGAGCTTCTGATGCACTTACAACTTTAGGTTATGATAGTAACACATGTACCAATCTCTTATCTTCCCAGCAAGTACAAATAGGGAGAGCAGTCATGCTGACCTGACTTTCCCACCTCATATTAGCTCCAAAAGTATATTATTCCCCTTCCCCATTCCCTTGTTATTCCCTTATTGGATATCATCTTAGAAATACCCTCATTGAGTGACTTCTTAGCATTTGATTTGTTGGATGGGGAGGTTTTTCATGAATTAATATCCACAAACCACAGCAGGAAGGAGCTGAGTTGCTGAAAGCTGGTGGACTCCTATTGTTTTTACTTCTTTGTCATGGATTTTTCCTTTACTGCTAATAATCTTCCCTCTTGGACTTGACATAGCACTTAGTTTAACGCCTTTCTAACGGTGGAGCTGAGCAATGGAGTTAGAGCCTAATGACATAGGTCAAAAAACACAGTTATGTTACACACTAGTTGGGTGGCCATTGGTGAAGACTCACCTCCATCTGTGAAATGAAGGAGTTGGACAATGCAGTGGGGCAGAAATAACGCTAAAATTACTGTCACAGGACTCAAGTTAGAATCTGCACTTGTACTATTTGGGGCCCCTTCCCTCCCACATAAAATAAGAAGTTTGATCAGATCACTCTTGATTTCTCTAGATCATTCTACCTCTAGAGCAACAATTGCTAATGTTTTGTCCAAATCCAGATCTAAATTCTAAGTAAGGAAGATTCATGGATCATTTGAGTTTTAGTTCAGAAGGTCATAGACATCAGGCTGGTCCAAACTCATTTTGCCAATATGGAAACAAAGGCTCAGGAACTTTTTGAGCTTTGTCCCAGCTAGGTTAAGCAGAGTAAGCTTCCAAGGAAGAACTTGAACCCAAGTTCTATTCTACAGTCTTGGCTTTTTTTCCTTCTGAGTATTACCACAGATGATGGATGGAATGCAAAATATATATTAAAAAAATGTAAATATGAGCCTTTTTTAAAAGAAATCATGGAGTGGGGCCTGCTCTTGACAGGATAATTCTTTGTCCCAAGTCTCATCCTGCCATCTATTTTGTGTCAGGAGGTTGCTCATTTTATTGCCACTGAGGTTCTTTGGCAGAGTATATTGTGTAACACAAAGCCACTGTGTGGTCCTCATTGTTCCTTAAGGGTGCCAGCTGAAAGGGAACATCTGTGCTCTTGCCTTTGCCTCTGTACACTCTTTCAAGCTCTTTGCTGTCATTCCTTCTCCTAAGGCTATGGTCTGCCATTCATGAAACCAACATCTGTGACTTTGGAGCCGTCATGACAGCCTTTCATGTGGGGTGCTCCACTCTGAAATGGAAAGAACACTCACGAGGCTGGAGGAGAGTCACTCAGAGGCTTCTCTCCCTGGCCTCTCAAGCATGGAAAAAGATGTCAGGTCATGATTAGTTCTGGAGACATGTCTTGGGAAGGATTGAGAAACAAGGTTGGAACAGTCATTTCCTCTCTTGGCTTCCTTTCACTGATAATGAATGAAATGAGGGCATTTTTCTTTGGGAGTGGGGGAGATTTATTAGGGACTAGCCATTTTTACATTCCCATATTTAACTTGGATATCGAAAATATCCTAATCTTTGAATATTGAGACTGAACTTGGGATATTGAGACTGAAATTAAGAGACAGTCATTGTAAAAGTTGAGTTCTGATGTGTCGTAAGGACATTTTGTGTTTACTTATATTGTACATATTGTTTTCCCTCTCTGATAGAATTAAAGGCAGATATGGGTTTTTTCCTTGTTTGTTTTTTGTTTTTGTAACCCCAGAGCCTACCATTGTATTTGGCACTTAATAAATGCTTACAGAACTAATTTGATGTGATTTTCCAGTGTTCCAATGATTTTCCTGCTCTGAAAAAATAAAAAGAACCTATGTTTCTCTTAATAAAATTAATGGATCATGATGGGATGGAACAAAGGACCAAAGAACCCTGTTCCTCCCTTTTTATAATAAATTATGTGCTTAATAAAACTAAGCAAAAGCTTTTCCTGAAACCTGGTATTAATCAGAAATATCTATTGGTAAACTAGAAAATGAAGGTTCTTTTTATCACTTTTTCCACCATTTTCCTCTCAGTCTTGCCACTTGATAGATAAGGTTCATATCTCTTTCCAAATCCCACTCAAGTACTCTGGGTGCATCTATTGAACAGACCTAGCCTCTGAGTTAGAGATGAGGAAAGGGAGCTGTCACTTTGGTTCCCATATTCCTGTTCTTTTTTTTTTTTTTTTAATAGTATTTTATTTTTCCAAAAATATGCAAAAACAGCTCTCAACATTCACCCCTGCAAAACCCTGTGTTCCAAACTTTTCTTCCTCTCCATTCAATCTGACATAAGCTAAACATAAAAGGTGAAAATACCATGCTCTGGTTCACACAGTCTCCACAATTCTCTCCCTGGACGCAAATAGCATCACAAGTCCAATGGAACTGTCCCGAACCACACCCCACTGTTGAAGAAACAAGTCATTCAACAGTTGACCATCACACAATCCTACTGCCTTTGAACACAATGTTCTCTTGGCTCCACCCACTTTACTTAGCTTCAGATCATGTAAGCCTCCTCAGGACTTCCTGAAATAATCCTGCTGAATTTCTTTTGGAATAATAGTATTCCATTACATTCATATGCTATAATTTGTTCAGCCATTCTCTAACTGATGGGTATCCACTCAACTTGCAGTTCCTTATTAGTACATAAAAAAAGGCTGTTGCAAATATTTTTGCATACATAAGTCCTTTCCCCTTTTTTATGATTTCTTTGGGATACAGACCCTGTAGTGACTGCTGGACCAAAAGGTGTGTGCAGTTTTATAGCCAAATTGCTCTCCAGGATGGTTGGATTATTTCACAACTCCACCAACAATTCCACGCCCCTGTTCTTGAATATAAAATAGACAATGCTCTAGTTCTGAAGAAGAGGAACCTAACTACAAATTAGTTTCCACTAACCTTGGGGGCCCTGGAGCATATGTTTACTGAATGATCTAAAATTATCTAAAACTAAGAATCCAGATCAAATGAATTTGTGGTGAAATTCACTTGTGCAGACCATATTCTGTTTCCTTTTTCCCCTTCCCCCACATGCATTTGAGAAAAGGATTTCATTTTGACTAAGTAATGATTCTTTTTTTTTTGATTGCCCTTCTTATACAACTATATAACCATAGTGTATTAGAGCTATAAGGAAATTTAGAAGTTCTAATCCAACCTATTCATTTCTTTTTTGTTTTCTTATAAAAATATTTTATTTTATTGATGCATTTAACTTGAATACATTAATTATTTTCCAACCCCTCATTATACTTTCTCTTAAAAAAAAAAAAAAAAAAACTAAGTTAAGTGAAGTAGAATATTTGTGACTATCAATTTGTATAGTTTGCCATTTGTTAACTGAAAAGATATGTCCCCTGACTTTAATGACTTGGAAACATTATTGTCCTGTGTATTTTACCTGAATTTTGCTGCCTTAATGTTTTCCACATTTATATTATTGTGATCATTATGCATATTTGTGAATCATAGAAGAAACTTTAGAGCTCATCTCTCTATTCCATCCCCTTTATATTACAGATGAGGAAACTGCATTCCAAAGAGTTTACATGACTTGTCCAACATCATTTAGGCAGTAGCAGTCCAAAGCTAGTTCTCTTTCCACTATACTCCAGTCTTCCCTATAAAGTTAAGGCTGGTATCCAACAGTATCATTTATCACCTAACCACTTCACTTTACAAATAGTTCTGCTTTCTTGTTCTGTAGCAATTCATAAAGTCTTTCCACAGTGCTCTGAATTTTTCATTTCCATTATTTCTTTGAGCATAATAATGTTCCATTATGCTCATGTACCATGATTTGTTCAATCATTCCCCAATCATTGGATATATAATTTGTTTCTAGCTTTTTGTTATTAGAAATAACTGCTGTGAATATTCTGGCATTTCTGTCACTGACCTCCCTAGGGTATAAACCTACTAGTGGTATTGCTTTTCTTGAATGCCAAGTGGACCCATTGTACAGTTGAGGAAATGAAAGTCCACATAGTAATTTAGAGGGAGAACTGGAACTAGATTCTAGGTCTATTGTCTACATTACCTTGCTTCCCACTGTGTGCAATTTTGTTCATTTATTTCCACTCATGTCTTACTCTTCGTGATTTCATTTGGGGTTTTCATGGCAAAGATAGTGAAGAGGTTTGCCATTTCCTTCTCCAGGTCTTTTTATAGTTGAGTAACTGAGGCAAAGAAAGTTGAGTGACTTGCCTAAAGTCACACAGCTAGTAAGTGATTGAGAATGGATTTGAACTCATGAAGACTTAAATCTTCCTGATTTCAAGCCCAGTGCTTTATCTACTACACCACATAGTTGTCCCTGGTATGAAATATCAGATACTAAAAAGAGACAAAAGAAGGAGGACCAGTAGACAAGGTGAGTATGTTCAGAGTTAATTAAGTTGCTTTGAAAAGGTGCCATGACAAATAGCATGGTTATATCACATGCAGAAGAAAATTATTCTGAACAGTAAGATCAGTATATTTGTCAATATTATAGAGCTTATTTGGAAAACTGAAGGCTTTCTTGGAGCTATAATAAAGGCAGAGCAAGTATAAATTTACCTACAAACTACAAAATTTAACTACAAAAGAATATAAAATTTATTTTTTCCACTTAATAGCATGTTATTTTTTAAATTACATGTAAAGATAGTTTTCAACATTTACTTTTATAAGATTTTGAGCTCCAAAGTTTTTCTCTCTTTCTCCTCCTCCCCAAGATAGCAAGCAATCTGATATAGGTTATATACATACAATCATATTAAACATATGACTATGGAACTATTACTCATGTTGTAAAATAAGAATAAGAACAAAAGGGAAAACCCTGAGAAAGAAAAAAATATCTTAATTGAAAATAGTATATTTTATCTGCATTCAGATCTCATAATTCTTTTTCTGGATGCAGTCAGCATTTTCCATCATGAGTCTATTGGAATTGTCTTGAATCACTGTATTTCTGAGAAGAGTTAAGTCAATCATAATTGAGCAATACAAATGTTGCTGTTACTATGTACAGTGTTTTCCTGGTTCTGCTCACTTCACTTACCATCAGTTCATATAAATCTTTTCAGGTTTTCCTGAAATCCACCTGCTCCTCCTTTCTCATAGAATAGTATTCCATTACATTCATATACCAGAACTTGTTCAACCATTCCCAATTGATGAGCATCCCTTCATTTTCCAATTCTTTGCCACCACAAAGAAATGATATAAATATCTTTGTACTTATGGATCCTTTCCTCTTTTTTAATATCTCTTTATGATAAAGACTTAGTAATGATATTGCTGGATCAAAGGGTATGCACAGTTTGGTTGCCCTTTAGGTACATGAGGGATGGGATATAAAATTTAGAAAATATTCCTTCAGTAATTATAGAAATTGAACTTAACAGAACTTTTTATTTATATTCCCAGAGCACATAGCACATTTACTAGGTCTCCAAAAAACATCAGTTATATCAGTAAGGATAGTGACTGCAGTTATGATTCCATCAACATAGAGAACTCCCAGAAAAGCAAACTCCTTCTGCCACTGGAAGCTGGGACCTGCTCTGAGGCTCAGAGTCTTAAAGAGTTGTCCAAACAATGTCTACTGGCCACATGAGGCCCATAACACTCGAGTATGGCCCAAACCCAGTTAAAATGTAATTGGGAAATATTTCAAAAACATTTTTATAATACAAATAAATACAATTTATCTGTAAACAAATAACATAATAGCATAAGTAATATGAATGGATATAAATAAATAAAAATACAATAGAGCATAGATCATACTAATGTGTTTTCTTCAAGTGAAAATGCGGCCTGTGGGGATCCCTATGTATAGTTAGATGGCTCCCAGGTCTATTTGAGTTTGATATCACTGGCCTAGATCACTGAAAAGTTTAAATGAGCTCTCCAGGGTCACAAAGCCAGCGTGTGTCAAAGGGGGAACTTGAACCAAGTTCTTCATAACTCCAATTTTCTATCCAATAAAAAATCTATCTATTAGATTGAAAGACTATCTAATAGTCTTAAATTAAATTGAAAAATTAAGAAATACTTTCTTTCCCCCTTTACTCCCTCAAGACATTGACACATCAGTAAATATAAGAAGTTATATTATATTATATATTACAGGGCCAACCCCGGTTGTCATCACAAGGCACCAGTGCCGTTGTCGATCTCCACGGTCACCACGTTATCTAACGATGTAATAACCGAACTCCTGAAAAAACGAGTCCATCCCCATGACATTCAGAAATTCAGACTGGCGCCTACCCCGGGCCCAATGTGCATGATGTATATTTATTAATAAAGCCAGAGTGGTGTCCTAAAATTATCCACAGAACACATTTGCTAACCTACGGCAATGGGGGGAACAATTACTTATTAATAAAGCAATAGCTAAATCTAATTATAGCCCCATCAGAGGCAGTGGATAATAAAACCGAGTTTGCCTTCCAGAGCCGAGTGACCCAGCCGACCTCAAATCAAAGTTTAAACCATCCGTCAGCTTCCAATACATTCCCAGCACACCTACCAATTACCAGCGCCCCAGTGTTGCTGTCTCGCAGGGGTCAGAGGTCTCCGCCAGTGCCAGATCGCTGTAAGCTAGAATGGAGCTTTAGAAATCTCATTATCCTGTTAACCATACATTTATCTGACAAGATAAAAGAGACTAGGTGACCAAGCTATCATTAAAGATTAATAGAAAGTATAAAAAATTCAGCTGCAACCAGCATTACTGTTTAGAGTCTGTGATCGGCATGACAAGGTTATTAATCAGAAAGCCAAAAAGATTTAGGTCTCTTCTTTTAGCGTTCTCTTTCTCTGTCTGTCTCTCTATCTGCTTCTCTGTTTATCTGTCTGTTCACCTGCCTGTTAATCTGTCTCTCTGTCCATGTCTCTGGGTCTCTTTCTCTGTATCTCTATCTGTGTCTGCCTCTCTGTCCATCTGTCTCTCTGTCTTTTTATCTGTCTGTCTCTCTGTCTCCATGTCTCTCTTTTCTTTCCTCCCTCCCTTCTTTCCTCTCTTCCTTCTTTCCTTTCTTCCCATCTTCCTTTCTCCCTTCCTTCTTTCTCTACTTTCCTTCCCTCCCTTCCTTCCTTCCAAACTTAACAAATTTAACACCCCCTTCCCATTTCAAGTCCTTCACTTTCATTTCCACCTTCCCAAAACAAAGGTCAGGGGAGATGCCTGCTAATTGAATCTTCTCTGTTTGAATCATGACATGTTAGACCAATTATAAAACTGCTGGGTCTCCGAGTCACAAAGAATTGAGGGAAGCTGAGAAGGCCAGAGCCAAATGGAGTTAGGGGCTCATGCTGCTTACCAGGGCAGCTCTTTTTCTCAGAGCACTGGGGCCATTAATAAATTGTCTGGATCAATACCCTTATTAATTTTAATCCAGGCCTACGAGGCACACCCAAGCCCCAGTGTGATCTACCCTCATTCCTGATTCCATTTCAGTTTTACATGAAAGGTTCTAAAGCTACAACTAGGTGGGAATACGAGACAAGCCTCTGTTTTTAAGGCTTAAGTATTCCTTTTATTCTATTTGGCCCCCTTCTTCCTGATTCTTTCCCTCCTCCCTTCTCCTTTTTGATCATAAATCAATGTCCTTTCACAAGTTTCCCTGTAAGTTATGCTCTCAGATGGAGAACAGCGGTCTCTCCTCTCCGTTCTCTGGGGCTTAAAAAAAAGGAGGGAGCCAAGAGAAGGGATTGATGCAGGGCTGGAGGGGGGCTATAAGCAACAGCTCCTTGCTTTTGATCTGAAGCTGTAGAGGAGACTTGGGCCCAGGACCAGCCCTTAGCAAAATTATCAAGGTGAAGTTTGCCCCCAGGGCTCTGTCCATATTCCTTTTTCTTGCCCATCCTCATCTTTTCTCTCCCTGTTTTATCCCCATATCTGGTAGCCTAAGCCATCCACCACGACCTTCTCTGGTGTTTAACCCCAATACAACATTTGAGGGAATTGCCCTATGAGGAGACCCCCAACACCCCAGATGGAAGTTTCCCTTTCTCCATTTTATTTACATTTGTACAGATCTGAGACCCATTAACACAAAATTCCTACAGAAAATAGACATCTGTCTACTCAGTGTTTAGTGAAGAATGCATGAGAGGCAGGTAGCGTGGTATGGTCACTAGAGAGCCAAGAAAATCTGGGTTCAAGTGCTGTTATCTGAACACATGCTGGCTGTAAAACTGTGGGCA
Organism: Sarcophilus harrisii; assembly: GCF_902635505.1. NCBI lineage: Eukaryota > Metazoa > Chordata > Mammalia > Dasyuromorphia > Dasyuridae > Sarcophilus > Sarcophilus harrisii. The sequence continues at coordinate 514,074,699 of NC_045427.1, read as the reverse complement.
AGCCATGCGATCCTCTCAGTAACTCTCTAAGATTGTAAATGCAGAGAAGGCACAACCTAACATTGGAAGAAGGCTTTGATTCATTATCCATTTACTATCACAATGAAATCATAGGTAATGTTCCTATCTTTACCCTTTAAATACCTTTATATACTTGGACTTTCCTCCATTCTTCCAAAGTCTTCATTCCTTCCACCTTATCTTCTTCCTATAAATAGGCAAGGGATTGTCTTTTTGCCTTTATGTATCTCTAGGTAGTTAGCACAATGCATAGCATACAGTAGGAGCTTAATAAATGTTGGTTGGGTTAAGTTAGGGACAAAGGTTGAGTTTTCTGGGAAATGTTATTACAACTACCTAGTGGTTCCAAAGACAGAGTAGAAGCTGAGTTGTATGATCTAAGTCAAAGTGTACAAACATGCAATTCTGCCCCATATGTTCACATTTGCCTCCCTCTTCCAACCCTTCCGATCTCCCTGCCATTAGTCACTCCTTCGGTTCAAGATATAAAATGCTCTGGTTAACTCAGGAAGACCTGAGTTCAGATCTAACCTCAAACTCTTACACTATCTGTGTGATTCTGAACAACTAACTTAAACTCTGTTTGTCTACTTCCCTATCTGTAAAATAGCACTTATTTCCCAAATATGTTGAGAGGATCAAAGGAGATAATAATAATAAAGTCTTTAGCCTGGTGTTTGGCAATAGTATGTTATTATTATTTTTTTAAATACTATTTTCTAGGAGGCAGAATGATGCAATGGAAAGAGTATCAGAGATGTGGCCATTCTGGAAAGGATGCCTTTCTATGTATCTCTAACGCTTAGCACAAGCAATTAGAACCTAGATTCAAAAAGCTATTAAACTGCAAGGTGAAGTTTGCCCTCAGTGCTCTGTCTTTATTCCTTTTTCTTGCCCATCCTTGCCTTTTTAGTGTCCTTCTCCATGTTTCATCCCCATATCTGGTAGCCTAAGCCATTCAACATAGCTACTCTTTGACCCAGTGACTAACTATTACTAGGTCAAAGGAATCAGGGAAAATGACTTCTATATAATAATTTTCTTTTTAAAAAAATTAAAATTAAATTTTAAAATAAATCATAATGTACCACCCTTAAAATATTTATAGTAGGGTTTTTTTTTTTTGGATGTGTGCATGTAGCAGCAAGAACTAGAAATCAAGGTACTGCCATCAAATGGGAATGGCTGACCAAGTTGTGTTATTTCTATATCTAATGGAATACTATTGTGCTATAAAAATATCAGGGGGATAGTTTCAGAGAAACCTGGAAAAACTTGTTTAAATTGATGCAAAGTGAAGTGAGTAGAACCAGAACAATTCATACAATGGCAGCAATACAATACAATAGCAGAATCAGTTGTGAAAGAGTTAGAAACTCTGATCAATGTAACAACCCACAATTCCACAGGACTTATGGTGAAGTGTGAATGGATTCAGAATATAGACTGAGTCATATGTTTTTGTTTTGTTTGTGCTGCTTTTGACATGGTCAATGCAAGAATTTGTTTTGCTTGACTCTACATGTTGTACAAGTCCAAAAACTTTAACTTGGGCAACTCCCACATGAAAGGATTCTGTTTTTCTTGCTTTCTCAATGGGAGAAGGGAGAGGAAGGAAGAAGGAAGAAAATGTGCATCTGAAATTAAAACAAAATAAAACTTAATTTAAAAAGATAGAAGAGAAGCTTGCTGCATTTGGAGTCTGGGGACTTCTCTGGCCACTATCTGAGTGACATTGAGCAAATGCTTTAGTCTTTCTAGACTTTGCTTTCTCACCTGTAGAACACAGAGGATGGACTAGATGATGTCCCTCACTCTAACACTATGGGAGGAGGAGCATAACAAATGTAGTTTTGCTATTATCACCTCTTATTTTTGCGAATTGATCAGATTAGCTTCAGTTACCTTTCAGGACAGAGTCATGGCATCTGAGAGGACAGGACATAGAAAGGATAAGTTTGTGTGAAGAGGTAGGAAGAAGGGCTAGATTTGGAGCACAGGTGGGAAAAGGCAAAATGAACAGGTAGGGGTTAGTCTAACTAGAGCCCAGGGATCAGGGACAGAGGAGATAGCTATGGGCCAGAGCTGGAACATAGGAGAGGAGGGCAACAGTAGGATCCTAATAGACAGGTTTGAGTAAGTCAATACTTTAGCCTTAATTAGGAATAGAGTTTCTATAAAGAAGAGAAAACATATTAGGACTAATAAAAAAATCTTAAGGTAAATTAAAATATTTATTAGGAACCTATTTTGTAAAAAGCTTTATGTTATGGGGCAGCTAGGTGGCCCAGTGATAAAATACTGGACCTAGAATCAGAAAACTCATCTTCTTGAATTCAAATTCAGCCGCAGACACTTGGGGAGCTGTGCCACTCTGAATAAGTGATTTCACCCTGCCTTCCTCGGTTTCCTCATCTGTAAAATGAGCTGAAAAAGGAAATGGCAAACCACTCCAGTATCTTTGTCAAGAAAATTCCAAATGGGATCTAGAAGAATTGGAAAGAATTGAACAACAATAGCAACAACAATAATGTTAGTGGTTAGGGGTGGGAGAGAAAGCAAAAATTAGATAAGATATGGTCTACTTTAAGACATGGTTCCTTCTTTCAAGGAACCTGCATTTGAATAGGGGATGTGATAAGCTTGGGTAGCTATAACACAGAAATATCACGTGATAAGTGCATTAAAGGTATACAAAGCAAATTACTATACAAAATTATAAAGTGAAAAGTTTTTACCAGCCAGAAAGATCAGGGAAATCTTCACAGAGGAAGCAGATAATTTATGCTTTAAGAGATGGCTGGTATTTCAGTAGGACAGATGGAGAAGGAGGAGATTTGGGGCATAAGGTACAGACTGAAAAAAGCACAGAGGTAAGAGATTGCAGTGCATTTAGGAGTAGAGAGCTGTCCAGTTGGACTAGAGTATATGGTGGGATAAGAAGTGGGATGGTGGTAAGACTGGAGAGACTAGCAACTGCCAAGCTGTGTAAGATCTTGAACAAAAGGGGGAGAGGGGAATATTAGCAATATGAAACCACTGATTTTTTAATAGAAGGTTATAATCTAGTCTATGGTGAAGGATGATCATTCAGGCAAAAATATGGAGGAAAAATTAGGAGCAAGCAGGAGAATGGCAGTGGGAAACTAAACAGACTAGTTGGATAGTAACAATCTAGGGAAGCAGCTGTGGGGAATAAAAAGAGAGGAATGATGCACGAGATTTTGCATAGTTGAAATCAACAGTATCTGGTAACAATCAGATATTAAAAGGAAAAGAGGGAAAATCAAAAGAGAAATCCAAGATTACAAACATGGGAGATTAGCTGAATGAAATGCCAAAACAGAATTAATTAACTGGCCTGAAGAGGAACATGTTTGGGGAAAAGATGAAGAGCTTAGTTCTGGATATGTTGAATTTGAGATGCTGGTAGGGTGTCCAGCTGGAGGTGTCTTGTAAGCAGGAGAGGGAGGGAGGGAGGGAGAAGAGAGAGAGGGAGAGAGAGACACATATATAGGAGTCATCTGCTTAGATATTATTTCAAATAATTATTTCAAGAATCAAATAGAGGAAAGAATAAAGAAAAAAGCCACAGGCAGCACTCATGTGAAGGGTCAGAAATTAGCCAATAAGTCTTTATTGAGTATCTGCTATGTTCCAGGTTTTGTTTTAAGTGTTGGGAATAAACACACACAAGAAGGTAAATATGATCCTTGCCCCATAGAGTTCTTATGGGAGAGGTTCAGGAGGCAGCCAAATAAGAGGAGAAGGGTAGGAGGAGATGATAAAAAGTGTCAAAAGCTGTGAAGAGATGAAAGTTCTCTTAGGTCCTAAAGAGAATGGTTTTGGCAGTAGTAGGGATAGAAGTCCGAGAGGAGATGGTAAGAGTGTGAGGAGGGAATAAATGGAGGCATTGACTATGGAAAACTGTCAGCAAGTGAAAGAAAGATTAGAGCAGAGTCTGACTTCATAACCCCATCTGGACTTTGTTTGGTAAAGATATTGGACTAGTTTGCTATTTTCTTCTCCAGCTCACTTTACAAATGAGGAAACTGAGGCAAACAGGGTTAAGAGACCTGTCCAGGGTCACACATCTAGGCTAGATTTGAACTCAAGAAAATGAGTTTTTCTGATTCTAGGTCCAGTATTTTACCCATTATGCCACCTAGCCACCTCTAACAAAAGTAGACTATTCATGATTTTGCCCCAGGATGTCAAGTTTAGAGACTGTCTACAGAATCTGTAGTCTTTCAAGACCATAAAAACAGAGCTTGGTACCTAATTAGCAAGAATGGTGAATTAAAATAGGGAACTCTTGGTCAGCATCCTCTGACAACAACTGCCTCCTCTCCCCACTCCTCTCTCCCTCTCCCTCCTTCCCTTTCTCCCCCCATTCTTCTCTATCTCTCTATTTCTCTCCCTGTTTCTGCCTCAATCTGTCTCTTTCCCCCTTCATTCTTTCCTCTCTGTTTCTCCCTCCTTCCCTCCCTCTCCCTCCTTCCCCCCTCTCTCTGTCTCTGTGTCTCCTTTTCCCTTCCCTTTCCCCACCTCTCTCTCTGCCCCCAGTGAATGCCCCCCAGATACCAGCATACCAACAGCTCCAGAAATCCAAGACTATCACCCTAAAAGGTTATTCTACAGTGATTCTCACCTTTCAACCACCTGCTGCCACTTCCCGGCCCTTTACCTACATCTGTAGAACCAAAACTGCCTGTTCTCTAACAATAGTTTCCACCCAGGCAGGAAATGGAAAGGAAGTTATCAGACCAAAAACATATTTTTTCACCTTCTATCATAGATTTACATTTATGAGGTCAGCAATGTCCCACCCTTAACTTTTTCACCTCTGAGGCAGAAGGATGTGTGGTTGACAAAGGTGAAAGCCACTCCCAGTGCAGAATACCTACAGTACAGAGATTGAGGAGGGGGCTGACAAAGTCAGAGAAAGTCAGCAGAAGGGAGGCAGCAGGGTGGACTGCTAGATTTGGAATCTCCAAGACGCAAGTTCAATCTTGCCTCAAACACATATTGGTTGTGTGACCTAGACAAGACTACCCTGATAGTCTGCTTCTTCTGTGAAATGGGAGTAATAATATCATCCAACTTTCAGACTGTTGTGGAGATCAAAAGAGCTCATATGTGTAAAGTACTTTGCAAGTCTTAAAGAGCTGTATAAAGGCCAGTCATTATTATTCCATGGGTCAGAAGGACAGAAGCGTGGAAGCGGCGGTAACGTCCGGCTGGAGCCAGTCATTACGCCTGGATGACATCTATTATAAAGGGACATTTGCTCTGGAGCTGGTGGTCTACTCTGGACACTTGGATCTGTTCTGTCAGGGCAGCTATTATTTATTAAAACTGGGCTGTGCTCTGCAGTGGAAATACTTTCAAACAATTAAGAAGCATTCGTGAGTCAGCCTCCAGATGAAGTTGACCCAGAAGCACAGCTATGGAGCTGTCCGGTTGAACTTCTTTATTTTATGGACAAGAGAAGTTAAGTGACCAGCTCATGATCTCGCAGACAGATTTGGATTGCCATCTGGTGCCCAAGGTCAGAGACCCTCCTGCTGTTCCCCTCTTGGATTCAGTCGTCACCCCCACAGTTTCTTTGTGTCACTTCTCTCTTTAAACCTTGCCATTTGAATTTGGGTCAGGAAGAAACCCCACCATGTCCGTGCCTTTGCACCGTCTGTCCCCCATACCCAGAATACACACCCATCTCACACTTTTCTTAAAATCCCTTGGCTCTTTCAAAGCTCAAATGCCACCTCCTACGTGATCCATTTCCTGATCCTCACCCCCCCACACACACATTTTGTTTGCATATATTTTGAATCTACTTTGTTATTTAGTCATTTTCCAGTCATGTCTGCAGCTCTATGTGACCTCTGCTGGGACTTAAGCTGGAGCGGTTGGCCATTTCCTTCTCCAGTTCATTTTACAGGTGAGGAAACTAAGGTAAACAGGGGTAAGTGACTTGGCCAGGATCACACAGCAAATGACTGTCTGTGGCTGGATCTGTACCTGTGCTCTGTCCGCAGCCCCACCTAGCTGCCCTTGCATCCACTTACACATGATTATATCACTTCCCTTATTAGAAAATAAGGTCCTTGCGAGCAATCAAGGGCTGTTTCTTGTGAGGGCAGCAGCGTTCCACCCTAAACTGTTTCACTTCTGAGGCAGATGGGTCTTGGTTAACCAGGTGGGAGCCACTCCCCATGCAAATATCTGCAGTTTGAGGGGAAGGAGGGGACTGGCAAGGTCAGAGAAAAGCTGGCAGAAGGGCAGACATAGTAGGTAGAATGGTAGATTGGGAATAAAGATATAAATAATAGAATATAACATAATAATAATATAATATTATAATATAATGTAATGATATAATATAAAGACAAACCTAGCACAACGCCTAGCTCATGGGAGGTATGTGCTAAATTTTGTGTTGACCAATAGATGTCCTTGTGTTCCTGGGAGATGGAGATCCCTCAGAAGAGCCATTAATTCATTTCCATCTGTGGGACAGTGGGTCCCTGGGAAGTTCATACAAAGGGATGTTTTAACTAATGAAATCTGGATTCAGAGGAAATCAAGCCAACTCTTTTCACTGAAAAAGTAGCTGTGAGACACCCCTATTATTATTATTATTTCCTGCATAAAACACCTAGGGGAAAGAACCCTCACCACCAATTGTTGATATCATGACTGACTTGCACGCCTTCAGAAAATAAACCAAGTCTCAGAAAACAAGAGCCAGGAGATCCAACATCTAGTCCCATTTCTTGTGGTCATTAGCAACATGACCATGAACGAGTGTCTTTGCTTCTTGGGATTCTGTTTTCTCATATCCAAAGGGGAAAGGATTGGAATGATTATTTCTAAATTTTAATACTTTCAGCACTAAAATGTTATGGTTCTACTTTCTAGAACCTGTTACCTCTGTCATTGTAAAATAGGGAGAAATAATACCTGCTGGACTTACCTCTTGGGACCAGAGGGACAGTGACGCAAAAATGGCATGTGTAGACAAAGAGATTGTGTGTCAGCCATTAAGACGATGGTGATTTCTAACTCTTCTACTATTTCTTACCAAAAGTAGATACACATGTCTTGAAAGGCTTTGGCCTAACCATCTAGAATCTGACTTGGGGCACTTCTTTGCTATTTCATATCCCTTAAGTAGCTTCTCTTGAGCTCAAACCTCTTCCTGACTCTCCTCGTCTCCTATTTCCTATACCCATGTACCAAGTTGATGCTTCTTTTGACCTGGGAAGGAAAATCAAGAGGCATCATGAAGGAATCAAAGGAGGACATCATAACAGCTCATCACAACGTGCCTTCTGCGGGAACACAGGGTCAGATGTAACAAAGGCATAAAAGGAGATGCTTGATTAAATATAGTTTTAATCACTGGGCCTAGAAGCAGGAAGAGGTGAATTCAAATCCAGTGTCAGACAATCTGTCATTCTTGGCAAGTTACTTAACCACTGCCTGCCTCAATTGCCTTGTCCTTATTTTATGGACAAGGATTTTGCAAAGATTCCTGCAAATAGGATTATTTTCAACCAGATAGTGGCAACCAACAGTGGTGGAGAATGGGGAGGCACCTGTTTCTTCTTCTTCACAAAGTGAATCTCGATGAACATGGCAGATCCCTCGGTAACAGTGTTCCAATGGTGGATATATTAATGCGATACAGTTGATCTTTCTTCTGTCATTGAGAGTGGAATCACAGGATAGTCCAAACCCCCTCATTTTATGGATGAGGAACCTGAAGCCTAAAAGATAAAATACCTTGCCTAACATCTTATAATAAGATAACAGCAGAACCAGGTCATTCTTGACCCAGCGTGTTTCTAATAACTAGTCAATCAACTGGGTTTTTGTATTTTTTCCCACTACAATATCTCCTTTTTTGGTGAGTCTATTTAATTAAGTCCTTATCCTCAGGCCCAAATGTGCTCTTTCTTTCTTCATCCACATTTTTCTTAGAATGATAAAGGAATGAAGATCAACTCGGAGTGCCCAGGGCACTTAAATAGAAATCTACACCCCCCACAAATCAGGACATTTGTAAATAGGCTATAATCCCAGAAAGAATGAAAGATACTTCCCTCACCCAATACAAAAATATCTCCTACACCAGCCTTCCACAGTAACTGAAAATTCCTACCATTAGAGTTTCTCCTTTGCCTTAATGCATTCTAAACAAGGCCCCTATGAAAACACAAATTCACATGGGGTAGGGAGGGGAATGACATCGGGCAAGTGGATTGCATGTAAAATGGGGGGTTGGTACTATATGAACTCTCAGGTTTTATCCAGTTCTAATTTTATGAATCCATAAGTTTGCCCAGGAAGAACAAACTCAGAGCATTTAAAAAATATTGAGGATTTGCCACTAGGTCTGCATTGCAAAGAGATCTAAGGAAAAATTCCTTGATGTACAAAAACATATTTGTAGCAATTATTTTTTATGGTGGCAAAAACTTAGAAATTGAGGGGATGTTCATCAATTGGGGAACAGCTAAACAAGTTGTGGTAGATGATTGGGATAGAATACTATTGTGCTCTAAGAAATGACAAGGAGAATGGTTCTAGAAAAACTGGGAAAGACTTATTGAACTGATGCAAAGTGAAATGAACAGAACCAGGAGAACATTGAAGAGCAATTTTGTAAAGATGTTCAACTATGACAGATTTCGCTATCCTGATCAAAACAAGTATACAAGACAGTTCCAAAGAACTTATGGTGAAAAATGCTATCCAAAGAGAGGACTAATGACTTGAGTGGAGGCTGAAGCATATTATTTTCATGTTTTTTTCTTTTTCTTGCTTTTTTTCTAAAGTTTACATGACTTTACACTTATAATGAGTATCATATAGTTTGTCTTCTCAATGAGTAAGGAAGGAGCTGAAGGGAGTGAGAGAATTTAGAACTCAATTTTTTTAATGAAAGAGAGACAAAAGGAAAAATTATATAGAGATATAGTTAAGTAAGCATATCTATATCTATCATGTCTATATATGTATATATATGTGTACATATATGCATACATATGCATCCCTATGTATGCTTTCACCCACAAAGCTTTGCAGATTAAAATGTAATTGGGAAATGCTTAACATAATTTTAAAAATACAATAAAATATTGATGGTATTATTTTGTGGTTTTCTATATTCATTGGGACCTGCGGGGATGCATTTTTATTTGAGTTTGACACCATTGGACTAGACAACCTCTAAGGTATCTTCTAAGACTGATGCTTTATTACTCTTTGACAAGATAACATATGCAAGTGTTACCTTTCATGTTACAGGGAAATAAGTCCTATTATAGTCCAGAGAAGGAAGACATCAGCAGTGGATGAGTGGATGAGGAAGCTTTCTGCAGGTGATAGACTTGATATAGGTAGGATTGAGGTAAGCAAATAAGGGAAGAGGAAGGATAAGGTAATCACATAGAGTAATAACACCAGTGCAGAAATAAATCAATTGTCAATTGAGTAGTGAGTTAGAGAATAATGAAATAATTATAAAATGGAGTAATGAGTCAACAATGGATTGATCAGGGAGTCTAATAATGGGATATCTTGAAAGTCAAACAGGTTAGACAGAACAGAGTAAATAGGGAGTCACTGAAAGTTTTTTTGAGCATGAACCACATGTTTTTGAAAGTTGAATGAGTCTTGCAGATATGTACAAGATAGCCGGGAGAATGACCACTTAGATTCCACCAACAAGATTTTAGCCCTCATCACCTCACAAAGTGAGTTGATGTGAGGTTATAGAAAATAACTCTTTCTATGCCATTTTCTTTTCTACAACAATATACAAAAGAAAATGGCATAGAAAGAGTTATTTTAATCTGGTAAAATTAGTCGCTCACCCAGTGGGCAAAATCTAGACTTGCTAAGACTTGAGGCACCAACTCCTCAGCCCTGTGCTTTGTTCTCCTTGTCTTGCCAAACATTCCATTGACTCCCAGTCCTGTACCCTTCTCTGAGTAGGCCATGCCCAATTGCACCAGGTAAATAAAAAGGAATTTCGTAGGCTGTGTCTCTTTATTCTTCCCTCCTCGATTTCTGGCTGCCAAGAACTATCTGTCCTATCTGCATAATTGTGGCATTTTATATTCAAAGTAGTACATGTGCAATTATTTATTTGATATATATCTAACATGTAATCATATTTTAAAGTATTTTCCTCTAATAAATTATTTTCTTTTAAGCAATTCAGTTCATTGTTTGGAGATTCTGCTTTTGGAAAAAGACAAGAATAGGAACCATATACTGGAATTAGTGAACAACACACTGCTTTTAAAAGACATGCTCAGCTTGGTCAGGGACTGATAAATGTAAGGAAAAAAATGAGCAAACCTGATGCTACAAGAGAAAAATAACCACCAGGAAATTCTTACCTGCCCTAAATCCCAAGACATTTCTTGGGCTATAAGGCCTGATGAGTAATCAAAATGCAGGAAGTTTCCAAAGTCTTAAAATGCTAAAGAGAGGCAGAAGGAACGATGGATGGAAGGAAAGAAGGAAGGAAGGAAGGAAGGAAGGAAGGAAGGAAGGAAGGAAGGAAGGAAGGAAGGAAGGAAAAAGTATCTTGCCTTCTGCCTCATAGGTGACAATTGTTGTCTTTTCAAATGGGTGATCTTGGTGTGGGTGAGAGAAAATATATTAGAGCATTACATAAGAAGAAAAAAATGATCAGAAGAATGACATGTTTGCTCATTCTTTATCATTAATGGGTTGCATTCAGCAGCCTCTGGGTGCTCTTCCAACTTTGAGATTCTGTTATTCATGATTCTGAAGGAATGCTGTGATACAACATTGTCACCTTCCCTCTAGCCCAGTATTTTGTCTCTGACAAGACCACTAAGGGAAATTTGATGAGAAAACATAATAATGTCTCTCTTTGATGTTTTCAGTGTGCTATAAAGAGCTAATATTGCAATAGAAATAGTCCCAAGGCCTGGTTCAAATCCTGATTCTACATAATAATGTGAAATTGGATAAATCACTTTATGCCTTAAAATTTCTTTTCTGTAAAATAAGAGGTTTTGACTGGATTATTTCTAAAGTACATTCTAGCTCTTACACTCTGTGCTTTTAGCACTTAGCACAAGGTCTGGCACATTTGCCATTGTTCAGTTGTTTCAGTTTTGTGACCTACTTTGGGGGTTTTCTTGGCAAAGATCCTGGAGAGATTGATCATTTCCTTCCTTAGCTCATTTTTATAAATGAGGAACTGAGGCAAACAGGGGTAAGTGATTTGCCTAGAGTCACCCAGCTGGCAAGAGTCTGAGGCTCATCTCTTCAGGGCATGAGACTAAACTGACTCCAAGCCCTGTGCTTTATTTATTTATGCGGTCTAGCTGTCCCTATCTGTCCCTAGTAAGAAATTATTGTATGTCTATGGATTGATTGATTCTACCTTCAAAAGTAAAGGATGTTCTCTAAAGATCCTGAGCTTGCCTTAAAAATCCTTTAGGATTTATGACTCTAGCTCTCTCAATCTTTTATTATTATTATTATTTTAATGGTCAAGGATTAAGGTTAGGTTAATCTGTGATATCATTGCACAGAGAACTTCTATTGAAGGAGATCTCTTTAAAAATGCAGGTATGTACCTTTCTGCAACTCAAAGAGAAGTTAAATGGCCTGGGATCCCACAGTAAGGATGTGCCATAAATGGGACTCCAAAGTCAGTTCTTTAATAAACTCTGCCATTTTTATCCATTGAATTACATAAATCTTTCTAGAATCTTTGGATGCTTTCTGTCTTCACAACTGTTTTTTTGGCATTATATGAGAGTTAACTTTGTTATTTATTATCATTAAAGTTTATTGCAAATCCTCCTTATGACATGAAGGCCTTGAAGTCTTAAAGCCTGTGTCATCAAGGTAAACTCTCTCTAGCAGATCCTTACGTGATGCTTTCCAATCTGAGTACAATTTTTGAGGCCTGGACATGTAGACAAGTAGAGAAGCAGAACCAATAGGCTGACCATTTGGCGATTAATTTTTTGTTATGGCAATCCTTGAAACAAAGAAAGCTAGGAAATGCTCCCCACTTCTGTGTGGTCCCCTTCTGATCCTTTCATGAAGTAGAGGTAGAAAAGGCAGCAGAGAGGATTAAGATTAATTGTTTTTAAATAGTTTAATCTATACCTCATGATAGAACTTCCCTCACCCAGGGTCTCATCGCCCTGTAACATCTTCCACCATGTTGATCCCTTTCTTCCATTGATGAGTTCCTCCCAGGGCTCCATAAAGCCCATAATTTCATTTCCCTTCCAGCTGCTTCTGACTTTCAGGATTTCATAACCCTTGAGGATACTTTCATTCCCTCCCTAATTTTTCAGTAATCTTTTGTCCCATTCCACCCACTCCCCAACAATTAAGCTCCTTGATGGTAAGAACTGTTTTTCCTTTTGCTTATATTTGTATCTATAATCCTCAGAACAGTACCTGATTCTAAGTGCTTATTAAATACTCGTTATTTACCTGTGATAAAACTGTGAGATCCTCATCCAAGAATTAACAAAAAGACAGACTAGCCTCCTTAATCTAGCAGATAATGAGGCATTTTCCTATGGATAGAGAACAAGCCTTGGAATTAAGAAGGAATGGATGGGGTCCTGCCCTGAGACACGTATTGCTTATGTCTGTGTGTATATGTGACACACACACACACACACACATATATATATATATATATATATATATATATATATGTTATTCAACATCTTGGCACATGAGGCAGCTATCTAAGACTACAAGTTACAGGGCAAACACTGATCTGCATTGGTGGAAAGCATTCTCTCCTGGGGAATATTCTACACTAATGAAATTACAGGTTAATTCTCCCCTCCAAAAAAAATCTGATGGCAACGTGCAAATGGTTTTGAAGTAGAGTCCTCAGACCATGAGAAATCTGTAACCTCAGCCATCAGGTGATGAGGCCTGTACTAAATCAATAAGGCCATATTTGTTCTATGTGACTTTGTTGACAATTGTCACAGTCCTGTCTCTTCAGTTTTCACAAATAGGATTTATTCAAAGTGTAGATTGCTTACATAGGACTAGGATAAATCAATTCCTGGTTGCTTGATAACTTTTCATTGGCAGCTAACCCTAGACTGTCATTCATTAATATTTATTAAGCACCTACTATGTTCCAGGTACTAAGTGTTTTACAAATATTATTTCATTTGATCCCTGGAAAGTAAGTGCTATTATTATCTCATTTTATGATTTAGGAAATTGAGGCAGTGATTAAGAGACTTCCTCTGGACCAGCCAGTAAAGTTTCTGAAGTTGGATTTGAATTCAAGTTTTCCTGACTCTAGGTCCAGCACAGTGTCCCTTGTTCCAATTAGTTAATAAATAAGTATAAATGATTTTATCAGATCTTTGGAAATTAATAGTTTGGTTAGAGAAAAGGGAATTTTCAGGAAACAAAGAAACTCAAATAGCTACAATTTTGCCAAGGATCAATCATATACCAAAAAAGACCTAAGGACCAAACTAGTTGTACCATCCACAGAAGGAAGAACAATTCACACATTTTTCTTCTGTTTATATTTCTAGCCTGAAGTCTATTTATTTGTAAAACTTCTGCATCGACCAATTTTAGGAGTACATAAAAGCGTTATTAAGGCTTTAAATGACAAATTTGTGCAATGCAAATACACTAGTGAAGATACATGTTCATCTACAACCAGCCAACAATCAAGGTAATCATATCTAACCAGCCTTAGGAGTAGAAGGGTAAGTAAAAAGACAATCCACACATTTGCTCATTGTTATTCTAATTGAGGACATTAGCCAACTTTTGTCTTTTAGCTGTGATATTTATAATCATGAATGACTAACACTAATCTGGATTTGGATAAAAGAACATGTTTTCCTGGAATGATACTTGTCCCATTTATGTCTGAGAAGGAGTGTATAGAAATCAACAAAATGTACCTAGGGATAAAGTAACTTAAGGCCTCTCTCTGATCCCTAAGCCCAACACAGATAAAGACTTAAAGACAGCATAAGAACAACTACAAATCTCAGAAAATGCTGGTTATTTAACCAGCTCTGACTAAAATTAGGTTCATTGCTAAAAAAAGGATAAAAGATTTAGAACTGAAAAGAGCCTTAGAAGTTATCTAGTCTAACCCTTTTATTTCACAGATGAAGAAACCAAGGCTCAAGCTCATGTAGGAAGGAAATAACAGAAATGGATCCCAATAGACTACAAGGTTGGCAAATCCAGCTTCCCAAACTGATGCTAGCCCTGAGGCAGTATGGAGCAGAGGGTCAAACATACTGCCTGTGGTATAGAACGGAGTCCATAACATTCCAGAGACAGCAAAAAGCAGATTAAAATATAGTTCCTATCTGATTTCAATGTGTTAATGTATTATTAATAATAAAAAAGACATAAATAAGCGTGGTTTTCTAAGTTAATATGCAGCCAGTAAAGATCTTTATGTATATAGTTCATTGGCATTTGCAGTTAAGTATGACACCACTGATATAGAGTTGGAGAGTTTCCAATATGGTCATGAACTTAGAGGGGTGGAGGGTGGAGGACTGAACAAAACTATAGTAAGAGTTCTGAGATTTCATCTTCAAATCCATAAAGAAATAAGCATACCTGGGGCAGTCAGGTGGTGCAGTGGATGGAGCCCCAGCCCAGAAGTCAGGAAGACCTGAATTCAAATCTGGCCTCAGACACTTAACACTTCATAGCTGTGTGACCCTAGCAAGTCACTTAACCCCAATTGCCTCAGCAAAATAATAATAATAATAAAAATAAGCATACCTTCTATGAAGTACGGTCCTCTGGACCAGATATCTAGAGACTCTGTTGACTCTGTTCTATCTCCCTTGAGTTAAACCAGAATTCTTTTCTGGGTCTCAGTTATTCTGTTTGGGAGGTGGTGGTAAGTGTACAAATTTGTAGAGAAAGACCAGTTACTGCCCAAAATAGGTAAGTCATCTCAGAATCTATGGGATTAACGGCAGCCCCCCACTCTACTAACCCCACTTTTCGCCCAGTTTCTATGATTTTCATCCAGGAAAGTGACTTTTAGGGAAATGTGACTCACCCAGCCACCTCAGCAGCCTCAACAGACCCAAAAAATAAAGTTCTCATCACCAAAGTCCTCAGCAGTAACAAATGGTTGAACACTGGAAACATATGATTTCATCCACAAACAATGACACTGAAGATCATTTCAATTTGATTTGCCAGTGGGCCCTTCAGTTTAACTTGCAGCTGACATCTCTTGTCAGTATAGTCTCCTGTTGGAATATAAACTACTTGAGAAGAAGGACTGACTTCCTTTTTCTGTTTATATCTCAGGGCTCAGGGCTTTCTTTGAAATATATAGTAAGTTAATTATTAATTAAATCATTCATTCATTTCACCATCTTCCCCCCACTCCAAACTTCCAATCTCATTCAAGCATCCTCAAGAAAATCAGGGGCTCCCTGCCTTCTTTCATCTGTCCAACCCAATAATATACAATTGCACTTCACGCTCCAAACACCCACCCCTTCAGTTTGTCCATTTTACTCTAAGAATAGTAAAGAAATCAATGCTATCATTGTTCATGAAAAGAGTTAGAAAGTCAACTATGACTCTATAATAATCTCTAAGCTCCTCATACCAGTAAAGTACCTTCTATAGCTACCACTGCTCCTCTAGATTATAGTTCCCATTAGAACATGAAGTCCTTTAGAGTAAGGCCCCAAAATCCACTGATGTATTTGTATCTCCAACACCCACTATAAGTTCCCAGAACACCATAGGTGCTTAATAAATGCTTTTCCACTCATTCACATATTAGATAATACTTTTAAAAGAATGTAGATATTATCATGATGAACAGAATACAGATCCTTAGAGTTGTTAGAGTGTTCAAATCACAGTAGTTATAGTCATAATGTATTTTCTTTGGATACTAATAATATAATTATTATCATGTGAGGGGCTCATTTTTTTTTACATGAAAAAGGTTTTCCTTTATTTAAAAAAAAAAAACAATTTAAAAGGATTTGTGTAAAGGACAATAGACATTTTGTCTATTTTGGCCAACTTGACATGCATCTTCTTGTTGAACCTTCTGGACCAGTGGACCTCCAAAGATCATCTCCTGGAGATTTATTGCATTAAGTTTTGAAACTTCTGACCTGGTGTTCAGATGATCTGATGCACATTGCTTACTATGTCTAGCCCACCCAATCATGTAGTCATCTACCCCAGCTGTCTATTTTATTCACCTTCCCTGTGACTTATAAGACCAATACATTCTTTCCTGCCTTTTACTTCTCCCCTAGAAGTGCTGTCTCCCTCTATTATAATGTAAGTTCCTCGAGGGTAGGAACTGTCTTGATTTTTCTACTTATATCCTTAGTACTTAGCACATTGTTTAAAATATAGGAAGTACAAAATCCATGCTTTTCATTCTAGATTTAAATCCTATTTCTGTTATTCATAACCTAAGTGACCTTGAACAGGTCACTGAAAAACTCTTAGGGGCTCAGTTTCCTTATCTGTCAAATGAGAATAAAAGCACTTCTTAACAAAGAGATGCTGGAATTAAAATGCAGAAATATGAATATGCATATATATATACACATATGTAATGAGTATACATATGCATGTGTATATATATAGTGTGTTATACATATATAATATCTATCAATCATTACACATAAATATACATCATTATATACAAATATATTGCTAGATTATGTAAATTATAAAAGCTTTCTTCTTTTTCAATTTTCAGTGTATGAAGTGGGGAGTAGTAGGAAGAGATAATAAATGCTTATAAAAGAAATTTCTAAATGACAAGGTTGGACCAGATGGTAACAGGCTTTCCGATTCTAATAGTCAATTGCTAGGTTGCAAAAATATCCAGCAGAGAATGAGCCACAAGGAAGTTTTGATGGTAGGAGGTCCTATAGGATCAATTGGTCAATCTACAAATATTTATCAGGAACCTTCAGTTTCTATGCCCCAGGCTAGGCTGATAACAAGAGGAAACTCAGCCCTTGTCCTTGGATAGCTTAGAAATGAGGTAGGAAAATAACATGCACACACAAAATAACTACTCAGTACAAGGTACAAAGTAGTTTGTACAGGCAGTTCCCAGTTGACAAATCAGGCATTCTTCAAAAGTTCCTTTGTAGTCAGTTATTTGGAACTTGGAACCATAGAAACAATGCTGCCAGGGCGGTTAGGTTCCCCGGGGCAGTCCCACAAAAGCCCATTTAATTCGTGCTGTAGTTGAGCTCCCATTTCTTTGGAACCTGACCACAATTTATAACAATGCCTCAGAGTTTTAGTTTCAAGTGCCAGAACCACATTTCTGTTATCTTCACCTTGCATCCTTGGCACTTTAAGTGGCACAGTAGAAACAAGGGATTTTTGTGGCTGAGGCAA
Organism: Sarcophilus harrisii; assembly: GCF_902635505.1. Taxonomy (NCBI): domain Eukaryota; kingdom Metazoa; phylum Chordata; class Mammalia; order Dasyuromorphia; family Dasyuridae; genus Sarcophilus; species Sarcophilus harrisii. The sequence continues at coordinate 514,057,221 of NC_045427.1, read as the reverse complement.
GTGCCTTAAGCTATCCCCAGGGCAAGCAGGCCCTCAGATGGCAGGTCTGGGGGGAGGCAGACTCACTGGGATACCAAATGAAGACCACTGTGGTGAGAGGGCCAGACATGGCAGAAGAGACAAAGTTCACCTTAGTCTACCATCTGGTGCCTTCACATTTTTTTTGGCTATTATTCTTATGAAGTCATTCATTTTGTTAACCAGGTGGTAAGCTCTTTTGTTTCTATTGAAGAGCCCACTCCTGGGATCCTAGGCTTTGATTAGTGAGCATTCATTCACCTTATTTTGCCTAGTCGCAGACCACATCACTTCCTAACCATCTCCTCTCTACACTGTGCATTGCCTCCTCCCTTTCCAATTTTGGGAGAATAATTAACACTACCAGTCTTGCTAAGGAGATGACAATCAATTGTTCTACGTATTCAATCACCATTTACTGACTTCACTGTCTAAAATACCTCTTCCTGGCCAGAACTCTCCCTTATATGTAACCTTTCCCTATTAGAATGGAAGCTCCATGAAGACAGGGACTGTCTTGCATGCTTGTAATTGTATTCCTAGTATTTAGCATAGCACCTAACATACCATAAATACTTCACAGATACAAATGAATGAAAAAGTATTAAAAGAATAAATACTGTTTGTGCCCTCTAAAGTCATAACCATGGAGAAAACTTCTGCCTTCCCCATCCTGATTATGAATCTAGTGAGTAAACATTACTTTAACTCTGAAAAAATGGCAGATGCTCCTGTGGTCAGGGTCAAAAGTTAAGTCAAGGTACTTATGGGTAGGCTGAGCTAATATAATAAAAATGACAGTTTTACCTAAATTAATCTACTTATTCAGTGCCATACCAATCAAACTGCCAAGAAATTACAGAGCTAGAAAAAATAATTACAAAATTAATCTGGAAGAACAAAAGGTCAAACATTTCAATGGAATTAATGAAAAAAATCAAATGAAAGTGGCCTAGTTAGAGCAGACCCAAAACTATATTATAAAGCAGTGATCATCAAAAATCATTTGGTACAAGCTAGGAAATAGAGTGGCAATCAGTGGAAGGTTCACAAGACTCAATAGTCAATGACTAAAGTTATCTAGTGTTTAAAAAGCCCAAAGACCTCAGCTTTTGGAATAAGAACTCACTATTTGGCAAAAATTGCTGGGAAAATCAGAAAATAATATAGCCAGAAAATAAAATGGCCTAATGGTCATTAGGCAATGACCAACACCTAAGATCTTATACCAAAATAGGGTTGAAATGGGTTCATGATTTAGATATAAAGACCGATACTATAAACAAATTAGAACAAAGGATTGTCTACTTCTAAATCTGTGAAGAAGGAAGGAATAAGGAATTTTTGCCCAAAGAAGAACTAGAGCACATTATAGAATGCAAAATGAATAATTTTGATTATATTAAGTTAAAAAGTTTTTGTACAAACAAAACCAAGGCAGACAAGATTATAAAGGGAAGCTGAAAATTGGGAATTTTTTTTTTTTTTAACATCCAAAGGTTTTGATGAAGGCTTCATTTCTAAAATATATAGAGAATTAACTCAAATTTATAACAATACAAGCCATTCTCCAATTGATAAATGGTCAAAGGCCATGAACAGACCAATTTTTAGTTAAAGAAATTGAAACAATTTGTATTTGTATGAAAAGGTACTCTAAATCACAATTGATCAGAGAAATACAAATTAAAACAACTCTGAGGTACCACTACATACCTCACAGATTGGCTAAGATGACTAGAAAAAATAATGATGAATGTTGGAGGGGATGTGGGAAAACTAGGACACTGATGCATTGTTAGAGTTGTGAAGTGATCCAACCCATGCTGGAGAGAACTATGGAACTATGTACAAAGGGCAATTAAACTGTGCATACCTTTTGACCCAGCAGTGTCTCTACTGAGCCTGTATCTCAAAGAGATCATTAAAAAAGGAAAAAGGACCCATATGTACAAAAATATTTGTAGCAGCCTTTTGGGTAGTGGCAAAAAACTAGAAACTGAGTGGATGCCTATCATTAGAGAACAGTTGTATAAGTTACAGTACATGAATGTTACAGAATATTATTGTTCTATGAGAAACAATCAGCCCCATGATTTCAGAAAGACCTGGAGAAACTTACATGAACTGATAATAAGTAAAGTGAGTAGAACCAAGAGAACATTGTACACGGCAACAAGATTGTGTGATGATCAATTTTAAGAGATGTGACTCTTTTCAACAAAAGGTGATTCAGATCTTGTGATGGAGAGAACCATCTGCACCCAGAGAGAGGAGTATGGGGACTGAGTGTTGAACACAACATAGTATTTTCACTCTTTTGTTATTGTTTGCTTGCATTTTGTTTTCTTTCTCATTTTTTTTCCTTTTTGATCTGATTTTTCTTGCATAACATAATAATTGTGAAAATATGTATAGAAGAATTGCACATATTTAACTTATATTGGATTACTTGCTGTCTAAAGTAGGGGATGGGGAAAAGGGAGGGATAAAAAATTTGGAACATAAGGTTTTGCAAGGATGAATGTTGAAAACTATCTGTATATATATTTTGAAAACAAAAAGCTAAAAAAAAATCCAACCAACATTAGATGGAAGATAGTTAGAGACAGAGACTTCAATGGCTGCTGAGGGGAACTTAAAGGTGGTATGTGTATACATAAAATTGCATTCAAAAGGTGGGAGAGAGGGCAATGTTTGAAATGTGATGCAAGTAACACAGGAAAAATGAAGGAATAATAAAAGGCAATTCCTAGGGATAGTTGAGAGAGAATGGAACTCTTTTCTGGGGCAGTAGCATCAGAAAGTGACAGTTCATCGATTCATAGAAGTAGAGATTAAAAAGGACCTTTAAGATAATTAAGTCCAACCTACTTCAGCCCCTTCATTTTGCAGATGGGGAAACTGAGCCATAGAGTTAAGTGATTTGCCCAAAGCCACATATCTATTAAGTGTCTAAGGGGGGGAATCTGAAAGAAGATGCTCTTGATTCCAAGTGCACTATTCCTATCCATTAAACAACCTACGTGTGGATGCACAGACCTAGAAAGTGATTCATCAATTGGGGCACTGCTATTTACAGCAACTGGGCATTCTTGAGTTAGATATCTCTCATATATGCTAACTACTGATGACAGTTTGTGGTACAGGAGGTCAGAAGAAAACTCATTGTGGGTTGGAGAGGGACAGGAAGTCTGAATGGGAATGAATGTAAGACTTGATAAAAGAGTAGGATTTATATAGAAAAGAAGATAAGAGAATTCTCAATGACAGCATGAACCATGTACATTGTGGAAATATACCTGGGAAATTCAGGGAATGGTAAATAGACTGAGTGGTGGATAGAGTTAAAGGAATATGTTAGAAAGTAGGTTAGAAAAATAGGCTGTAGGTCAAATGAAGAATAATAGACTAAAGAGGGTGAACTTTATCCTTCAGATTCATAGATATGACTTTTCATAGAATCCTTAGACTGGATGGAAGTATTAATGATTCATCCTGTTACCAGTCTTTAGGCAGAAGTGCCACCAAGAACATTTGAACACACATGATCTTATTTTGGGCCAATGTCCCAGGCCTATTATTGGCTTTGAGAGTCTTAAGATCTCTGATATAGGTATGTCTTTTTGAGACAAATAAGTGTTATAAAGGATCAAAAGCTATTAGTAATTAGGGGACAGAGTTTTCACTGCTTAGCCTTTTGATAAATATTGTACCCTAACCTTCAAGAAAATTATGGTATAGCCCAAACATACTAGTTTTCCCAACCTTTCTCCTTCTGCTTAGTTTTCTCCCAGCTATGTTGTTTTTCCACACAGAGGCTTTATTTAGTCTTCTTTCTCTAGCCCCCAAAAGAATTCCATCTCCATAGTCATTATACCCCAAAATTTCAAGATACTTAACAGCCCAACACAGTAGAGTTTTCCCTTTTCTCTTCCCCCTTCTCTTAGTTTTCCCCAAGTTACATTGCTTTTCCATATAGAAACATCATTTACCTTTCCCCCCCACACACACACTAGTCCCCTAAACACTTCCATCTTGTAGTCATAATGTAAGGAACACCTTAAGGGAACCCAGAGGCCTCAGCTTGCCTCACTTTTATAAGCTGCCCACAGGCATTCGCTGAGTGAAAGCTAATGCCCTCATTAGGACTATTGGCAGCAGCTGCTGCCTTTTTCCTACTCTCAACAACCCTACTGTACTGCCTCCCAGATTGCGATAACATCCTGTTTAAAAAAAAAAAAAAAAACTCTAGGGAAGAAGATTACAATTTCTGTTGGCTTCTTGCTTCAAGATATATCCATTTTCACTGTCATAATCATACCTGACCTCAATCCCTTATGCAACTGTTTCAGTTCTTGAAAATTCGGCTCTTTCCTTCTCAGTAATGTTGAATGCCATAACGGAGAGATATTAATCCTAGGAAACTTAATAACCTAATATCTATCCATTCAGAATAATGTGTAATTCTAACCCAGCTGCTAGGTTCCAGCAGATAAAGCACCGTACTATTCTTTAATTTTAAGATATTGCGTAATCTAAACCTTGTTAATTCAAAGGACATTGTTTTTCCCGTCCCTTGCCTTTCAAATTAATGAGGTTTCACTTAAATGTAGTGTTTATCTACATGTAATAACTTGGTTCTTACATCAACTCCCTGAAGGAGGGAGGTGGGTAAGGGGACTTAATACCTGCTATGCAGATGAGGAAATTGAAGGACAAAGGAATGGTGGGTCTACAATGCAAGGCAGGAGAATGAGGTCTATGTCTAGTTCTCTATTTCTCCTCAGCAAAGGCCACTTCATGGAACCGAGCTTCCATATGATGTCACATTAGATTTCACAGAACCATAGGAATGATCAGAGATCATCTGATCTAGGACTCTCAAGTTATTGATGACAAAACAAACCCCTGGTCCAAGATCAGATGTTATACTTTGAATTTTAAATTTGAACCTTTTGATTCCAACTCCAATGCTCTTTCTACTATATTTTTTCTAAATGATATCATGTCATAACCCTTTGGATGGTACAAGAATCAGACTTTAGATTTCCTTATTTTTAAAGTCTCTGGAAATTCTGAGGTTTGGAGAATGACACTGTGACTTGGGCTTGGTAGGCAAAGACTGAGCTGAATCCCTTCCAGGTGTTTATATATAATCCTAGAATACTGTGAATATGATCTAAGTCTATGTGAGCAGGTTGGCAAATATTGACAATTAGAATGCAAATCTATATCACCATCATTTTTCACTTCCAGGAGGAAAAATGAGAGTGAAAGACCAGAATCTGTTGGGAAATGGAGTACTTTATAACTAGAGATAGAATTTTTTAGAATTGTTTTTGCAGCCCTGCCTTTCTGCTTCCCCACCTCCCTTCTGATCTTTATTCTCAAAGCTTTTCTTACTGCTGTTTAAGTAAAAGTGAATTGATATGATTTGTTTTCAAAAATTCCATTTCAAAGATTTCAAGATGCTATTTTAAAGTCACTGGAGATTTCTACCCCTCAAACAAGGGTTGGAAATCTATAACATAAAGTGTCAAGAAGGGAAAGTTAGTAATCTTTACTCATAGTAGTGTGCCAAGAATGGTAGCCAGCACACCTGAATTTTAGTCCTGGATTGACCCTATCTCAAACTGACAACACAAATGGGTTCCATGTTCTCAGATACAAGCACAGCCAAAAGGAATTAGGAAAGGCTTAGATGGTGCTTTAAGGCATCTAACCCTTGCTGACTTTGACATAGAATCATCATCCACCAGTCCTTTGTTGTGCACTTTGCCTAAGACTACCAAGAGTTTACAAGATAAAGGACTTCACATAATTAGTGGAACACAAACACATGGGGAAAGCCAAATTAGGGAATGCTAGCATCATGCTTTTCTGCTCAAACAGATCTCATCTAGTTCTCTTGCTTTACTTTCAATCTAAACAATCAATTCTCTAGACAGCCTAGGAACTCTAGTCCATACTTTGAAGGTTTCCTTTATTTTATCTACTGCTCAAGGACAGTCATGAAATGGGAGAATGGTTGAGGCTATTGGCAGCTTCCTGTGTCCACAAATACTTTCTAGACTATTGTTATACTGCTTAATCTTTGAGATATCACCTTCCCCAGAAGAATCTGACCCTGAAGAAACGCAAGATGTACAAAGTTACAAAAGCCAGCCCAAATGTTCACATGAACTATTTGTATCCGACCTGTGGCAGAGCATTCTGAAGTTGTACGGTCTGATCAGCCACCGTTGGATACACTGTAACGTGACTAATATAAGGATATCATTTTGGTCCTCTTTGAGAGTGAAGGATAACAACTAAGTGATCAACTTTACCTCTTTAAAGTGACTAAATGATCACTAAGGTCCCTCTATCTCCATTCAATTCAATATTCCATGATTCCATGAGCAATCAGAATATTATGAAGCAACTTTTCAAGTTTGAAAAAACTTGAACTTCTTAGGGAAATCAGGGTATCTCTTACCACAAAGCCACGGATGATGGCAAAGTCACCAAGAGGGATGCAGAATATGAGAGGTTACTGCCTTCTTCTCTGGATAAGAACCAAGTATCATCAGCATCTGATCCCTATAGCAATCTGACCAACTCAGGCTCTACCTCTTATGGTCTTCAATCTAAACATGGACTAAGAAGTGAACTAACAGAGTCCCAGTTCTCCCAAGGACACAAAGATAGGTTCTATTTTCCTTGCATCATTCCCAGACCGGTCAAGCTAAGGTGACACAATTAACAGTCATGGAATTGGAAAGTGGTTGAGGTTATTGGCAGCTGCCTTCCTGTGTCCACAACCACTTTCCAGACTATTGTTATACTGCATAACCTTTGACATCACCAGAAGAATCTGGCCTAGAAGAAATGCAAGATGTGCAAAGGAGGCATTCTCAACAGTAACTCCTTAGTTCCCATAGATCTATAAAAATGTCCTAACTGTGAAATTATAGAGTTCTTGCTCTCTCACAATCCAAACTGATCAATACAATGATCCAAGACTATTCCAAAGGACTCATGATAAAAATAAAAAAAAAAAGGGGGGCTTCCAAAAAGAGAACTCTCAGTATAGATTGGAACTTGCTTTTTTGGCTTTATTTTATTTTTCTTGCTTTTTGCTTTTGTTTTGTTCTGCAACATCACTAATATAGAATTTTTTGCATAACTTCGATATGTATGATTGATATCATATTGCTTTCCTTCTCAATGGGTGAAGGAGGGGCTAAAGGAAGGCTAAAGGAGAGAATTTGAAACTTGAAATTGTTTTTTAAAATAATGCTAAAAATAAATAAATGATATTTTAAAAAAGTATATGACTGAGAAAAGTATATGGCATAAGAACTATCTCTGGCACTAGCTCTTATAGGATCAAGCTAATAGCCTCAATTAAGGGCAGTATAGGATAGAAAGCTGGTTTAGCTAGCCCCACAGTTACTCTGCCTTTTGTTGCATGCCAATTGGCCTACACATGGCAAGGTAGAATGCATTCACACTCTCCAAATTGACAACAATCTCCACTGGCTTTGATTGCATGAAGTACAGAATTTTATATGATCATAGATTTAGCATTGGAAAGGACCTTAGAGACATTGCATTCACATATCCTTTCATTTTATAGTTCAGGAAACTGAGGCACAGAGCAGTTAACTGATTATACAAGCTTTTAAGTGCCTCTAGTGTGATTTGACCCTTGGTCTCCTTGATTCTACATCCTAGTGACCTTTCTATTCTGCCAGGCTGCCTCCTTAAACACCTCCATTAAGACACCCAGATTTTTGTGATTCCTGACAAGCATCTGGGTCTTGGAGCCTCAAACAGTTTCCTTGCTGTCAGTCATGATGAATTTTAGATATTCACAGAATGGGGGAAAGGATATGCATTGGACTGGAAGTCAAGGAATAAAATCATAACTGGTTCACTAAATGTTCTGAGTTTTAAATTTGTTATATGCAAAACGAGATGATCTGATCAAATTACTTCTAAGGTATACTTCTAAAATTCTATGAAAAAGGAGAGAGAAGTGGAAGAAGTTTGAGTTAAAATTGGAAGGACAAACGTGGAGGGAGAGACAGAGACAGAGATAGGCAGACAGAGACAAAGAAACAGAAAGACAGAGACCAGAAACTAAAGGGAAAGGGGGGACAAACCAAAGAAATGGATTGTAGATGCCCATCACTTGATCAGCAAGTAAATGTCACACACTTTAATTATGTGGTAATCCATGTAGGGCATACAAAAGAGAGGCTCTCAGCCCTGAAGTGTTTTTTCACTCTAGTGGTGGGATAAGACACTTTGGATTAAATCTTGCCTCTGATACCTACTGCCTGTGTTATCCTGAGCAAGTCACTTTACTTCTAAAATTTCTCAGTTTCACCATCTGTAGAATGATGGAATTGGATTAGCTGACCCTTGAGTTTCCTAGATCTGTGTTGTGAAATTTGGAATCAGAGAATTACAGAATTTTAAACTGAAAGAAATCAAACAATATCAAGTCAAATCCCCTCATTTTACAGGTAAAGAAACAGGAAAATGAAGTGACTTTCCCACAAAGTGGCAGAGCTGGGACTTGAACCCAGAAATTTTCTGACTTTTAGTCCAGTGTTCCTTCCTGTATATCACATGTCCTCCTAATTAGAGAATAAGACTATTGAATCAGATCTTATAAGATCATATAGAATTAGGGGTAAAGTTGTTCCTTTCAGACTGTAACACCCAAGGAAAAGCAATAAATTGAGAGACCATGGTGAAGAAATAAACCTAAGTACACTGGTCCCAGTGATATCTGGCGTACAAGGATGAGTGTTATCAGAGAGAAGCCAGTTACTTGTCAGAAATATTTTTCATAGGTTTAGAGCTGAAGGAAATTTACAGATTAACTAATCCATCTCTTTCATTTTACTGATGAGGAAATTGAGGCACAGAAAGGTTAAATGATTTGCTTATAAGGAATAAGTAACAAAACTAGAATTTGAGCCAGGTCCTTAAATTCAAAAATTACACTTTCTACTGTATCACACTACCATAAGTAAATTTCACGATTTGGGGGAGGCTGGACTACATGACCTCTAGGTTCCTCTCCAACTCAGAATTTCTGAGTCCATGATTCTACATAGAACAAACGTACTTTCTCTTCCACCACCACCATGACAACTTGTTACCCACCCAGACCTGACCATTGGACTCAGCTCCTGCCTAATCCAAAGACTCTCAGATCTTTTCAGAGGGTACTGCTCTCTCGAGGACATGAAGCTGGCTTGGAACACTCTCAGCGACTGCTGAACCAGACTGGAGTGATGACTGCTAGATAATAGAGAGAAATATAACATATGTCCTGAACTATAATAATTTGAACAGCCGGGTGTCAACAGTTTTCTTGAGTGTAATGGATTTCAGAGACACTTCAACACTTTGGCTGTTGCTATTCTGAGCAAGGCATTTCAAGTGCTCGTAGGCGCCTTAACTTGATGGAGAGGATGGTCATGATCCAGAAAAACACAAGTGTATGTTCAAGCTGGGACGTGGCTTTCCCAAGCTGCCAGGGCTCCCTACTACTATCTCTGTTCTCAGTGTTTTGACTTCAGTTACCCCATCAGCTCTAAGGGAACATTGAAGGGGTGGGGTGGGAGAGAAGGGTAGAGGCGAGAAGCTGAGAAAGTCTCAGGTAAAAATGATAAAAGAAATATGCTTAGACTTGAGTCTTATCAGGCTCCCCCATTTTGACACAAGCCCTATATTTCCTTCCTTTAAGGACTGTTTTTCTCTCTACAGGCTTTTTGGTCTGGGTAGGTCCCCAGAGTTATAGTTTCTTTCCCTCTCATCACCCAATATACAGTTTGTGATTGCTATGCCAGACAGAGACCAGACCAGATCCTTCCTATATCTGTACAGGGATACCCTAAAGGACCAGAAGATATTTCTAGTCAACTAGTCAGTGTTAATGTGCTAATGGTAGAGAATTAGAATACCAAACACAATGTAACATGGGCATTTCACCCCTGTTTTCTGGACAGGACTTTATTGCTTTCTATTTCCTGTTTTTGCTGTCTAATACATTGATGTAAAATTTCTTATTTTGCGGTCCACAAACTCCCAAGGACTATGGATAGATTTCAGGGAGTCTGTGAATCTAGATAGACAAAAAAGTCTTTTTTTTTTTTTTTTGCTGACATCTGACTGAAATTTAGCATTTCCTTCAATTATGAATTAGGCAAAAATTATTATTTTAAGAGGGATTCACAACCTTCACCAGAATGCCAAAGAGGTTCAGGATACAAAAAAAGTTAAGAACACCTAAAACAGAGATCTTAAAATTGGAATTCCACTCGGAGACAGGTAAGGCTTTTTGTAGCTCTTCTAATCATGTCAGGCATGTGATGGCCAGCTCTTTAAGTAGGGTTGTTATTAACAGGACAACTTGAAGACTGAGCAGAGAAATACAATCTGTACTCTGGACAATGGCCTCCCATAACCTTGAAAAATCACAGATAGAGACACTTCATCCAGAGATTATTCAACTGCTTGGTCCTCATCAGAAACAAGAGATTCTTTTTGAGCAAAGACTGAAGTGAGCATGAAATAAAGAGGCAGAGCTTTGAATAGGGGCCAGGTTCATTCACAACAGCTAGAGCTGCAAATTGAAGCATAGTCTTTCTTTAGGACTATGAGGTACCAGTCTTATCAATAACACTTTTATGGCTTCCAACCCAATCACCACTGGAATTGTTCACAGCTCTCAGGATAGATCAGAATGATACCTCCTCCCTGCACACACACACACACACACACACACACACACACATACACATATCCCTTTATAGTATATTATATTCTTCAAAATATTTTCACACTCATGATTTCATTTGATTTTGAGAATTATCCTGAGGTTTATAGCTAAGACAAATGATATTATGCTCATTTGACAGGGAAGAAAGTTCAGGCTCAGAAAAGGGGGAACATGGGGAGGGTGTCTGTCCAAGGTCACACAGCTAAATAGAGGCGGAACTGGGACTGGAACCCAAATGTCTTATGTTCACTCAGCTACATAACATTGTTTTCTAATGGCCAGCGTCCAAGGTTGGTGAGCATTGGGATAACATGATCTAGCCCTGGCTTTTATGCAGATCAGTGGGCATCCAGGGCAAATGGTTGTCTATCTACTTTTTAGAGTTCCTCAGGGAAGAAGAGTTCATATCCTCCCTCAGTCATAAATTCTCATGGTCTATTCCTAAACAATTAAGTTTTTCCTTTTAGCTAATTCAAATCTTTACAGTTCTATTTTAAGCCAATTTCCTCTTGATTTGGTCCCCTATGGAAAATTGGTTGCCATTCTCTTTATAGCCTCCCCCAATATACCTGAAAATAGTGTCAACCCCTTAGCCTTCTCTTCTCTCATCCCCATGTAATTAAATTTATTTTTACTGAGAATTCACAGAAGGCAAGCTCTCTCACATGGTGGTCAGAAGAAGCAATACAAGGATACTGTCAAGGTCTTTTTGAAGAACTTTGGAATTGATTGTGTGACACAGGAGACACTATCCTAGGACTGCCCAGCATGGCGTGCCCTCATCAAAGAAAGTACTGTGCTGTACAGAAGAATTGAAGTAGCTCAGAAGAAATATGAGATATACAAATTTTAAGAATCTATCCCAAATGTTCATGGACTTTTGTGCCCAAATGATGGTAGAGCCTTTTGAGCTTGTATAGGTCTGATCAACCACAGTTGGACACACTATAACTTAACCCTAACATAGTGATATCGTATTGGTCCTCCTTGAGGATGAAGAATAACAAACAATTCTCCAACCATTAAAAGCTCTTCTGGATACTTCTAGTTTCTTCTTATTACCTTAAAAACACAAAAAATCAGAAAAAATATATAAAATGGCTAATCATAAAACCACATAGTTTAACATTTTTATTACAATGAGAATTATATACATCTATTACAATATGATATTACTATATACACAAGTTCTTAGAATCCAAGTCTCTTGATTTCTAATCAAATATTTTTTCTAGTACGCTATATTGTTTCTAGTCTTAACACAGTACCTAGCACTTAGTAGGTATTTAATAAATGTTTATTATTGATTAATTGATTGTGCAAAAAGAAACTCCTGCTAATATCCTTAGAGGTTTTCCCATAAGCCATCTTTTTGTGCCAGATCCTGCCATGTGCCTCTAAGCTAAAGTGGGATTAGGTTGAGAAAGCATTAATCTTCCAAAGCATTAAGAAGAATTCTGAAAATTTGGTTTTTTACTTTCTATTTGCAAATATAGGGAAGGATATGTGATTGTATAACTATGTGGGAAGCTCCAGATATGATAATTTTTTTCTAAAAAGGAAGATCATATTGGTTTCTGATTTAAGAAATAAGCTCTAAGAAGTTACCTGAGATACTAAGGGATCGGTTATAGGATTACCCAAATCACAGAGTAAACTTCAGTCCTAAGAAGGGAGAGAATCAGTCTCCCAAATGATGAAGTTGTTGAAATTTGTGTCTGAAGACCTCTTCTCCCATTTCCCTTTTCCAATTCTTGTTCTTCCATTTTGATACTTCATTCTCATACACCCAATTCCTATACACCAATTTACAAACATATACTAATGTTGTTTCCTGGCTTGACTTCCCTAGACACAATTCTGCTTTCTTTTCTTCAGTTTAGTTCTCTCAAGGCCAGTTGAGAAGCTATAGTTAACCTGATAAACCAATCCCTATGAGATACAGAGGTATGCCTTTTAAAGGAAGCTTTCTGGAGATAATCTTTTCCTTAACAAAATTGACTTCTCGATTGGGCCCTATGATAACAGTTTCTGGTGTCCTTATTTATGGGGGGCTGGTGTTGACTAGGCCCTGTCCCCTGATAGTTTAAGTCTAGAAATGAAATGAGAAACTTATAAATAATTCAACAGTTAACAAAAAAGCATAACAAAAGAAGGATTTCAAGAGGGATATTCAGGTTGGACATCACATTTTTTTTCAATTAACTATTGCTTCCCACTGGGCCCAAAGCCTCAGAAGAGAGAATTAGAAATCCTTATGGCCTTTTGCAGGGTAGCTAGGTGGTACCATGGATAAAATGCTGCCCATAGAATTGAGAAAGGCTGAATTCAAATCCAATCTCACATAATTATTAGCTGTGTAATCCTAGGCAAGTAGCTTAACCCTCTTTGCCTCAGTTTCCTCATCTGTAAAAAGAGCTGGACAAAGACAAGGCAAACCATTCCATTATCTTTCTAAGAAAACCCTAAATGGGGTCACGAAGCCTAGAGTGTTAGAAGTGATTGCTTGCTTAAACAACAACAACAACAACAACAACAACAAACTTCCCAGCAAAATGGTCTTTTCTGCTCAGGCAAAGAAGTCAGCTTGAGAGGGCAAGATGGAGAAAGAGTTCAGAAATTCAGGACCTGAGCTGGTTGGAAACAAAGGCAGAATAGACTCTTCCTCAAAAGGAGGTTTCTGGAAGAACTCACCAATCAAAACAAAAAGCCACAGGAGCAGAAGCCTTTCCAGTGTGAAAAGGCCTCTAAGAAAGAGACAAGGTAGACCAAAGACTAGATCACAAATTTAGGGTGAATGGGAAACTGAAACCCAGAGAGGTCACCTAGCTAGTAAGCTGCAAAGGTGACATTCAAACGCAGGTCTTCAGAATTCATACTTAACACTTTTCCTACATTTCATCACTTCCCCAGGTCCCAAAAGCATAAGGTATTAAACTTACTGCAACCCTGCTGTTAGGGATTTGCCTAGTTACCGGTGAGTAGGACCAACAGAGGGGGAATCATTAGAGGCAGAGGGAACAGTTAAGAAGCTATTGGCATTAAATAGTAAGGACCTGAATTGGGATGAGAGGGTTTATAACCGGTAGGAATATTAGAGATTATCTAGTCAAACTCCCTCATTTTATAGCTAAAGAAACCACATCTCAGAGAAAGGTGAAGCAATTTGCTCAGTCACATAGTTAGCAAATAGTAGGGCTGTGGTCTGACCCTAAGTCTTCTAACTTAAGAGTGAATGTTCATAGGCTAGAGAGGATCATAAAGTTCATACAGTCCAACTCTCTTTTGAGTCCTAGAGAGTTTGAATGGCTTGCCCCAAATCACACAGACTTTAAGTGACAGAACTGAGTTTCAAACCTAACACTCTGCTAGTTGTATGTTATGGTCCCAATATATTATACCACCCCTATCCCATCCTATCTTGGAGGTGGATATGAGAAATACTGTTTTTAATAGTATTTTATTTTTCCAAATACATACAAAAATAGTTTTCAACATTTACCTTTTTTTTTTAATTAAATAACTTTTTATTGACAGAACCCATGCCAGGGTAATTTTTTACAACATTATCCCTTGCACTCACTTCTGTTCCGATTTTTCCCCTCCCTCCCTCCACCCTCTCCCCAAAGATGGCAAGCAGTCCTATACATGTTAAATAGATTACAGTAGATCTTGGATACAATATATGTGTGCAGAACTGAACAGTTTTCTTGTTGCTCAGGGAGAACTGGATTTAGAAGGTATAAATAACCTGGGAAGAAGAACAAAAATGCAAGCAGTTTACATTCATTTCCTAGTTCAACATTTACCTTTGCAAAACGTTGTGATGCAAATTTTTCTCCCTTCCTCTCTCCCTTACCCCCCAAGACAGCAAACAATCCAATTCAGGTTAAGTATGTACAATTCTTTTAAACAATTTTTCCATATTCATCATGCTGCACAAAAAATCAAATCAATGAGAAAAAAACACAAGGAAAAAAAGCAAATAAACAACAACAACAAGATGAACATACTATGTTTTGATCCACATTAAATCTTGATAGTTCTCTTTCTGAATGCAGATGGCTCATCACAAGCCTATTGGAATTGTCTTGAATCACATTGCTGAAAAGAAGCAAGTCTATCTCAGTTAGTCATCACAAAATCTTGTTATTAGTGTGTACAATGTTCTCTTGATTCTGCTCTCTTCACTCAGCATCAGTTCATGTAAGTTTCCAGACTTTTCTGAAATCAGCTTGCTCATCATTTCTTCTAAAACAATAATATTCCATTACATTTATATATTATAACTTATCAAGCCATTCCCCAACTGAGGGGCATCCACTCAGTTTCCGTTTCTTGCTATTACCAAAGGAGCTGCTACAAATATTTTTGAACATGTAGGCCCTTTTCCCTCTTTTATGATCTCTTTGGGATACAGACCCAGTAGAGACACTGCTGGAGCAAAGGGTATACAGAGTTTGATAGCTCTTTGGGCATATTTCCAAATTGTTCTTTAGAATGGTTGGATCATTTCACAACTCCACCAACAATGCATTAGTGTCTGAGTTTTCCCGCATCCCCTCCAACATTCATCATTACCTTTTGCTGTCATTTTAGCTAATCTGAGAGGCAAGAAGTGGTACCTCAGAGTTGTCTTAATTTGCAGAGAAATGCTATTTTTAAATGGATAAAGGGCAACAGAACTTAGAAAAGAAAAGGAGGCATGAGATGCTTTAAGGGAGACAAAGAAACATAATAGTCTTCTCAGTCCCTGACCTCAAAAAGGAGATAGAAATGGGCAGAGGCAAAGGTAAATCAGAATACAATGTGATCTGGGCAGCTAGGTGGTACGTTGAATGGATAAGTCAAGCAGAGCATATGGTTGGTATTATTATACCTATTTCACAGATGAGGAAACTGAGGCTAAGTGATTTGCCCAGTGAGTAAAGATCTGAGGTTGGTTTTATTTTCCCAATTCTAGGTTCAGTACTTTACCCATGGTACAATAAGCTAATTTTAGAAAAATTAAGGTCACCATCCAAATATCCAGCAAGATCAGGATGGCAAAGGCAGAACCAGAATACACAGGTTTAGCTGAAGGCTGGGGTAAACAATACAGTAAGAAACCAGTAAAAGGACTCATTTTAAGTTCAGTGAATTGTTGGTGAAGCTTGCTTGCTTTCTCTCAATAGAAAAGAGAACTATGAGTTCTCTTAGAGAAGCGAACTATGGGTTCAGAATAAGGCACACCTTGTCAGCTGTGATTTGTTAGCATACCTGTTACTTTTTTTTTGGTACCAATGTGTTTTCTATCAGGGGAGAAAGGCAGAGTGGTGGAATAGAGAGATCACTGAACCTGGGTTTAAATCTCATCTCTGACATAATTTAAATGCCATTGGGTCACCAAATCTCAGTTTCCTCACCTACAAAATGAGGAAGGTGTTGGATTAGATGTCTCTGAGATCACTCCCAGTCTAGTTCAATGACCCCAGGAGAAGGATGGAAGAAAGGAGAGAGCAGTTCTGGAGGGACCCTCTGGGGCTGTGTCTCAGGCAGGGGTGAGCCCATATAACAGTCCCAACCTGCCTGCCCCTGCCCAGGTTTTAAGCCTTCTTTTTGACTAGTGTGGACACGGGCTGGGGTGTTCAGCCCCCTCCCCAGAGTGAGTCTGGATTCCCTGGGACTTGGTGGTTGGTGATGGCTTCCTAGATGGGTGGGTGGGGGTGCTTGATTTTCTGGGTAAGATTCCTATTAGAGATGAGACAGTTCCATCACTGAAGGATGAGGTGAATATGGCATTTAGGTAGATGGGGGAGAGGGAAGAAGAAGGAACTATTTTAAACTGGGAAAATAATATTAGCAAAGTGGGGAACCGTGCAAATGATGTATAAGGAACAGGGACCAGGAGGGTCTGTGGTGGGTAGGAGTGAAATGTAATGATGAAAATCTTAAACCGTTTGGTTGACACAAAACCAAAACAACTGGACAGCTTGATAAAAGACACACACAACAGCAGTAAGGCAGCTGTTGGGTATGCAGTAGATAAAATAACATGCCTGATAGACTCAACTTTTTTTTACTTTTCAAAGAAATACTTTATCATGGAATAGCCACAGCTTTTGATTGTAAATCTTTAGAGGACAGGAACTGAACCTTTCTTGGTGATAATAGCTCACATTTAAAAAGAACTTTCAAGTTTTGAAAGCATTCTCTTCACAAGATCCCTGGGAAGTGAGTAGTACAAGTATTATTATTGTCCAGAATCCACAAACGAGGAAATTCAAGTTTCCTGAGACTTTGGGAGACAGCATAAATTGCTTGTGGTCACAAAGTTAATAAGTAAAAGAGCTTTCAATCTAGGTATCTACTGCAGGAAAAGAGCAGCTCAGTAAATAGAGCACTGAGCCTGCAATCAAGAAGACTCCTGTTCCTGAGTTCACATGCAGCCTTCAACACTCAATGACCTTGTGACCCTGGACATCACCTCATCCTGTTTGCCTCAGTTTCCTCATCTGTAAAATGAGCTGGAGAAGAAGTGGCACTCCAGCATCTCTGCCAAGAAAACCCCAGATAGGATCATCATCAAATATGACTACAACAAATCCATGGCAGTACTTTCAAAAAAGGGCTAAATCTGGAAAACTAGTGAAATCACTTCTTCCTTTGGGCCTCAGTTTCCCCCTCTGCAAAATGCAAGATCTGGAGCGCTTGATAATTTTTGTGCTATGGACCTATTTGGCAGTTTGGTGAAGTCTACATATTCTTTCTCAGAACAATGTTTTTAAAGGCATAAAATAAAATGCATGAGATTACAAAGAATTGTAATGAAATATAGTTACTGAAAATATGTTTAAAAATATTAATGGATGACATGTTAAGAATCCTTTGATTAGATGATCGATTAAATTAATGTCTTTGGGCTTAAATTTCTTTCTCTATAAAATGAGGACATTGAGCCAGATCACCTGTGTAAGGTCACATTCAGCTCTAAATACCTACAGTCACCTGGAATAAGCAAATGCTGAAAAATTGACAGGAATTGCTTTGCGGAGTTAAAACTTGAAGAAGGTTCTTTTGATGATAGAGGGGAAGATGCTATAGAAACTAGTTAAAAGGTGATAGTGGAGTGGATTTTGGGTGTTTCTCTTTCTTTTGTTTGAGTGAAGCTTTTGTACCAGGAAATGTCTGTACCGAGCATTTCTGGGAACAAATGTGATAGACATAACTCTGGCATGAAAGCAATGGCAACAAGACAACATTCTCTTTAATTCCTAAAAGCACATGTATCACAGGAGGTAGTGGTCAGGAGGGGGGCAGGGAAGAATGGAAAAGAGAAGTGATTCCCTCATCCCGGACACGTTTACTCCTGAGTATGTCTGGTAAGGAGGGAGGACAAAAAGCAGCCATTTCAGGATTCTGTTGATCAAGCAATGTGAGGAAAACTTAATTGCTTTTCTAAACCTGAAAAAAATATATCAAACTGCATAAATAAATGTGGTTTAAATTATTAATAAAGGCATTTACATTTTAAGTCAGAGCCTGAGAATTAATTTAATTTCTTATGCTAAATTGGCCAGTGTGGCAGATGATTTGAGGATTCCCTGACACAAAGGGAAAAGTGGGAATGAATATAGGCTGGGCATGGTTTTGGGCATTTTTATTTTTTAATTTTAAGGGAAAGAGGAGGAAAGAGGGAAGAACAGACAGGATGAAGAGAAGAGAGGAATGAAGAATAGGAGAGAGAGAAAAGGAGAAAGGGAGAGAGGGAAAAGGAAGGAAAGGAATGGAAAGGAAGAAAAGGAAAGTGAGAGGCAGGAAAGAATAGAGATGGTGAGAGGAAGATTTTATGTAGACCCCGATTGAGGCAATTTTAATCACTGGAAGAGAAACTAAGATCCATCTATGTACTTCAGGGCACCCTCATTTCTAAGTGTACTTGAAATCTCTCTAAGAGATGCTGTATTTCTGTGAAGAGAGTAATTATTTGACTTTCTCAAGGGCAAGGATAATTAACATCTGAGTTCTGGTTGGGCCAAACTGAAGGGCTAACAGGACAGCTTATATGGATAAGTAAAATAAGTTACTGATTATGCATATATGATATTATATAAGGGATCAGGGCCTTCTGTCTATAGAATGCATTTCTCTGCCTGCTATCTAACATTATATCATAAAAATCTCTTCAATTTAATTTATGATGATTAATAATAATGATAATAATATCATATTTAAGTATCACTTTAAGGTTTGCAGGGCACATTCCTCATAAAAACCCTATGAGGGAGGTAATATTTGTCCTCATTTTACATATGGGGAAACTGAGGCCCAGAAAGGTTACAGTGATTTGCTTACTGTCACACAGTAAGTGAAGGAGCTTGGACTCTAACCCATGTCCCTTGAATCTAATGTTGTTGCTATGATACTTGGAATGTGCTTCCAGTTTACAATCATATTTTATATAAGCCATATCTGGGCAAGGGATAGGAAATGAGCCTTATAGATGAATCAATATCTTGCCCAAGCCCAAACCCAAACTGGCTGTGTTGCCACTTTAATGTTGCTAAGCAGGCTACATTGAGGTCTGTATTCTTTCTATTTCTTGGTGCAGAGAGCAGTTTGGAGTTGGATAACATTCTGTGTTCCATGTGTCAGGATTTGCTTCCAGATTTCTCCCCTGGCTATCAGCACTTAGCTCATACTGGTCTCTACTTCTGAGTACTGATAATTGGCCAGAAAAGCCAATCTAGAGAGCAACTATACCATAGCCTACTACTATGCTAGAGTTCTACGAGTTACAAAGGGTAACACAAAGTTCCCAAACCTCTGGAGCTTAAAAGTTGGGGAGATGAGTCAAAGACAAGTAAGACCGTCAATAAGAAGGGTAAATGAGTGGTGGAGATATGTTTAAAAACTTTGACATCAGAGAGCCTTAATCAATCTCCTCATCTCATCTGTCTGGCTCTGACTGACCCAGACCTACATCACAGTTCCCGAGTCCTACCTTATTGCGCCAATGTGATAAAACTTCCAACTCCTCCTCACGGAGCCCACTCTGAAGCCCTTGACATCTATGTTGGTCTTGGATATGGCTTGGCTTGATTTGACTCTGACCACTGGAAGTGTCCAGTGCTTCCTTCTTAGTAATTTTGCAGACTAATGATTTTATCCCTGCAGGTAGTTGAAGAGTCATAGAATCACATCATGTTAGACCATTAAAGAACTTTGCCAGTCATTTAATCCCACCCCTCTTGTAAGGGAGAGAGGCAAAGCTTGAACCCAAGTTTCCTTTGAAATATGTAGCCCTCAAGTCATTGTTCTGACTAGCCGGAAGGTAATGTCAGATTGTATATAGTA
Source organism: Sarcophilus harrisii (assembly GCF_902635505.1). Lineage (NCBI taxonomy): Eukaryota > Metazoa > Chordata > Mammalia > Dasyuromorphia > Dasyuridae > Sarcophilus > Sarcophilus harrisii. The sequence goes on along the minus strand of NC_045427.1, from coordinate 514,037,078 downwards.
GAAAGAATATTGGGCTTATTGTACTATACTGTATATATATTGTATATAGTAGAAAGAATGAAGGGCTTAAATTTTTCTGCTGCTACTTATGTAACCTTGGGCAAATCAATTACCCTCTCAGGGCCTCAGTTTCCTTACCTATAAAATGATAAGGTCAGCCTGTCAAATTCAAATAGAAATGGATCCCTGTGGTCTGCATATTGATTTAGAGAACCACCCATTAGCATGATCAGTGTTATATTTTTATTTATTTTGTTTAACGTTTCTCAATTACACTTTCATCTGGTTTGAGCCTATCTCTGGAGTTTTACAGGCCCTTGAGGCCCATGGGCTCAGAGTCTGACACCTCTGGATTGAATGATCTCTGAAGTCTGAAAGTCCTAAAATTAATTTCTGTGTCAATACTCACCACCTTTATTAATTCACCTTACAGTTTCCTCCAGGCTTGGAACATAGAAAAGCAAACCTGTGCAAAATCAGCACCTTACTTTGGAAACTGTGAGACATAGCTTCAGGCTGCTTTTCAGTATCCTTCTAATGATGCTGGTCATTGTTATTATAGTTTACAAAGATATATGAAGTTCTCTGAGTCTCTGAAAGCTGCCAACAACGAGTCAAGTGACTTTAAACAACCCTCTTTTCCTCAGTGGCATTCATTTTATCTGTTCCTGAGCAAAAACACTAACATTTTTTTTTTTAATGAATTGAGGAAGAAGAGGGAAGTGAAGAAACATTGGACCTTCAGTTTCTCCAAAAAAGAGCTTGTCTAGAAAATGACAGATGGTGAAGGGAATGTGGGGCAAATGAGACAGTGCATTGTTGGTAGAATTGTGAAATGATCCACCCATTCTGAAGAACAATTTGGATCTCTGCCCAAAGGGCTATAAAATCATGCATACCCTTTGATCTAGCAATACCTCTCCTAGGTCTGCATCCCAAAAGAAATTAAAAACAAAAAACCCTGAAAAGGACCTACATGTACAAATAGCAGCTCTTTTCTGAAGGCAAATTATTGGAAATTGAGGGCATGTTCATTCATGGGAAATGGCTAAACAACTTATAGTGGTATGTAACTGTGATGGAATAATACTATTATGCTATAAGAAATGATGAGTAGGATGCTCTCAGAAAAACCTGGTAAGACTTGCAAGGGTTGATGCAAAATGAAATGTACTATGTATAAAGAAACAGTAATACTGTAAGATAATCAGCTAAAAAATGACAGCTATTCACAACAATACAATGATACAAGACAACTCTGAAGTACTTACAATAAAAAATTCTGTCCATCCCCAGAGAAAGAACTAATGGTGTCTGAATACAGATTGAAGCATACTTGTTTTACTTTCTTTTTCTTGAGGGGTTTTTTCCTTAGTCTATGTTTTTTTACCACAACATGACTATTATGGAAATGTTTTGCATGACTACACAGGTATAACCTATATTGAATTGCTTGCCTTCTCCATGGGGGGAAGGAGAATGGAGGGAGGAAGGGAAAGAATTTGGAAGTTGAGGTTTTAAAAACAAATGTTGAAAATTGGTTTTACATGTAACTGGGGAAAAATAAAATACTAATTTTTTTTTTAAATTGGTTGTCTGTAGGAGAAAAAAACTATCCTCATCAATAATAAACATGTTTTCAGTATTCGCTATGGTACTTTGAGCCAGTGCTAAGGTCAAAGAAATGATTCTGAATGTCTCTGCTTCCCTCTACAGGGAAGCATACCCAGATAAAAAGAATACATTTGCTCCATTTTCCTTGGATAGATTTTTTTTTTTAAAAGAGACTTGATCTATTTAAATCATTTCCTCTCCTCCAACCCCCCCAAAAAATCCTAAAATACCTTTGCCTTTACTTTCTAAGGCAAGTAAAATTACTATTAATTAAGTACATAAATAATGTTTGCTATATTTGGTATGTTAGCTTTAGGTCATATTTATGATATAGTCAAGTTCTATTTTTATGAGCTGTATGTACATTGTAGTAAATTGGAACTCTTGCATAATCAATGTATATAGTACACTGATACCCATTTTATAGTTCATGGAGCACAATTTTGCCATTTTAAATGATTATGGAGATTTACTGTTGTTGTATCTTTATTTTTATGAGCAGGATTTATTTGAAATGGAGACTTCCACCAGGAAAACAACATATTATTGTCACATTGTTCCTATAGGAAAATAAGATCTGATTTATGGTGATTTTCTTTATGATGTGGTTTCCAGAAATGAATTATGCTTAGAAACAGGGACAGTGGACAGCATTTCTAAAATTAAGCTAGGAGAGAGGGTAATCACTTAAATATGTGTACTTCCATTTCTTCAAAACATTTCATTAAGGGTAAGATAGTAGAAATTGAGAGCTATTGGGTGCTGAAAAGGACCAAACTTCAAAGTCTGTCATGGGTGCCTCTTAAATGTATGTCCCCATTCTTACATGCTGATGTATCTCTTCCCATTTCTCTAGGAACCCAATGAGTTTTTGCCATCTGTTGACTGCTACAGTTAATTTTTATTTTCCTTTTCCATCAAAATTTCCATTTCTTAGGTGGGCATGATATCAGCTAAGTGCTAAGAAGAAAAATAAAAAAAAACTTTGATCATACATACATGCTAAAGTAAAATGACTAGTAACTCCCAATGGCATCTGAATTTTTAAAAATTAATTTTTTTCTTAATATCTTTTGTTTTAATGTCACCTATACTTTCCACACTATTCCCACCAGTTTTATCCACTTCCATAGAATCATCTTTTATAATAAAAAGGAAAAATAAATTCAATTAATCAACATATGAGATAACTCTGATGATTACATTCAGTATTCCAAACCCAAGGAAGGTAGGAAAAGGAAGAAAGATGTATGGAATTACTCATGTTTCTTCTTTGGGGCCCATCTTGGTCATTATAACTTCACAGCATTCAGTTTTTAATGTTAGATTATTGTTAGGTTTTTCCCCATTTATGTTTTTATAGTTGTGTATATTACTTATTTTACTTTGCATCAGCTCATAGAGGTCTTTTTCTGCTTCTCTGTATTCATTATATTCATTATTTTGGGTTTTTTTAAACAGCAGAGTCATATTCGATTACATTTATTTATGTGTCATGATTTGTTTAACCATTTCCCATTCAATGGGTATCGATTAAATTTTCAATTCTTTTCTTTACTATGAATATTTTATTCATTTTTTTAATTTATGAGGTCTGTCTTTTTGTTACTAACTTCTGGGTATATGCATCTGATTTTTTTAATAAAGAGCTTTGCTGAATACAACTGAATTTCTAAAACACAAGATAGCAGACATTAGACACAGTTAAGACTAAGGAGTTCTGGTTGAATGGAGGAAGATTTTTGGAAAGAGGTTCCCTTCTGCCTACGCTGTCTACCCTGAAGGTAAAACCTTGAAGTGATTTGATAGAAAGGGCATTATATCTATCCTTCAAACTCTTCATTTTCTACCCAATGGCTTATGTAGAGCCTTCTGAAGGCAGTTTTCCTCATTTTAGTTGTTTGCGGAAAGTTTTTGAGGTGACCTAAGTTTACACTCTCCTTATTGGGAAAAAAGAGCATCCAAAGAATAGTAACTACCAAGCAATCATCTGCCTCCAATAAACCAGGGAAATGTTCTCTTCTCTGCCATTAGCCTAAAATAAGTGGCCCTTGTCACAGCCAGAACATTACAGTGCATCACTGAGCAGCTTAGGGGAGTCACTCTGGAGGTAGTGTTGCTGTTCTCATCTGAGAAATGAGGCCGTGATCAGGATGCCCTGTAGGACCATCCTCACAGAGAGGTTTAAGTTTTCCTTTGCTTCTAAATGTGGAATGGAGCCAGCAGACTCACTTGGGGGAAGATACAGACCTGAGGATGGTGGGGGAGAGGGAGAACAAGATGACTAATGTGGTTTCCCTTTACAATCTGATTCTCATCTTCTTTTCAGGTTCATTATACATGACTTTCTTTCATGTTCTCTGTATTAAACTGGCCTTGATTCCTGATTGATTACAATCCACCTCCCATCTCTAAGCCTTTGCCTAAGCTGTTCCCCATACCTAGAAGACACTTCTCACCACCCTTTTATCACTGCCTCTTAAAATCCTAATTTTCCTTCAAAACTTGGCTAAAATTTAAGTTTCTACATGAAACCTTTTTGATTTTTTTAGGTTGTTGGTGTCTCTGTCATTTCTACTTCCCCCACAATTACCTTGTATTTATTTTTGTATACATATACTTTATGTCTACATGTTGTACATGTCTCCCAAATGGGATGTAAGCACCTACAGGGCAAGAACTATTTCATTTTTGTTTTCCTATGTCAAACATTAAGCACAGTTTAGCTTCCTCTGTCAAACGTTAAGCCTGGCACACAATAGAGACTTAATAAATAACTTGATTAATTGGTTCTTCCAAATATTAGTCCTCTGTCAAAGTCCCACTCTCTTCCAAAATGAAGTATTGTCTGAATACTCTGGCCCTTACTAATGACTCATCCTCCAGGGGTCCTCAGACTTTTTAAATAGGGGGCCAGTTCACTGTCCCTCAGACTGTTGGAGGGCCAGACTATAGTAAAAACAAAAACTTTTGTTTTGTGGGCCTTTAAATAAAGAAACTTCATAGCCCTGGGTGAGGGGGATAATTGTCCTCAGTTGCTGCATCTGGCCCGTGGGCCGTAGTTTGAGAACCCCTGCCCGGGGCTAAACTCTCATTAAATGAGTAACTCCTAGCAAGTGAGGTACTTACTGAGAACCCCTAAATATGGTAAATTCCCAATTCAAATTTGATAGGAGCAAAAATATCTCAGGAAGAAGGGTGAGAAGAAAATAAAAGGAGATAGTTCTTATAGCTGGTACCAAAAAAAGCCCATAAGTATGGACTTCTTATAACTATGGCCTTTTAGTGTTGAAAGAGACCTCCTGAAATGAGGGATAATATGCCGTAGCAGAAAGAACAGTGAAGCTAGAGCCAAGATATCTGGACCTGGGTTCCAATTTCACTTCTTTCTAGTTATGTGAACTAGTTATGTAACTGAACAAGTTGCAACTTCCATGAGCTTCAGTTTTCTCATCTGCAAAATAGGGATAATAAATAATATTTACAATTCCTACGCAGCTAGATGGCACAGTGAATGGAGCACTGGGCTTGGATTCAGGAAGACTCATCCTACCTGTGTGATTCTGGGCAAGTCACTTAATCCTTGTTTGCCTCAGTTTTCTCATCTGTAAAATGAGCTAGAGAAGAAAATAGCAAAACATTTTAGTATCTTTGCAAAGAAAACCCCCGACAGGATCAGGGAGAGTCAGACATAACTGAAAGAACTGAACAGCAGCAAAGATGACAACCTGACAAATCATTGTTGTAAAGAAAGTGCAATAAACTGTGTAATACTGAATGAATTTAAATTATTATGAATTATATATATGAATATATATGCTAACATAGATTGCTAGCAAATTTTAATTTAATTTTTAGCTAACTCCCATAGAGGAAAGAAGGAGCATCCTCAGACATGTACTTCATACTGTTTTGGGGAATTCAAGGTTATGTGTTTTGAAAGACACTGGGAGAAATCTCACAAAGCACAAGAAATTGGGGCAGCTAGGTGGTGCAGTGGATAGAGCACCAGCCCTGAAGTTAGGAGGACCTGAGTTCAAATGTAATCTCAGACACTTAACACATCCTGGCTGTGTGACCCTGCGCAAGTCACTTAACCCCAATTGTCCCACCAGGGGGGAAAAAAACAAAAAAACAAAGCACAAGAAATGAGACTGAAAGAGAGGAGCATGAGGCAGTAGAAAGAACAGTAATTGTTGAGGAGGAGGACTCAGGGTGAAATATTGATCCCCATTTCCTAACTTTGTGATGTTGATAATAGCTCATATCCATATAGCACTTTAAGATTCATAAAGCACTTTAGAAATGTTATCTTATTTTATGCTTATAACAGCTCTGGGAGTCAATGCTATTATCATTCCTATTTTACAGCTGAGCAAACTCAAATAGGTAGGAGTTAAATGACTTACCCAGAATCATACAAACTACCAAGTTTCTAAAGCAAGATTTGAACTCAGGCCTTTCTTACTTCAAGTACTAGCTGCCTAATTAGGCCAATCACATTAGGCTAATTATCCAAACTCTCTAGAGCTTAGGATCCTCTTCTATAAAATTAGGGAATTGGACTAGGACCTCGAAAATCCCTGCCAGTTCTAAATCTATGACCCTAAACAAAGGGACCAGTTGGGAAAGAGAAGGCATTTATATTCTGAGCTCCTGAGCTGAAGTAGTTCCCAGGATGATGCCGAAGTCAGTGTTCTTCTCTAAGATGTTTCTAGTTTCCCATTCCAACACCCTGCCACGAGAAGGGAGATATTATGCAGCTTTCAATGCAATTAGAGACAGAGTGGCTAACAGGGAAATGAGCTCAGTGTTCTAAAGGGAGACACTGGTGCAGGCCACTTAATTCAGTACCTTTGATTTACTTTTCCATCCTATTTTCATTAAATGCTTTTTACTGTTCATGCCACGTGTCATGTAGGTTTATTCTGCTAGAGAATAGAATACAGTTATCCCTTCCACACTATGGGGATTAGGAGCTTGTGATCTGGAAAATCCAGGTAAGTTTTTTTTTTTTTTAATTTAATACCAGAGAACAAGTCTGAATTTTTTCCTTTTCTTTTATAGTACCTCGTTGGAAAATTTATGTTGATCTTACATAATACTACACATATATTTGATCTATTTTCGAGTTTCTAAATTTTTCTATGTTATCTGCTATCTTTTGTATAGCCTCTGCAAAACTCCCCCAAAATTCTCATTTAATTTCTAATGCTAACCAATATTATATAAAAACCATGATAGAGAGAGTCATAATTTAGAAGGGATTACTATACATTGGATGAGGCTTAAAAGGGAGATTTGACTATTTATTAGTCTACAATAGAATCTGAACCCAAATTAATATAAAATTAATTTAGAAGAAAAAGATTCCAGTGGGGTCTGTGAAAAAACCCAGGCTGCATGTGTACAGTCAGCCCACAAATCCCTTACCAACATGTTTCAGCTGAAACATTCAATTCAATTTGAATTGACAAGCATTTCTGGATGACTATTCTGTGCAAGACACCTCCCTAGAATGGAGACCCAAAGGAACCAGTCCCTGCTCACAAGGAGTTTATATCCTATTAGGAAAGAAAATGGGGAAGCCTACACACAGAGAAGTAAATAAAATCTGCATGTTAAGTAATTCTCTTTCTGTGTTGGGGGAGCATTAACTTCTGAAGGGCCCTTAGATAGGACAGACTCTTGAGCCCAAGTGAAGAGGGAAGGGAGTAAGACTTTCCAGGCCCGAGGGACAAAGAGACACAAGGTGGGATATTAGCTGGGATGGTGTCTGTAAACAAGCAGATTGAACTTAAAAGGCCTTTAAGGGTCCCTCCATCCTGTATTTGGGAGTTCACTGTCTTTCATGAAGTAACCGACAGTCCGAGTCCCCTGGTTTCTGTTTCTCTCCCTGTAACACACAGGAAAGTACAAACTCTTCCTAGAGATGGCCTTTGGCTGAATGCTATCTATAGAAGCTTATTTCTGGAATGTCTTAGGGCCTCAGCAGCTCCATAGAGATGAAGACAAGGATGGAAGTCTGGTCCCTTTTCCTCCCGTCCTTCCCTTCCTTCTCTCTCCTCTCTCCATCCTTCCAGAGCCTAGATCTGGATGGACCTGCTAATACACTCGTGCTCTTTCCTGGGACAGCCTGAAGTGAAGCACCTTCCCACCCTAGAGCCGCCAGCGAACCTCGATTCCATTTCTGAGAATTCAACCAAAAACAACAACAAAAAGCTTGGCAAACCCAACAATGGTAGGGGAGCGGGGGAGGGGGATGAATAATCTCAGAACAGAAGTTGCATTATGCGATGTGGTTGCCATGTGGTTTATTCCGAGAGAGGATCATGCAAGCACATTGTGGTGAATATGATAATAGGCTAAAACGATTCAAAGAAATTCAGAAGGTTTTGTAATAAAAGGTTATAACACAAAACCAGAGATAATGGGCCAAAGGCTCATTCCAAGCTGCTTGCAAGAAACAATGGGGAGACTGGGTGACCAGGAGTGGGAATAGCTGGTCCCTTCCCACCCCACCCCCAAAACACCATCCAGAAATGGGGATCAGAGTTAGGTTACCATTCCAAAGTCATTTTAGAACACGGACAATAAGTCCACTCACACATACTCACTCATTTGTATCCATGGAATTGCTGTGCCTGGAATAAATATCTCCTGATTCTTGTCTCTTCTCAGCAGGAGCACAGTTTCCTTTTCCAGACATGTTCACGTCTCAGAGCCACAGAGAGGCTGCCTTTTACAGTTAGAGCCCAAGCTTCTCCGAGGCAGGGATCAGAGACCCTGAGATTTAGAATTAAAAGGTTCTGTCTGATCAGTTGTCCTCATCTCGCCATGAGCTCCAACCCCGTTATTTTACAGGTGAGGAAACTGGGACCTGGAGGGCAGAAGGGACTCACCCAAAGTCACCCAGAGATGGAGTGGTGAGGGTCGGGGATCTGCCTCCTCTTCCCTCTCCCATGCTCCACTGCCTGCCATCCTGGTCAATGTTCTACCACTGGACCTGGAGGGCAGAAAGGGACTCGCCCGAAGTCACCCAGAGAAGGAGTGGCAAGGGTAGGGGAATCTGCCTCCTCTTCCCTTTCCCATGCTCCACTACCCGCCATCCTGGCCAATGTCCTTCCACCGGACCTGGAGAAAAGAGCAGTGCTGATAACTTTGCCCAGCTCTGCCTCATCCTACCCACTTATAAGTCAGGACATCAGCCCCCTGATGCCCCTGGTCCTTGAGGTCAACAACTCTCATTTCACACTATCTGCATGTTGCTGAGAGGGTTTGAATGGCAAGAGAACAGAGCAGGCCTGAAAGGGCCCTGGGAAGAGAGACCAGTGGGCACAGGGAGTTTAGGTAAAAGGGAAGATAACAGTTAACATAAGTTAGGTCAAATCCAGGAAGAATGGCAAGGCAGAAGATCAAGAGAATGAGTGTGACCGAGCCAAGTGGGCAAAGAGTAAAACTCAGGCAATCAGCCAAGGATGGATCAGTGGAACTGGAAGTTCGGAGGCCAGAAGCAGAAATCCAGGTTAGAGTCTGGCAAAACATGTCAGAATCTAGATGGTGAAGTGAGTAAAAGTCACAGGATGCTGGGAACTGAAGGGCCATTTGTTACCGGATCAACTAGCTACCTTTTGAGATGAGATTTTTATATATTCTGTGCTCAGCACTAGACTGTGGTCCATAGGAGGGAACAAACAGGTGCTCAGAAGAGATGGGCAGAGAGTGGGCACTGGCCCCCCGGGTAGTTCTTACTGGCCTCACATAACACAGGGCACACAGTAGGTGCTGAGAAAATAACACCAAAAAAAAAAAAAAAAAAAAAGTGACTGCATAGTTTGAATGTTGCTAAGATACAAATCTAGGTGGAAATGGAATATTCGTATTATCATGTGGTAGAAATGTTATTGGCATTTATGGCATATCATGTGATTGCACTGATAGCAATGAGATAAAAATGTAGACATGAAAAATGTCAGGATTGCAGCTGACACAGAAGCAAGTGTGTATTAGCTTCAGTGTGGTTGGAAAAGGGAAAATGTTACTGAGGATGAAGTCATGGATTCAAAACTGAACCCCTAATACATGTAATTATATCAGGGTTATATTGTATGCATGAGGCAAGGTTTCCCTGGAGAGTCAGTTACTGGTAGAAGGAAGAAAACCAGGAGATAGGCAAAAACAAAAACAAAAATCCCTGTACACAAACATACACACACACACACACACATATACATGTAAGCATATGTGTATATATATATATATAAAATTATATGCATATTTATTTATTCATATAATTAAGCCTCAAAAATGCAGACACTTTTTTTTTTTTTACAGATGAGAAAACTGGGGAACCTAGACAAGAAGTAATTTGCCCAAGATAACACAGATAGCAATAGCAGAAGGATTCCAACCCAGGTCTTTTGATTGCAAATTTAGTGCTGTTCTTTCTATCACTGCACACTAAAATCTCTAGGGGACGCAATAACTGTCACAAGTCTTTGAAGAACTGTCATATGGAAGAATAATCTGACTTGCTCTGCTCAGCTCCAGAGAACAAAATTAGGATCAATGGATAAAAGTTGAAAAGAGGCAGATTTAAGCTTGACATGAGGATAAACTTTTTAAGAACTTAGAACAAACTAAGACTGGAATGGATTCTCCAATCTAAAGGTTGAACTGTTTATGGCAGGGGTGGGGAATCTTTTTCTGCAACGGGTCATTTGGGTATGTATAACAAAATGATCACCTTACAGACCTCAAACAGTGGGAGGCTGGTGTACCTCGCTTTTAGCTCACGGTGGCCTGTAGTTGCCCTAGCAAATGATTTCAACGGTCTTATATGGTCCATAGGCTAGACACTCCCTACCCTTGGTTTATGGGGTTAAAGGGAATTTTTGCTTGATTCAGGTTGGACTAGATATTCTCTGAAGTCCCTTCAAACTTTGTGATCTTTGATTCTATGAATGATACAAATAAGAAATGATGAGAGAAGCTCAGAAGAGATAGAGACTGTGTCCAAATGGGATGAGCAAGGAACTTTCGTGAGAAGAAGGCATTGAGCTTAATTTGGCAGTTAAATGGCATAGTGGACAGTATATCGGAGGCTGGAGTCAGGAAAACTCATCTTCCTAAGTTTATATCTGGCCCGAGAGACTTATTAGCTGTGTGACACTGAGCAAAAGTCCCTTCACCCTATTTGCCTCAGTTTCCTCATCTGTAAAATGATCTGGAGAAGGAAATGGCAAACCACTTCAGGATCTTTGCCAAACAAATCCCAAATTTAGTCACAAAGAGATGGCATGGCAGAGAAACAACTGAGCTACAACAAAGAGTAGAGTTTCTATAGGGAAAGTTGGAAGAAAATGGAATTTTTAGTTGGGGAACAAGGAACAATGTGAGGAAAGATACAAAAGCAAGAGGGTACAAGATATTTTTATATAATAGACCCATTTGACTAGATTGGAAGATTTATACAAGGAATCAATCAACAAATATTTATTAAGCAGCCCCTGCATGCTGGACACTGTTAAAAAATCACTGGGGATCTAAGTAGAAAAACTAGAAAAATTGAGGGGAACTTACATTCTAATCTGGGAGATAAATTCAGATACAATTTAACATGAATATACAAATAAATGCAAAATAGTTAAATACAAGGTAGTTGGGAATGAGAATATGGGTGGGGGGGGGGGGAAATCATGCAAACCAAAAAATGGTTCCAGAACTGCATCCTAAAGAAAAGAAAAACTTTATAGGGTGGAAATAAGGAGAGAAACATTTTAGTGAGATAGCCAAGACAAAGGCACAGAGATGGCAAACGAAGGATCATGTTTGAGGAACACAGAAAAGATCAGTTTGACTGATTCATTAAAGGAAGAGGAATAATGTCTAATATAATTGGAAACACAGACTGGGGCCAGACTGATTAGGTCTTTAAAAGCTAAACAGAAGGACTTAATTTCTTTCTTTTTTTTTTTTTTTTCAGACGTGATAGAAAGCCATTGGAGTTGATTGAGTAGAAGATCCCCATAGTCAGGTCAGATCCATGCTTAAGGAATATTACTTATGCAGCAATGGGCAGGAAGGGCTGCAGTGGTGGGGAATAAGGCTATCCTGGTAGATAGGAACCAGATAGAGATCATGGCTCTTGGACTTCAGACATCATTTAGTTCACTCCTCTCCTTACACAGATGAGGTTAAGTGAATTATCTCAGGTCATACAGGGAATAAGTGACAGAGCCTGCATTGGAACCTGGATCCTTTGACTTCCAAAGTCAATGCTTTCTACCATAACCAATTATACCATTGCCTATATCTTTGATGCATAAAGCTAACTCTGTTAATATTCTTGAACTATAACACCATCTCTTTAGAGGACATAGCTCAGAATGACAAAAATTTTTTTTTATTTCTCTATTTGGAGGGTAATTTTGCATTTGCCATTTTATATTCACCAAGAAGCATAATGGAGTAATAGAAGACAAAATCAGAAAATCTAGGTTCAAATGTTACCCTTGTTCTTACTACCTGTGTGATCTTGAGCTAGCTATTTTACTCTTTTGGGACTCAACTTTCTTAATTTTCAAATGAGAACATTGGACATTAGTCCAATATATATAAAGTTGAATATATAATTCTATGATTTTGTGAAATTAGTATAGTGAAGCCTACAAGGGATACTTTATTTCAAGGCTCATGGTCCGGCAGCCCCTTCTAATATAGACAATGCTTATATTTGTTCTTTCTCCATTCACTGGTTCCTGCCTGCACACCAGTGAGCTCCCTAGCATTCTCTGGGCTCCTGCCCATCTTGGACTCTCCATGTTCCATTAACTAAGCTTGATCTTTCCAGATAATAGACCAAATGCTCACTTTCCCAAAACTTCCTTCTCTCATCTCCCTGTTTTCTCAGTGTCCCAGGCCCTGCTTTGTAAGCTGCCAGTCAGCTTTCCAATAATAGAACATGTCAATGAGTTCATGGTTCTCCCTTCTTCAGGTAAAACTTTATCTGGAGTATTGGGTTCAATTTTGGGTACCATATTTTAGAAAAGATTTTGCTATGGATAGCAAAGGTATCCAAAGAAGGCAGCCAGGATGATGAAGGATCTCAGGTCCCTGTTCTGAGGACTGGATACAGAAACTGAGGCTATTTATTTTGGAAAAGAGAAGGTCAGGGAAACGGGAAGGCAGAAGAAGGTAAGGAAAGAAGTCTTAGTTAAGAATAATGGGTAAAAATTGGAAAAAGGCAAATTTAGGCTTAATATCAAGAAAAAACTTCTTTGCAATTAGTTAACCAAGAGTGAATGGATTATCTCAGAGAGTTGTGGGTTTTCTTTCATGTGAATTCTTTAAGCAAAGACTGGATTACCACTAGAAAGTATTGTAGATGACATCCTTTTTTGGAGGGTGGAGCAGGGTGTGTAGACGGATTGGACTGAATGGCTGCTGAGTCTCTTTCCAAATCTAAAGTTCTGTGACTCTGAGATTCTATGATATTGATAGTATGCTGCTCCACATATACATATGCTCCAGTTTTATAGGCCCAGTCAGACTATAAATGCCTTGAGGGCAGGGACAATTGATTATATTTCTTTGCCTTCCTGCTAAAGTCTCTTCCAGTATCTCACCATAGCATGAATTTATTTATTTTTAATACTATTTTTATTTCTTTTTAATAATATTTTATTGTTTCTCACATGTAAAGACAATTTTTAACATTCTTTCTTTAAATTTTTAAGTTCCAAATTTTCTACTTCCCTCTCTTATCTCTCTCTTCCTTAAGATAGTAAGCAATTTGGGTTTTGACGGCTCAGAGTGAGTGTAAATAGCAATTCTTTCAGTTCTGGCCGGAAATCCTGAGGGTCTTCTTTTCCCAGATAGATTTTTATGAGTAGGCAAACTAGGCCACCGTCTGCCTCAGTTCTTACTTGGCCTTAAATCACTGAATGGATATTTCATCAGACACACTGAGACCTGGGAAAGACCTTAGCTTAAAAATGCCAAAACTTCCCACGGCATCTGGGGCCATTTATAGTTGTCCTGATCTATATCTTGCCACTGGATCCTGATGACTCTGGAGGGAAGAGTGAAGCTGAGGACTTTGCACAGCCCTCCCTCACTTAAAACCAAATTCACTTGCAAGTCGAAACATCATCCTCCTGATGTCATTGGTCCTCTTCCAGAATGAAGAATGAACAAGGAATTTGATATAGATTATATGCATGCAATCATGTAAAACATATTTCCATTTTAGTCATATGAAAGAAGAAACAGGACAAAAGAAAAAAACAAGTGAAAAATAGTATGCTTCAAGCTGCGTTCAGATTCCTGCAGATCTTTGGATGTGGATAGCATTTTTTATCATTTGTCCTTTGTTTTGGATCATTATATGCTGCTGAGAATAGCTAAGTCATTATACAATATACTTACACAATATTGCTGTTATTGTGTACACATATTCTCCTGGTTCAGATCTCTTCATTTTGCATCAGTTCATGCAAGCTTTTCCAGATTTTTCTGAAATCAACCTACTTGTCATTTCTTATAACACAACAGTATTCCATTACAATGATATACCACAACTTAAGTATTATCTTTTTTTATTAAAACTTTTTTATTTTCAAAACATATGCATGTATAATTTTCAACATTCACCCTTGCAAAATCTTGTGTTCCAAATTTTTTCCTCCCTTCCCTCCATCCCTTCCCCTAGACAACAAGTAATCCAATATATGTTAAAATGCATAATTATTCTATGTATATTTCCACAATTACCATGCTGAACAAGAAAAAATCAGATCAAAAAGGGAAAAAAAATGAAAAAGAAAAGAAAATGCAAGCATGAAACAACAAAAAGAGTAAAAATACTAGGTTGTGATCCTCACTTAGTTCCTACAATCCTCTTTTTGTGTGCAGATGGCTCTCCCATCACAAGACCATTGGAACTGGCTTGAATCATCTCATTGTTGAAAAGAGCCATGTCCATCAGAATTGATCATCTTATAATCTTGCTGTTATTGTATACAATGATCTCCTGGTTCTGCTCACTTTACTTAGCATTACTTCATGTAAGTCTTTCAAGACCTCTTTGAAATCATCCTCCTGATCATTTCTTATAGAACAATAATATTCCATAACATTCATATACCATAACTTATTCAGTCAGTAGTCTAGTTGATGGGCATCCACTCAGTTTCCAGTTTCTTGCCACTACAAAAAGGGCTGTCACAAACATTTTTGCACATGTGGGGGTCCCTTTCCCTCCTTTAAGATCTCTTTGGGATAAAACCCCAATAGAGACACTACTGAATCAAAGAGTATGCACAATTTGATAGTCCTTTGGGCAAAGTTCCAAATGCTCTCCAGAATGATTGAATCAGCTCATCACTCCAACCACAATGTATGTGTCCCAGTTTTCCCACATCCCCTTCAACATTTGTCATTTTCTTTTCCTGTCATCTTAGTCAATTTAAGAGGTGGGTAATGGTATCTTAGAGTTGTCTTAATTTGTATTTCTCTGATCAATAGTGATTTAGAGCACCTTTTCATGTGACTAGAAATGATTTAAATTTCTTCATCTGAAAATTGTCTCCTCATATCCTTTGACTATTTATCAATTGGAGAATGGCTTGAATTCTTATAAATTTGAGTCAGTTCTCTATATATTTTACAAATGAGGCTTTTCTCAGAACTCTTGAATTTAAAAACGTTTTCCAGTTTATTGTTTCCCTTCTAATCTTGTCTGCATTGATTTTGTTTGTACAAAAACTTTTTAATATAATCAAAATCATCCATTTTGTATTCAATAATGTACTCTACTTCTTCTTTGGCTACAATTCCTTCTTTCTCCACAAATCTGAAAGGGAAACTATCCTTTGTTTTTCTAATTTATTTATAGTATCACTCTTTACACACACACACACACACACACACACACACACACACACCCGTATATATTGAAGCTATTTCAACCTTATCTTTGTATAAGGTGTTAGGTGTGGGTCATTGCTTAGTTTCTGCCATACTAATTTCTAATTTTCCCAGTAGTTTTTGTCAAATACTGAATTCTTATCCCAATAGCTGGTGTCTTTGGGTGTGTCAGACACTGGATTACTATAGTCATTGACTATTTTGCCCTGTGAACTTAACTTATTCCACTGATAGGTTATTTCTTAGCCTATATCAAATAGTTTTGGTGTCCACTGCTTTATAATATAGTTTTAGGTCTGGTACAGCTAGGCCACTTTCATTTGCATTTTTCATCAATTCCCTTGAAATTTTTGACCTTTTGTACTTACAAATGAACTTTGTTATTATTTTTTCTAGCTCTAGAAAATAATTTCTTGGGAGTTTGATTGGTATGACACTGAATAAGGAGATTAATTTAGGTAATATTATCATTTTTATTATATTAGCTCAGCCTACCCATGAACACTTGACATTTTTCTAATTGATTAGATCTGACTTTATTTGTGTGGAAAGTGTTTTGTAATTGTGTTCATATAGTTCCAGACTTTGCTTAGGCAGGTAGACTCCCAAATATTTTATATTATCTATAGTTATTTTAAATGCAATGTCTCTTTGTATCTCTTGTTGCTGGACTTTGTTGGTAAGTATTGTCTTTTTAATGGCTGTACTAGTGAAGTGTGAGCTCTGTCAGGTTCTTCTGGGCAGGAACAGAGGCTCAGGGATGGACTGCATATCTAAAACGTTAGTCCCAGTCTAACTAACTTCTTGGACGCTCAATACCTGAAAAGTGACGCTCAAGTCAACTTGACTATAAGTCTAAACATAAGACTACAAAATCATAAGATCGATTTATTTAGCATCAGCAACTTAAGAAATCCAGTCTACTAAGATATAGCAAGGCTGTGACCTACATTTCTCATTTCTGTGTCTTTATACAAGCTGTCTCCCATTCCTGCAATGTTCTTTTTCCCTACTTCAATCATTTAGAAACTCTACTTTCCTACAAAGCTCAGTTCAAATGCCACCTCCTAGGTGAAGACTTTACTCATTCCTGAAAATGTAAGTGCCTCTCCTTCAAAATTACTCTGTAATTTACTTATACTTACTAGACCCTGAGCTAGTCACTTAACCACTTTTTGCTTCAACTTCCCCACCAATAAAATGGGGATTATAATTGTACCTGCCTGAAGTGAAAACCAAACTGAATAAAAACTGTAAAGCACTTAGTACTTAGTGCCATGATACATAGTAGGCGCTATATAAATGTTAGCCATCATTATTATTGTTGTTCATTATTGCGGTTGTTACTATTGTAGATCTGTCATTGCCTCCAATAGGGTGTCGATTCTTTGAAAGCAGGAGATATTTTATTTTTATCTTTATGTTACAGGGACTGGCCAAGGCTACTCCATCCTCAGAGCTTGGAAAGTATACTCTGCCTGTTGCCAGCTTCTGTTGAAGAAGCTTGGAAGCCTAGTTCTAGAAAGTCCCTGCTCCCCAATTTGAAGGATGGTCCAGATCTACTCATTTGGGGAACAGGCCAACTGCCAGGCCTCACACAAATGTGTGTCTAGTCTATCTAGAGGCCTGACACATTGTAGGGGCTTAATAACTGCTTGTTGGTTGGTTTTGGGTAGTGTATTCCCACACCAAAGAAAAAAACAAAACTCCTAGATCCCTGTGCTATTAAAGTATTTTCTTTGTCACCCTATGGGATACCAACACTCTGCCTTTGCTGGGGGCCTTTTTGAAAAGCTGGGGAGTCACACAGTTTCTTGCCTTCAACTCATTGGCAGATGGGTTGCTATGGAGAGTTTTGCTGAGGCCCTGGGCAGAAGCTGGCAAATTTCAGCATTTCTCCCAACTATTCAATATTTAATTAGAAAACATGGGCCAGCACTGAAACCCATGGAGACTTCTACCTTTGAGGTCTTTTCCATGTTGTCCTTTCCCTCACCCATCCCAGATTCTTTTAAAAAGACTGGCTTCCCTTCCCTCACAACCAGCCCCTACCTTGGCCTGTTATTTTTATAAACAAACTCTATCTTACTTGTTTTCCCACTGAGGAACCAAGGATAGGAAATCAGAGCTTAGGGCTTTGAATGGATTGACTTGTTCCCTGGAAGCAAAAAGTGAAATTCTAAACTTTGGGGCTTTGAAATTGTTACCCAGATTTTCAAGAGGCCTTTTCTCCTCCACTATAAAATTTGAAGACCTTTCCCCTGTTAGCCAGACACCCACTTATTATTTTTCCAAGATTATTTTCTTTGACATGGAAAAGAAACAATCTTTGAGAGCCCCTCTTTCCATTCTCCCCCTCAACATTTTTCTGAGAGCTAAATGAAAACTGATGCATTCAGTGAAGAAGGGGGAGCCAATCCTTCTCTGGCCCATGTGAGACAAAACAATGGAAGCTACAGATTACCCTTTCCCTCTTATCCTTAAATTTGGAAAATGGAAAATTGATTAAGATGTTCAAAGTCAAATTCAATCACGAGACTACAATGTCACAGAGTAATTGCACTCTGAAAAAAAGAGACATTTTTGAAAGACTGGAAATAGCTGCTTTTATGAAAAAAAAAAAACATAAAATGGGAGAACAATGTGAAAGGGCTTCAGAGCATCCCATTATAAATGGGCAGCCATTAACAAAAGGAGAGAGGTCTTCAGATTAAGGGAAAGAGTCTTCATTGGACTCTTAGCCAACTATGTCTGTTGGGTACCACAGTGGATATAACAACAATGTAAGGTGCCATTGCTACTAGACACTTACACCTTCTTTGAGGGAACAAGACAAACAGATGTGAGACAATTGAAATTCATCGTAAGGCACTATAAGTAAGTTCTAGATTTTATGGTACAGGGTAAATGTCACCAGAGTTCTAAGGAGAAGTCAGCATGGTTTGGGCGAGTCAGAGAAGGCAGAATTTGAGACTAGATCTTATGATTCTCTAGTTAGCATTCTTTCCCTTGTACTACCAGACCTCCCTGGCATGTACTAGCTAAGTTGCTTTTTATAGTATACTTCTTATGTCCTTAACTAGATTGTAAAGCTTCTGAGTTCAGAGACTAAGTCTTACAACTTTACAAAGCACTTCATATGCTTTGTCTTATGCATCTTCCCACAGTATGTACACAGAGTATTCCATGAATCTTTGTTATTGTTGTTGTTGATGATGATGATGATGATGATGATGATGATATGATGATGATGTAAATTCCTTGAGGATTGCTTTTATCTTGTCTTTGAGTCCCCAGTGTCTATAGTACCTTCTGCTTAGTAGGCATTCAATAAAAGCTTGTCAAATTTAATAGTTAGACAACAATACTGTATGATGACCAGTTCTGATGGACCAGGCCATCCTCAGCAACGAGATCAACCAAATCATTTCCAATGGAGCAGTAATGAACTGAACCAGCTATGCCCAGAAAAAGAACTCTGGGAGATGACTAAAAACCATTACATTGAATTCCCAGTCCCTATATTTATGCCCACCTGCATTTTTTATTTCCTTCACAAGCTAATTATACAATATTTCAGAGTCTGATTCTTTTTGTACAGCAAAATAACGGTTTGGTCATGTATACTTATTGTGTATCTAATTTATATTTTAATATATTTAACATCTACTGGTCATCCTACCATCTAGGGGAGGGGGTGGGGGGGTAAGAGGTGAAAAATTGGAACAAGAGGTTTGGCAATTGTCAATGCTGTAAAGTTACCCATGTATATATCCTGTAAATAAAAGGCTATTAAATTAAAAAAAAATTTAATAGTTAGAGTGTTTCTACTGGGATTATATCCCAAAGAGATCCTAAAGGAGGGAAAGGGACCCACATGTGCAAAAACATTTGTGGCAGCACACTTTGTAGTGGCAAGAAACTAGAAACTGAGTGGATGCCCATCAATTGGAGAATGGCTGAATAAATTGTGGTATGTGAATGCTATGGAATATTATTGTTTTGTAAGAAATGACCAGCAGGGTGAATACAGAGAGGCTTGGAGAGATACTCTCTACATGAACTGATGTTAAGTGAAATGAGGAGAACCAGGAGATAATTATACATGGCAACAACAAGACTATATGATGATCAATTCTGATGGATGTGGCTCTCTTCAACAATGAGAGATTCAAACCAGTTCCACTTGTGCAGTGATGAAGAGAGCTATCTATACCCAGAGAGAGAACCGTGGGAACAGTGTGGACCACAACATAGCATTCATACTCTGTTGTTATTTGCTTGCATTTTGTTTTCTTTCTCAGTTTTTCTTTTTCTTCTTGATCTGATTTTTCTTGCACAACAAGATAATTGTATAAATATGTATACATATATTGGATCTAACATATATTTCAACATATTTAACATGTATTGGACTATCTGCCAGCTAGAGGAGGGGGTACAGGGAAAGAGGGGAAATTTTGCAACAAAAGGTTATTCAAGAGTCAATGTTGGAAAAATTACCCATGCATATGCTTTGTAAATAAAAAGCTTCAATAAAAAAAAATTAATAGCTGGCAATGATAGGAATAGAACTTTAACATCTCTTCCCTAGTTACATATATTTGAGGGTTCAACTAAGCCCCTTCTGTCTCTCAGAGTTTGTAATTCTGACCTCAATCAGACCTCAATCACAAACCAACCTCAGTATATAAGATCAATCAGTCAATAAAATTTATTAAGAGTCTATTTTGTGCCAGGCATTGTGCTGAGTTCCAGGGATACCAAAAAAAAAAAAAAAAAAAAAAAAAAAAAAAAAAAAAAAAAAAAAAAAAAAAAGACAAAAGACAGTCTCTACTCTCAAAAATCTCACAATCTATATACCAAAAAAAAAGCCTTGAAAAACATACACCTAAAGAGTTTCTCCACAAAACTCAACACAGAAGCTGACCTGCCCCATCAAGCATTTGTCGATTGATTGAGAGAACATAGACCATAGCAGAAGTGGAATTATTTTCCTGAGTTGGTACAGCTTTAACCACTGAAGAGCTAGCCTAATTGGGGTCTAATCCAGATTCTTACTATTGGTGTTACTTGGGCCAATTCATTTCATTTTCCTGGACCTCAGTTTCCCCATCTGTTAAAGGAAGAGCTTGGGCTAGAACCCCTCTGAGATTCCTTTTAGCTTTACACCTATAATCCTATGTGTCAGTCGTGCCAGAACAAATTCATCATTGACTTCTTTGTTACCTAGGGTATTGGCTTTTTAACAATATACAAATTCTAAAAAGAATGTAGAAAGCATGGAACAAAGGAAAGGGAATCGGACTGGGAGCCAGGTAACTGCTCTTTTAGCTCGGCTATCACTGGCTCTTACTTTGTGACTATTTGCAGGTCACTTAATCTTGCTGAATCTCAAATTCTTCATTTGTTGAAGAAAAATAATAATCCCTTTCCTGCTTATCTCACAGGGTTATGGTGAGAATGAAATCATAAAATGATTGTGGCTAAATAAGAGATATTCAAATGTAACAAAATGAAAACTCTTGGGTGGCTTGTGAATCACACAGAATCTCAAAACTGGAAGGTACTTCAGAGACCATTCTAACCTGTATCTCAATCCTAATCCCCTGTATAAATCCCTGTTGAACAATCAGCCTGACTTCATTGAAATCCTTGCATGTTGGAGAAATCATGACATGATAAGGAAACTCATTCCATTTTTTAATAGTTCTCATTGTAAAGGAGTTTTTTAACCTTAGACTGATCCAAAAATCTGTTTTAAAATTCTACTAATGGTACCCACTTATTTCCTCCAGGGCCAACCAAACAAGTGTAATTTTTCTTCCATGTGATAGCCCTTCAAATGTTTCAAAACAACTATTCTATAATCTCAAACCTTTCCTCCAGACTAAACAAATCTAGTATTAACATGGCATCTGCCTCCTAACCCACTTTGTCTCTGTCAATGAATGCTACTGATGTATGAACATATCCAAGAAACATGGTCTTGGTCCCAAAGGAGTTGGCTTGAAACACAACTGAGGATGCTCAACCTGCTCTTCAGGTGAAAGCTGGAGCTGCCTCAACTGATAGTTTTATCATCAATCCTGTGGACCAGAATGATTTCATCTGTAGGTGACTTGATAAGAGAAGGTCACTAAAAACAAGGTCCTTGAAATTCAGTCTATGGAAAGCCCAGCCACACACCTCTCTGTTGTATCCTCCAGAGGAAAGGGACTGTGTCAATTCACCTCCGTCATTGTATTATTTTTGTCTCTTAGTTATCCTGAGGTAGGCATGTTGAAGAGCCACAAATCATCCAGAAATTATATTCGATGTACAAATAGAGGAATTATATATTCATTAAGAAATAAAGAATCAGGGCAGCTAGGTTGTGCAATGGAAAGGGCACTGGCCTTATAGTCAGAAGGTCCTAAGTTGAAATCTGACCTTAGATGCTTATTAACTGTAGGGTAAGTCATTTAACCCTCATTGGCTCAAAAAAAAAAAAAAAAAAAAAGAAACAAAGAAACAAAGAATCATGGAGTATGAGAGTTAGATGCAGTATTAGATATTAGTTAAGGAAACTTCATTTGACAGATTGGTAAACTAAGGCCCAAGGAAGCCAAGAGACATTTTCAAGGGTATATAGATAGTTGGTGGAGTACACAAGACTGGATACAGTGCTAGGCTCAGAGTCAGGAAGACCAAATTTAAAAGACATTTAAATTTGATTTCAGACATGTACTAGCTGTGTGACTCTGAGCAAGTCACCTATACTCTCTCAGCCAAAGTTTCCTCATCTGTAAAATGGGGATAATGGTAACACCTTCATCCCAGGATTGTTATGAGGATAAAATGAAATATTAGTAAAGCACAGTACCTGGCCCATAGAAAGCACTTAATAACTCCTTCTTTTCCCTTTGTTTTCTTCCTTACTCCTAGTACAGTGTTCTTTATATTACTCTAACCTAGAAGAATCCTATAGTATCTGAGATGAATTCCTGGAAAACAGGTAAAAACATATCAACATATAATGATATGTTAAATTGAATTTGTTAAATTAAATTGAATTGCTATGGATATATAGGGTATATTTCTTTCCCTCTCCCCCCTTAATAGTATTTTGGGAATTTTTTTCAGTTTCAAGTAAATATAGTTTTCAACATTCATTTTTATAAGATTTTGAGTTCCAATTTTTTTCCTTTCCTCCCTTCTGTCCCCCCTCCCTAAAACAGCAAGTAATCTGATATAAGCTATACAAGTATTTCCACAGTAGTCATTATGTGAAAGAAGAATCAGAATAAAAGAGAAAAATAAGAAAGAAAAAATGCTTTTTGAGAGTAGAGACTAATAGTAGGCTTTGAACTACACTCAGACTCCATAATTCTTTCTCTGGATATGGGTGACATTTTCCATTACAAATCTTTTAGAATTGTCTTGAATCACTGTATTGCTGAGGAGAAATAAGTTAGAAATCACACAATCTTGCTGTTACTGTGTATAATGTTCTGTTGTGCTCATTTCATTCAGCATCAGTTCACGTAAATCTTTCCAGGCTTTTCTAAAATCGACCTATTTATCATTTTTTATAACACAATAATATTCCATTACATTCATATACCACAATTTGTTTGGCCATTCTTTAATTGATGGGCATCTCCTTAATTTCCAATTCTTTGCCATTATAAAAAGAGCTGCTAAAATATTTTTGTACATGTAGGTCCTTTCCCCTTTTTAATGATCATTTTCGGATATAGACCTAATAGTGGTATTATGGGATCAAATGGTATGCACAGTTTGGTTGCCCTTTTGGCATAATTCCAAATTGCTCTTCAGAATGATTGGATAAGTTCATAACTCCACAAATAATTCATTAGTGTTCTAGTTTTCACACATCTTTTCCAACATTTGTCATTTCCTTTTCTGTCATATTAGCCAATCTCAGAGATGTTTTCATGTGCATTTCTCTAATCAATCATGATATGGAGCATTTTTTCACATGACTATAGATAGCTTAAATTTCTTCATCTGAAAACTGTATCCTTTGACCCTTTGTCAATCGGGGAATAATTTGTATTCTTATAAATTTGACTCAGTTCTCTACAAATTTGATAAATGAGGCTTTTATCAGAAATATTGGCTGTAAAAAATTGTTTTTCAGCTTTCTGCTTCCTTTCTCATCTTTGTTACATATATTACATATTTGTTACATAATATTACATAATTACATATATAATGCTTGTTGATAATTGCAGATAATTACTCCTTATTGTTTTAAGGAAAACTACATGTATTCCTATGTTTTCTAGGTTTTTTTTTTAAATAGTAATGCATGCTGCATTTTCTCAAAAGCTTTTTCTACATCTATTGAGGTAATCATATGATTTGTGGTTTTTCTTTTTAATATTATAATTATGCTGATAGTTTTCCTAATATTAAACCAGCCCTGTAGTCTCCTTCCTTATCCCTTCATTAGATCGATTTTTGTTTTTGCTTTGTCTAAGATCAGGGTTGATACTCTGCTTTTTTTTTTTTTTTTTTAACTTCAGCAATTGAAACATAATATATTCTGCTCCAGCCTTGTGCCTTTACTTTGTGTGAATGTACTGCTTCAGATTTGTTTTTTTATAAGTAATGCATTGTAGGATTCTGGTTTTTAATTCATTCTGCTATCTGCTTCTATTTTATGAGAGAATTCAACCCATTCACATTCACATCTTTCATTACTGTGTATTTCCCTCCACCCTATTTTATCCATTTATATTTTTATGTCTTCTTTTGCCCTGTTTCTCCTCACCAGTGTTTTGCTTAAGATCTCAATGTCCTTCAATTTGTTCTCCCTTCTATCAACCTTTCCCCTTTCTTGTTTCCTTCCCTTCCTACTTCCCTAGAGGGTAAAGAATATGAATGTCATTCTCTCTTTGAGTCAAATCCAATAAGAGTAAGATTCGAACACCTCCCTCCCCTTCCTTCTACTGCAGTAGATAATTTGCATTTCTTTGTATTATGTAATTTACCCTACTCTGCCTCCCTCTTTCTTCTTCTCTTAGGACAATCTTTTTTTCATCCCTTAATTTTTTTTATCATCACATCAATGTCAACCTTGTCTATATATATGCCTTCTAACTGCCCTAGTAGTGATAAATTGTCAAGAGTTACATGTATCATTTTAAACAACTTAACCTTATTGAATAACATGTTGTTGTTTCTTATTTACTTCTTTATACTTCTTTTGAATCTCGTATTGGAAGATCAAATTTTCTATTCTGTAATGGTCTTTTTATCAAATGTTCTACTTCAAAAGCGTTTTTGGTAAATAATGCATTGTAGGATTCTGCCTATTTCATTGAATATACATCTTTTCCTATTAGGTTGCTAATTCTTGCTTGTCATACAAATTTCTTTGCTTTTCAGAATATCATATTTCAAGCCCTCCAATCCTTTAATGTTGACGATGCTAAATCCTGTATAATCCTAATTGTGACTCCTTAATATTTGAATCATTTCTCTTTGACTACTTGGAGTATTTTCTCTTTGATTTGTTGATTCTGGAATTTGACGACAATATTCCTTAGAATTTTCATTTTGGGATTCCTTTCAGAAGGTGATTGCTGGATCTTTCAAAGACTCTTTTCCCCTCTGGTTCTTGGATATCAGAACAGTTTTTCTTGATAATTTCAAGAAAGATGCTTTCCAGGCTTTTTTGTTTGTTTCTATTATGGTTTACAGATAGTTCAACAATTTAAAGTATTTTTCTTGTATCTGTTTTACAGGTCAGTTGTTTTCAAATGAGATTTTTTTTTTACATTTTCTTCTATTTTTTCATTTTCTGATTTTGTTTGACTAATTTTTGATATCTCATAAAATCATTGGCTTCCATTTGCCCAACTATTTTTAAGAAATAATTTTCTTTGACCAATTTTTTTTTAATAATTTTCTTCAGCAAATTTTTGTCCTTCCTTTTCCAAGAAGTGACTCTCTTACATCCTCTCATTTCTTTTCCCAATTTTTCTTCTACTTTTCTTACTTGATTTTTACAACCTTTTTTGAGCTCTTCCAAGAAAGCTTTTTGGTCTTGAGACTAATTCATCTTCTCCTTTGAGGGTTTACATGTACACATTTTGACATTGTTGCCCTCTTCTGAGTTATTCCCATAGTCATCAGGGCTTTTTTCTTTTAGCCTATTTTGTCTCTGTTTCTGGGGCACAGAGAACACTGTCACAAGCTTCTTGTGCTGGGGGCCAAAGGCCTGGTCACTGGCTTTCTGCACAAGGGCCTTGGCTGCTAGTGGCTTTACTTACATACTGAAATGACTCAATCTAGTTACATCTGCTATGCTGGGAGCTCCTAGGTTGGCACTTAGCCTTTTGTGCTGGGGCTGGAGACCTCACAGATGACCTACTATACCATTAGCCTGCTCAGCCAGGCCCAAAGGACCTCAGTTGCTGATACTGAGTTGTGGCTGAGTCTTCTGTTGGCTTTTCTGGACACCATCTGCACTGGGTTATGTTCCCCTTTTACCCAAATGAGACAGACCTTTCCTCTAGTCCTTCTAAGTTATCTTGTGATGAAAAATTGTTTCACTCCATCATTTTGTAGATTCTGTCTCTCAAAAATCTGTTTAGAAGCTTGATTTAATGTTGTTGCAAGGGAAACTGAGAAGAGTTCAGGCAACTTCCTGGCTTTTCTCTGCCATCTTGGCCCTACAGGGCATATTTCTAACTTTATAAGTTGATGATTATATCTCAGATTCCAGTCTAGAGCTCATACATAATAGAGTGGAACCCCCCCTTTTTTTATAAATGAGAAAACTGAAGCCCAAAGAAATTAAAGTGATTTGTCCAATGTCACATAGGTAGACTTCTGGGGGCAGAGCCAAGATGGTGAAGATGACACATATTTCTTTCTGACCTTCTCCTACAATCCTCAGACTAATTAGCAAATTCAGCCTCTGAATTAGCTCTGGACCAGCAGAACCCACAAATATTGGTAGTACAACAAATTACCAGCAGACGATAATTTCAAAGATCACTAGACAAGGTCTGTTTCAATTGGAAATGGGAGGGAAGCAGTGAAGCTTGAGCAGCCGAGTACAAATGCCAGTGCACACTATGCAGACCCAAAGTGGGATACGGTCTCCACAAGGTGATGCAGACTTTGAGTGGTAGAGAATCTACAGGGAGGAATCTACAGCATGTTGGCTACTCTGCCCTGGCTGCAAGCCAGTAGATCAGCAGAGAAATTATAAAACATTCAACACAAACACAAAGGTTAATAGCGAACCCTGAAATGCCAGACTATCATGGGCCTTGGCAACATCCACCCAGCACCAGGAGTGAGTGAGCATTGACCCAGTGTACCCATGGTTGCTTATAGAAGAAGCAGCTGCTTGAAGAGGAAGCTTGGAAAACCTCTCCTGCCATAAAATCAGACCTTAACTTTTTTTTTTTTAAATGAGTAAAAAAGCAAAGAGAACTCTGACAATAGACAGTTTATATGGTGAAAGAGAAGAACAGATATCAAACCCTGAGGAGACTAAAGGCAGATTGTCTCCAGATGAAGCCTCAAAAGGTGATATAACCTGGTCCTCATCACACAAGGGTCTCCTAAAAGAAATTTAAAAGGATCTTAAAAGAGATCTAGAAGAAAAATAGGGAAAGGAAATGAAAACTTTGCAAGAGTGTTTGGAAAAGCATATAACTCATTAAAAGATAGATTTGATGAAATGGAAAGAGAAAACAACTTCCAGAAAAACAGAATTTGTGAAACGGAAAAAGAAAATAACTCCTTAAAAAACAGAATTTGTGAAATGGAAAAAATTCTATGGAACAAAACAACTCATTCAATTGGACAAATTCAATTGGACAAATACAAAAAGAAGTAAAAAAAAAAAAGAAGAAGAAAATAATTAATTCAGAACTGAACAAATGGAAATGAATGACTCAATGAGACAAGCAATCAAGCAAAACCAAAAAAATGAAAGAATAGAAAAAAAATACAAAATACCTAATTGGGAAAACAACTAACCTGGAAAATAGATCTAGGAGAGACAGTCTAAGGATTATTGGATTTCCTGAAATCCATAATGAAAAAAAGAGCCTAGACACTATTTTTCAGGAAATTATCAAAGAGAACTGCCCAGATGTCATAGAATCAGAAGGTAAAATGACCATTGAAATCAGAATTCACCAAACACCTCCTGAAAGAGGCCCCAAAATTAAAACCCCAAGGTTTTTTTGTGTCTAAATTTCAGAATTATCAGACCAAGGAAAAAAATATTATAAACAGCCAGAAAAAACAATTCAACTACTGAGGAACCACAATAAAGATTACTCAGGACCTAGCAGCTTCCACTTAAAAGGATCAAAGGTTCTGGAATCTGATATTCCGAAAGGCAAAGGAATTTGAAATGCAGCCAAGAATAAATTACCCTGCTAAATTAAGCATTTTCTTTCAGAGAAGATGAACATTCAGTGAAATTGGTGAATTCTATTTATTTTTGATGAAAAGACCAGAACTAAACAAAAAATTTGACTTCCAAATATAGAACTCAAGAGAAGCATAAAAAGGTAAAAAAGAAAAAAAAAAAACTTTAGAATTATTTCTATTATGGATATACATAGAGAATACATGCATACTCTGATTTTACTATTATAATATAAAAAAGAATCTATAGGTGGAAAGGGGATTGTAACAGAAAAAAGGAGAAAATGGAGGTAAAATGAGGCAAATTACATCTCAGGAAGAGGCAAAGAAAACCTATTATAATTGAGGGAGGGGTGGATAGGATAGGTGATGAATACTGTGTGAATCTTACTCTCATCAGATTTGGTTCAAAAAAAAAGAATATTAGATATATTTGGTTTCATCAAGAAACTTCTCTCATCTTACAGAAAAGTAGGAGAGGAAAGGCAAAAAGGGAAGGGGTAGGCCAAATAGAAGGGAAACAAATAGAAGGGGAAAGGTACAAAAAAGGGGGAGGGTCTCTAAAGGGGAGGACTACTTGAGGCAAGTAGTGCTCATAAGCAAAATAGTGGGAAGGAAGGGAAGGGGAAAGGGAAAGAGAAAAGTATAATTTGGGGTTAATAAGATGGCAGGAAATACAAAATTAGTAGTTTTAATTGTAAATGTGAATGGGGTGAACTCTCCCAAAAAACATAAATGGATAGTGGTCTGGATTAAAAGACAGAATCCTACAAATTGTTATTTACAAGAAACACATTTAAAGCAGAGTAATAAATACAGAGTAAAGGTAAAAGGCTGAAGCAGAATCTATTATGCTTCAGGTGAAGTAAAAAAAGCAGGGGTAGCCATCCTGATCTCAGATCAAGTAAAACCAAAAATTTAATTAAAAGAGATAAGGAAGGAAACTATATCTTGCTAAAGAATACCATAGATAATGAAGCAATACCAATATTAAACATATATGCACTAAGTGGTGTAGCATCTAAATTCCTAAAGGAGAAGTTAAGAGAGCTGCAAGAAGAAATAGATAGCAAAACTATAATAGTGGGAGATCTCAATCTTGCTCTCTCAGAGCTAGATAAATCAAATCACAAAATAAATAACTAAGAAGTTAAAGAGGTAAATAGAATACTAGAAAAATTAAATATGATAAATCTTTGGAGAAAATTGAATGGAGACAGAAAGGAGTACACTTTCTTTTCAGCAGTTCATGGAACCTATTCAAAAATTGACCATATATTAGGATGTTGGAATACCCAGGAGAGCTGTTGGAATACACCGGGGCCACCTAACAGTGGCTGTTGAAGATCCAACACAGAATGGATCTCCTCTTGTGAGAGGATGATACAAGGAGACAGAGGCAGTTGCTTTCTCTGATCTCTCTGACTGAGAAGCTGCATTGTCTGACTTCTCTCCTCTTCCCTCTGCCTCCAATTTATCTCATTCCCAGTCCACAACACCTGTGTCAGCAAAAGCTGTCCTGCAACTCCTTTAGATGCTATGATCCACAGCTGTGGAGGCTCTCTGAAAACTGACCTGTTCCTTAACATTAGGGCATAAAGACCTTAAAATCAAATGCTGAAATACTAAATGCATTTTTTTTCAGATCACGATGCAATAAAAATTACATCCAATGTCACATAGGTAACAAATATTAGAGGCAGGATCTGAACCCAAGTCCTTAGGCTCCAGTACTAGTTCTCTTTCCATTATACCATGCTAAGGTGATGGTGTATAACAGATGCCTCATAATAGGCTATGAATAACATCAAGGAATTTAAATAATGTTTTAAGATTTAGAAAGCATTTTATATTCATGACCTCATTTGTGCTTCAACACAACCAAAATAGATAAGTCTGTTAACCCCATTTTACAGATGTGGAAATCCCTATGATTTAGATATTACAAACATTATTATCTCCATTTATAGATTAAGAAAACTGAGGTTGACAAAGATTAAGTAATTTACTCAAAATGATAATTACTTCAATTTAAATGGGATTTTAAGGCTTTCAAAGCACTTTACATATTATCTCATTTTATCCTCATAACAATCCTATGACATGGGTGCCATTTTATCCCCATATTTTAAATGAGAAAACTGTGGTCATTTGACTTTTCCAGGGTCACACAGCTAATATGTATCTGAGGCAGGAACTGACCCTTAGTTTTTTTCATTACAAATCCTCCAATTCTTCATCTAAGTGACCATGGGAGACACAATGAAGTCCATGAAACACTCTTTACCTACAAATCCTGATAAAACTACTGAAGGATGGGGATGGGGGGAAAACCAACACATATGGGCTCATTAGTAAATCTTTGATTCTCTCTACCTCTATCCACTGAAAACTCTACTGTAATCCAGAAAAAAGATTCAAGGTGGTAAACTGGGAGCAATCCAGAAAGACTTGATAGAAGAGATGGAACTGGACTTTGAGGGGTGGATAGCATTTTTTTTTTTTTTGCCAAGGCAATTGAGGTTAAGTGACTTAGCTAGGGGTCACACAGCTAGGAAGTGTTAAGTGTTTGGTGCCAGATTTGAAGTCTGGTCTCCTGACTTCAATGCTGGTGCTCTAGCCACTGTACCACCTAGCTGCCCTGTGGATAGCATTTGTATATGAAGGAGGGCATTCTGTAAACTGGCAATAATAGTAGCATTTACCTTACAAAGTTGTCTTGAGAATCAGATAACATATGTAAATTCATTGCACTGCATAAATACTATCATTACCATGCTGTTGTTATTATTATTATTATTCTACTCAGAAAAACCAGCATAAGCTGATAGCATTGAAAATGGCATATGCAAAAAACATGGAAATGATCTTGGCCAATGGTAGCAGAAAGTGTCTATTGAGACATATGTAGGAAGAGTAATAATAATTACCACCTGCTTCACAAATGTATTGTGAAGAAAGTGCTCAGTAAAACTTTAAGCCCTTCATAAATATGATTAATAATAATAATGAAATAGGAGATACTAAAAATGGAGTGATTACCTTGAAGGCTATTTCAGCCATTCTCACAGAAGGGGAAATCAGTCTAGAAATCTTGCTTTTGCATTCCGGAGAGGGGGAATAACCCACCCAGGTGGGAAAGATAAGAGATGGCTGCTTTCTGTAAATTGTCATCCATAGAGAGTTAGAATGCTCAGTTTGAAGTCAGGAAGACTCATCTTCCCTAGTTCAAATCTGACCTCACACATTTATTAGCTGTGTAACCTGGGGGCAAGTCATTTAACCCTGTCAGTCTCGGTTTTTTCATCTGTAAAATGAACTAGAAAAGGAAATGGTAAACCACTCCAGAGTCTTTGCCAGGAAAACCTCAAATGGGGTCACAGAGTCAGACAACTGAAAACAACAGAACAACAAAAGACCCCGGAAGGCACAGTCTCAGGCTGGAGGTAGGGCAGGACGGCTTGTCTGATGTTCTTACATTCTTTCTAAAAGCTGCAGCTGCTCCCATGGACTCATCCCCAAACAAACTCCACCCCCATCTCTTCCACCTCCACCCAGCCCAGGCCTCCAGAGCAATGGGTCCTGGTCAGGACTGGTAATAACTATCTCATCATCTTTCCTCCAGCCTCATCTCACAACCCAGTTGCTGAAGGCAGTTTGGGAGATAGCATCTCTGCATCTGAAAAAGGGCACATTGGTTGGCAATGTCGAATGGGGCCCACCCACAAGTGATGACCCAGTTGATTTTTAAATTTCAAAACAGATGTTGCTCCTACCAAGATGAGATCCCAGGCTTGTTGTGGTGTGTGTTTGGGGGTGAGGGAGGGAGAATAGAGAATGAGGCTTAATCCTTTGGAACAGCTCAGTACACAGAAGCCAATCAGCACTTGTTTTCACACCCATCCCAGCTCCTGTATCTCTTATGACTAATTCAGATTTATATCTAATCTCACCCCCACCCCGTGACCACTCTGTCCAGATGGAGGAGAACAAGGCTCCTTCCCCTGGGCCTCTCAAGCTTTAAGGCCAAACTGTTTTTTAAAACTTTAAATCAATCCCAACGAGACCTACACTGCCTGTGTCAGCTACGTTTAAGGATGCGGGAGACAAAGTTTAAATGGACTTCAGCAGACTGCTCTGATGGCGGAGCACTGGCCCTGAAATCAGAAACACCTGCTTTAATCCCTTACTGGCTCCATGACTTTGGGCAAATCACTTAATTTCCTTATCCGCCAAAATAACAACAGCAACAAAAACTCTAAATTTATGATCTAGGGATTTTCAGGAAACTTGCCTAAAGTACCAAAAAACCTGCAATGGAACTGGAGCCAAATAAGAAAGGAGAAATCCTAGGTTCTAATTGTGTATCACCTATCTACTACCTGTGTGGTTTTAGAGGAGCCATTTCCCCTCTTTAGGCCTCATCTGGCGCCTCACCTGTAAAACGACTAGATTATTTCTAAAGCCTTTTTCAGCACTCAGTCCTACGATCTTATGAATCTGGACCTGGACATCAACAAGCAAGATGTGGACAGTCTATTTTCTCTTGCCCTTTGCTTCCTCTAATCCTACAGCTTCCTTATGCTTTCAGCCCTCAATAAGTCCCTGCAATCAACACCAAAACAGGTAAACTCTGTAATGTAGGCCAGAGAAATCCCTTACCAAAACAACCCTACCCTGAGGACACACCAAGGGCCAATAGCACATAGTTGATTATGTACTAATGAGTCACCTCTCTGACCCATTTTGTGATCCTTGAGTTTACAGAAGAGAAAGGGGAGCAGGGCCAGCCTTACCAGTATCTGTACCTAAGGTCCTCCTTTACTGTGGCCATGATCCCCACTATGGAGAGGGAAATAAAAGAGATCTAAAGACCTAAAGCTGGAAAAACAAAGATAAAAAGGTAAATGCTGTTTTTTCAGAGATACTGAGTAAGGTTGAGGGAAACCAGCTTTATTGTCCTGACCCTTGGCTTTACCCAGCATCATAACCAGAACAGAATAAGACATCTAGGGCTTTCCCAGGATGCTAACGTGGTGTATGTGTAGGAGGAGGTGGCCAACTTCTACGGGATGATCTGAAGACTGCTGTTCTTGGGATTCAAGTCTCAAGGCCTTCTTGTTCTGCTTCAAACACCATAATATTCTTTTACTCAGTCTCTAGGCCCCTTTGCCCAACATCCCATTCCCACCCCTTTATTTTTGTACCATTTGGCTGCTTAACTCCTCCAAGATGCTTTTTGCCCGAAAAAAATTCCTAATTACAGTTCTGCCATCATTCCATGAGGGGGGGGAAATAACACTGGTTAGTGTTGGGCTGAAATAGAGTTTGGATGAGGAAATTCTTCTACAACTTAGGTGATGAAGGGGAGAATTTGTCAGCACACAATGTGAGCAGATGGGAAATAGCAGAAAAGAATAACTCTCAGGGGTAAAGGCAAAACTGCTTTTTAGTCACAGACCCATGAGTAAAAGCATCATAGAAAGTAAAGAAGTAGATGTCCCTTGTGTATCAAAGCATGGAGGTGCCCTTCCTATAGGTAGTGTGAGGGATAGCTTCATGTTCGTGAGGTATGAATACCCCAAACCATAGGAGTAAGGCCATGAGAATCCAGGCAGGCTATGCTAGGCCTAAAATGGGAAAAGAGAGGGAAGAAGGGGAGAGGAGGGAGAGAGAGAGAGAGAAAGAGAGAGAGAGAGAGAGACAGAAAGAGAGAGAGACAGAGACAGAGACAAAGACAGAGACAGAGAGAAAGAGAGAGAGAGAGAAGCAGAAAAGACTTAGGGGCCATAAGATTTAGGACATAAGACAATGGGGATAGAGAGGGGGAAACCTGGTCAAAATATAAATAGCATAAATGAACACTGTATTCTTCATAGTAACTGGAGACCAGATCTCTTTTTTTGTTTATTTCTTCCTTCTCTAAGTGACCAGGAAGCAGGGTGGAGCCCATCATTTCTAATTGAGATATCCTAAAAAGTCTTCTAGGAGAGGTCAGAGGAACTGGCATGTTGATATTAGACCTGGCTTTCTGTACCAGTTATACCCCTTCCCACATGCCATAATATAAAAGATTAAGAACTCTTTTCTTCCTACTTCCTTTTCCCAGAAGGCTCCAAAGCTGTGATCAAAAAGATGTCACTAAACTGGTGAACTCTGGGGCAGAATCTGTTCTCTACTTCTATAATCTAATGTTTCCATAGCAACAGCATCCAGGTGGGGAGCTGGGGAAGCCAGGGTTACAGTCAATTCCTTTCCCAGACTCTTTAAAAGGAGAGGTTATGGGGAAGAATGCAGTTCCCAAAATAAGTATAATTGTATTAGCCAACAGAAGAATGTTATTATTTAGACAGATAATTCAGTGGTAGGAAGTTATATTACCAGACATCTAGTTTCCATGCATCGACCAATGCATTCACACTTTGGATGAAGTTGTAGGTGCACTGTGTGGTAACACAGCTTCAACATACCCAAATCAGGCATATTGTTTTGCCTCTCAAAGGTTCACTTAGCCTTGGAGAGCCTCTTGTCAGCCAGGGACACTAACAAAAGATCCTAGCAGCAATTTCCCACACCAGCCTTCTATCAAGGCCTTTGGCAGGTTGGGCGCTGAGAGCATCTCCAGGGATTGCTATCAGGAGAATGCAGTTCCAGCTGAAGGTTCAACAGAGCACAGGTCGGACTGCCGGAGCAAAATGAACTGCACAGGAATACGGCAAAGAGCACCACCTTGGGAGAAAGAGAGCCAGTTCCTTCTCTCCAACACAGATTTGTAAAATGATAGAAACTGAAAGGGACCTTAGAAACCATTTAATCCAATCCCCTCATTTATAGAGAAAATAAAGCCCAGAGAAAAAAAGTAAGTTCTTAAAGTGATCCAGATAATGGGCAACAAAGTTCAGACTCAAAGCCAGTCATTTCAGTCATGTCCAATTTGTTGTGATCTCATTTGGGGTTTTATTGGCAAAGATATTGCAGTAGTTTGCCATTTCCTTCTCTAATTCATTTTACAGATGAAGAAACTGAGGAAAATAGGGTGAAATGACTCGCCCAGAGTCACACAAGTTCAGTGCTTTGTCTGCTGGTCAGATGCTGGACCATCTAACTGCCTCTTTTCTCACTGAAAAATGGTCCTTTCTATATAAAAATTCAGCTTGAAAGAGTGGTCAGAAATGATGACCAAAGAGAAGGCATTTCTGTAAGTAGCCCATACTCTGATTTCCTCTCTCTCCACCCCCTCCAACTCCATACTCCATCTCAGGACTTGCCCTGTTGGAAGTCTTCCCTTTTCTCCTAACAAAGCTGCCCATGTTCCTCTTTACAGAAATATGGCTCCTAGAACTATATCTTCCATCCCATTATTTGCCTTGCCCAGTACTCTTCAAAACTAATTTTTGATAGAAATACCCCTAGAGCTTTATACCAAAACATATACAACTCTCTGTTCTCTTTGGTATTAAATGGCTTTTCTATTAAGACATGGATTTGGTCAATTCAATAAAAATAATATTTGAATTAATAAAAAAAAGTACCTACTATGTGCAAGTAACTAAGGGTGTTAGTGTGTGTGTATGTGTGTGTGTGTGTGTGTGTGTATGACAGAAGGGGAAAGGGAAGGGAATAAATATTTATTAAGAACCTACTTTGTACCAGGCCCTGTGCTAAGAGCTTTAGAAATATTATCTCATTTGATCTTCATAACAACCCTGTGAAGTAGGTACTATTATTATTCTCATTTTAAAGTTGAGAAAACTGAGGCAGGCAGAGTTTAAGTAATTTGCCCACAGTCATGGACACATTTCCAAGGCCAGATTTGAATTCATTTCTTCCAGTTTCCTGGTTCAGCACTCTATCCACTTCAACAGCTAGTTGTCATTGTACAGGAGGCAGAACACTTTGGGAGGCACAAGAGAGGAGTTCAAGTCCCAGCTCTGATATTTGCTCCCTGTGTGTTAGGAGGGCTATTTTGTCAGGCTCATGAAAGACTTCCATCTTGGGGACTAAGTTTTTCTAATTATTTTTCTGGCCAACTAAGAGTTAATCCAATATTCCCCTTTGTGTCAGCCCTTTTCATTACATTTCCTAAAATGTTGGAGGACATTTTTCTTGCCTTAGTCACAATAATCCAATGACTGATTTACTTTTCATTGAAAAGCAGGGGACATGCAGGATCTTGGTAGGAAACGAGAGAAAGGTGGAGGAAGAGAAAGCATTGTCATGAACATCAGTTCTTATTATACAAGACCATGGATGGAAACAATGTAAGAAACAGGTCCAAAGTCCACTCAGCCCAGTAAGGCCCTAAGAATGTTTTTTCTTAAGCAGGTCTCAAGGTTTTCTTGCCCCTTGTCTCTTTTTTCTTACAAATGAAGGACAGGAAAAATAAAACCCATGCTGGCTGATGATGCTGATGAGTTTATAGGATTTAGAGCTAGAAAACGGCCCTCAACACTTTCATTTTACCATTGAGAGAGGGAAAGGGATTATTCACAAAGTAGTTAAAAGCTACAATTTGAACCTAATTCAAGACTGATTCCCAATTTGATCCCAAAATTGATTCCAAATCCAGCGCTTTTTGCACAATGCCATCTACATGTGTATGGCATCCTATAGAATAATGAACAAAGCAAGTTGGCTGTCCAGATTTCCTGACCCCTGGGCATTTTCCACTAAATAAACAGGTAGAGGAAATATTATTTAGTCCATCAGTCTGCAGAAGTCTTACTGCCTGCCTCCCTAGTCCCACATCGCTGGCCATCTTAGAGACTGGATTCTTGCTTCCTCTTCAGCAATCATAAGAGAAATCCCTTAGTGCTTGGGATTGGGCAGAGTTGGGCACCTATGGCCCAAGTGCCAAAAATGGCATCAGTTTCCAATAGCTCATGGGCAGTTGCCATTTCCAAGTCTCCACTCCCTGATGCTTAGGAACAATGCTTCTTTCTGTCACCACTCATAAGCGTTTGTCATGTAATCTTGTGCTTGTTTATAAAACTTGGCAGGGTCACCCCTACATTTTGCCCTCAGCATGTCAGAACAACGAGGGTTGTCAAACTGGTGTCCCATCACCAAAAGTTTGCCAAGCTAGAACTACGATAAATTTGGGTCAAAACATCTCTTCCCTGGAATGTAAACTTATTATATCTTATGTAGCTTATTCTATAGGTAAGCAAGCAAGCAAAATGCATATAACCCAGCCAAGGACACAGTATGTGCATAGAGAAAAATAGGCAAAAAGATCATTTGTAGGTAAGTGCAAATAGCTTGGGGAGGGAGGCTAGAGATAGAGCTTCATGGGGAAGGGTTTGAAGTGGAGAAGAGAAAGGAGTGTACCCATGAGTGGAACATAACCAGCGAAAAGACATAGAGATGAAATAGTGTGGTTGGAGAACAGAAAGAAGTTTGGAAGGTGATATCAAAGAGACATGGAAGGTTTGTTTGAACTGATACAGAGTGAAAAAACCAGAACCAGAAGAATAATTTATACTAAAAACTCAATATCACAAATTAACTATTTTAAGCAAAATCTATGGAGAATGAAATGAGTACAGCTAAGAGAATAATGTCTATAATAATGACTTTATGGAAAACAAGCAATTTAGAAAGCTTTGAGAAGTCTCAGCAATGTAGTGGGCATCCATGATTCCTGTGACATGCTGATGAAGCATACTATCCACAACCCAACAGGGAAGCAATGGATTGAGACATAATATTTTTTGAACTCACAATGAAGAAATTGGTTTTGTTCAACTATGTACATTTATCACAAGAGTACCAGGCCTGGAAATCAAAAAGACTTGAGTTAAAATCTGGCCTCAGATACTTACTAGTTGTGTGATTTTGAGCAATATACTTAACCTCTTTGTGTTTCACTTTTCTCAACTATGGAGAGGGGATAATGGCACCTATTTCACATAATAGTGAGGATCAAATAAGATATTTGCAAAAGAATCTGTGCCTGACATGAAGTATTATAAATGTTTATTCCATTCTCCCCTCTTTAAAAAAAAAAAATGAGGTAGGGATTAGAGGGAAAGAAAAGAGGTTTCTGTTTTGTTAATTTTAACAAATAAAAAAATTAAGTCAATTTGGTTGAACCATAGACTGCAGGAAGGAGAACAATGTATAATAAGACCAGAAAGGCAAATTAAGATTAGGTTGTGAATGGTGTTAAATGCCAAATATGAGAATTAATATATGATCCTAGAGGTAATAAGTAGCTATTGTCATTTATTGAGTAGGAAAGTGATATATCTGGACTTGACTTTTAGAAAAATAACTTGGTGCAACTGTGGGAAGGATAAATTAGTCCAGGCAAGATTAGTCCTAACTACTAACACCAAAGAGTTTTGGAAATCTCCAAAGTTAGGGATAGGGACAAGAACTAAGAACAATGGATGCTTAGTTAGCATTGAAGATAAATTTCTTGTTAATCATTTCCTTGGGCCTTCCAAGCAGAAGTATACTTTTAGGATTTGTAAAATGGTTAACCTACCTCCAGCTTCTGGGGACCTGGTCTACGTGATCTGTGAGAACTCCTATTAGGGGAATGATTTTTCCTAAAGAACTTGTCTTTCTGATAGACAAAAGAAAGGTGGCTATCTTCTCTGGAAATTTTTTGGAGCTTTCTGGTTAGTTGGGTTCTAGTTAATGAGGATTTTTCATTTTTTAAATGGGCAACATCAAATTGGGGCTGATTAAACACGTTATGACAATAAATGTAATGGGATATCAATATCCAGAATTCAGAGAAACATGGGAAGACATGAACTGAATCAAAGTGAAGTAAACAAATATATGCATTAAATGCAAAAAATATAAATTGAAAGAAAAATAAGATGAATATGAACATTGTATAATTATAATGATCAAGTCTGGCCTTAAAGAAAAGTTGAGAAAAATGCCTCTTTTTCTCTCCAGAGATGGAGGACATTGGAGATAGAATATCACAAGTACCATGAAATATAGTCAATGCATTTGCTGCTTCTTTGTCCCTTTCCTTCATTTTTCCCCCATTTCACTGGGATTGCCCTGACTCCATGAGGATTCAAGGTGGGGAGTAGGAGAAACCTGCTAGTAAAGACTTCCTTCCACTTTTCTTCCTGTTATTCCTTTAGATTCTGTTATCCCCTTAGATTTGGATCCAAGTTGTCCAAGCAGAAAGAATATTATGATTGCTCACACTGTTTGTATGATCTGGAAAGTACCAATTACAATCCCTCCAATAAGATGGAGGAGCAACCCCCAGGCCTTATCATCTGCCCTGCCACTGTACCGAAGGTCCTCCAAGGATTTCCATACATTTTGCTATTATATGTTCTGTCTCTTCCAATTAAACTATGAGCTTCTTGAAAGCAAGGACAATTTTGTTTTTCTATTTTTACCCCCATGTCTTAATAATAGCACTTGGAATATAGTAAGCATTTAAGTGCTCCTTTCTTCCTTCCTTCTCTCCCTCCTTCCCTTTATTCCTTCCTTTCTTCTTTCCTCCCTTCCTTTTCATTCAAACTCTTTAGTAGAGTCCTGCTGGTTAAATAAAGAGAAGTGGGGAAAAAATGAATGTGTTGTAAAGATGAAAAAAAAAATCTAGTTAACATACCTCTCAGATCGGCTAAGATGACTGGAAAAGATAATGCTGAATGCTGGTGGGGATGTGGAAAAACAGGGGCACTGATACATTGTTGGTGGAGTTGTGAATGCATCCAGCCATTCTGGAGAGCAATTTGGAACTATGCTCAAAGAGTTATCAAACTGTGCATACCCTTTGATCCAGCAGTGTTTCTACTGGGCTTATATCCCAAAGAGATCTTAAAGGAGGGAAAGGGACCCACATAGGCATGAATGTTTGTGGCAGCCCTGTTTGTAGTGGCAAGAAACTGGAAACTGAGTGGATGCCCATCAATTGGAGAATGACTGAATAAATTGTGGTATATGAATGTCATGGAATATTATTGTTCTGTAAGAAATGACCAACAGCATGATTTCAGAAAGGCCTGGAGAGACTTATATGAACTGAAGCTGAGTGAAATGAGCAGGACTAGGAGATCATTATACACGTCAACAACAATTCTATATGATGATCAGTTCTGATGGACATGGCTCTCTTTAACAATGAGAGGATCCAAATCAGTTCCAACTGATCAGTAATGAACAGAATCAGCTACACCCAGGGAGAGAACACTGGGAAATGAGCATGGATCACAACATAGCATTTCCACTCTTTCTGTTACTGTGCTTGCATTTTTGTTTTTCTTCCCAGGTTATTTTTACCTCCTTTCTAAATCCAATTTTTCTTGTGCAGCAAGATAACTGTATAAATATGCATACATATATTGTATTTAATATATACTTTAATATATTTAACATATATGAGTCTGCCTGCCATCTAGGGGAGGAGGTGGAGGGAAGGAGGGGAAAAGTTGGAACAGAAGTTTTTGCAAGGGTCAGTGTTGAAAAATTACCCATGCATATGTTTTGTCAATAAAAAGCTACAATAAAAAAAAAAAAAAAAACTAGTACTATCTACCATTAGAACTATACTCAACACTGTCTCACTCCAAGATATACCATTTCTACACAGATGATTGCCAGATCAATATCTAGTTGTAATCTCTCTCCCGAGCTCCTCAGGCATTTTTCTAACCACACATTTCCAATTAGATGTCCAATCCCTTCCCAATCTTATCAATTTTCCTTCTACAACATCATTTGCTTGTGTCTCCATTCACTAGGTCACTAACCTAGTATAGGAACTCATTCCCTTTTGCCTGGACCCATGTAACAGTCATTAAATTCCCAGCCTTTAGTCTCTCATTTTTCCAAACCATTTATATGGCTGCCAAAATAAAATTTCTAAAATACAAATCTGACCACACTGCTTTCTTCCTCAGTAAAATCTCCAAGACTCACCTCTTGTCTCTAGGATAAAATAGAAAGTTCAAACTATGGAATTTCAAACCATTCACAAATTGGCTTTAATCTACCTTTCCAGTTTTATTTCATGTAATTTCCTTCTGTACACTCTGAGTTCCAGTCACTTGTTGGAGCCAGAATTTTAGTTTATTTGAAGGTCCTTGAGTTGGGCAATCCTTCTCCCGCTTCCACTCATGTCTTTGCACAAGTTTTCCTCCGTGTCCAGAGCACACCTCTTTCTTATTTTGACTATTTAGAATCCCTGGATTCTTTCAAGATTCAGCCCATATATCATCTTTTGCAAGAAACCACTTTTTAAAGAAAGTTCTCTTCTCATGTATAGCTACAGAATGTCTATCCGACCTGTATTCAAATTATATCCCCGATACTTTATAGATTTGTGACTGAACAAAGCATGAAACATCTCAGTTTTTGTATCCTCAGCTATAAAATGGGAATAATAATACCTCCTATTTCATAACATTGTTATTAGAACTAAGCATAATAATGCATATAATGTGCTTTGTAAATCTTAAATGAACACACAAAATGAGTTATTATTATCTATACAATATGTAAAATATACACACACATTTATATATTTGCATATTGTATCCTTCCTCTGCCTAGAATATGTTCTTGAGGGCAGGAGTTATCTTTCATTTTGTCTTTATATCCTTAGTCCTTTGCACCATGTCTAGCACATAGTCGGTACTTAATAAATGCTTATTGGCTATTGATGATTGATAACAATACCTTCTACAGAATAAGAACTTAATGAATATTTCCTGGATTGCATTACATTAGAGCAGATGCTACTGGATAATTTAAACAATTTTCTAAGTTTTCATTGTGTTTGCTTTTATAAAACCCCATGTGTTTACCTGAAGTTTCTAGCAATTAAATAAAAAATCTGGGTGTGGGAAAGATATTTAAATGAATGTTTGTGTGTTTGTTTCAGAGGTAGAAAAATAAGGCACAATTATCTAGAGAAAACTAAGTCCTATTCAGTCTGGAATTAGTGGAACTAATAGCAGCAAGCAGTCAAGCTCTGGAGCCCAATGTAAAGAGAATGGGGGACACAGGATGGGGACTGAACTGGGATGCAGACACATGGGTGTCTGCAGGGCTTTACCACTGAGAATTGGTAGGAGATTTTGTGCAGCTAATCACCTATCCTCGAACACCACTGACAGAATCTTTGTTACCTAATTAATGCATCTATATTCTATCCAAGTGAATGGCAAATGCAGAATATCACTCTGCAATGGGGTGCAGAGAAAAAACAAGCAGAATCTCTGATTTCCTTTGATCACAACAGATTTTATATCTCAAAGGATTAGGTTAGAAAACCAGGGTTTGATTTTCTGAGTCTACTCAAATATGAGAGAGGAATGATGACAATTAGTGTTTCTTATGAATTGTAAGACAATCATAAATACACACATAGACCATATCAGAGACTTCTATGGCCTTCTACACTCAATCACATATCTTCCAAAATGTCCTTGGTCCAAGGGCACAACATTCTAGCATTGTTACACGGAAGGCTCCAAGGAAAATCCAGGGATCTCTTTAGAAGATTTTTTTTTTTTTTACATTGTTTTCTCCAAGGAAAATCCAGGGATCTCTTTAGAAGATTTTTAAAAAATAGCAAAGGGGAAATCACCCTTTGCTTATACTGAGACCCTGGCTGGTTAAAGGAGAGGTTTGAATGAAGAGTTCTTCCTAAGATCGCCTATGCTAAGAGGCACCATAAATTTCTCTTTATCTCCTCACTCCCTTCACTAGACATGTTCCATTTATCACTATGGGCAGCCCATGGAAGTGTCACACTTGGACTGACTTATCTCCAACAGGTAGAGTTGAATCAGCATCAGGGTTCCTATCACTGTTGCCCAAATTTGTTGACCAGGGTCTAGCCTGTGTTATCTGGACTTCTTGCCCAAGTTACCGATCCCTGTTGTCCAGTCTGTTCTCCTTGGTTTATAAACCTCTTCCTTAATCTGTGTTCCTTCAGGTCCAAGCTGTAGGATCCAGGGTTTGCAGGTAGTGCTTGCTCAAAGCTTGTCTTAGGTATATTCCACTTGTCTGTCCAGTTCTGATCCATTGAACCTTTTCCTGCATCTTCCTTCATGGGGAATGCTCCATTCTAGGCTTCTTTCCTAGGTCCAGATACTATTTTATCCATGGCCATTGCTTCCACAGCCGCCCCAATCCCTTCCCAAGCCTTACTCTACTCAAGCTTCACATTACCCCTACAACTTCATGCTACTGTAATACCAGAGATGATAGAGACGTGCAAAGAAGAGAAGGGGAACACAGAAAAAGACAGGGTTGATGTAAAAGATAAAAGCATTGTTTTTAAAGATATTCTACTATGTCACCTAAGGATAAATTCAATGACTTTGAAGATCATAGGGAAGTTGGCATCTGAGCTGTTCTAAATCTCCATTCTAGACCAAATAAAAGGAAATAAACTTAAATTGTAGGGGAAAGATTTAGGTTATAAAAGAATAATAAAAAAGAACTTATTCTATGGGATTCATTCCATGCAGTAGTGCATGGAAATAGGGAAGTGAATTGTCTGAGCTAAAAAATAATGCTTCTGAATGAGACTATAGATTTAGAGCTGGAGCTGGAAGACTCCTTCAGGGTCATCATCCCTTCATTTTACAGTTATGGAAACTGAGACCCAGAGAAATTAAATGATTTTGTACACTTAGTAAGTGGCAGAGGTAGGATTTTAACCCTGGTCCTCTGATCTTGAATATAGCATACTTTCCATTGTCAAGACGCATCTCAACAATTTATTTCCATAATTTCCATATTTTCATGTCTATATATGTGATCCATTTTTTTAGGAATTGAATGGTTCCATAACATGTATATATATCTTTAATTGCAGATATTGTCAAATTTTTGCATTATGTCCACCAGTATTTAGCAATGCCTGAAACAAAGCGGGTGCTTTGGAAATACTGGTGATTGTTTTATCTCCTCAATGATATTCCCAATAAATACACATAGTATAAGGGAAGGGAATAAGCATGCATGTTACACCCTCTATATACCAGGTACTGTGCTAAAAACTTTTATAAATATTATTTATAACATCTATATTATGTAATATATAATATGAATAAATATAATAATAAATATGACAATATATAAAATAATATAAATATCTTATTTGATCCTTACAATGTC
This sequence comes from Sarcophilus harrisii, assembly GCF_902635505.1. Classification (NCBI taxonomy): domain Eukaryota; kingdom Metazoa; phylum Chordata; class Mammalia; order Dasyuromorphia; family Dasyuridae; genus Sarcophilus; species Sarcophilus harrisii. Next base: position 513,993,005 of record NC_045427.1, on the reverse strand, counting down.
CTATAAGATAGGTACTTTATTTTCCTTTTGTGATTGAATAAACTAAGGCAGGCAGAGGTTGAGTGACTTGCCAGGAATCATATGGCTAGTCAGTGTCTGAGATAATTTGAACACAGATCTTCCCAATTCCAGATCTACTGCTCTATCCACTGCTACATGTATAATACTAAGAGAATCATGTCCTTAAGGAGTAACAGATTTGGAATCCCCATTGGATATTTGAAATTCGCCAGTGGTCAGTGAGTGCAATTCGTGTTTTCCAAGGAAGATGGGATAGTCAAAGTAAGAAGCCATCTTGTGAGATATGGTTTCTATTCCTCACTCTCTTACTATATGACATTGGGGACTCTATGATCCTCATTTTCAGTACCTTTAAAGGAGGAAAAAGAACCCTGCCCTTCTTTGTTTAAACAGAGTTGTCAAGTGGACCAATGGAATTATAGAAGAGAATAGTTTCCATCCTCTATGGAAATCCAAGTCATAATCCAACTTTTTTCTTTTCTTCCTGAAAAAGGAAAATATTAAGATAGCATTTTGTGCTTCTGCATAGTATCTTTGCATTGCTCTAATTTGTGCTGTGGCTTTCAGGAGAAGTCAGAAAATTGCTTTGACAATCACAGAACCACAACCAATTAAAACTATACCTCCTACTTAATAATAACTTCAAAGGCCAAGGAACAGCTGAGTGAAATGAGGCGCCATCACTTCTGCATCTGTCCAGAGGTCTGCCTGTAACAACCTACACTTAATTTAATTGTTTCAAGCTCTAATAATAAAGAACTGGTGTGGGGTTATGTATTTTTGGGGGCATCCATAAGTTTGGAGTAAGTGGTGTCAGAAGAATGGAACAGAATTAAGCAAATATCTGCATAGGAATTAGGAGGAACTGGTTTATCAATTTTAGAACTAGGATTATTAAAGCTTTCCACCCCCAAAATTCTGATTGTAAATAATCTTTTGAGTGAATGAAACCCATGCCAGAAGCTTTCTATACTGATACTTTGAAGGTGGCTACCTTGTCTTGATGACCTTTATAGTGAGTAAAGCCACTTCTGGCTCAGAATTATTTTTTCCCCTTTAATTAGTATTCTTTCTTTATGTCAAACATTTCCAACCCACACCCTTCAGATTAAACTTTCCTTTGTGGTAAAAAAAAATAGCTAAGCAAAAATTGCAATACAAGGTCTTTGTCCGGTGAAAAATAAGATAGGCAGAAGTCTCTAAGATATTTACTAATCACAAAGAGTTCAACATCTATTTAGTGATATTTTCATTTATGTTACAGTCACTTATTCTGTTGCCTGTATTTTGTTTTCTTGGTTTTGCTTAGTTTGCTTAGATTATTTTTATTGATATAAAATTTGTCACATTTTCCTGAATTCTTCACATTTATGATTTCTTACCTTAAGGTAATATTTGTTAACGTTTGTATACTATGATTTCTTCAACCATTTCCCAATTGATGCCTATTAACTCCATTTCCAGTTCTTGTTGCCAGAGAGTGTGGCTATGAATGTTTTGGCATATATTGGACTTCTGGTTCTGTCTTCATCTTCCTTAGGGTAGACACCCAGTAGTAAAATTGCTGGACCAAAGAACTATAGTTTACTCACCTTATTTCCTGTTTCCAAATTGAAATCCAGAATGGTTGGACCATTTCCACAGCTCCACCAAAGACAACTGAGTACGCCTGACTTCCCACACAATTTAAACATCAAGTGTTTTATCATCTTTGACAATTTATATGATGTCAGGTGAGACCTCGGAGTTGTTTTAATTTGTATTCTCTTATCAATGACTTGGAACAAGTTTTTGTGCTTGCATTTGTGTTTGCAGTTCCTCTTTAGAAAACTGTTCATATCGTTTGACTATTTGCCTAATGAAGAATATCTTGTGTTTATACATTTGTGTCAGGTCGCTGCATATTTTGTATGCCAGACTTTTGTGAGTGATATTTGATAAAAGATTCTACTGTTTCCCTTCTAGTTCTATTTTCATTTATTTTATTTGTATGAATTTTTTTTTAAAAATTAATCAAAATTGTCTTCTTAGTTCTAGAATTTAACTGACTTCATTATGAACAGAGGAGAAAAATCTGTAACTGACTAGATCTTCATTGTCTACCATCACCAACATTGAATCATTCAGCAACTATTTATTGACTTCCAACAATGTACAAAGAACAGTACTAGGTACTGGAGACCATAAAGATAATGAAAATTCAATCCTTCCTAGAGCTTATCATATAATGCAGGAGATATGACAAATAGATGCACACACAATAATTATAAAGCAAAATAAAATGAGTAAGAGCATGATAAGTTCATTTCTCAAGATGTGACAGAGTCTTTTGAGGAAGCTAACTGTTGTTGTTTGTTTTTCAGTCATTTTCAGTAGTGTACAATTCTCCATGACCCCATTTAGGGTTTTCTTGGCAAACACATTGATGTGGCTTGCTATTCCTTCTCTAGCTCATTTTACAAGTGGGGAAACTGAGACAAAAAGAGTTAAGTGACTTATCTAAAGAACACAGATAGTGTCTAGGGTAACACAACTAGAATTAGACACTTTCTGATTCCAGTATACTCTATACTAACAATAATATTACTACCTTATGTTTGTCTAGTGTTGTATAGATTTTAAACTATTTTGCACAAAAGAAATAGCACTAGAAATAGTACTAGACTTGGACTTGTGTTCACATCCAACCTCTGTTGTTTATTACCTGTGTGGTTTTGAGCAAGTTACTTAGTCTCTCTGAGCCTCAGTTTCTTTATCTGCAGAATTAAGGAGCTGAACTAGATTATTTTTATGATTCCTTCTAAATTTAAATCTTTAATCCTATGATCTTAGAAGATTACTTATACTATATGATATAAGAAGAACAGGTCTCATCTCCATTTGATAGGTGAAGAAACTGAAGCTTAAGTAATTTGTGAAAGATGATGATTATGATCATGATAATAATAATAATAATAAGCGCTTATACTGTATTTTAAGGGCTGAAAACACTGTGAATCTTTTATCATATAAGTCAGTGACAGAGCTAACATTAGGACTTGGGTACCCTGACTGGAAATGGGACAATATATTTTGATGCATTAGTCATGCTTAAAAAATACTTCCCATGTGTATAATACTACTCTTCATTCAAAATTTTGAATCTTCATTATGACTCATGCAAGTTATTATCAAATGATGGCACTACAAGTTATGGGTCAAGAACTATGTGCATTAAATAACTGTATGGACATGTATACATATATTGTATTTAACATATATTTTAACATATATAACATGTATTGGTCAACCTGCCATCTGGGGGAGGGGTTGGGGGAAGGAAAGGAAAAATTGTAACAAAAGGTTTTTACAATTGTCAATGCTGAAAAATTACCCATGCATATATCTTGTGAATAAAAAGCTATAATAAAAAAGAACTATGTGCATTTATTAGTATTTCATAGTATCTTATAATGTTATTTGATTCTACTTGCACAAATCTAGTTTTCAGTTATTTTCCTCCTTAAGATTTTAAATCTTTTTTTTCCAATTGGGTTAACTTTCTTTTCATAATTGTCTAAGATTTTCAATTTTCTCTATCCTATTTGACATTTGAATTCCCTTTTTAAGTTCTTCCAAGCACTCTTTCTGGTCTTGAATAAAAGTCCTATTAAAAGCTGTTCTCCCTTTTGACCCTCTTGTGCAGGGCTCCTTAGGCTACTTCCTCCATCTTGTTTTCCCTAGACTTTGGCTTACACAACACCCAGTACTCTTTCTATCTTTCTATTATACTCTCCTCCTAAGTTGGGCTGTATTAGATGGAAAAATGCCAAAGGATGTAAGTAGGGGGACCTTCTTGGACACAGGAATCGTGAAGAGAGAAAAGGAAGTTGAACCTTTTTTGGCCTTCTCCCTCTGCCCCATAAGCATAGGAATTATAGCAAGGCTATGAGTATAGTTCTCTGACCCAGAACTCCAGACTCCAGAAATGTCCTCTGTACCCCTGTTCTGTTATTCAGTGACTAAAGGTGACCTTACAACTAACACAGTCCAGTTTGTGGGCTGAGACCAAAACTCTCAAAGACTCATTGGCACTTTACTGGCAAAAGTTATTATATTTGTGCTGGGAGCAAAGTAACTTAGAAGGAAGCAAACACCCTCCATCTCTTACATCTACCTTCTCTCTCTATTCACACATCACTAGTTCAGGCTCTTGTCACCCTTAGGAAACAGCCTCCTGATTGGCTTTCAGTCTCTCCCCTTTCTAATCCGTTCTCCAGTCAAATTTCCATATTAACCTATGTTTTCATCCGTGTAGATATTCTCTTCACTGAGGATTTAGACTGTAGTTTATGCTTGCATTTCAGCTAAATTGTCCTATTTCTGTAATTCCTGTATCCTCTCATCACATTCCATCTTCTACCTCAATCCCTTTGCATAAGCTTTGTCTTTTACCTAGAATGTTCTTCCTCTTCATCTCCAGCTATTAGAATCCCTGGTTCCCTTCAAGGTTCAGCTTAAGCACCACCTCCCCACAAAACTTATCTAGATCTTGACAGTTGTTATAACCTACTCCCTATCATCACCATTAAAATTATTTTGCACTGACTGCCTTTACTGATTTATGCACTTGCTATCCCCACCCGATGCCCAATAGAATATAAATTCTTTAAAGACATAGGTTCTCACTTGTAAATAAAAAGCTATAATAAAAATTTTTTAAAAAGAAAAAAAAAAGACATAGGTTCTCTCTCTTTCTTTTTTAAGTTTATATTCCTAAAAAAGAACTTCTTTGTGTTGGGTAGTTGGTAAATGCTTGCTTACTGAAATGAATCAAAAAAGATAATTCCAGACCCTCCATTCATTGGCCCCCCAGGACTGATCCACACTTTTCTCCCACTACTCCCTAACATGTACCAACCAGGTACTTCCTTACCTCTGAACTTCCAATTATGCTGTTCCCCCCTTCCAACCTAGAAGGAGAACCCTCTTCCTTCTCACCCTATTCAAATTCTAGCATACCTTTGAGACTCAGCCTGAGTCCATGAAGCCTTCCTCATCCACCTCAGCGTTCCCTCTCTTCTGACTAACACAATCCTTACACTATCTAAAATATAACCTGACATTTCATTGTGTATTCATACCTCATCATGGAGCCAAAGCTGGGGACAGGATGCTATGGACTGCACAATACCACTTCTACCACTTCCAGAGACCTATGATTTCATTAGTGTGGGTAATGCCCTTGTCAGTGTACAACACCTTTCCAAACACCACCTAATTAGACAGTTTCATTAGTTGCTGGGGACAAAAAAAAAAATCCATTACTTGTGGGTCGGCCTGCTGGTAATGAGCTTTCATTTCTCTAGGCCCCAGTTTTTTCATCTGTAAAATGAAGAGCTTTGAGTAGATGACCTCTAAGACCCCTTCTAGCTCTCTTATAGTCCTAAATTAGCCAGCCTGATATTTGGACAAGATATGTACAGTCTGTGATTATTACTCAAAGCCTTTTCTGGGAAGGGGGAGGAGGGCAGGCAATGAAGAGGGAAGGGAGAGGTAGGGGGGATCCACTATAGATCCAGAAATGACAATGATGTAAAAATAAGAGACATCAATAAAACTTTTAAGAAACACCCAACTTTTCAGCTTGAAAGAACCTCCCAGACATATACTCTATACACATAATTCTCAAGAACTCGGAGTCATTCCCATGAGCCAGTGTATGTATGAGTCTATACTATCAACATATTATTTCTGAGTGGCTTCCTATGTTATTCAATTCAACAAACACACATCAAGCACCTACTATGTGTGAGGCACTGTCCTAGGTGCTGGATATGTGAAAATAGCTATGACAGATCGCTCTCAAATAACTTGCAATCTAATGTGTTTGTCTTTTTGTCTAGACCATAATTTGCTATCTTATGATTTTTTTCACATCTCCCGCTGCTCCTCCATAGTTCTGGGGGCATAGGAATGCATTGAACTTATCATTCACTCCTACATTCATTCATTTTTATTACAACCCTATGTGATTGGAACCAGAAACCAGGTAAGCAAGGAAACCTATGATTCTTCTTCCAATTCTTCCTGGTTCTTCAGACAGCCTGTGTACCAATCACAGTTTAAATGCATTGGGAAATTATGTCGAGAGGAAAGAGTTTAATTCTAGCACTCTTTAGGGAAACCTTCCTTTAGGAATAAAATGTACTGCTCCTGCCTAGAAATCATTATTCTCCATGTCTCTGGACTCATGAGTCACTGTTTATCTTGCAGGTTACTCCAGCTGTTTAAAAAAATAATAATAGGGAAAAAATATACTCAGTTACAGTTTTTTCCTAAATTAACATACCAATAACAGAACTTTTTTGTGTGTCTGCTAGCAGGTTAACATAGACGCCAGTCACATGTAGGGTGTTGATGGATCTGTAATTCATACCCAGCTGTAAATCCAGCAAAAAGTTCAAATACTTAATAGCCAAGATAGGGTGGAACTAGGTTTCTCATCTGGATTTAATAATGGTAGTGTTGTTAAGGGCCTCAGGCAATGGTGAAACTGGTTTCTGTACTCATGTCAGATTTTGCCCTGAGGATTTCAGTCAATCCTTCATACCAGCTCTGAGTCAGTAACCCTTCCCTTTAAATTGCTTCAGACTATGCACTAGGGTGCCACAGCATATGGGCACATGCAGATTTTTTTTCCCTGTGCTTCATCTCTTTGCTAGCCCTCCCTTTATCCATCCAACTCCACACATCACTGTTACTTCCAGCTCACTGCTCCTGGCTGCCTTAAAAAAGGGAGAAGCATCTGTATCCTCTCCCCTCTTCTCCAGTGTCACTGGGCCACTGGCCAAGTAGTCCAGGCAACTCCCTGCCTCCCTTCCCGTGCTGGGAAGATCCCCTCTGCCCCCTACACAATCCTTTCTCACAATCCACTGGGATCTGCCATGGGAAATGTGAGGCTGGAGAAAGCTTCCTCCATGCCTTGGGGTAATTGACAATTAACTCCCACTCAAGACTGACTTTCCCCACCCTATCACACAACCTTGATTATTGCTGTTGGGGAGTTTTAGTCTTCCTTATCTCATAGATTTGGCCTGCTTGCTGCCTAGAAAGGGCTGCTGCAATGCCTGGGAGAGAGATCAGGCCCTGGGGGCAGCAGATGTAGAAAGCACAGTTCCTTGTCCCCTAGGAATGACAAAAAACAGAGATGGTACAGCTCTACTTGGAGTCTTGGAGTCTGGCTTATCTGGAAAAAGATCATTGGTTTTCAGCATTACAGGATTTAGGGAGGGCAGGGGCCTTGATTATCTAGTCTAAGCCGTTCATTTTACAAATGAGGAAACTGAGTCTCAGAGAAGTGATGTCAGTCATCCAACTCCACACTAGTAGGAGGTAGGATCCGAACCCAGAGTCCAGATTCCAGATCTTTTCCTTTTTGCACGATACTGTGTTGATGTGAAATGTCAAGCCCCAAGAGTTCAGCCCTGGCTAACTATATGTTCCTTTTGCATATGGGCTTTCTTTTCCATTACCTGCCTCCCTTCCACCCTCTACCTCTAGAAAAAACAAATCTGCTCTCATTTTCCATATTCATTTTTAAAAAATCACATGTGGTCTTTCAGTCTCTGGGGAGGAGATTCATAGGGAGCTAAACAGCTGATTTTCCCATGCCTACATAAAACCAAGCGCCTTCTAGGGTCTGAGAAAGGTAAATAAACCAGGCATTCAGGGCTGAGATTAGAACTCTCAAGAGGAAGACTCAGCTCCAGAGTAATAAGAGTTGTCATTTATACAGTACTTTGAGGTTTGCACTGCACTTCCACATATATTACCTCATTTGATTCTGGCAACAAGACTGAGAGGGAGATAATTATAAGGATTACTGTCCCCATTTTATAGATAAGTTCATAACTGTCCCACTTGGTGGGGAGATAGGCCCTTTCTTCCAAAGAGGATTTTCCAGGGACATTGTCCTTTTTGCACAGTCATGTGAAGTCATGAAGTTGTACCCACTTTAAGGAAAGTGAAAGCTCCAACAACTCCTACTTTAAAGAGAAAGAAACTGAGGCAGACTCAGGGAGATTAAGGGATAAATTCTACCATGTTGAACCTGGAGCCAGGAAGACCTAAGTTCAAATGTGATCTCTACTTACTACCTGTGTGACTCTATCAGTGGTCCTCAAAGTGTAGGCCAAAGAATTGTTGGGGTCTCTGAAATCCTTTCAGAGGGTCTACAAATTCAAAATTATTTTTTATTCCTAATATAGTAAATAGCAATAAATATAACCCATGTGAACAAAAACTCTTTGAACAGATCCTGGATAGTTTTTTAACAACATGAAGATACTGAGAACAAAAGTTTGAGAACCACTGTGAGTCTAGGCAATCACTTAGCCTTTGCCTTAACTTCCTTAACTATAAAATAGGGATAATAATAGCTTCTACCTCCCAAGAGTTTTAGGAGAAGCAAATGAGATAACCTATGTAAAGTGCTTTGCTTAAAGTGCTATGTAAACAGTAGTCACTGTTATTATTATTAGCCATATAAATGCTAGCTATTATTATTACTCGTGTTCGTACAACTGGTCAGTGTAATAAAATGAAAAGGGCCCTAGATCTCTATTTGAAAAATAAGGATCCAGTTCTGACTCTGATACTTATTCCCTTCGGACTCAGTTTCCTCATTTGTAAAATGAGGGAACCACATGAGATGCTCTCTGCAACTATGAGCCTAAATGTTAGGGCAGGAGCCCAAGAATCTCTACACTAGCATCAAGTATTCTTTCCATTATTTTTCCAAGGCTTCAGATTCCTCATCTGTAAAGTCAGACACACAAAAATAATCTAATTTAAAGTAAGCATGATCTCCCAGATAATTTTGCAAAGGACAAAGTCCTAAAAACTCTTAGAACTATTTGGGAGAAAAGTGCTAAATCTGTGCCAAGTAGGACAGCTATGAATGCTAAGTGTTCTCATTACACAGTTACCCTGCAGCAAGGGTGGCAATAAATGCCAACTTTTATTGGGAACCAACTGGTTATACTTAAGCCCTCTTCCTTTGCTCTCTTCTCCCCTCCTACCTCCAGCCCCAGCCCCAAGCTCCAAGTCCTCAATGTCTCCTACATGTTCTCTAAATTTATCTATAAAGTCACTCTGGAGTCTCCACTTTTTTTTTAACTTTATAACTAACATTAACTCCTTTCCAAGTTTGAGATTCAGTGATCTATTCCTCTCCCACTGCATTCCTCCATGAAGCTTTTCACATTTAAAAAATGCATTGAATATTCAAAAACCACTCTTAAAACCTGGCTCTTTTTTCCTGGACAGAAAAATAAGGGTTCAAATCTGACATAAGATGCTTAGTAGCTAAGTAACCCTGGGCAAGTTACTTAACCTCTAACTGCCTCAGTTTCCTTAACTATTAAAAAATAGTTGTGATAGCCAATGAGAAGAATTGTTTTTATTTATTCTGATTTTGGGGGGAGCTTAAATGTATCACTTCAATATAGTTTATAATCCCTGTAATAGCATATAATGGTTATATTTTAGGTATTTAAAAGCAACTAAGTACATACAATATGCTTGGATTGTAGAACTTTATAATGCTTCTGTATTAAATGTTTCATGTTAATGAATTCTTTAAAAAAAAAAAGTATTCATAATAAAAACAGCAACCTCCAAGGAGTTATGAAGATCAAATGAGATAATGTGCAAAGCACTTAGCATTCAAGGCCTAACACATAGTAGGAGCCTAATAAATGCTTGTTCCTTTTCTTTTCCTTCTGTCGATCTCTCCACAGGATTCTTGATAGTTTCCAGTACATAGGAGACATTTAGTATTTGGGTGATGACAGAGTGGTCCATTCAAAAACTCTGTACCATTAATGTTTAGCATTTAACAAATTCCTTCATCAACCTGTAGGCCAATTCAATTCAGCTTTCCTTTTGCTATTGCTTTACTTATTGTTTTCTTCTAATTCTTAATGGTTTTAGTCTGTGTGAAATTTAAACATCTTTTCCTTCCCTTTTCCAGTTCCCTTCCTCCCCCCAGTAAAAGTGTAAATGTAATGTCCCAAATTTGTTTGAGGTTTAAAGACTGTCCAGAATCTGATTGTTTCCTTTAGGGCAAGGACTATGCTTTATTAACCTTGGCATTTACCTCATGATACCAGAACTGCACATAATTGGTATGTATCAATATCAAGCGTTGATGATAAATGAATGAACAATGAATGAATGTCATTACTGAAGAAACAAACACAAGACTAGCTAGAATTGAGTGACTGGAGAATGAAAAGAAATATTAGAGAAATAATTAGGAATGCTATCAAGAGGGTTAGGAGAGCAGGGAGGACAGGCTTCTCCCTGAAATTTTGCAAAGTGCTTGTTGAAAAGATATTTGTAGAATTAGAAATTGAGGAGATGCTTATCAACGGAGGAATGGCTGAACAAGTTGTAGCGTATGATTGTAAGGAAATATTATTGTGCTGTAAGAAATGAGGAGCAGGACAGATTCAGAAAAATCTGGGCAGACCTATATGAACTGATAACAGAGTGCAGAGAGTAGAACCAGGAGATTATTGTACATTTTGACAACAATATTGTAAAGATAATCAGCTGTGCTTAATTACTCTGATTAATAAAAGCATCTGAGACAATTCCAAAAAACTCATGATGAAAAATGCAAGGCAGGTAGGAAGGGGTCAGAAAATGGGTGAGAGACAGAGAGAGAAGGGGAGGGGAAAGGAGAGAGAGAGAGAGAGAGAGACAGACTGACAGAGAGAGAGACAGAGAGACAGAGACAGAGACAGAGACAGAGAAAGGATGAGAGAGAAAGAGAAGAAGAAGAAGAAGGGAGAGAAGGAGGAAGGCAGAGAATGGGGAAGAGAGAGGGAGAGAGAAAAGGGCAGGAGAAGAAGAGAGGGAGGGAAGAAGAGAGTGGGACAGAGACAGAGACAGAGGGAGAAAGAGAGAGAGGGGAGAGGAAGGGGGGAAAGAGAGAGAGAACTAATGGATTCTAAGTATAAATTGAAGTATAATTTTCTCACTTTCAAAAAAATAACAAATGCTTATTGACTGACTGACTGACTGACTGTGGACTTGGATATCACAGCTTTTTTCCCCCTCCCTAGTAGACCTTAAAGTTATCAGGTCTGACCTGCTGGCTTACAAATGAGAACAGGAGACCTTTAAACTTGAATAACATTTAAGTTTCCCCATCTCCTCCCACCCCTGCACCAGATCGGGGAGTAAAAACAGCTAATTTTAAAATGGCTGCTCTTATGATAGACTAGATTAATAGCTCTTGAAGAGCCGCCAGTGTACCAACTGCTCCTGCAGCCATGATGAAAGCTAATAATGTAGAAAATCCTGCCAATTCCTTTAATTCATGAATATTTAAGCCTGTGAAAAATCTGTCAGATTATATCATTTTTCTGGTGATTTTCTGCCTAAGTACATTCATGGCGGCCTGCCAGTTGCTCAAGAAACTTCAGCGGGAGCAAGATAATTTTTTGTTATTATTATGTGCTGCTGTCCTCGCTTTGCTCAGCTAATCGGCAGGTTCAGGGACGGGGCGTCGTGTTTACTGGAGACAGCTGAAGACAGCCATCCAGATTCCCTTCAGGAGGCAGGCGAAAATCACAGATTGTCAGAGCCTAAAACGACCTTGGAGATGGGCTAGCCCAACCCACAACCTTGACAGATAAAGAGACTGAAGTTCAGAGAGGGGTTAAGGGACTATCCTGTCATCACTCAGTCAGTCAGTAGCAGAGAAAGGGCTAGATCAGAAGATTAAATTTAAAGCCAGAAGAAACCTTAGACATCATTTAGTCCAACCTGGTTAATTTTTAAGATGAAGAACTGAGGTCCAAAGAAGTTGGCCAAAGTATCACAAGTAAATGGAAGAACTGGGATTTGAACCCAGGATTTCTAACAGAAGAATAAATGCTCTAATCACTGCACCTCCACGCTGGAGTTAGGAGACTTCAGTTCGAATGCTGACTCTGGTATTTGTTCTCTGTGAGATCTTGGATAAGTCACCATTTTTCTGGACCTGTTTTTTATTTATTAAAGAAGGGGATTGAGCTAGATGGGCTCCACGGACCTCTCTAGCTCTAGCTTGAGGATCCCATGATTTAATTGGTACCTCTGTGTTCCTGGAAAAGCAATCTAACTTCTCTGGGCCTTAGTTCCTTCTTGGAGGAGTGGGAGGGGGGGGGGGTGAAATCAGCCCAGGTGACCCTGAATGTCCTTTCCCTCTCTAAATCTAAACTCCTGGGCCTCCGATTTCCTGCCTCCTGGGCCTCCAATTTCCTGCCTCCTGGGCCAGCCCTATTTCTGCTAAAACCACATTGAAGGCAGACGCAGGAGAATCAGGGGAAAGGCTCCACAGCAGAATCCCAAGGAAGGAGACCTACTGGAAGGAGCCTGGGCTAGTGGCAGTTCTAAGGTTGCTTGGGAAGAGGAAGAAGGACCCAACTCAGGAGCTTTTTGGCTGTTGCTTTGCACAGGAACATCAGTCCCCCACTCCCACCCTTTGGGGTTCTGCTCCAGCTACTCTCCAAAGAAAGGAGATTGGAGTCCCTTGACCAGGCGGCTGAGAGAAGTCAGGCCTCCTTGCGGGCTCAGATTCAGCAGCTGCTCCAGCTCCTCACGTCCTCACCCCAGCTGTCCTGGGTGACTTCCCACACTCCTTGAGGAGACTGGGTCAGCTCTGGCTGCTCCAAACCGCCAGCAGCGGCCTGGGGTTCCAAAATCAATAAGCCCTATTGTGGGCCTTCTATTTATGTTGCATAATTACGACAAATGTGCCCTGGTGGCCACGGGACCGGTGAGGCAATTGTTTCAGGCTCTCCATGGCAGTTGGCAAGGGCTAGGCCGGGGACCGGCCGCTCCAGGCGGCTCGGACCGGCCTGCAGAACAAGAGAATTTTTTCTGAAGTCATGAGTGGTTTGTTGGCACTGAATTAATGGCATGTAGTTCATCAGCTATTTCCCTGATAGTGGGTTGTGTTTTACCACCCAAGCCAACTGACTCATGATTTGGTTACTAAATAAATAAATAAAGAGAAACCAACGGATCTGCTTAACAAAACATGGAAGGCTGCTTGGGCAGAGCCCTTCCTTCTCTGCGGCAGGCACAGCAAGTTCCCTGAAGCTTCCCGGAGATTTCTCTCCTGCTTTTCCCCCAGCCACACCTCCCTCCCCGTTCCCTGGTACCCTCTGGCAGTCAGGAGAGACTCAGGGATCAGCCTAAGAGCCGTCGGCAAACTGGGCCTGTTTCCAAAGCATTCAATCTGTCCATCAATCAACAAGTTTTTATGGAGCATTTATGGTGAGCTTGTCTTGTGCTACTTGGGCTCTGGGGAATACAGGAGAAGGAAGAGAGTTGATGATTTAACTGAGGGGAATCACACGTGAAACAATTAGGGAGCCCGTCTCCTGGCCAATAACAGAGCCGTCCTCCCATGAAGCCACCTTTGCTTTCCTTTTTGTTGAGCTCATGCTGCCCCAAGGCTTCGAAGCTGGCCAAGGAAAAGAGACTCATCCCTCCCTGGTGCTAGAAATGAGGGAACTTGTCTAGTCCAACTCCTCCATTTTGCAAATAAGGAAATTGAGGCTCAAGGAGATGAAACAACTTGCCCAATGTCACACAGGTAAGTGACCGAGTTGAGATTTGAACCCAGGTTCTCTCACTCTTAAATCCAATTTTTTTTCACTGTGCCACAAAGCCCATGGTGGTAAAGCCCACGGCTCAGACCCTGAGGATCTGGGCTTGTGTGGATCATTTTCAGGCTTGGGAGAGATCCTCAGAAACCATGCTATCTTTGGCTCCTGACCCCACCCCGAACATCCACTGGGAACATCAGAATCTGGGTAGTGTCAGTATTTATGGAAACACTGAAGAACCCCTGGCTCTTAAGCAAATCGCTCAGACTAACAAAGGATCGAATATAGGTCTAGTTTCATTTAACATGACCAAAATCCCACAAAGATTCATAGTCATGGCTACGTTTGAGTCAAGATAAGCCTTCTTCCCTGGGTTTCACCCAGGACTTTTCGTGGATAAGGGAACATGTAGGGAAGAGCATTTAAGGTCAATAAATAAACTAATGCCAGTATAGACAGAAATACTTTCTGTACCACTGCCTGTCCCTCGTGACTCTTAGGTTCCTGTAGCATTCAGTTTAACCCCAGAACTCTCCTCTGCACCATCATGTACCAGGGTTTCTAACCACGGCCATCTTTGGGGCTGAGGAGCTCCCAGGAGGGAGCTCACACATGTGCAGGTTTCCTCTCCTCCCACTCTTTCAACTAGAATTCTTCATCTGATTCTACTTTCTCTTTTTAAAGCCAAGTAAACAACAGCTGGTTAAAAAAGTGGTTCCTGAGAATGAGATTTGCATTTCTGAACCATGGTTTTAAATATAAGCATGAAGTGAAGGAAATGAGAGTTGGTAATTTAATTCAATTGCATTTATTATTACTGCTAATAATAATTGTTAGCATTTATATAGTACTATTTAAAGTTTTCGAAGCATTTTAAAAATAATTTTACCTTTTCAACAATCCTAGGAGGTAATAATAACAACAACAATAATAGTGAACATATATATAGGGCTTATTATGTGCCAGGCTTTGTGCTAAGTGATTTACAATGATCTCATTTGATCCTCACAGTAACCCTGGGAGGTGAGTGCTATTATTATTCCATTTTACAGATAAGAAAACTGATGCAAATTGAGGTTAAATGACTTGTGCAGTTAGTAACTGTCTGAAACATGGATTTCAATTCAAATTTTCTTGACTTCAGGATTAGCTCCCTAATGAGATATCTAGCTGTCTACTATATATAGTGGGTACTAAGAATATAGAGACAACAAAACAAGCTATGCCTTCAAATAACTTACAATGTTTTGGAAGGAAAGAACATGTAAATAGAAAATAGAAATAAATGCAAAAAACCCCAAGCTTTGTTCTCTGACCACCTTGACCTCGAATACCTCAGTCTGCTCAGTTCTTTCTAAGGCCATCATCCATGCCTTGCTCTGCTCCCTTCCCTCATTTTGACTATTTTAGTGAACCAGTTCAAGTCTACACTGTCCAGTTCTTGTTGAGCCCCTTGCCCCCTCACTATATTGCTGATCTTATCTCACTAAGCTTCAGCCTTGGATCACTCTCACCATCCAGTGATTTCTATACTATACATATGTTGCTGAAAGAAACTGGAAGAAAACCAAAAACCAGAATTGAATGAATACATTATAAGTTTATGTCACATAATCTCAACTGAGCCCTTGATGCAGCAAGGATAGCCTTTTATACTTCCTCAATTAACTCACTATCCCCACATCCCACTCTTTTCATCCCCTCCTTAGACCTACCAGGACTCCCCCTCCCTCCCATTTTCTCAGCTGAGAACCTTGTTACAATAATTTTACTTAAAAAAAAAAAAAATAAAATACTGAGGCTAATTCACTGAGAGCTCCCTCTTGTGCCCTCCTCCTCATATCACATCACTATCTCCTCCCTTACCCCTATCTCAAATAATAGCCTTCAAATAAATGTCTCCAATAATAGCATTCTTGCCAAGACAAATCCCTCTGCATGTGCAAGTGATCCTGTTCTATCCCATCTTCTGAGCAGATTGCTTCCTTCATTATCTCCACTCTGTCACTAATCTTCACTCCGTCTCCTTGTCTATTTCTACTAAACACTGATTGTCTCCCTATCTATTGCCTACAAAAAAGCTCATGTCTCATCCACTATCAAAAAATAAGTAAATAAAATTTATCTATCTGTTTCCACTAGCTATTGTCCCATATTTCTCTTGCCTTCTGTGACTAACCTCCTTGAGAAGGCTGTCTACAATAGATCCCTTCACTTCCTTTTATCTCACTCTCTACAATCCAGCTTCTGACCTGATTATTCAGCCGAAATTGCTTTCCCCCAAATTATGATCTCTCTATGGCTACTTTTCTCTCTTAATCCTTTTCCTTCCCTAGTTCTTTGCAGCCTCTGACACCCTCCTCTCCTTGTTAGTCTAGGTTTTTCCAAAACTCCTCTCTCCTGGTTCTTCTTCTACCTATCAGATCATTTTTTCTCAATTGCCTTTGCTGCATCTTTGTCCAGGTTATATAGGCTAACTATAAGTGTTGCACAAGGCCCTTTTCTCTTTCCTTTCAGTACTATTCCACTTGGAGATTCATCAGTCCTCATGGGTTCAATTATCATCTCTATATTTATGAATGAGAAACCTACTTATCTGACCCATTCTTCTTTGTGGACCTCCAATCTTACCTCTCCAACTTTCTAGTGTCCATTTTGAACTGGATGTTCCATATAAATCTTAAACTCAATGTATTCAAAACTACCTTCATTTTCTTTTCCCACAGTCCCCTCTTTCAATCCCATAGTATTATTGAGGGACCACAGTCCTTCTAGTTACTCTTCTAACCCAAAGGTCATGCTCAACTACTTGTTCTCTCTCATCCATCCTCCATATCCAAAATGTTTTCTAGGTCTATCAATTTTGCATTTAAAGCATCTCTTACAGCATACCCTTCTCTTCTCTGTCACTGACTTAACCCTCATAATCTCATTTCAGACTACTGTAATAATCTTTCCAGTTGATCCCTCTGTCACAAATCTCTCCCCATTCCAGCCCATCATTCTTTCAACTATCAAAATGATTTTCCTAAAGCATAGTTTTGACCATGTCACCTTCCTATTCAATAAATTCCAGTGACCTCCTATCACCTCCAAAATAAAATGTAAAATCTCTGATTAGCCTCCCAAACCCTTCATAACCTGACTCACACACACACATACCTTTTCAGTCTTTTTGCACATTACTCCTTTTAATACACTCCAGTATGGCCTCCTTTTCAATTGTTTTCAGTCATGTCCAACTCCATTTGAGGTTTTCTTGGCAGAGATACTACAGTGTATTATTTCCTTTTCCAGCTTCCTTTGCTATTCCCCAAATAAGACATTTCATCTCTTAATATGAGACATTTTCTCTGAATGTCCCAACTGCCCAAGATGTTTTTTCTTTTGGCTTCCTAAGCTTCCTTCAAGTTCCAGTTCAAATCCCACCTTCTACAGGAAGTCTTTCTTAATATTCCTTAATTTTGATGCTTCTCTTTGAGGTTTATTTATAATTTATCTTGTATATCAGGAATTCTTAAACTTTTTCCATTTGTGATCCCTTTTTGCCTGAGGAATTTTTACACAACCCTGGGCATGTAGGTATGCTAAAATGGAATACAAATTAAACATTTACTGATAATCATAATTTTGCAACTCCCACATTCAGTTATGTGACCCACAGTTTAAGCTTTGCTATATATAGCTTGTTTGTAAATAATTGTTTTGCACAATGAATACCCCATTAAAAAGCACAGATTGTCTTTTGCCTTTTTTGTCTTATTTTATTTTGCTTTTTGGTATTTTGTTGCACAAAGTACCTATGTGATAGCTAGGGCACTGGATCTAGAATCAGAAAGAGCTGAGTTCAAATCTAACCTCAGATCCATTCACCATGTGACCTTAGGCAAATCATTCAACTGCTGCCTGTAGTACTTTCCTCCACTGTAAAATGGGGATAATAACAGCACCTACTTTACAGGGTTGTTGTGAGGATCAAATAAGTTATGTGTAAAGAATTTAGCATAATGCCCTGGAATATAGTAAGCTCTTAATAAATAAATATTACCTGATTTTGTAGCCTTAGCACATACCATTTTTGGTGCTTAATAAATGTTTATTGACTGACATTTAAAATAAATAAAAAGTCACTTAGAGGAGAAGTGCCAGCCATTGGAAGAATCAAGAAATCAGGCTGTTTTAGGCAAAGTCACTTGGACTGTACACTAAAAGCAGTTAGAGATCCCAAGAGGTCAAAATGAACAAGGACAGCATTCTCTGTATGAGGGGGAAATCTACCCAAAAAGTCAGAAACACTGGGTGGCTTGGTATTTACTGGGAACACTAGCATGGGCCGATTTAGCTGAAATGGAGAATAGATGGGGAGAAGTAATGTGAAATCAGTCTATAAAAATAAGTGGGAGCTTGATTGTGAAGGGTTCACAAAAAAGAGTTTTTATTCTTTATCCTATAGTCTACAGAGAACTAACGAAGCTTCTTATGAGAGCAAACAATGTGGTCTGAGCTGTGTTTTAGGAATATCAATTTGGCAGCTGTGTGGAGGACAGATTGGAGAGAAAGAAAACCAGATGCAGGGAGTCTAATTAGAAGATGGTTCCAATGGTCCAGCTGAGAGGTGATGAGCATTTGAACTGGGTTGAGAAAGACATGTGAGTAGAAAAAAAAAGAGGGTAGACTTGAATCAACAATATTTGGCAACTAATTGGTTATGAGGAGCAAAGCAAGGTTAAGAGTCAAAGAAAACTTCCTTGTCAAAATATATTTGCATAGACTACAGACGTAAAGTTTTATAAATCTAATCAAAAAGACTTTCATTGAAAAGGAAGGAAAATTGGAGATGTAGATCTAGAAGATACCTCCAAGGCCATCTAGGCCAATCCTCTTTTTTTTTTTTTTTTTTTTTCTTTTCCTTTTTTTTATAGATAGAAAAATGGAGGCCCAAGGAAATGAAATTAATTTCTCAAAGTCATACAGGTCAAGGGCAAGATTTGAACCCACATCCTCTAATTCAGAATCATGCCTTTTCTAAGGTAGCATATTTCCTAAGTACATGTACCAGGTTAAATGCCACAGAAACTAGCTACAATGTAGGAAAAATAATAGTAGAAATGCTCAAAAATTACCAGGAAACAAAATAGACAGCAATAAAACCCATACAGTCAGATGTCTGTATATAAATCCACCCATTATGTGTAACATATTAGGTGAATTAGCTCCTAATGCAGGAAGGTAAATTTGGCTTGATAGATATCATTGAGATCCATAACTAGAATACGGCTCTGTCTATTTAGAATATAAACTAATGTAAGAATCCAAGTAGCAGAGGGTTGAAACCTGGTAAAAATGCATTTGGGAAGATCAACAGATGGAAAAATAGAACATTATTATCTTTGGAGTAAACTTTAGAACACATGGACAAAAGAAAAAAATAGATGAGAAACTTGGAAAATAGATCACATGTCACTGATACATGATAAAATAGTGATTTTTTTTTTAAAATTTATTCATTGGTGTAAGAGACATCTGGTAAGGAAGCACATCCCTCCCCACAAAAGCAGGTTGTCACCTATTCTGCATTTCAGAAGTTTTCTTGGAGCACTGAGAAGCTGGGTGACTTTCCAGGTCCTATAACCAATATGTAAAAGAAAGTCTAGAATCCAACCCTTCCTGACTCCAAGGTCAGATCTGTAGATAATACGCCTACATTTCTTCTTCATAGTAATAGTGAGGGCTGCAATTATCCAGACATCTTCAGAAGCTTTTTCTTTGCAATAAACATGATAGTTAATGTACTGATATCTTGGTTTTGCAATGAGTTTTATTAAGATGAAAAAAGCTACCAGGCAAACCTTATTTTTATCAATAAGTGAAAAATGGCTGGTGAAGTAGAAATGACAGGAATCTGGAGTACGAAGGGAGGAGCTGACTATTCCATTTTAGAATCTGTGAAAAAGTAAGAGAGGGAAGCCTAACATAGTCTGACATACATCCTTGATTTTAGAAGAGCAATTTTCTTTCTTTTTTCTTTTTTCTCTCTCTCTCTTTTTAAGGATATATGTGTGCATTTATTTTAAACATATTTCTATATGAATCATGTTGGCAAAGAAAAAATCAGGACAAAAGGGAAAAACCAAAAGAAAGAAAAAAAAAAAGAAAAGCAAAGAAAAAATGAAAATAGTAAGCTTCAATTTTCATTCAATTTCCATAGTCCTCTGACATTTTCCATGCAAAGTTTATTGGAATTGCTGAATAAAAATGTCTATTATAATTGATCATCATATAATCTTGCTGTTGTTTTCTTGTACAATGTTTTCTTGATTCTGCTCACTTCACTCAGCATCAGTTCATGTAAAGTCTTTAGGAGAACAATTTTCAAAGAGTTCAGAAAAAAAGATAGGATGCCATGGACTAAAATTCCATAGAGAAGATCAGCCCAGGAAGAATAAAAAGTTCTCAAAAATGAAATTCTGAAACAAAATGAGAAATAGTTCCACTGGGGAAGAAAAGGAGTTATCTTTTAAAAGACCCATGCCCATACACTGGAAATTCAATAACCAACTTTTTTTAAATACACACATATATAAAGGAATATATATATATATATTCCTTTATATGTATATATGTATATGTAAATACACACACACATACACAACTGAACATGAAAACAAAGCTACCAACACAATCAATGCAGCTAAACAAAGGCTGCCAATTAGGAAGGAAACATTCACAATATATATTTCAGAAGAGGAAACTGATGAAGTCTTGAGATCCAAGACATTCAAGGAATGTCTACAAATATATAAGAATAAGAGTCATTCCTCAATACCTAATTGGTTGATAGATATGAAATTATCTATCTACTACTATCAACCACTATATGAAAGAATATTCCCAATCACTAATAGAAAAATACAAATTTAAAAATAGTAAATTTCATCTTATACCCATCAGATAGACAAAAATGACAACAGATTTATTTTGGAAAAAAAAAAGAAATAGTGGAACTGTGGGAAAACTGTGGGACATACTAGTGTATTCTTCATGGGACTATGAGTTGATTTAATGATAAAATATCCTATGATCAACAATTAGGGTTACTTAATTCATCCATTTTGAAAAACAATTTGGAATTATACTGGAAAAGTCATTTGGCTAGTCATCGTCCCAGACATATTGCGATAAATAATTTTACCATGATAATAATGAGATGTATGAATTCTTTTTTATTAGGAAAGGAATGAACAATTTGAGCTATATGAATGTAGTAGAATATTTTTGTGTCATAAGAAATGGCATGATGCCTCTCTACCAGGTAAATCTAGAATGACCTGTTCTTAAAGAAGCCATGCTAGATCTTCATAATCATTATTTCCTTTTCTAAACATTCATTAATCATCCTTTTAATAGCAAGTTGAAAGAGTGTCAAGAACAGAGATTATCTTTGGTTTATTTGGCCCCAGAGGGCAGATCTGAGAGCAACAGGTAGAAGTAGCAAGTGATGAAATTTTCACTGATATAAGGAAAAAATTTTTAAATTAGAATATCCAAAATGGAAAGTGGAAGTAGAGAGGGGATACTTGCTCTCTAATTACTGGTCTTCATTCCCTGTATAGATGTTTAAACATTTGTTAGAGATGTAATAGAGGAAATTTATAATCTAGAAACAAATGGAAGTAAATAGTCTCTGAATTTCCTTCCAACTCTAAGATTCTGTAAATTCCTTCAGATCAATGAGACTTACTAGGTTCATGGAAGACTTTTTGGAAAAAGTGAAATCTGATCTGGTTCTTGAAGAATACCGAAGATTTGGGTTGGCAGAGAAGAGGGTTACAGACATTCCAGGTGGGTCTTGCCTACATTTACTCAACCTATTTAAATACCTTCTAGTGCAAGATCAGTTCCTAGATGCCATATGTCCTTCACCACCACAAACAAATCTACCAAGAGCCTGATGCCCACACTATTGCCCACATCTCATTATTATCATGGTAAAATTATTTATCGCAATATGTCTGGGGTGATGACTAGCCAAATGGATGGAGGTGGAGTGGGGTAGAATTCATCCTATTCTGTTGGGGTCATGATAGGCAACATGGTTTTCAAAAAGCTAAAAACCAGTCACCAAGACTCCATGATGAGCTACATGTCAAGCTATCTGAAGCCTAACTATAATAACAATAACAGATTTTCATATATTGCTTTAAAGTTTGCAAAGCACTTTCTCATGTAAAGCTCACACAATCCTATAAGATTGATCTTAGCCCCATTTTACAGAATGAAACAACTAAGACTTAGCAATATTATGAGACTTGCCCAGGATCTCACAACTGGAAAATGGCAGAGGCAAGGTTTAAATTCTGGTCTTCTTGATTCCAACTCCTGCACTCCACCCACTGCACAAAACTGCCTCTCACTTTCCCTATCATTTCTAATCCTTCAGCTACTTATAATGTCACTTTGAGTGGATAATTAGCAATTATGATTTAATTACTCCAGTGCTCCTCAACAGAATTTTCTGAATATTCACCAGTTCCCTTATCACTACCCCAACCTGGTTCCCCTCCTGCCCCTCCCCTGGATTCCCCATCCTCAACCTTCTCTTGTCCGTATCAATCTCAACTAAGGCTAGCTCCAATTAAGAGGGCTCCCCCCCCGCCCCCCCCATCCAGGGGTCAAGCCTCGATCTGGGTGGAGGCGGCTCCGGAGCGGCTCAGCCTGTGACAGCGATGTCGGAGCTGTTAACCTCGCCGGATGCCCACACTGTTCTTCTCCATCTCGTTATTATCATGATAAAATTATTTATAACAATGTGGCTGGGGCGATGACAAGTCAAATTAATGGGCCGGCACGTACCAGCGGGGCCACTGGCTCACTCACCAAACACACATCATGAAAACTTATTGCTCGGAAAACATGGTGAATTCCACTAATTCATAAATATTTAACACCTCCTTCCCTCTCCCCTTCACCCCACATTGGTCCATTTCCTGATAGTTTTGCTAATAGCTTCCAGTAGGGAGGCACATTTTTCCTTCGGTGAGCTACCTCCTTCGCTGTCCCCTTCCTCCACTAGTTCTCTCTTCCTGTCCCTCTCAGCAGCTCTCCCAGCTCCATTCCAGCACATCTCTGATTCCTCCTTTCCCCTTCTCAGCTGGGCACTCCTCCAAGTGCTGAGCTGGGGGTTTCACTTCCCCCTCACCATCAATCGTTTTCTGGGCTTGAGATACCATCATCCACCTCTTTGGAATATGTACCTCTCTCTGACCTGAGAAAGTAACTCTCCAGAAATCCCGGGGCCAGCACATAGGGCTACCCAACTGGCCCATCATTATTTGGGGAGAGGGAAAAAGGCAGAAGAAGACATCAAAGAATAACAAGAAAACTTATGTAAAGGGGCAGGAAGAGCCTTCAGACGGGCGCCCTGTTAATCTGTCTATTGATAGCACTGCTCACACACTGTCCCCATTGATGGAATCTTGGATAGGGCACTGGGAAGAGATAGAAAGATCCTCCAGGCTTTGGCAGAGATATGACCCTATTCTTCAGTGTCCAGTTTTAATGAGGAAGGTAAAGAAGTAAATATAGAAAAGAAGTGAGAGACCAGGGCACTCTCAAACTCCTGGGGGAAATTATAGACTAATGGATTATGTCCTATCTGATTTGGGGACATTAAGATAATCTATTCAGGGGGTTCTATTCTTTTTCTCTATCTCACTCTATCTTTATCTCTCTGGCTTTGTCCCACTATCTTACCATTTTTCTTACATCCCCCTCTCTCCTATATTCTGTTGTCATTACCTTTTCTCCTCCTTCCTTCCCTTTCTCTGGCTTCTTCTCCCAGTGGAAGGAGTGTATATGCCCTGAGTAAGATTCATAAGAATGTATGTGATGAGAAAGGAGGTAGGGAATAGAGTGGAGAGATGCTGGGAAAAACTAAAGAACTAAAGGGATAAAGTAAGTAGTGATGGAGTCATAAAAGTCCCCCAAATTTTCTCATACATACTCAGTCCTGACTCTGCCTCATGGATGGATCATCTCCCTATCAGCCTGATGGCTTACATTGCTTTTTGTAAAAGACCCCAGGGGGTGAAGGTGAAGAATTGGAATCTTAGTGAGCTGTAAACATCTGATAGGCAGCTCAAGGCCACAATTAAAAGCCATGGACTTCAGAGAAAAGTATCAGAGTGAGACTGCTTTCTCAGAAACAAAGATTTACCTTTTGGGTCAGGCTCTGTGAAAGTTTGACCCCCACCTCTACACAAGATGCTTCCTCCTCTTCAAAGCTTCCCTTTCTCTCTAAGGCTAGATCAAATTGAGGGAGGGACTTTGGAAGATCCCATAAAATGAAGAGAACTGTGGCTCCTTATAAAGCTCTTACACAAACCTCTCCTGTTAGAATCCTGAATAGACCATACAAGGTAATATTCTCCCAAATAAATGGTTTGTTGTTCCCATTTGATTTCTTTACTGATTTATTTATTAGGTGCAACATGATAGCATTAACAGAGGCCAAAATTTCTAATTGCCACTCCCTCCGTCCCTAAGCCTTGCCATTGAAAATTGCTAACACCCCCATTCCACATGCATGCACATATACACATACACTCATGAACACTCTGTACTCTTCTGGCTCTTCTCATGGTAGAGGGGACACAATTATAGTCAAAATGGAACTTGCCAGAGTACTGCCCCAAAGGAGAAAATTTATAGGTCAGAATTTTGCTACTATTGTTCATTTAAAACAATGAACTACCCCAAAATGGAGAAGAGGTGAAGAGAGAGGACATGGGAGGTGAGAACATCTCAATTAAAGGGCAGATGAGCAGGCAGGGAGGGAGAGACGCACGCGTGTGCACACACACACACACACACACACAATCTGCTCAGCTTTATATTCAGCAACATTGATTGTTGGGATTAAGAAAATGACACACTCCACACCCAAATTTCAAGCCATGGATAAAAAAAACTATAGCATAGGAGCAGCATCCAAAAGAACTGAGAATGTTTAATTAGGAGGAGAAAAGACACGGTTGGGGTTTGAGAAGGGGGTAGAAACACAGATGTGATAGCTGACTTCAAGTGCTGGAAGGGTTGAAGAGGGATTCGATTTCGTCTTTGTAGCTTTAGGGAATAGAACCAGGACTAATACATAGACACTAGACTGAGTCAAATTTCATCTTCAAATAATGAACTGACTGGCAGTCAGAGCTGTCCAACAACAAACTATCATGTGAGATATTGATCTCTCCATCACTGAAAATGTTCAAAGAGGCAACTGACCATCTGCAAGAGATGCTGTAAAAGGGGTTTATATTTGGAGAAGGAAGTTGAACCAGATGATCCCTAAAGTCCCTTCTGGGTCACTAGTGACCCAGTGGATAGAGCACTAATCCTAGAGTCCCTAGAATCTAAGTTCAAATCTGGCTTCAGACACTAATTAGCTGTGTGATCCTGGACAAATCACTTAACCCTGTTTGCCTCAGTTTCCCCATCTACCAAATGAACTGGAGAAAGAAATGGCAAACCTCTTCATTATCTTTACCAAGAAAACCCTAGAGGGGGTTCCTAAAAAGCAACTCAATGAGGTCCCCTCTAGCTTAAACATTCTATGACTATGGATTCATGCAATAAATTGTTTTCCTTTCATGTTGGGAGTCCAGGCAAATAATATTAATTTTAGAAGAATTTCTGGAGCCAAGGAAATAGACATAAAAGATCCAAACAACAAACATATGACCCAAAATTTCCAAATTAATACTTACTTCTCATTGATCTGATCTTCACTGTCTCTGAATACCTGTGTATAAAATTCTCTAGGGTGCTCCAGGGAATAATGTGGCAGAGATGAAACTCTACAACCCTTTATTCATTCAGCCCTTCATTCTCTACTCCCACAGCTACTACCTAATTCGGACCCACATCACCTTTGACCTGGACTATTCCAATAGTCTTCTTATTTTATTACCTAACTAAAGTCACTTCCTTCTCCAAGTCAATCTCCATACAATTGCCAAATTTATTGCACAGGTATGATATCACTTTCTTGTTCAAGGAACTATGATGGTTTTATAATTTCTAAGATAAAATATAGAATTTCCCCAAAGTCTTGATGTAGTTTTAAGTCTCAAGCTTAAGGCTTAAAACTGAACCAAGACTTTGGGGATATTCTATATTTTATCCTGCATAATTTCCTTTAGCATTCACCCTGCATAAATTCCTATAGCATTTAAAGCCTTTCATGACATGGTTCCAACCTTTCTTTATAAACAGCTTTCATATGACTACCCTTCATAAACTCTATGTTCTAGCCAAACTGGTCTACTTACTTATTCCTAGCATGCTCCATTTAATTGTGTCTTTGCATGGGTGGCCCTATATACCTGAAATGCTTTCCTTATCTTGACCTCTTGAAATTTCATAATTCCTTTCTAAATTTAAGTACTTATTTTTTCAATCCTTTGCAATCCGGCTTCTGACCTCATTCCTCAAAAGAAATTGTTCTCTCCAAAGTTACCAGTGAGCTCTTAATTGCTAAATCTAACGATCTTTTCTCAGTCTTCATCCTTATTGAGCTCTCTGAAACATTTGATATCGTTGGATACCTTTTCCTCCTGAACACTATCTGGATTTTTCTGACTCTTTGTTAAGTGCCTCTGTGCTCTTCAGTATCTTTGCTGAATCATCATGAAGATCATGTCTCCTAACTGTGGATGTCCCCCCAAGACTCTATTCTGGACTTTCTTCCCTTTACTTACTCTTTTCCACAGGAACTCCATTAGCACCCAAGGATTTAGTCAGGATTTAGACATCAGTACAGATAATTCTCAGACTATATATCCAGTTCTAGGCTCTCTCCTGAGTTCCCGATTCACATTAGTTCCCTATTGGAGAGTTCAAATGAATGTTCCAAATATATCCATACATCAACCTATGTCATCCATCTGTCAACTCAACATATCCAAAATGAAAACTCACAATCTTTCTCCTCAAACATATCCTTCTTCTAAACCTAACCACTGCTGTCTAGAGTACCACTGCCTTTCCAATCATCCAGGTCTGCAAACTCAAAATTATCCTCAACTCCTTCTTCTCCCTCATTCCACATATCAAGTCATTTGTCAAATTGTGTCCCCTCTTTTCTCCAACATCTTTTAGATTCATCCCCTCTCTATTTACACAACCTGACCTTAGTCCAACCCACCATCATTATTTACCTGGACTACTGTAATTGTAGCTCTCAATTAGTCTCTCTTGCTTAAGGCTCTCCTCCCTACAAACCATCCTCCACATAGCTGCCAAAGTGATTTTCTCAGTTCTAAGTCTGACATATCATTCCCCCACTCCATAAACTCCAGTGACTTCTTATGATCACTAAGAGCAAAGAGAAACTTCTCTCTTTGGTGTTTAGAATCTCTGACAACCTAGATACAATTTATGTTCCCAGCCCCCATATACACTATTACTCTTTAGACACTTGGTGATGCAGTCAAATGAGCTTCTTACAGGTCCTTATTATACAATTCTACATTTCCTAACTCCTTTGTATTCCCAGTGGCTTTGAAAGGATATTTTCCCCCACTAGATAATCTCCAGGATATATTCCCTTTGTGTCTCCACCATCTAAAATCTCCAGTTTCTGTTGAGATTCAGTTTGAGCATCACCACGAATTTTTTTCTGATCCTGCCATTGCTTTATATTTATTATATATACATATATATATTTACATATATATATGTATTTAATGTGTCTATCTATCCATCCATGTGTATATACACCCAAACATTTGTTTCTGTGTTTGTGACAAAATAGATGAATACTATCAATCAAAATTCTATAGAAATTCAGGGAAAGAGAAGGTGGGTTCTGTGGTGGAAAACAATTGCATGGAAGAGGGTAGTTCGCATTGACAGATGGGGAGAGTTTGGATAGTCACATGAAGAGGAAGAGCATATGGGAAGGGCATTGAGCAAAGACATCAAGGCAGAATGAGGGTGGATGATTGGGGGAGTGAAAAGAGACAGACCTGGTTTAAGCTGAAGGAAGGAGTGGGAATAAGGCTAGGTGAGAAGGGCAGGACCAGACGAAAGATGGCTTGTGTGGTTCAGCCATTATGATATAAAATGGGAAGGAGAATGGAAGGATAAAAATAATAGCTAGTGTTCATATGACTCTTTGAGATTTACAGAGGACTTTACATATATGTGTGTGTGTGTGTGTGTGTGTGTCACACACACACATATGGATAAGAGGATAATTGTTATCATTCATATGACTGAGATTTGCAGAGCACTTTACATGCATATATATGGGCAGGATAACAGCTAGCATTCATATGACTGAGATTTGCAGAGCACCTTACATATATATATATATGGACAAGATAACAATAATAGCTAGCATTCATATGACACTTCAAAATTTGCAGAGCATTTTACACACACACACACACACACACACACACACACTTTTATACATGCTTGGAACATTTTGCTTGTGGCTAAGTAGATATAAGAGACTTTACTACTGATAGGTGGAGAGTATTCCCAGTGCTACAGACCTTAGTAAAAGTCCAGTTACACACATTATCTCATTTGATTCTTACAACTTTGTGAAAAGCTATTGTTCTTATCTCCATTTTACAGATAAAGCAACTGGCTAAACAAAGGTAAGTGACTTGCCCAGAGTCATACCACTAATGTAGGAACAAAGTTCTTTTAGGCTCCAAATTCAGAATTATGCCCACTCTGACACCTAACAGTCAGAGAGTAAATAAAGGTCTGATTTTACATCTGATTGGCTACATGAGCATACATTGATGGATAAGTCACTTGACCTTTCTTGCCAAGACAACTCTAACTTAGAGTATGGTCTAAGACCTTTAAGTTACAAATAAGCTATTGATACCATATCGGTGGATGGAATTGTCATGTCAGGATTTCCTCAAACAGGTCTACACCAAACAAAGAGATAAAAATAGCCCCATGGAACACAGATAATTAGATGGGAAAGGAATATAAATTGGGATTACAATTAGAATGCTGCTGCAATCATCCAATATGAAGTAATGAAGATCTGCATGAGGAATGAGAGATGATAGGAGAAATCAAAAAGGAAAGGTTGGGGTAAGAGACATCCTGAAGCCAGAACCAATATTAGGCTCTCAAAGAAGGAGGACTTGGCTGATGCTGACTATTAAAATACTTAAACTAAAGACCAAGAAAAATGTCCCATAATCATTAACATTTTCTTCCCTCCTCTTTTCTCCTTCCCTACTGCATTCTGGTTAATGGACTTCAGTTCATAACATACCAGAATAGAGCCACCTGGTGATTATGAATGTGTGGGTATAGCAATAAGGCAGCATGCTGAGGGGCTGGATTGTTTTGGGTTAAGACAGTAGCCCACATTTAAGGGGTATCAAGTTTAAAATCTTTACCCTTCTCCTTCCTTCGGCCACTACTTTCCAGCCTCTAAATAGCCACTGTCAGCTTATTCTGCCAATGACAGGCGAGGGGCCTGGCTGAGCAGAGATAGCACTAGGAGCTGTCTGACTTGTCATCCCACATTAGAAGCCCAGGGGCTTCCCATCATGTTCTATTACATCAACTTGCAGGGCAGGAACTTAACAAGGGCTCTGAGAGCCTTCTCAAAAGTAAAGCTTCCTCTTAGCCATCTTAGCCTCCATCCTTTCATTACCATCTTCACCATCTTAGTCCCTAGTCTCCAAGCAGAAGTAGCAAGAATATCTCAATGACTTTTTCTACATCGTGTCAGTTCCCAGGCAAATTCTGCCATCAACCACCATCCTAGGATCCAGACAAATTGGGGAGAATTTTTCCAGAATTGGCCTTTGTTGAAGGAAGCAATTGGCTTTGTTAAAATCAGAGAACAAATTAGTTGTGTGCCAGAGTAGAAAGGACAGTAGTTTAAATCAGAGGATATAGATTCGAATTCCAAGTCACCTATGTATTAACTGTGGATTTAAAAAAAAAAAATCTTTGAACTTCTTCTGGTCCTTTAGTTTTTTAATCAGTAAAATGAGCGTATTGGATTAGAGAACCTCTCCAGCTCCAAGTCCTATGGCCTGTCTTTATTATTACCACCAATTAAGCAATCAGCAAGTATTTCTCAAGAACTCAATATGTGTCAAGCACTATACTAAGCACTGGGAATAAAAAGAAAGGAAAAAAGCATGAGCCTTGCCCTCAAAGAACTTATGTTCTAATGGGAGAAATAACATACAAATTACCTGCATAGATCTAAGATTCAAAGGCAGGAATGCATATTCCTTATGCAGACCCCAGTGGAGTAGGTTTATTGAGCAAGTATTCAAGATGAGTATTCAAGTTAGATAGTGAAAGGACCTGACCATCAGACAGAGAGTTTAGGAAGATGATTCTAGAGTTACAGACCTGTATTACTGGATGGTGGCAATCTTCAAGAACATTAAGCAAGTCTGAAAAAGGGGTAAATTGAAGCCCCTCAGGGCAGAGATGATAATGAGTTCAGTTTTAATCATAGTGAGTTTGATCTACCTCCAGGACATCACTAAAATTTTATGTTAGTAGGGCTGTGTGAAAATAAGCACCCTTTTGTCTTTTGATGAGACTGAAGGCTACTACAAACATTTTGGAGAATAATCTAGCAATATATATAACAAGAGTCACAAAACCCTTTTGATCCAACAATTCCACTTGTAGAATTTTATTTCCAAGAATGTGGGTAAAAGGGAGAAAAAAAGGACCTATTTGTATAAAAATATTCATATTGTTTTATCTGTGAACAAAACATAAATAAAAAATAAATTACTAAGCTACAGCTGCATAACACAAAGATTACAGTAGTATTTTGCTCACCTGGGTAAAGCAAACTGTAATCCCCTATATCTCAGCTCTTCTCAGAATTGTTGCCATCTACCAGTAAGGAAGACAGAGCCAACTTCTCCTATCTCCCAGGACTAGAACCATCCCCAGAGTTGAGAAATAACTAACCCACAGTGTATTTTAACAAAGAGATCAAAGGCTATCAATCCTGAGTTCTGAAAGCCTCACAGTGGTTGAGACCAAACAAGCCAAGAAGATTAAAAAAATAGAGGAAGTGGAAGAAATCAAGCCAACTCATCATTCAGTTCCTCTCTCAGCCCCTTCCCCCATCACACCATATGTATCAACCACTGAGTCAGTCTGCTTGGTCTCTTGCTCTGTGGTGGGGTGGAGTGGAATCCATATCCATAACGCCTTTATGCTCCCCTTTTTCTCCACTCCCATCAACAGGGGAGAAGACCCAGGGTCAAGGTCATAGGAAGCTTAACTCATTACCTTCCCACTCACTCCAAGAAAGTAGCCCTGGCTGTATCTCAGCAGGCAGGCCCTCTCCAGGCCCTTTGGGCAATTTGCGCCACCCTCCCTTTTCTCCCATGTAAAAATACAGTGATCTGGCCTCCACCCTGCCCCCTAACCAAAACCCAGCACAGCCAGCAACCACATCTTGCGACATGACTCACTTCAGCTGCAGAATGACTGATGCAACCGTGGCTAACGAGTCATTTCTGCTGACAGAGAAGCCACAAGAAAGGGGGGTAAAGGGAAGATGGAGAAGGTAAAGGGAGGGGGACCTCCACCATCAAGGAGTAACCTGCTAGAAGGTCCTTGCCGGTCCAAGAAAAAAAATGGATCTTGGAGAAACAGGAATATGTTCCCTAACCTGTGGATTCACTTGGGTTCATCTTTGTTTCTTGCCCATAACTCTTCTTTCAGGATATGGGGAAGTTGGTCCATTTTGGAGTGAGAGAAGGTTAGGAGGTATGATAGTAAGGATGACCCGTGGATGGCCAGGATCAGAGAGTTTTACCAACTCAAGGCAACAGAGAGCATGCCTTTTGTCATAGATCTCAAAGTCCCCAATGATACCCTATTCTTTCCCTTGAATTTTATGGAGATGGATATTTAGGATCCTAGAATGCTGACTGTCCTTACTCAGCCAGTCAACTAGAGGGGACAAGGTACAAGGGAAGATTACAGTTGGGAAGTGGTCCACCCAATGTGTCAAGCCCTTGGGACTATATAAATCCTACAGTTTGGCAGCTCTAGACTCAGATGGGTTGGTTAATATGACCAGGATGTAATTTCATCCACTAATGCAACAGTTGGGAACCTTCCCCGTTGGTCAGAGCAAAGGAATGAGAGAGCCTTAAAATCCTGAGCTCTTTGTCCAATGTCCTTATGACATAACTAATCCGTTCTGAGGAAAATCATCTATCTATCCTATCCTTCCACCCTGCCTGAAGAAAGTTTCCTCCAGTTCTGCCTACCAAATACTAAAGTGGAGGGAAAGTTGGTGTATGATTTTTTTGTTCACAGATGATTATGTAATCACTGCAGCCTCTGAGACAGAGATACAACAAAGTATGGATTAATTATCTACTGCTTGTGCTCGCTCATTTTGACCTAAAAATTAACCCCAACACAGGTTTTCTACCAGTCAGCACCATACGATCCATACATAGAACCATCAGTTACAGTAAAGGGAGAAATTTTGAATGCTGTGGATAAGATCACTTGCTTTGGCTATCTACTTATCAGGGATGTACACATAGGTGACAAGGTTATATAGTCAGAGCTAGGTTTGGGAGGCTCCCCAGGAAAATATGAGAAAGAGGATGTATTAGATTGTTTATCAGGTGTACAGAGCCTTGTGCTAACCTTACTGTTGTATAGCTGTGAAAGTAGACAGTATAATAGCGCCATGCCAGGAAACTAATCGCTTCCATTTGAATGGTCTTAGGAAGATGCTAAAAATCACCTGGCAAATAAAATATTGAACACTGGGGTCCTTTCTCGAGCTGAAGGGACGACCAATCAAATTTGACTGTGAAAATTCAACTCTGAAGGTCCAGCTATGTTGTTTGAATGCCAAACATATGTTTGCCTAATAGACTATTTTACAGAGAACTTGCAGAAAGTAAATGCTCACATGGAGGTCAAAAGAAGTGATACAAGGACAATCTCCAGGTCTCTCTTGTGAACTATAGAATCGATTGCACGGCCTGGGAGACACTAACAAAGGACTTCCCAGCGTGATGTTCTTGAATCAAAAAAGGTGCTGTGTGCTGCAAGAGAAGCAGAATTACAGTATCTCAAAAGAAATATGAGATGTACGAATTTAGAGATATCTCCATTTCAAATGCTCACATGGACAATTTGTGCCTGAAGTCTTCTAAACTTCTATTGGTCTGATCAGTCACAGTTGAGCACACTATATTTTGACTTCAACATAGTGATATCATATTGATCCTTTTCAAGAATGACACTGACAAGGTATTGGAATGCAGGAAGGAATGGAGTTGAAGGAAGAAGTGAAGGAAAAGGGAGATGAAAAAATCTTGGGAATCACTTATAAAGACTGTCGTGTGGTAGAGAGAAGGCTGACCTGGATAACAGTATATTTGACTTCTATGCAAGACTCTGCTACATGATTTTAGATTAGTCTATTCATATCTCTGAATCTTGTTTTCTCTCACTTTTCCATTATCAGAATATTTATTTTTCTGGACCATTTATTTAGCACTTAGAGACAAATGTCAAGGTAGGAGGAGTCTTCAATGGTCATCTAGTTCAGGCACATCATACACTTGGCCCAAAGCACCACATTGCCTGCAAGACTTCTGAGTGCAACCTGAGCCAGGTTAAAATATAATTCCTATTTTATTTGAATGTGTGGTTGTATTAATTTAAATAGAAACATATAAATGTATGTGGCTTTTTAAATTAATATGCAGACCATAGGGATTCTTACTTATGATTTGATGGCCTCCCTTTCTATTGGATTTTCACCCTAGTGGTCTAGTTCAACCTACAATCATGTGCTGTTATATGGTTTCCTAAATTCAACATTCAATCATCCGCCTTTATACAAATGAGAGATCAAATGTCAAGTTCATGAAATATTTGGAATTCCCTTCTCTGGATGTTTACTTCTTAAAAATCCCTTATGTCATTCACCACTTGGCTCCTATGGAAATAGTATTACTAACTTCCATGGGCAATCTCCCCCGACTCTCCTAGTTCCCTCTCCCTCCTCAGATTATCAGTATATAATAATACTTTGCAAGGTTTTCAAGGCATTTAACAAAATTATATTTTATCCTTAGAGTAGTTCTTGGAGGTAGACAAATACTATTATTATTCCCATTTTTACAGATGAGGAAACTGAGGCAGAGGTTAAGTGATTTGTCCAAGATCACATGACTAGTAAGTATCTGATGCTATATCTGAACTCCAGATCCAGCATTTGATTCCCTGTCTCACCTCGCTATCTCAACCAGATCCAAATTAGTGTCAATAGTATCCACTTTATTTGAATTCACACTGCATATTTGCATGGGATGAAACTAATTGCCATAATTTACATAATTATTACTTCTAATAGTACAAATATATGACCATAGGATTCACTGAGATCTAGCTATGGTCTAAGCTTACCCATTTACATGTTCTACTCACTGTGTCCTCCTCCCAGATACCCAGAATGTAAGCTCCTCACAGGCAGGGACTATTTTTTGTTTTGTCATTGTGTCCCCAACTCTAGCACAGTGCTCTCACCTGAGGGCAGGTCCTACAAGGACACACTGGTTGATGGATTAATTGATGGCTCTATAAAAGAGGGAATGAAGAGAGAAAATCCAATGAGATAATGGTTGGGTGAGTTGTCTGAAAATCTTGAAGAATTATACAAATAAACAGCAATAATCACAGACATTTATATCTATAATAATTCTCTCATGTCTGAATGATAATTCTGACAAACATAGGCCATTAGCTCCAGAACATGTGGAGAGATCTCATAGCTTCTTCTGGACAAGTTCCCTTAATGCTGAACCCCAGATCTCTGACCATCCGTCTCTACCTCACGGCCCTGAAACCTAAATATCCTCAGCACCATTCTGGTTCCCCGGGCTGCCGAGAAACACATGGATTAATAGATATCAAAGCCTGACCCCTGGTGGCTGCAATTTCAGACTACATGGACCACTGACAGGCCCAAGAAGGGAAAGGGTTCCAAGGGAGGAAGGCAGCCCGGCTTGGGACCTGGGGATATGTCTGCAGGGTCTGCATTTACATCTTCATTGATCTGGAAGGGAATCTAACTCTTACGGCATCACACCTCAGCTCAAAGAAAGCAATAGAGGTGATCAATTGTGTGATGCTCCCTGCTCCAAGATTTCTCTCCTCCAAAGGGGATTCTCCCTTCTCCCTTCAGAATCATTAATGAGCTGTGCCACAAAAACAGAACCATTGTGTCCAGAAGGCCCTCAGAATGAGAAGGAGCCTTCTAGTTTTTCCCCTTAGCAGAAAAATATCAGTTATTTGGAGAGATGGACCCAGAAGGAATAAAATGAAAATTAGAAAGATTGCATGGGGATCTTAGGAGTGGGGAATAGAAGAATAGTAATTGTAAGCACTAGATCAATGTAGGTTCTGGCAGAGGCTTGATGAGGGTACTGAGTCTAAAACTAAGAGCACTGGCCTTAGAATCAACAGTTTTTTTCTTGTTCCATTGTTTTTCAGTCATGTTTGACTCTTTGTGATCTCATTGGGGATTTCTTGGCAAAGATACTGGAGGGGTTTGCCATTTCTTTCTCCAGCTCATTTTACAGATGGGGAAACTGAGGCAAACAGGGTTAAGTGACTTGCCTGTGATGACATAGCTAGTAAGTGTCTGAGGATATATTTGAACTCAGGTTTCTAACTCTATATTTGGCATTCTACCCACTGAACCAGCTAGCTACACTTAGGTTCAAATCCAGACTTTGATATTTTTTATGTGACTAGGGACTAAGAACAAGAACTTCATAAATCAGTATCCACTGAACCAGCTAGCTAGCCTTGGGTTCAAATCCAGACTTTGATATTTTCTATGTGATGAGGAAATTTATATATCTGCACCTTAGTTTGCCATTCTCTCTATATATATTTATATCTATCTATCTATCTCTATCTCTATCTATAAATAGAGATAGATAGATATATCGACAGAGAGAGAGAGAGAGAGAGAGAGAGAGAGAGAGAGAGAGAGAGAGAGAGATCTGAATCTCAGTTTCTTTATCCACAAGCAGCAATGCCCATAGTTATCTTTCCTCATGAGGTGACTGCAAGAAAAGTGTTCTCTAAATCTCAGCATTCTGCAAATGTGAACAATTGTTATCTGCTGTGCCCTGTATTGAGAGCCCCTTCCCCCCGAGTCAGCTGTCTTCTATTATGTGTCCTCTCCCAAGTCATTCTGGTCTCCTCCTCGGCTCCTACACAACTTAGCACCAAGATGGTACCTCAGTCTCTCCTTGTTCTGTCTCGGCTCCCTCACACTCTGTCACCGCCTCCACCAGCCTCTCTGTGCCATGCTGCACATTATAAGTAGCATTTAGCAGAATGACACTGCCTGGGAATGTTGACAAAAGCTTGTGTGTGTGTGTGCGTGCATATGCGTACTCTGCAAGGCAGGGGGTGTGTGAGATGGGAAGTAAAGTATTTATTACTCTTGACTGGCAGGGTAATTATCCCTGGGACTCTGCCTCTCTCCCAGATTGCCACATCTCCTGCCCAGGACAGGGTTTTCCCCTCCCAGCATCTCAGGCAGTTTTCGATGCCTCTGAATTGTCCCCGATTCCCCCTTCAAAACAGAACATGACAAAAATGCCAGTGGGAACTCCCCCAGCCTCCTAAGGTTCTGGAAGCAGAGAACAGAGGGAGGAGAGAAATGGTTATTTCTTGATGAACAGGTCACCCTGGGAGGAGAGGGCTTTTTGTTGTTGATGTTGTCAAAGCAAGCTGTCACCTCCCAGCCTTATTCATGGTGGATTGGATGAGAGGGAGGAAAGTGGCCCAGGTCTTCAGAGCAGACCCTTCCTTTCTTCGGCTCAGACGCTGAAGAATCGGGAATCCATGATTTTGCCAGTGTGGGCAGCCCCTCCTCGGGTAGAGATCACACTTCCCAGAGCTTCTGAGGGCGGAACCACATTTTCAGCACTCCCTCCCGACAAGCACTCCTCCACCTTCTCTCTGTCTCCGCTTTGTTCTCCCACCCACTCACCTTCTGATCCTTTACAGGGCTCCCCTTCTCCCTGGTACTTTGTTTCCCTCCTCCTCCCTCCATGAGGGGAAACACTGGGAAGCAACAGAATGTCTGCATTTAAGGGATCTCTGAGCTCATCCAGTATAACCCGTGCCTGAGCAAGTATTTCTTCTATATTGGAATCAAGGGGTCAAGCAGAACTTGAAGACCTCCAGGGACAGGGAACCCATTACCTGGAAGAGACTAGAAGAGACTAGGCAATTATGGCATGTCTAAGAGAAAAACAGAAGTTAGGTTTAGGTTCAATTTTACCCTGAATTTGAGGTGTCTAGCTGACATATTGTGGAAATATCCAGCAGTCAACGGGAAATATGCTGTCTTCTTGGAGTGTCTACCTGATATGTGAACTACCTAACACTAATCAATTCTATCCATAAGGAATTTGAAGTTGAGATAGATGGGATGACTCATATAGGATCACACAGCTAGTAAATGTCTGGAGTAAGATTTGAACTCAGACCTCCCTGACTTCAAACCCAGTGCTTCATCTAATGGGCTGCCTTGCAGCTTGCCTTAATCAGAAATCGACTTCTGTACAAATTCTATCTGGAGTCAAATCTTCTAAAGTCACTTAAACTCTCTGCAGTCAAGTCACACAAATTCTTTTTCCATAGGAAAACCCTAAAGTCTTTTTCCATGTTAAACACCTCTAACTCTTTTAAGAGAAATCATTTTAATTTCTTTTTTCCTTTCCTATTGCAAATACCTTGACAGAGGAAGATGAGGTGGAAAGAGAAAGATCATTTCAAGCACAGGGGATAATATAGAGCAGGATAAGAAGGGAATACACTTTGATTGAAATTTAGAATATGGAAGGGGGAAGTTCTAAGTAAAAAAGGCTGAACAGGAAAGACACACAACCAGAGCAAGCATTAAGTGACTAATCTCTATGGGCCAGACGCTGGGCTAACTACTCAGGATACATATACAAGCCTGCAGCAAGATGGTCTACCCTTCAGAATATTCCTTTCTATCAGAGAACACAGCATACATAGGAGTGGGAGAAATGAGAGGAAATAGAGAATATCCTGAAGGAGATAGTTTAGCTGGCAGGAAGGAGGTAGGAGGCAGAGAGTCAAGGCCAGAGGGGAACCATGGCCTTCAGGAAACCCTCGTCCTGGGGGAGAGAGTCATTAATGAGAAGGACCCCAAAGTAGAGGTTTCCCGGGGAGGCAAGGCAGGGAATAGGGAAAGGAGGTGAAGGAGAGAGAGTAGAGGTGAGAGCAAAGACAGACAAGTAGAAAGCAAATTATGAAGAGCCTTGAATGCCAGAATGGTTACTTTATATTTTATTTGGCAGGCAATGGGAAGCTGCCAGAATTTTTCAAATAAGAAAGTTACATGATCATAACCACTAATTATTAGGGAGAGTATTTTAAGAGTGATGTGGAAGATGAATTGAGAAGAATTAAAGTAGTAGGTAGGAAAACCAGTTAGAAGGTAATAACAAGAACCTAGTTATAAAGAGACAAGAGATTGAAGTGAGGAGGACAGTCTGGATATAAATAAGAGCTATTAAAGAAGCAAAAATGGCAGAATTTAATAGTTGATTGGATCTGTAAAGTAAGAAAAAAGGAAAAGTCAAAGATGGCTCCAACATATGAACCTGGAAGACTTGCGCAATTATGGCATCTCTAAGAGAAAAACAGAAGTTAGGTTTAGGTTCAATTTTACCCTGAATCTGAGATGTCTATCTGACATATTGTGGAAATATCCAGCAGTCAACGGGAAATATGCTGTCTTCTTGGAGTGCCTACCTGATATGTGAACTACCTAACACTAATCAAACTTGATAGCTAGCTACTACCCACTTCTGGTGAATTGTGAGGGGACAAGTGACACTTTCAGAAACATCTTAAAAAACTAAAGGACTTACAAATAGGTAGTAATTTCTTCAGTAAGGGATCTCTCCCTGGTACTTTGCTAAGTTCTTAAAGACCAGGCCTTAAACCAAAATCAGTCTGATTTTCATTGGCTCCATTTGGTCCTTGTTTGGGTTCTGATTGACTCAGATTGAATGTAAATTGCATTCATTTCTGCTTTGGGCACAAACCCTGAGCGCCTTCCCCTTCCCAGATTCATTCATTTATTTATTTAGATTTGGGGGAGGGGGCGGGGACATGGTGAAAGAGGAGATTCTTTGCCTCAATTACTACCTTGCCTTATGGGTCCATCTTCAGTCAAACTGAGACCTATTGAAGACCTTAGCTTAAAAAGACAAGGTCTCCCATTGCCTTCAAGACCATCTCTAGTCATTCTGAACTATATCTCCCTACTAGCCCCAAATGGCTCTGGAGGGGAAAGTGAGACAGGCGATCTTGCTGAGCCCTCCCTCACTTCAATCCAACTCACTTACATATCATGGCATCCCCTCCCTGAGGTCATGATCCTCCTCAACAGCTAAAGACAAACAAGAACAGTCCTTTGAGACTAGAATGACTCACTCATTGGGGAAATGGTCCTGAACGGTCTCCTCCAGGAGGACAAATGTGAGCATGCACTGTGGAGATATCTCTAAAGTAGAAAGGTTTTAAAGAAGGGCTAGGGAAGCCAAAAGCAAGGAGAGAGAAGAAAATAGAGGAGAAAAATAGCTGATGAGTTGATAGATTCCCTTTATGCCAGGCTGTCTCCTGCCGGTGTTTGCAAGCACTGAGACTTTCCCCTGCCCTTTTGCCAATGGAGTATATTCAAGTTCTGAGGATGATTAGAGGCAAACAAAAGGCCAGGCTAGACTTGAAAACTATCCCTGTAGGTTTGGGAAATGGTTTGTTTGGGGCCATGACTGTTGGAAGGATTTATATTTTTTATTAAAGTTTTTTTTTATTTTTCAAAACATATGCATGGATAATTCTGTGACATTAACCCTTGCAAAACCTTGTGTTCCAATTTTCCCTCCTCTCCCCCCACTCCTCCCCTAGATGTCAAGTAGTCCAATATATGTTAAACATAAATGTTAATCCAATATATGTATGCATATTTATACAATTATTTTGCTGCACAAAAAAAAAATCAAATCAAACTGGGAAAAAAATGAGAAAAAATAAATGCAAGCAACAAACAAGAACAACAACAAAAAGTGAAAATTCTATGTTGTAAACTACGCTCCTCTCTCTGGGTGTGGATGGCTTTCTTCATTACAAGATGATTGGAACTGGTCTGAATCATCTCATTGTTGAAGAGATCCATGTCCAGAAGGATATATATTTTAATGCTTTGTTGTTGTTGTTTTTCCTATTTACCTTACCTCTTGACCAAAGGTAGAGTGCATCTAACACTAATGGTAAAAATGGTAAAAAATGTTTGTCTGGAGACTTCTGAATTTTTATCTCAAATGAGGAAACTGAATTAAGTCATTTGTCTTAGGGTACTAGATTCAGAGCTGAGAGGGCTTTAAATGGGGTCAATGTCAACCTGCAGAGGAGGTCTCTAGTGAAGTGCACCAGGAATATATCTTTAGTTTTGTTCTGCTCCACATTATTATCATTATGTAGAAAACACAGAAAAGTGTGCAAAAGTCAAGGGCAAACTCTACATTCTTCACAGTATTAGGCAGCACAAAGCTGGGACAGATAAGCTAAATGTTGGATGATGGAGTCAGGATCCAAAACTACCTCACCAGGCCATAAAAATGGAGCAAATGCACTAAGGTTTAATATAATGAGGAGAAATATAAAGCCTCAGACTGAGGTTCAAAAATCTGCTATAGAACCTCAGTTTGAGAAAGAGAAAGAAAAGAATGGAGAGTTTGGATTTCTATGAGTTCCATATGAACGAACAATGGGATAACAAAAATGTTCAGTTACATTAATAGATGTGTTGAAGGAAATGATAGTTCTCTTCCCGCAGCAGACCCCAACTGTTGTATTGCATTCACTTCTAGAAAACAGCTTAGGAAAGGCATTGATAAACTGAGACTCTCCATATTGGTGCTGGACTGGGCCTCCAAACCCAATCAGTTTTCGGCCACTGTAGGTCAGAATTCCCAAGCTCAAGCAATCCACCAGCTTCATCCTCCCCCAGGAGAACTACATCACCATGCCTGGCTATTCCCACAGAAGCTGTATTTGATGTGGGGTCTCCATTCATTCAGTTCTTACTTTTTCCAGTGATTTAGCTTCCTGCCTTGCTGTTCTGCTTTGGAGAATAAGGAAACTTCCCTGAGGGGGTCAGTTTTAATCAACAGACCCCAGAGGGTGTGGGAGAGGAAAGTGTGATAGATACTGTTGTCATTCATCCCAATGTCAGCACAGAAGACAAACTCTCTGACAAAGACCTCCCAGGTGTCTTATCTAAAGCCCCTGCTGCCTATCACCTGTTAGGAGACAGAAAAGCAATACGTGTCTACTAACCCATGCTGGGAAACATTCTCAAAACAGGCAATGCTAAATGAAAACACAGGTACATGCACACATCCAAAGCCCACCTAGTCCAGTCACTTAGCTGGAATCCTAAAAGGAAAAGCAAAGCCATACATACATGCAGCAAATGACTTCACAGAATCAGAGAATCACAAGTCCTGGAC
Organism: Sarcophilus harrisii; assembly: GCF_902635505.1. Classification (NCBI taxonomy): domain Eukaryota; kingdom Metazoa; phylum Chordata; class Mammalia; order Dasyuromorphia; family Dasyuridae; genus Sarcophilus; species Sarcophilus harrisii. Next base: position 513,951,679 of record NC_045427.1, on the reverse strand, counting down.
TGGAGGGAACCTTAGAGATCCTCTATCCAATCCCTTATCCTTAGAAATGAAGACATTTGAGTCCCAGGGAGATGACATCATTTATCCAACCTAAAATAAAGAGCAAAGCCAGGTCTTTATTGAAAGAACTAGAAAATGCGGATATAGGTAATCTCTGGATATAGGTAACATGTATCCCTGAAGACTGGGGCTAAAGGGAGAGATAACAAAGGATTGGAAGACAAATAACCCAGTTTTCTTCAAAAAAAAAATAAAGTCTCAAAGCAAAAGTCTGTGAATTTGACTCTAATTCACCACAAAATTTAGAACATGTTGTGAAAAGAATGGTTAAAGAACATCCAAGATGTTCAATTCAGAACTTAGAAAAATTGAATTTCAATTGGAAAAACAGGTCATGCTAAAGCTTTTTTGTGATGTGGTTACTAAAGTAAATGATGAGATAACATCATAGTTTTAGTTTACCAAAGATTTTCATCCTATTTTTGTGAACAAGATAGAGAAATAATACAATTACGTGAATTCAAACATAGTGGAGTGGCCAGACTCAAGTAGTTGGTAGTCATTAGTGATTTGATGTCAACTTGGAAGAAAATCTCTAGTGGAGTTTCCCACTGTCTGTGCTTCATCCAATACTGTTATTTTTTAATTACTTAGATAAAAACACAAATTTAAAGATGATACAAATTTGGGAGATATAACCAATATATTGGATGACAGTTAAGATTCAAAAAGATCTTGACTGATTAGAATATTTGGTTTAGTCTACCAAAAATTTAAGAGGGATAGGTATAAAAACTTCCCCCTTGGGTACCAAATGTCAAGCTCTCAACAAAGAGGATGGAACAATCAGATATGGTTAGAAAGCAGTTCATATGGGAGAAAGGAGGGAAGTGTTTTAATGCACTCTCTGGTCAGCATGGTTGATAGCCAATCAAAAATGCTAAATTATCTTGGGCTATATTAATAAAGGTTATCTAGGCTGAAGAAAGTTAGTTTTTACTTGTAGTCTGCCCCAGTCAAATCAAATCTGAACAATTATGTCCGATCTGGGACATCACATTTTGAGAAGAACTTTGATGGGCTGTAAGTGGCAACTAGAATTATGAAGGGACTCAATATTATATATACACAGGAAAATTGAAGAAAAATAGTGATATTGGGCTCAGAGAAAGAAAAACTTGAAGGATAGGGAAGATAGTTGCTTTCAAGCACAATGGAGAGGTAACTATAGTTAGGTAAATTCAAACCTTGTGGAATACCCGGACTCAAGAAACAGTAGTCATTGGTGATTTTATATCAAGTTGGAAGAAAGTCTCTAGTGGAGCTTCCCAGTGTCAGTGATTTTTTAGTTACTTGGATAAAAACACAAATTTAAAATTGATACCAAATTGGGAGGGCATGAAAGAAGGTATAGGTTTGCTCTTCTTAGTCTCAGAGGATAAAAATTGGAGCAATTAGTGGAAAATGAAAAAAGGAAAATTAAGACTTGATGTTAGGAACAATTTCCTAACAATTAAATCTAGTTGAATGTACAATGGTTATTACTGACAGATCACCGAGTCCTTGTGACCAAATATCTTCTAGGAAAGGCTAGAAGGGTATGTTTTAGATGGGATTTTTGTTCATATACAGGGTTTCCCTGGAGGGTCTCTGATTCTATGGACCCATGATTAAAATCTAGACCTCATTATAATATTTTCCTTTTGTTGTATTTCCTTGCCCCAATCCAGAATCAAATCAAGTTGAATCAACAAATATTTATTAAATACTTATAATGTGCCAAACACTATACTAAAAGCTAGAAATATACATAAAACCAAAAAAGGCAATCCCTGTCCCTAAAAAGCTTACATTCTAATGGAGGGAACTATGTAAAGGGAAGTGAAGAGCAGAAGGGAGGAGTTCCCATGTGGGGATATGATAGAAGTTCATGGAGTCAGGAGTGGATGCCAGAAGCAGATGAAGAAATAGCTAGTATGGTCTTTTTCCTTAAAATAGAGATTTTGGAAAGAACTAAATAACCAGAGGAAGGGGCCACAGGGGTAAAATAAACTTCTAGAGGGAGAAGGCTGGAGAAGGAAGTTGAAAGAGTCAAGAATGGAGTCAGAAAGGCAACAAGTAGTGATTGAGCTATTATATACCTGCTACATACCCAGCATCATCCTAGATTATATAGGTCTAGTCGTATGTTTGCTCTCTCACTCTGTCTGCCGCTTCCCTTAGGGAGTAGAGCAATCAGTCATCAGCTGTCTGGCGGGATTTAAGAGAACACATACAAGCAAAATGATGAAAGGAGAGAATGGTGGGGGAGGAGGTACCATGGACAGGTCAAAGGCTTGGAGACTGAAAAAAAGACAGAAAATATCTCTCAGCCCCTAGAAGCTTCACCTAAAAGTCTTAGTATCAAAGATTGAGAGATTCAGAACATCCAGGAGAGCAACAGCAATAGTGAGAGTTGTTCTCCATGTCAATTCTTTCCTTTTCTATACCCTTGCTTCAGGATCAATGAGCTAGTTACATTCAGAAGCTATTGGACTCCCTTGCCAATAATAGAATATGTAGTACAAAGATATCAGTCATCAGACATTTAGTTCCCACTAGATCCAAGCTGATGCCCCATGCCACAAGGAGAAGAACTGAGGCTGGGTCCAAAGTTCCCAAGTCTTTGCCGAATGATCAGCCCTACTAGGTAACTCCAGTCACATATCAGCTGGAGACTATGTTCTGTTTCCTACATTCTTTTGCTTTCTTGTAGAGAATGGTACCACAGGGAACTAAAGAAAAACCATACCTTTCTTAGATCTCCTAGATCCAGAATAGTCCTAGCAGTTCAAATACACCATTGGTTTTTGGCTCGTAAATTGTCTTCAAGGCATCATAAAAGTACCGTCAATGTAAAATTTAATTTCATCTGCCTTCCTATTGAGCCAGGAATCCTGCATCTCTTTAAGCTTTATCTATATTTTACTTATGATGGAATTAAATGCTGCCTCTTAGAGATGGATAAACAATCCCGTTGGTACACCCTGTGGAGTTCTCATTTTTCATTTATTATTTTCTGAATTTCCCTATCATTTTTGTCAAACCAGTCTTGAGGTTTGTGAATTCTGACCAGTTGAGCAAATGCAGTCCTGGACACCAAATCTCCTTTTCTGCTCCACTTTAGTCAACTGTGTCTTGCAACTTTCCCTCCAAGTTGGCAACAAATTTTTCCACTCATAGAAGTGCTCTAATCTGGTAGTCTTTTTTCCCTTGGGGCCACCCCTTTTGTTGAATGAGAACATTCAGTAGTGAGAGGTTAATTCTATGATTAGCCAAGCACTCATTGACATACATTATTTTTGTCACTCTTACATCCTGTCTCTTCTCCTTACAGTCTATTAAGTATTAGTGTCTGGTTCAAAGGTGTATCTATGAAGTTTTATTGCATTTAAGCAAATGGAAGACAGTATTGGTGATAAGAAGATCAGAGATAAATGTCTTCAGTAGCAAGTGACCATTACTGTTGCTGTTTCCAACTTCATTGTTCCCAAGGACTCCCTGCCATGTCTGGCAATCTCAGCTTACTCTAGCATTCAAGTCACACAGAATTATAATTTTATCTTCTTTTTTTACACCTTGATGATAAGGGTCTCCAGGTCATAAATTTTTTCTTTGATCTCATCAGGGTTCATCATGATCTGAGCACAGGCAGAAATGATGTAGAATAGTGTTTTCCTGCAAGAGGCAATTGAATTGTCATGAGCCTGTTATTCACTCCTTTTGGAAGGCACACAAGCTTGTTGACTAGATTAATTTTGATTGCAAAATCTACACAACACTCCCTTTCATTGCAGCAACTCCAGAAAAATGTGTAGCCGGCTCTGACTTCAGTAAGCTCGCCTTCATTTGCCAGCTTTGTTTCACTTAGAGCTGCTATTTGGATGTAATCCCTGTTGAGTTCTCTCACAAGAGTTGTTCATCTTTCAGGTCTACTGGATTTTGTATTGTCTGTAAGTGTGTGAGCATTCTATGTATCGGTGGCGAGTGGAATCATCTCTGCAAAGTTTTTTGAACAGTGTGTGTGTGTGTGTGTGTGTGTGTGTGTGTGTGTGTTTCACCTACAATGTGGGGGAAACACAATTTTAGGATACCTTTTCCAGCACTTTCTTCACATCCAGAGACAAGCAGTGTGATTCTCAAAAGGCTGCTCAGACACCCAGGGGCTGCCGAATCCCACTGCTGTTCCCAGTGAGAAGATGACCCTGTGGTCTGGGCCACCTGTGTGTAGGGTTGTGACTCCAGCTCCCAGTCTATTTGCATCTGCTCATCACATGTTTGTCACCACAAGACTTTGAGATAGGTAAAATTGTAAAATGGTATGTGTTGTGTCTTGCATTATTGCATTAATTTGCATTATGCATAAATTGGATTTAAGTGAGGCATATATAGTTACACAACATTATCAGCCTCATCCTTTCTTCCAGATTCATCAGTGTTCAGTGGCACAAGACAGCTGGTGATGGCTCAAGATGCAGTAGATGACCTCAGTGTCTTCGATGTCTCACCAAGCTCTAAGCAGCATCTGCTTCACCTGTTTTACGGCCATTGTTCTCATCCACCCATTCCACCAAGAGAAGTCCTTACATATTCGGAATAGACACTCTTCTAATGGGTTTGAGACCCCTAGAGACCCCCGAGCTGATTTAGCCCATCTATCAAAACAGTTTAGGAGATGTGGCTGCTGCAGTTCTTGGTGCCACAGGTGAGAGTTAGGCAGATCAGGTGGACACCAGCAATGGAAAGCAACCCTGTAAAGGACTCATATCAGAGGTATAGTCTTCCCTGAACTCACCCTATGCCCTCAGGGAAATATAAAAAGTTTAAAGGAAGACATGTGGTTTTGTCAACTAATGGGTGTTTAGGGCTGACAGTGACCAGGTAAACCTATGACTTAAAAGATTAAAGAAGTGTAGATTTGGAGTTAGAATGAATCTTAGAAGTTTCCAGACCCAATCTCTTCACTGAGGAGAAACTGAGGCGCAGAATGGTTACTCCCAGGGTCAGGATATATAAGTATCACATGGTAGGTCCAGGCTTTGCCCTCAGGCTCTCTGACCATGCTTCCTTCTTTTGCCATCCTCCCTAGAAGGAGGAAATGGTTCCAACAGAAAAGGAAGAGACTGAACTTGGAGGCTGAAAGTCAACGGTCCTCTGAGAGCCATGGAGAGGTGGGGCCCCTCTTCAGCAGCTCTGCTCGAGGCCTGAGGCACCATAGCCAGCAGATGGAGTGCAGGTACCCGACTCCCCATCCTTGCTGCTGGTAGGACCAGGTTAGCATCTAGCAGTGCCATCTGGTGGTTAGAAGCTACAAACCACCTTCCATCTTGCATTTAGGGAGCTCTGACCTTCTTCCTTCCTGCTTTCCAACAGGTAGCCCTGGGATTTCCAGCCAGAAAGGTTTCCCTCGGCCAGAGACTCAGGCCACGTTTTTCCCACTTAGAGAGGTCTTTTTGGCGGCTCCTACCTCCTGGGCAGCTATCGTTCTCTGGGCCATTGACACTGTAATCCCTGAGCTGTTCTGGACTTTGGGAGGTGTTGGGGACAAGCCCCCTGAGCTTACTGGGGAGAAGAGAAAAGGTGATCCCTGGATCACAGGCCCTGAAGCATAGGGCTTTGAAGAAGGAAGGGAACAGTCATTGTCCAACCCAGAAGAAGTTATTGTAGCAGGGGCAGTTTCAGACAGGTCGAAGGAGAGGGGGGGCTTATGGCTGACCAGCTGGGGAGCTCGGGGGCTTGCCGTGGTGTTGGGTTACCTTACTTCACCTGTGGAGAAGCCTAGAGCAATCTCCCTGTCGTCGTGTATGTGCATAAGGGGATAGTTGATAGATATATAAGCAAATAAATGAGTGGATGGATGAATGAATAAGTAAATGTGCTTATGTTTGGGTAAGAAAATCATCTTCCCCTTCCCACCCACACCTGGGCTCCTGTACAGAGAAATGAAACCGCACTGACCCTTCGGGGGGGGGGGCTGCCTTGCCTAATTCCCCTGGGCCAAATCCAGCGGGCAGCCTTTGGAAGGCCCTATAACAAGCGAACATCTCCCTTGTTTTTATTCTATTTTTCCCTTCAGAGGAAGACATGGGATGGGGGGGGGGAGAGGGTAGCCCTGCTCTCAATAGAAATGAGTCAGTTTCCAGAGAAGAAACCTCAGCCGGAGCCACATCTCAGAAGAGACCCAACATCATCACCACTCCCCACAAACCACTTCCTTCCAGATTCCTGGCAACGGTCACACTGGGTCGGAGCCAATTGCAAAGCCGGGGGGCGGGGGGATGGAGCTCTCCACTGCTTCACCAGAACTGAGCCCCAGATCCCCCTGCACCCCTGAAGGGTCCTCTGGATGGGCGAGCTATTATCCTCTGCAGGCTGCTCTGGAACGCTGAGCCATCCCATGGGGTGATGGGTAGGGCTCAGGTCACCTCCACTCCCTGGATAGAAATCCCAAACAAGAAAATCTAGTCTTGTCTATTCATGTCCTTTCTCACCGTCTGTAAAATCAATTGTCTGCCCACATCAGTGTTTCTGTCTATGTGGGGAACTCTATGGCTTGGGTGGGAACTGGGTTTGTGAGTGTTTCTGTACAGCACCCATTACCCCAAGCTAGACCCCAGCCAGTGATGAAGAAATGATGTATGTATAGCTTTAACATGTTTAACATATATTGATTATTTACCATCTAGGGGAGAGAGTGGGGGAAAATTGGGACACAAGGTTTTGCAAGGGTCAATGTTGGAAAATTATTCTTGCATATGTTTTGAAAATAAAAAACTTCAATTAAAAAAATGATGTATGATGATGGTGGTAATGGTCAATGCAATGACAAACTTTTAAAAATTTTGATAGGATGGTGACCTCATAACTCATATTTGCCTAGCACTTTGAGGCATCCTGAGCTCTATGCCTTTATTATCTTCATTAAAACTCACAAAAACGTTAGTACAAAAATTATTGTCTATATTGAAGAGGTGAAAAACTGAGGCTCAGAGAGGTGGTCACACAGCTACCTAGCAGAAATGCCAAAATTATAGTGTAAGCCTTCATGGACCCATTTCAAAGACTTTTTCCACTACACCATAATACCTCTCAAGAAGTCCCTGTTTCATAAACTCTAGATTTAGAACTAGAAAAGCCATATAACACAAGGAATGAAGGAAATAATCATTTATTAAGCACCTGCTATATGCCAAGCACTGTGTTAAGCCCTGTACAAATATTTCATTTGATTCTCCCAACAACCCTACGAGGGAGGTGTTATTATCTTTATTTTATAGCTGAGGAAACTGAGGCAGACTGAGCTAAGTGCTTTGCCCAGGATCATGGCTAAGAATGTCAGAAGTTGGATTTGAATGCAGATTCTCGGAATCCAGAGCCGGCTTTCCTTCTACAATCCCACCTCATTTTAGAAATGAATAAGCTGAGACCCAGAGGTAGGTATCTTGCCCAAGGTCACACAGGTAGGTGGCAGAGGTAAGGGTTAAATGGCAGCAGTTTGGTTCAGGAGCTTCACCCTTGACAAGTAGAGTAATGAAGTGTTGGGCTTGGAGTGGGTTCATAAACCATCTCTGACAAGTTTATGACTGGACAAATGAATTCTTTGTGCCTCAGCTTCTTCATATGTAAAAATGAAAAAAAAAGAGAATTTATCTCATAGGTTTATGATTCTATTCAAATGAACTAATGCATAAAAAATGCTTTGTAGATCTGAAAACTCTATATAAATGTAAGCTATTATTATTATTATTGAGGCCATAGAGCCTCAATGAGATCCACTGAGACCCACAAAGCATCCTGAACTCAACCTTTGCTTGCTTCCAAGATGGAAACATCAAATACTCATTATAGACCAGATTTAGAATATTAAATACCCTATTACTCAGCTACACACAAAGGGAAAAAACCAGTTCTCTTTAAGAGAGGAAGGGTTGACCCTGAGGTCATCCAAGGAATTTGATGTTAAAACTCAGGGCATCCCCACCTCCTTTTCCCTCCTACCTCAATTCCCAAGGAGAAGGTGTGTTAGTCATTTTATGAAGGTTACATTTTGATTCAGAGGAAGCAAATATAATGAGAGGCCCATAATCCTCTCACACCCAGAAAGCTGCTGAGAGAATACACCAGAAAAGATGATTTGGTTAATGACTCTGGAATTTGTGCCCTGTAGGAGAGAGGAGGAAGCTACATTTGTCCTTTTTCCAGTTAAGCTAAAAGACTGAATGATTCATTTCCCACCCCCTCTCCCCCCAAAAAACATGATATAAACAAGAACAGAACAGAGATTAGGTCTTTGTTTCCACAGACTAATGATGAAGCAAAAAAGTAGGACTAAAGTTTAAAAGGCTGAAGTTAAAGGTTAGCAAATCAAGAATTAGCAGGAGATTAATTTCATTTTCTCTGGGGTTAGCAGGATCCTGTATGCTAAAGATAGGATTAAACCAAGATTCATTTCCCATTTCACTAGGCTGCTGTAAGCCCAGGGGGATTCAGAGGTTACCAGCTATTTCAGAAGCAGCAATACCCATTTCAGTGATTAATATAAGAGAACATTGAGGTCTGTTCTCTTTGGAACCGGGCCATTTTCTAGGATCATGCCCTTCTATACTATCAGCTCAAGAGAAGAACCCTTCTAGCATTATTGAAGCAATTCTAACATACTATGACTTATGCAGTAGCTGCATTCCTGCAAAATTCTGTATAAATCAGTTGTTCCTCAATTTAAATGAAGTTGAAGTGATTGTCTACTTTTACTTAAAAAAACTCTTTTAAAAATTAATTTTATTTTTCAACGAATAAATTTATTTTCTCTACCTCTCACTTCTTCTCCCACCCCATCATGGGGGAAAAAATACTGTACAATCAAACAAAACAATTTCCTCTGTTATCCGGGTCCAAAAACCTATGTCTTCTCCTATAACTTCAGTCTATGCACTCTCCATCAAGAGATGGGTAGGAAGCTTCAGTCTTTGGTCATCTGGAATTATGGTTTAAAAGACTCTCTTCCTAAAGTGACAGATCCCTACCTTCCCCAATTTATTTTGTGAGGACAAACTTTCACATAGGTATTTTTCTTAAAGTAGAGGGTGTCCATCCATACATGGTACTTTTCTGAGCTATCCTCTGCCCCCAGATCAGACAGCCCACATCAGAAGGGGTCAACCCAGGGGCCTTGCCCAGCAGCCTGGTTTTTATGTTGACCCCTCCCCTCCCACCAGGCCACCACAAGGCCCCTGCCTAAACTAAAGTAAAGGCTGTAAGCAGAGAAAGTGGTCATTGGGTCAGAAAAATAAACAGGTCTCTAGGCCACAGCCTACCACCAAGAGGTAAGTCAGAGATATTTCTCACTCCACTGCAGCAAGCCAAAATGGGAGACTCCCTCCTCCATACACACACACACACACACACACACACACACACACACACACACACACACACACACAATATCTCTTATTCTCCCAGGCCTATTTTGTGCCACATTCCCTTCAGGGAAAGCTCCTGGCAACAATGAGATGAGCAAGTGAAGGCTCAGGGCTCAGCCAAACCTCTAATAACAGACTGCTCCAGCTGCTTCCTATTCTAACTGTGAGGAGACTGACCACAGAGATTTAGGCCTTTAAAAAAAAAAAAAGGCTAGTTTTGCTTCCCAACTTGAGTCTCTCCAGACCACAGCATGGCGTGGGTGGGGAATAAGGAGGGTGTCTTCATGCTCAGGCCTCCAGCCAAGGGCAGGAATTCAGTGCTGGCCAGGCTTTCAGCTGCTGGGTCCAGGCAGAACCCGTCTGTCTACCCTATTCCCTCTTCCCTAGTCTGGAAAGATTCTTCTGTCTCCTTCCCCAGATTCATCTTCCTCTTTCTCTACAGGCCCCCTATATTTCAAATCCACATAGAGTTCCTTAGTGTCTATTATTTGTGAGGAACTTCAGGATAGAATGGATACTGCATTTATTTATATTGAGCTATATTATTTTTTGTGAATTAGCTTTGAATCTCTGCCATAGGGCTTTAAGAGGAGAAAAGTGGGAAAAAAGGAGAGAGAGGGGGAGAAAGATGGAGGGAAGAGAGAGGGGGAGGAGAGAATGAGTGAGTGGGGTAAAGAGAGAGCAAGTGAGTGGAGGAGAAAGAAAGAGAAAGATAGAGACAAAGAGAAAAAGACAGTGAGACAGAGACAGGAAGAGAGACAGCGAGGAAGAGAGAAAAAAAGAAAAGAGTAAAAGAGAGAGAGAGAAAGAAAGAGACAGAGACACAGAGAGAGACAGAAAAAGAGATTGAGTTTTTAAAAAAGAAAATGTTTCAAAGACAGACTGGGAATTTCCTAAAGTTAAGGGATAGTCTTCTTTAAGCAGTGTTCTCTCCTCAAACCAGGAATTCTTCAAGAGCAGAGATCTTTATCTCTTCTATCAGACTGCAAGAGCCTAGGTGCTCCACGGGAGCCATTTTTTCTTTCTTTTTTATATATGTCCATATTCTATTTGCAGTAGGTGCTCAATGCGTGGCCTGGACCACTTCAATAAATCAACCAATGAGTTTTTATGAAGCATTTCTTATATATCAGGACCTGTGGTTACAAAGAAAAATGAAAGCATCCCTGCCCTCTGAGAATTTACATTGAATTGGGGAAAACATATATCAGATAAAGTCTATAGAAAGATTAAAGTATTTTTGAGGAGGAATCACTCCAGCTGAGAGGATATGCAGAATACAGCATATGAACTGAGTTTGGAAGGAAAGTTGAAATCCTAAAAAGTGGGAGTACATTCAAAGCACTGGGGAGCATGGCTTATACAAAGACATGGAGATGGAATATTGTGGAAGAGAAACAGCTAGAAACCAGTTTGATTGGATCTCATCATGCATGAAGAGAAGTGGTATATGACAAGTTTGGGAAGGTAACCAGGCAATGAGAGGATTTAAGCCAGTTCCAATGATCTTGAAGAGAGCCATCTACACCCAGAGAGAGGACTGTGGGAACTGAATGTGGATCACAATACAGCATTTTCACTCTTTGTTATTTGCTTGCATTTTGTTTTCTTTCTCATTTTTTCCCTTTTTATTCTGTAACTATATAAAATATATACATATATTGGATTTAACATATATTTTAACATTTAATATGTATCTAAACATATAAACATATGTTTAACATATTAAAAAGATTACTTGCCATCTAGGGGAGGGGTGAGGGGAAGGGGGGGGGGAAATTTGGAACGCAAGATTTTGCAAAGTCAATGTTGAAAAATTATCCATGCATATGTTTTGAAAATAAAATGCTATAATTAAAAAAAAGCTAGTTAGGAGCCAGGTTGTGGAGGGCATTAAATGTTAAGCTGAAGTCTTTTTCAGCCCTCACAGAGAGCCACTGCAGTTTATTGATTCAAACATTTTGTGTACCTCAAAGGTAGATGTGGGGAACTTAGAAGTTAGGCAGCAATACTTTTCTCCTGGGATAAGAGGAGACTGTGGTCCCTGAATCTGAAATCCTACAACATCTGAGGTTAAACCTAAGCTCGTAGAAATGACATAGTGGGACCTGTGGCCGTTGAGTCAGCCGAATGATCTTGTGGGCGTCACCACCTGCCTGCCATTTTCTTTGCCCAAGATGAATCAGCAGACTGGCATCAGGATTGGCTAGACAAGTTATTCTGTTAATGAATATTCCCTTGGGTGTGGCGTGAAATGGTCTGAGCTGCCACAAGACAGCAAAGATGGGACTGTAAGAGCCCAAACCCTGCCCACAGGGACGCCTTGGCAATCTGCTCCTCCGGGCTTGGGTTGGAAGTAAAGTGGGCCAGGTCATCTTCACATTTCTATAGTGCTTTGTAAATGTTTTTTTCACAGCAAGTCTATTTATTACCTGAATAAATTATTATTCATTATTACTAATAAATAATTTATTAATTTTTACAGATGAGGAAATTTTAGACTTACACCTGGGTCAGTAATCTCTCCATTATCCAGAATCTCTCCTTCCCAGTATACTAGTCTATCTCTCCATTCCATGAAGGAGACCAAATGCTACAGATATTATTTCTGTAAAAAAGCCAAGATTAGGCAGGACATGTACACACAAAGGACCTTCCTTGGGGCATCCTCATATATAATTAGAATAAGCAGCCACCCATGTGGCAGCATGATTTGAAGAATGCTAAAAGTCTCATAGCCTTGACTCAGGAATTTGCTAATTGTACTTCCTTAGTCTTTTCTACTGGTCAGATAATCTGAAATTATACTCTTAGGCATTTATCCGTTTGGGTCCTGAGACTTTTCTACCTTCAATGGCCTTATAAATATACTAAGAGAGAGGCAGAGAAAGGAGTAGAAGAGATTAAAGAAAGGCATTTTTAAATTCCTTATCTGCCACTTCCTTGAGGGAATGTTTTCCACCGACGACAATCAAATATGAGCAAGACCCCATGGAAATAAACTGAAAGCTTGGGATGTGAGTTAGAGAAAAGAAAAGAATAACGTCAGATTTTTGTTTTTGTTTTGTTTTTCCACTTTATAGTTTCTAATGGCCTGCCCTGACCACCCTGTTTATTTGCTAATTTCTTGGGTTTAAAAAAAAAAAAAAGAAGAAAAGTGATCCCAATGTCCTTGAACTTGAATCCTCAGGATTTTTAAAGCCTGATTTGGGGAGCCTACTTTTAAATTACTTTCTCCTGGAAGCAAAAAAAAAAAAAAAAAAAAAAAAAAAAAAAAAAGTAGGCCTGTGTTTACTTACAACTACCAAGGACAAAGGAAGGATAATTAACAAATTCTTAAATCAGGGTGTTGTTTATCCTTCAATTCTGGAGTAATATTTTTAACCCAAGATCTCAAGTATTAGACTGAGGTAGGGGTGGGTGGGACACACTCTACTGATCAGAAAATACAGTGACCGAACCTTTCCCATTTACTACCTGTGTGACAAACTCTGTAAGCTTCAGTTTTGCCATCTGTAAAATGAGGGAGTTGGATCCGGTGATTTTTAAGATCATCTCCAACTCAAAATCTATGCTACTATGTAGGGCCAGGTTAGAAAATGGTATGAGACAAAAGTCCAACACACTGGGGATAATTTAAAATACTTTTTCATTTACTCATCAGCATTAATGTCACTTAAGCTTCCTTCAATTGTCAACTGAAGTCCCATTTTCCACAAGAAACCTTTCCAGGTCCTCATTAATCTTGGTACCTTCCCTCTGTGGTTATCTCCATATATATCTTCTTTGAATGTAGTTATTTTCACATTTTCGTTTCTCAAGCTCTCTCCCGGGCTCATCTCCCATTATGGGAAATGCTTTTTGGACATCTTCAACTCATTGGACAGTAAGCATCTCAAACTTTACCCATCCAAAACAAAATTCATGATTTCATCCTCCCTAACCCAAACTCTCTACCCTTGTCCAAAACTCCCATGATTGCTGAGGGTATTTCCATTCTTTCAGGCATTCAGGCCCCCCACATCCTGGACTGCTCTCACTCACTGCCCCCATTCAAAGTATTATCCAGTCTTATCTTTTATACTGTTACAACCTCTCTGCTTTCCCCACCTAAAACACCAGATCTCATTCTCAGCCCCTTGTGCATGGAGCATTGATGTAACTCTTGATCAACTTGACTCTCTCTGCTGCTATACATCCTCCACTTGGCTCCCAAACTGACCTTCCTAGAGCACGTGTGTGTACATACACATGCACACATATACACGTATACACATGTACACATACACACATACACAAATGTACACACACACTCCAGGGACTCTCTATCACTTCCAGAATCCAATATAAAACCATCCGTGTGGCACTGAACACCTGCCACAACCCAATCCCTGCCAGCCTTTCACATTGTGCTCCTCTCTCCATACTGGCCTTCTTGTGCTCCTCGGACACAGTGCTTCATCACCAAACTCCTTGACTTTACCTGGCTGGACCGGGGATGTCCTCCTTCCTTACCTCCATCTCCTGACTTTCTTGGCTTCCTAAGAAACTCGGCTCAAATCTCTCCTTCTACAGGAGAAATTTTCCTCCTTTCTGTCCCACTCCCAACACACAAGTGTCTCCCCCTCTGTGATTATCTTCCATCATTTATATATATTTCTTATATATACATAATTTTTTTGTTGTTTTTGGTGAGGTGGGAAAAGCATTTGCATGCTGAATCCCTCATTAAAATGTAACATCCTTTAAAACTGAAGCTATATATTTGCCTTTCTTTATGTCTCCAGTGCTTAACATAGTTCATGGCACAGAGTAGGGATTTAAATGCTTGTTGACTGACAGATTAAACATCACTGTCTATATAATTCAGTCCTCCTCCCCAAAGCCCCTGACCACTTTGTATTCATCTTGCATATATTCTATATAATTTTATGTACATGTTGTCTTTTACCCACCAAAATGTAAGCTTCATCAGGGCAGGAACAGTTTCATTTGTTTTAGTATCACCCGTGGTTTAGCTCAGTCCCTGGCACTTAGAAGAAACTTAACGTTTATTGATTCACAAGCAAACCAGTTTCTGATTAATTTTCTAATTCCTTTCTTTGTCTGGGGCAGTTGATGACATGACATTTAATAAACAAAGTGGAGAAAATTAATGCCGTGATATTCCTCCCGTCCCTGCCTCCTCTCCCTACCAGGCTGTGAGCTCTTCCAGAACAAGCACCATGTTTGATCTAAGGGCTGGAAGGCACAGAACATAATGTCCTAAAAAGGTCCCAGAACCCTAGTGCTGACACTTGATTAAGTACCCACTGATACTGATGATTCACACTCCGATACCTGCACAAATTCATTAAATATCTCTTAAGGAAAGGTCGCAAGCAGCTGCTGCTCCATCATCCCCTACCCCCAGACCATTTCCTAGGATCCCCGTGGCCCCATTAGCATCAGCACTCTGCAAAACCTTTCCGCAGTCATGAGTAAGCTTGAGAGTTATGGCGCATGTTTTAATGGCTGATTAGCACCATATTACTCATGACCACTGATTCAGAGTCACTAAGGATACCGGCAAGAAGAAACCTTAACTCAGCCATGAGGGTGAGCGTCTCCCACAGAAGCTGTTGTGGGTGCAGAGAAGGAAAGTGATTGCAGCTCATCTCACCCAGCAGAGTCGTGGCCTTCAGACACATGGATGGAAGTCCGCCTGGGCTTGGATAATAGGGGTCTCCAAAGAGCAAAGAGGAGCTTGCTCTCAAAGTTATATCTTATGTCTAGTTCTCTAAAAAGGACCTTCAAAATGCAGGCCATCTGCCTCAGGAATGGATGCTATCATTTTAAAATTACAAATTTGATTGAAGTCTTTTTGTTGTTATATCACAGTCTTTTCCAGATATATTCTCACCTATCTACTTGATAACAATCCCTTTATAACAAAGCAATTAAATTAAATCCCCCAGCACATCAAACAGTGCATGCTACATTTTTTGCCCATAGATCCCCATTTCTTTTTTTGTTTGTTTTGGTGTTTTATGCTGAGACATTTGGGGTTAAGTGACTTTCCCAGTCACACAGCCAGGAAGTGTTAAGTGTCTGAGACCAGATATGAACTGGGGTCCTCCTGACTTCAGGGATGGTGCTCTATTCACTGCACCAGTTAGCTGCCCCATGTTCCCCATTTCTTAACCAAATGAAAAGAGGTTTGTTTCTTTTTCTTCTCTTCTCTGGGGTCAAGATTGGCCACTGCAATTATTCAGCAATCAGCTTCATCTTAGCGTTATTATTTACCATCGTATTATTTTGCCACTCTTTTAACTTTCAACTTATACCTACCTAACAATCCAATTTCTTCCTGTTCTTTTTCATGAAGAAAGTGCTTCTTTTTGAAGCTCCCTCTTTTCCCTGCTTGGAGAGAACACAGGCCACTCAGAAAACCACAAAAAGGGCACTACCATTCTCTTTTAAGAAATCACAGACTTTCTCTGGAAGACTTCCCTGGTAAACCTAAACTTACAAAGGAAGCTTTTCCCAGAAGGTTGCCTCCTTCTCCCAGCACATGTTACTTCAGTCTCTAGGATGCTCCCACTCTGGTTCATCCACATACCTTCTTTTTGTCCTCAGAAACACTACTGAGGAATTAAAATGTGAATTTCACTCACAAACTGGGACTCAAAGACTACAGACAAGGCTAACAATGCTCCACAGACCTTCCCACAGTTCTCCCAACAGTACAATAATCCCTTCTGGCCATCACTCCTTACTTCCTTTCTTTTCTCCAGAGAAACTACATTTCACCCCCTACCTGACTGAGGAGCAAGATTCTAATATCTCTCCAAAAAAAGAATGAAAAAATTATAATCCTCTTTAATAATAAAGCCAGGCAATCAGTAGTCTGTTCAACTTCTCAAAGGAAGCAGCTAGGTGGTGTAGTGGATAGAGCATTGGACCTAGAGTAAGAAAGACCGAGAAAAAAGATGACCCCTGATAGTTATTACTGTAACCCTAGGCAAGTCACACTGTTTGCCTCAATTGTAAGATGAGGATAATAATAGAACCTATCTATCATGGTTATTGCAAGGATAAAATTAAGATAAATGTAAAACTTTTAGCTGTCAAGTCCTTTCAATCGTGTCTAACTCTTCATGACCCCATTTGGGACTTTCTTGGCAATAATACTGGAGAAGTTGGCCATTTCCTTCTCCTCCTCATGTTATTGAGGCAAACTGGGTTGAGTGATTTGCTCTGGACCAAACAGTTAATAAGTGTCTGAGGACATATTTGAACTCAGGAAGATGAGTCTTCCTGACTCTAAGCATGGCATTTAGCTACTATACCACCTAGCTGCCCTAGCACAGTAGATATTTAATCGAAATTTGTATCCTTCCTTTTCTCAAAGTTTGACCCTAAAACCCAAAACCCAAGTCCAAAAGAGTAGAAGATGCAAAGGATATTCCCTGAAACTACCTGGTCTGTACATCTTTGTGAAGACTGAGTGAATCCTTTAGATCAAATGTCAAGACCCTGTTGAAAAACAAGAAGGAAAATAAAAAGAAATCCATTGTTTCCACCAACTCTTGGGGGAAGGAGTAAATTTGCCCAAAATCTTTCCAGAATGGTTAAAATACTATCATGTCTTCAGGCAGGGAAGGGACTAGACAGCCTCTCCTGGTCATCCTCACCCCTAGAATTTGGTGAATTATCTAGATTGAGAAGCAGAGTTAAACTCATGGAATGTCTTGCTCCCGGACATGGAGCTCTTCCCCTTTAATATTGAGAAAACAGCCTCAAGTTCTTTGTTCTAAGGATCTTGAACCACTACAGGGGCCTGGCATATAAAGGCGGTCATTGGACTTAGGGTGCCAAAAGGTGGCAGGAGGAGAAAAAGGTATTCCCACTTACTAGCAGGTGATGTGTCTGAGTCACCATCAGTAAGTAATCCCTCTCCTGTAAAAAAGAAACAAACAAAAAACCTGGAAGCAAAGGAAATATCTTCCTCCATTAAGGAAACTATCACCTAATAATAGTTCATATTTTTAGAAAGCTTTAAGTTTTGCAAAGGCCTTCATATATATGAATCCCCTTTGAGTCTCAGAATAATCCTGAAAGGCAGGTGCTATGATTGCCCCATTTTACAGATAAAGAGACTGAGGCTCAGAGAGATTAAATAACCTAGACATTATTCAGCTAGTAAGTAT
This sequence comes from Sarcophilus harrisii, assembly GCF_902635505.1. Lineage (NCBI taxonomy): Eukaryota > Metazoa > Chordata > Mammalia > Dasyuromorphia > Dasyuridae > Sarcophilus > Sarcophilus harrisii. The sequence continues at coordinate 513,934,029 of NC_045427.1, read as the reverse complement.
CTGAAGTAGGTTATTTGACTTAAAGCCACGTTTTCCTGACTCCAAATTCAGCAGACTATCCACTTTATCACATCATGTCTCATAAATAAAGTGTGGCACATTCATGTAATGGAAATAATACACTGCAATTAAAGCAGACAAGTATGAAAAGTGGAAGGAAAATCTAGAAAGATAATCTTGAAATATTGCAAATTCAAATAAAACCAGACAGTCAATAAATACAACCATATAAGAGGAAAAGTGAATGAGAACAAATGAACAAACAAGGAATACTGATAGGGATTTTAGAGGGTGAAAAGCTATGACATTTTATGCATTGGAATTAATTCATTTAAATGTAAATAGTTCTGAAGCAAATTTAATTAGTATTGCTGATATTCAATAGCAAATTTGTAGTTTTTATAATATTATAATTTTTATAATAAATTAATTCCACGTCTCACAACCAGGACCACCCATCTTTTTCCATTTAACCAAAGCAGCATGGGCAGAATTGAGGCTGGTTGTTTTGTGCTCCTTATGATTTCACTCCTCAGTCTCCCAAACAGTACCTTGGGACAAAATGAGAAAGGAATCCTTAGCTCTCTTTTTATAACATAAAATAAAATGTCTTTGGGTCAGCAAATGGGAAGGAAGAGAGAGGTACATAATGTGATTTCCCCCAGGCCCTAGACCTCCCAGGGATGACCCTGGGTGATGATCACAAGATTCCAGGTTCTATCAAACCATGTTCCCTAAATTTACAGATTCAATAAACTCAGGTTAACACAGGCCAATGAGCACTAACAGCTGCACGTAGAGTTCACAGGCAGCAGCATCACTGAAAAAACACACACAGAGCAAAGGGCAAAGCAATTTATTCAAGAGGCCACCAAGATATTCCAAGGAGCATTGTTAACTGTTTTGCAAACATGGTGCTCCCAAGAATTTGAAGAACTTCTAAAACATTGGTGTGGTCTCTTTTAAGAAAATCCAGGGTGCAAAAGCTCGAATCTAAGATTCTATTGACCTCTTAGAAGGGGCGTTCACATAGGAAATTGAAGCCAGTGATTTGGCCAAGGCCATAGATCATAAGGGGTAGGGAGAAAGCATTTATTAAACATTTACTATATGCCGGGCATTGTGCTAAACCCTTTAAAAATATTATCTCTTTCAAGAATTTCAAAGCAATTAATTCAAAAAATGCAAATGAAAGTGGCCCAACTATAGCAGACCTAAAACTATATTCTAAAGCAGCGATCTTCAAAACCATATGGTACTGCTAAGAAATAGAGTAGTTGATCAGTGAAAAAGGTTAGGTTCACAAGACACAAGTCAATGACTATAGTAATCTAGTGTCTGACAAAGTCAAAGACCCCAGCTTTTGGGATAAAAACTCGTCATTTGAGTAAAAATTGTTGAGAAATTAAAAATTAGTATGGCAGAAACTAGGCACTGACTCACACCTAACACCCAAGAACCAAGAGAAGGTCAAAATGGGTTTATGATTTAAAAATAAAGTGTGATATTATAAGAAAATTAGAAAAAAAAGAATAGTTTACCTCTCAGACCTGTGGAAAAGGAAGGAATTTTGTTATCAAAGAAGAATTGGAGTACATTATTGAATACAAAATGCATAATTATATTAAGTTGAAAACTTTTTGTAGAAACAAAACCAATGCAGACAAGATTAGAAGGAAAGCAAAGAACTGGGAAAAAATTTTTACATTCAAGGGTTCTGATAAAGGGCTCATTTCTAAAATATATAGAGAATTGACTCAAATTTATAAGAATTTAAACCATTCTCCAACTGATAAATGGTCAAAGGATATGAACAGATAGTTTTCAGATGAAGAAGTTGAAACAATTTGCAATCATATGAAAAGGTGCTCTAAATCACTATTGATCAGCAAATGCAAATTAAGACAACTCTGAGGTACAATGCACTACATACCTCTCAGATTGGCTAAAATGACAGGAAAAGATAATGATGAATGTTGGAGAAGATGTGGGAAAACTAGGACAATAATACATTGTTGGTGGAATTGTGAACTGATTTAACCATTCTGGAGAGCAATTGATAACTATGCCCAAAGGGCTTTCAAATTGTACATTCCCTTTGACCCAGCAGTGTTACTATAGGTCTTGTATCCCCAAAAAAAATCATAAAGGAGGAAAAGGGACCCACATGTGCAAGAATGTTTGTGGCAGCCCTTTTGCAGTGGCAAGAAACTGGAAACTGAGTGGATGCCCATCAGTTGGAGAATGGTTGAATAAGTTATGGTATATGAATGTTATGGAATATTACTGTTCTGTAAGAAACAATCAGCAGATTTCAGAGAAACCTAGAGAAACCTATATGAACTGATGCTAAATGAAGTGAGCAGAACCAGAAGAATGTTGTAAACAGCAATAACAAGATTATGCAATGATCAGTTCTGATGGATGTGCTCTTTTCAACAATGAGATGCCATTGATCTTGTGATGGAGAGAGCCAGCTAGACCCACAGAGAGGACTGTGGGAACTGAGTGTGGATCACAACATGGTATTTTCACTCTTTTTGTTGTTGCTTGCTTACATTTTGTTTTCTTTGTCATTTTTTTCCTTTTTAATCTGATTTTTCTTGCGTAGTATGATAATTGTGAAAATATGTATAGAAGAACTATACATATTTAACATATATTGGATTACTTGCTGTCTGTGGGGAAGTACGGGAGGAAAAGAGGGAGAAAACTAAAACACAAGATTTTGCAAGGGTGAATATTGGAAATTATGCATATGTTTTGAAAATAAATAGCTTTAATTAAAAATATATTATCTCTTACTTTGACAGGTGAGTGCTATTATTGTTGTTCCCATTTTATTGATATGAAATCTGAGACAGAGGTAAGGAATTTGCCCAGAGTCACAGAGTTAGTAAGTGTCTATAGCTGGTTTGGAATTGAGGTCTTCCTGACTCTGTAGCCACTATCTCCCAAAGCTGAGTTTTGAAAGCATGCCCCCTCATTCCAAGTCTCTTAGCTCTTAGCAAGTTAATCAGAAGGTAGGAAAAATACTCCTCCTCTGAGGAAAGGTCATTAAAAGAATACATGTAAAGTTCTTGAAGGTTCTTTGCAAAGGGAAGACTGTTGTTATTATCCTTAACATTGTGTGGAAGTTTCAGTTCTTTCTTAGATTTCTTCAGCATGAGAGCTTAATATCAGACCCTTTCAACCTGACATAGTCTTAAAATGTATGTGATAAGCATTCTTTTACAAAAGGCCCCTGAGGTTTGTCCTTCATCTCAGGCTGGTAGGCAAGCAGCTGTCTTCAAGACTGACTTCCAAATCTGAAACGCCTCCCACAGACCCGTTAGGCAAACAGCTCATAGATCTAAAGCCCCCTTAGTTCCATTGTGAACTGGAAGGATAGACTTAGGTCTGGCATTTTGTGGGAGCCGCCACTCTGCTGAACATCAGCTTCAACAGGACATCTGATGGATGCGGCTCTTCCAACTGGTGCCGGTGAAGATCTCTAGGATCAAGAGCACCCAATCAGCTGGCCCATAAGTACTGCCTTCCTCCCTAGCATTGGCTGGCTATTTCTACAAGCATGCTCAGGTTGCTCTTTGGCGATTTCTTTTTCTTTTCAAACGGCTTTTGATGATCATTTTGTCCTAATGTTTCTGTTTCATAATGTTCCCAGGTAAAGAGAGGGGTGTTACAGCATGTTTGCCCCAGGCACACACCCTTTTGAGTTGTACCTGGGCCTCACAAACCCCAGAGATGGACCTGCCTCTTACAAGATTTCAGCATCATCTTAGACAACTCTGAAGAAGTTTAAATGAGTGTTAAGGACACCCCTTAAATCTCACAACAAAGAATGGAAGTTCTTTTGAGAATAAAATGATAATATTTGTAACAATAGTGTAAGTGCTTTGAAACCTCAAAGAGCTTTATAAATGCATGCTATTATGATTAGTCATTATTGACAATAAAATATAACAATAACAACAGTATTTTCATAACAATAATAACTAACTAAATCACTATTGATCAGAGAAAGTCAAATTAAGACAACTCTTAGGTACAATGCACTACATACCTTTCAGATTGGCTAAGATAACAGAAAAAGATAATGACAAATATTGGAGGGGATGTGGGAAAATTGGAGTGGAGTGATGAACTGATTCAACCATTCTGGAGCTTCAAATGCATGCTAACTATGTAACTCTATGTGCAAGTAATTTAATCTCTTTGTGCCTCAGTTTCCTCATTTGAAAGATGGAGATAATAATAGAACCAACATCCCAGGGTTCTTTTGAGAATAAATGATAATATTTGTAGCAATATTGTAAAGTGCTTTGAAACCTCAAAGAGCTTTATAAATGCATGCTATTATGATTAGTCATTATTAGTCATTATTGACAATAAAATATAATAACAATAACAACAATATTTTCACAATAATAATAGCTAACATTTATATATTGTGCCAGGTGCTGTGGTAAATGCTTCATAATTATTATCTCATTTGATTATTATTGTTGTTAGATTATCTTTACCGTGAAGGGCTCACACTCTGCATAATCCCAAGAAATCAGCCAGGTGAGGTAATAGAATGGGAGGCAATTTAAGCATCTTTTGTGTTAGAAACAAACTTACTGAGGAGGGCAGGGTAAGGGATACTCTCCAAGTGAGAGATCAGACACTTCTGGTGGGTTAAGCCACAGTCCCTCTGAGGTTATTTAAGAGCTCCTACCCACTTTGAAGACCACTGTTCTAGAGCCTGCCCACTTTTCAACTCAGAGACAATTTTGTAAACCTTCTGTAGCACACATCCCCAAACTCCAGCAGATCTTACAGCCCCGTTCTTTCAACTTTCTAGTAAACATGCTTTGGTGGCCACCTGAAGAGATAAGGGTTTTCTTTTGCAAAGGAAGGTCTATCTTGTCACAGATAAATTGGAGAAGACATATCAGGTGTAACCTCCTACAGAAGGCCCATCAGAATCTCCTCAATTATTAATCCTCTCTTTCTCCCTCTCCTAACTCTCTCTCTCTCTCTCTCTCTCTCTCTCTCTCTCTCTCTCTCTTTCTCTCTCTTTTCTTTTTCTCTCTCTCTTTCTCTCTCTCTCTCTTTTCTCTCTCTCTTTCTCTCTCTCTGTCTCCCTCTCTCTCCCCCCTCTCTCTGTCTCTGTCTGCCTCTGGATTTCTGTCCCTGTCTCTGTCTCTCTCCCTTCCCTTCTCTCTTTATATTTAAGTGTGTGTGTGTGTGTGTGTGTGTGCACATATGTACATAGAAGCTTTGTATCTCCCTAGAAGAATGGAATCTTCTTGGGAGCAAGGACTATTTCCTTTAAGTCTATGTATACCCAACCATCTAATACAATGTTTTACACATAGTAGACACACATAATAAATGTATATTTAATGAACAGATTAGCATAAGAAGATAAACAGAGGGAAGAAGAAAAGCAAACTAATTCAGAAAGAGTAGAATAAGGAAAAGGGAGAGAGAAAAAAAAGTAAGAAAAGGAAAAAAGAAGGAACAAGGAAGAGAAGGTGAGGAAAAAGAAAGAGACTTACAAAGACTTTCCTATTCTCTGGTAACCTTTTGATGGCCTTTATTGCAGCAATTGGCCAATTTCAGTTCTGATTTTTTTGCCCCAGTATAGCATCTGCTGAAATCTGCCTTGAATATTTGATATGGAACCTCCCTAGGAGAACCATGAGTGTTTTATGGGCATCAGGAGTAAAAAGCTTGTGCAAAAGAAGAGTCAGTAATGAGACCCCTTGAGTACCCTCTAGGTTTCACAAGCCCCTGCATTTGAAAATAAGCCGGAGCACAGTCAGCAGCTCTCACTAGGGAAGTAGAGCATCCTCTCTCTTTCTGAGCATCTTCCTGGCTCCACCATCCACTCTTGGTACTTGTTTATTCCAATTGAAGTTGACACCAAAAGTAGTCAAGATCAACCTCACGTGCAGCTTAGGGATATCCTGATTTCCTTCCATACTAGACTAACAGCCATTCTTAATTCCTAATGGGTCAGGCTGGGATTTTGAGGTTGGGCTCAAACAATAGAGTGAAAAATGCAACCACAACCCTTCCCCTCTAATATCCCCCCACACCTTTTTTCTCCACTTCTCAAAACAAGCCTATTATATTTTGACAGGAGGGATCTTGATCTCCACATTACATTGTATATACTTTCATTATAATAATAGCCATAATAAAAAAATGATGTTCCAGTTATGAGATTATTCACTTTTTGGAACACTCCTTCTGGGCTGCTTCCCTCCTGGTTAGCTTCAAGACACCTTGAGGGTACCACTCCTAAAATCATAGCTCATAAACCCCACGAGTATACCTCTCTTTAATAGTCAGACAGAGGACACAATTAGCTTAAGGCAAAGGCATTTATTGAGATGGCATTCTAAGAACTGTAGCAACAAAATATATGAATTTGAGGTTTACTCTCCCACAGAATATCAGTGGGAAAGAATGGATGCTTATATAGAATATACTGGCAGAGAGGTCACGTATATCCAACAGCTGCCATTTCCAACACTGCAATACCTCAAGGTCCTTTCTAGCCCCTTGGTATTCTCATATTCCCCCTGAGTACATTTCCTTGGGGAAAGTCACTGAAATGAACCCTGTAAGCTGATTTCTCTTTGAAGTTCAACTTCCAACAGTTGGAGCTAGTTCAGTTTTGGACACACAGAGTCCATATTCATAGCTACCCCCTTTTGACTGATTCCCTTCAACAATGGCTCTTAATCTTTTTTGTATCATGGACCTTTGGGACAATCTCATGAAACATATGGATTTTTTTTCTCCAAATAATGTATTTAAACGAACAAAATAAACTGAATAAGATTATAAAAGAAACCAATTACAATGAAATGTATGCATATTTATGTATGTGTGTGTGTGTGTGCATGTACATAAGAACAAAAAGACATTAAGAGAGTATTTCTTGCCTTTTTAAAAAAGGATTATGGTTGGAGAAGGGGACACAATCCTTTGTCAGCCAATGACTAGCCATCTTCTAATTCCATCAAGCTTTATTCAAGAATTTCACATCTTATAAAGAGGTTTTTAAACAGTATAGATATTCTTTGAACTTTCGTTAAGGACTTAAAATTTTGCTGTCTATTACCTCCTTTCTAATTCAAAAAGTAGACTGAGGAGAAATCAATTGTTAAGAGGTGTTCCATCAATTCCCCCTCACTGCATATCAATTCATCAAATTACATATTAAGTATAAACTATGTGCAAACTATCAGAGGATCAATCAGTGACTATTATATGCCTCCTAGAGTAGTGTTGTGTCAAGCACTATGTTAATCTCTAGGAGTACAAGCAGGGGTATACTTGAGCAAGCTCAATCCAGCTCAGAGAGCTGTTTGTTTAATTTTCTATATAAGCATTTCCACCTCAGAAACTGGCAAATGCTACTAATCAAAACTTGATTTATTGTTTCACTGATTGTCTAGATTTAAGAAAGTTTTAATAATGCAGATTAAACTTACATGTGCATGTGCATCCATTTTTCTTCCAGAAATGGTTTTAAACATTTACCAGCACACCTCTGGAAAATACTTTTCCTTCCATCTTCCTTCCACCCGATACAAAAATTTCTATCCTTACTGAATATTCCTACAATATTCCTGGTGTCCCTGGTAAAATATTTCAAATATTCCTGGGTAAAAGAAATGAAAGATCAGAATGAGGCCTGACACAGAGAAATAGGCTGGTTTTAACATGACAAGAAAGAAACGGAGAAGACAGATTTTTTAAATGTCTGTTGTATATCATTGGTATAAGATGATGAAGAAGATACAGGAAGCAAAGCTGAGGCCCCTGTCCTGAAGGAGCTCATGGTCTTGTAGACTAATATTATATGGAAAACAAAGAACAGTCCAAAAAAGTATCTAATCCAGTGCCAAATTATATGGGTCAGACTGTAAATGTTGGAGCAGGTCAAAGAGAGGAAAGATAAATGCAAAAATAAAGAGAGAAACAGGAGAGTTAACATAGAAGAACATATGTTCATATGTGGGTGGGAAAGGAAAAGAAAGAAAAACATCCTCTGGGGAGAAGAAAAGTGCCTCTTCAAGGCTCTTGTGATGCAATGAAAAATAAACTGAGCTGGAAGTCAGCTCACATGATCCAGAGCAAATCATTTAATTTTTTGGACCATAATGGATAAAACAAAAGGGGTTGGTCTGAATGATCTCTACAGACTCTTCCAACTCAAAGATGCTCTGATTTTCAAACTCTGATGAGCAGGACCCAGTAACTCATTTCTAGGTCTAGTTTTCCCCAAACCAAAACCATGATGACTCCAGAGGGATGCCTAAGCCATCTGAATGAAATTTCCCTTGAAAAGAAAGTAGTGATGTCATCATTTCTTGGCCAGTGAAGGGTAGAAGCATGGCCACCCTGGCCTTTCAGATACTTCCCCTAAATTTCCCCAACCTAACTGTGCTTCACGCATATGTGTGACCCCCTGGGACTGCAGCAAAATGGTGAAGTCACCAATGTTTGCCCTGTGATTATCTTAAGATCATTTAAACCTTTCTATCTGCCCTGCCTCTGTGCTCTATGGACATCCTACTCCCCAAACCCCACCAAGTACCACCAGGCCTGCTAATGGACCTAAAGATGCTTGGGTCTCCCCAGGCTGGTGATGGACACTTAGGATTTCTGGATCTCTCTCTTCACCTTGCAGCTGAGATATTTTGTATTCATTAGGGTGAGTTTCTTGGGAATAAGAAACATCTCATTTTTTTTCAAGTTGTATCCTCAAGGTTTAGCCCAGTTCTTGGTACTCTGTTACTGGATTAGACAGTCTTTTGTCCTACTCTTTTATTACTTTCCAGGTATTATTCTAAAAGACCAGGAGCTCCTCCAAGGCAGGGGCCTGATCTTTTGTTTCTTCTTCAACACCTTGCACCAGCAAGAACACAATATCTGATGTCTTTCCCCCCAGGTAAGTAAAGCCCTTTGATAAAAGCTTTTTCTCTCATTCATTCATTTCTCATAGCCTCTTTTCTTATAGGCACCTACCTGAGGCAGCTGGGTGGAACAGTGAGTAAAATACTAGATTCTGAGTCAAGAAGACAAGAGTTCAAATCTCATCTCAGATACTTACTAGCTAAATCACCTAACTTCTGTCTGCCTCAGTTTCCTCATCTGTAAAAATGAGGAGAATGACAGCACCTCCCAAGTTTGTTGTAAGGATAAAATGGAGTAGTACCTGTAAAGTGCTATAAATGCTATTTTTTATTATTATAATATATGCCCACTTGCAAGGCTGGTCCTGCTCCCAAATGGGCCATATTTGCAGGTCCTCTCACCTACAATCTCCGAACTAGATTTATAAAATTGTTTCCTGCCCTCAGAGGATTATTCCTGAAGAAAGTCTAGAGTTGAACCCTGCCTCAAACACTAGCTCTCTGAGCTTCAGTTTTCTCATCTATAAAATCAGGGAGCTGAACATGGTGACCTCTAAAGCAGTTCCAGATGTAAATCCATGTTCCTATTCTCCTTGAAAGTGATCAGTTTCCCCAAAAGGCAACTGATTGAGATAGAGAAGCCAAGAATTCTGTATCAGAGGGATCAAGTGAACCTTCTTTCCTGTGAGAGAACCAAGATTTAAGGGACACTGAGGGGACTGAGCACTCCAGAACTGTCCCAGTTCCACCATTCTCCTCTATGTGATTGCGCTCTCCAAGTCAATGCTGAGCCGGAGACCCGATGATTCACCACTGATGGTCCAGAAATTCCTGGTACAAAACCACAAAATGGAAGATGAAATGGTCTTTCAGTACCCCCTGCTTTGTCATTCCTCCCTCCTTCTCCTAATCGCCCCCCTCCCCCCAATAGAGCAATCTGATTTTAAATACTGAAACAGTGACCTCTACTGGAAGACTGTTCTTTTGCAACGAGGTTTCTGAGCCCCAGGATTCTGCGGATTCTAGAGCTGCTCACTTTTGGAGAACTGACCAGCACTGAGGCAGGGCTTCTTCCCCTTCCTTATGTCATGGACCCTCTTTGGTAGTCTGGGGGAGTATGGATCCACTCTCTGGGAAATGTTTTCAAATGTATAAAATAAAATGCACATTATTACAGAGGAAGCCAATTATAGTAAATATGATTTTATATATATGTACACACACACAAGATCACAAGTTTATGATTATCTATGTATGTTATACATATATTTATTTTTCTATCTACTTATAGGTAGCTGTGTGTGTGAGAGAGAGAAAGAGAGAGACAGAGAGAAAAAAAGAGAAAGACAGAGACAAAGACAGAGGCAGAGGAAGAGAGACAAAGATAAATACACAGGTCCCCTGCACTAAAAAAGGGGATGGGGAAGACAACTAAGCATATCTCTCACCTTTTGAAATTAGATTGTAAATTAGGCAATATTTGTTCTGTTGCGTCCCTTTCCCACCATATGTTGGCACCCAGGTCATGAGTATATAATTTATAACTGTGCATTTCTCAAATGGTAAAGGAAAATAATTCAATTAAACTAATTCCTACTAAAGTATGATGGGCTGATGACTCCTTTTCCCTATAGGAGATTTTTTGCATTTTAAGAATATATAGGACCATATATTTAAAGATGGAAGAGATCTCAGAGACATCTACATCTATCCTGTTCTTTCATAGTTGAAAAAAACGTGGGTCCCAAGAATGTGATTTACCCCAGATTCACACAGGTCCTATAAACCATAGTTGTCAGAATTTCAGCTGATAACTTTTGACTCCCAAGCCAGTGTTCTAACCATCACACGTATTACATTGAGTTTAACCTAATGAATCTTAATTAATAAAATGTCAGAAAGAGTGACAAAGAGAGGAAAGAATGTCAAGGAAAAAAGAGTTTTAATTAGAAGGAAGAAAACAGATGTTCCCCTCAGATCACAGCACAACCATTCAAGGCCTACAGGTCGGGGCAGATCATCCAAAGGAACAAGGGCTGAGATAAGAACAGAGGCCTTGGATTATGGGGAAAGAAGGTCCGTGTGAAATGATTTCCCAATAATCATATTAGAACTAAAATAGAAATCATTGTCTGCTCTTTTGGAGTTTATTTTTCCAGACACCTTTCATATTGCCCTCCAGAACTGTGGGGATATCATGTTATTTAGTCAATACTTTTCTGTAAATGGCCAATACAGCTTGGGAGAATCTAGCTGCTAGTGCCTGTTTCCTGCTCTTCTTCCTGCTAATACCATTTTGTATATACAGATGAGTATATAAAGTCATGGCAATATAGATCTAGAAGGAAATACAGAGTATCAAGTTCTTCTATCTCATTCTACAGATGAGGGAACTGAGGCCTGAGGAGGTGCAAGAACATCACAGTTAATAAATGTCTGAGCTGAGATTTGAACCCAGGTCTAATGATTTATGATTTATCTATACAATAAATAATAATAATGCATCTATCACCTCCTATATGATTCTCTAATAAGAAAATGTAAATTCCTTGAGAACAGAGACTATCTTTTCTGCTTTGTTTTTGCAGTGTGAGACCTGGAACATCATTGGTCCTTAATAAGTCTTGATGATTGATTAACCTAAAATGTGAGTCAGGTTCACATCTGTTGGTAATTGTTGAGTTACAAACTGTCACTTTGGCAGAAATCCTCACCAACTCAATAAAAGAAGCATTTGCTGGGAGGTTGGATCCCATTCAGGCATAGCTGTCCCTATGCTACCACAAGAGGCAGAGACCACTCCAAAATTCTGCCCAAAGTAACAGGGAGATGGGACATGATTTTTTACTTGAACTAGAGGCATTTATTTTAATTTTAAGTAAGAAGCATACAAATTATTTGTAGATTACTTTGAGGTAAGTCATTCCAGAATCTCAACAAAGTCAGATTTATTCCTATTCATTGGTTCAGTGGTTCTCAGCATGTGGTCTAAGATCTCGAAGTTAGAAACCAGAGAAGGTCCATAAAGTCAAAATTATTTTCATAAAAATATTGAGATATTTTCATCTCTAATATATCAAATATCAATAACCCCCATAAATAAAAGTTCTTTGGGAGCAAGATGTTTTCAGTAATTTTTAAGAATGCAAAGGGATTCACTGAACAAAACTTTTAGAAGTGTTGCATTAATCTATGTATAATCTATGTATGAACCCTTGCAGAATAAGTCATCAATGAGTATTTATTAAATCTTACTTTGTGTCAGGCACTGTGCAAAATGTGGGAGACATAATAAAAGAAAAAACAATTTCTGCCCTGAAGGAGCTCCCATTTTAGTGGAGGGGAACACATTAAAAAATGTATGCACTTACAAGATAGATAGTGAAAATGGAAGGTAGTTTTATAGGGAAAACATGAACAATGAGTAGAACAAGGAAAGGCTCTTGGGATAAAGTAGGATTTTAGCTGAGACGTGGAAAAAAAATACAAGGAAGCCAGATTGGGGAGCAAAGAAGGAAGAGCATTCCACTTAACACTTCATAGCACTTTTAGTGTGGAACAACTCCCTCTTTCTAAACACAAATACAACTGACATTGAATTAGCTTCCTTAGCTAGTGGCTAAATGGTGCAGTGCTGGAGCTGGGGTCAGGAAAACATGCATATAAATCCTGCCTTAGACATTTCCTAGAAGTTTGACTCAGCAAATCACTTAGCAGTTGTCTGCCTCAGTTTCTCCATTTATAAAGTTGCAATGAAAAATTACACTGACCTCCCAGGATTATTTTGAGGATGAAAAAAGATGATTTTATAAAATGCTTTGAAAATCTTAAAGCACAATATAAATATCAGTTACTGCTAGTAGCCATAATATATAATTGGCATATGGAGTTTACAGATTCTTTGGATACCACCAAACAGCCTGGTACAAATCCACCAAATTGTCCTTTTATTCAATGCTTCTCCATCTTCTCCACTAACAGATTATTAGAGATTTTGTCAATTTTTAAATTTTTATTGATGTCTTTATTTCCAAATATAACTCCCTCTCCTTCCCAACCCAGTGAGCCATCCCTTATAACAAAAAAATAAAAAAGTAACAGAAAAAGGGGGAAACAGTTCAACAAATTGGTACATCAGCTTAATCTGATAGTATATTCCACAGTCCCCCACTTCTGCAAAAGAAGAGAGTAAGATAAGGTTATTCTTTCCATTTATATAATTAATGATTCTGTATATTGTTTTCATAATTCTGCTTAATTCACCCTGCATCAATGCACATAACTCTTCCCATTCTTTTCTGAGTTCTTTAGACTCATTCTGAATTCTTCAAATTGTGCCTCAGACACTTACAATTGTATTTTCTTGGACAAGTAACTCAAAATCTGTCTCCTCAATTTCCTGACCTACCCCCAAAGGATGGTGTCAGGATAAAAAAATAATATTTATATAATACTTTGTGCAGACTTAAAACAACATAAATTGCTCCATCAACTTAGCCTGATAGCATATAATCCCCCACTTCTGCAAAGAAAAGAGGAAAGTATATTTTTTTTCTTCTCTTCTTCAAAGACAAGGTTGTTCTTTACATTTATATTGTTACAGTTATTCTCATATGTAGACTCTAAAAACTGTGATTCTTGGTCCCCCACTCTACTACTGCCCCTATAGAAGTAGAAGGGATTCTCAAGGAATTCTGATTTCTAAATATGGGATAACATATGATTTCAACTGGTCCATAGAACTGATCATGGCTGTTTTAGCCCACAGGATAGTGAGCTCTGAGGTCACCAGGAGCAATTACTAGCATAACTGCTAATTAGCAGTGCATCAGTATGGTTTGGATGTTAGAGAAACAATAACAAAACATTCATTCAAATTCTATTTTTCAACATTGGTCATAATTCAGACATGATATTCATGATTCTTATTAAAAATTCAAAGTAATTTCCAACTTTAAGCATTTCCAAGATTTTATAAATAAGGAAAAATGGACTTAATATTAGTAAGCAAATTAAGACTTTCTTCAAAATACCTTTATCTGCTGAAACTTTTAGGTAAAAAGGCCTTTTATGAATTGGATGCATTATTATATAATTTAGGTCTAGTAGGAATTTTATTTATTAATACCCATTTTAACTTCCTTTTTAATACATATTATATTTGAAAGTACTGAATGTGCTTTACAAATGTTCTATAATTTAGGTTTTTACTAATAATGCAAACAAAGCTTCTCTCTACTCCACCAATGTTATTCAGGTAGGAGAGTTGACAATATTCTGAGGGAGGATAGAAATTTTTAAGTCCAATAATCAGTAAGCAGAGAAATGATACCATCCAATTCATACTGCAATCAAATCCACACGGCTCTTGAGGAGCCACATAGAGTTAAAGTCATCAAACTTACTTTTATATCAGGTAGAAGGGATGGGGAAAGAGAGGCAGAAGTTCAAAAAAAAGACTTTGGGCATAATTTTACACATTCTAGTCCAGTATCTTCTACTGGACCTCCTTCAACAAAAGTGTCAAATTCACAACTGCCCCACAAAACTCTTTGGTCTGAATTATTTTGTAGATAATGTTTAACAAAACAAATAAAAATGAGCTGTAACATATTGTTGATTTGTGGTTTGCTAAGTCAGTTATGCCTCAAAAATCAATTTTTATTGAGTTTGGTACCACTGATATATTTTTCTGAATGTTTCATAAGCACCTAAACTGTAACATGTTCAAAATCAAAGCATCTATGATTCTTCCACTTTTTATCTATTGCTAACAAGGCAGGAACTTATCTATTCAAAACAGACCATTAAAAAGCAATAACATGCCCAACATGACCAACTCATTTAGTCCATAGCTTATAATACTAAGAGCATAATTTTGGCTCTGACTCTCAGGTAAGAGGATTGGAAATGAGGAACTGATTGTAAAAAGTTACAAAAGAGAAGGTCATTATGGGTGACTTTCCTGGATTAGGAAAAATAGTAAAGACATAAGAAAGATGCATATGGCACTTTCTCTGCTTTCTGGAAGGCAGACCAACAGCCCCAGTCTACCTCTTTTTTTTTTTTTCTCTCTCACTCCAAACCAGGAGCAGCTTCTTTTAGTTTATCTTCTTTCCTTTAGTCAGGTCAGAAGTCATATTGCTCTTTTTCTTCTATGGTTCTATGCCAGAATTGCTTTCTGAGTCTAATTCCATTCTCTTTTCTTCTTTCAGCCATGTATTTAAAAAGCCCAAGAATTGCTGATGGGAAAAAGGAATCATTTCCCAGACAATTAATGAAAGAAAGGGTTCTTAACAGTGTCTAGAGATTCTCTTCACACAGTAGGCACTTAATCAAACAATCAAAAAGATCTTATTAAATATCTACTATCCAAGCACTATGGTAAATATGCAGGATACAAATACAGTGAATGAAACAATAAAGGATCTCACTTTCTTAGAAGATGAGAATAGTTACAGATAAAAATGTAGACAAATATAGATATAGATACAGACATAGATTATGAATATCAACATAGATATCAATATGGACATAGACATAGTTACAGGTATGGATGATATAGCTATAGACAGAAACAGATATGAATATAGATATAAATATAGACATAGCTATGAATATGATTATAGATATGGACATAGACAAAGATGAATATGGATACAGATGTGGATGAAGTTAGAGATGCAAACACACACACACACACACACACACACACATATGTATATACAAAAGAAATAAAAAGAGAATAAATACAAGTAAGGATATATGCAAGGTAGTTTGGAATAGAGAACACCCCAATGAGGAGATAGAAAAGCCTCCATGTAGAAGGTTGGGCTTGACCTGCCCCCTAAATGAAGAGAGGGATTCTATGAGGCAAGAGTGAAAAGGAAGAACATTCTAAGCATAGAGGGTGACTTTCAATGATCTCCAAGGTCACTTCAAGATCTTATAATCTCTATATCTAGTCTGGCAATAGGTAGCACAGGACCTAATACAGAGAGGAGGTAGTAGGATGCAAGGCAGAACTATAGTCCCAAAGAAACTAGGATATTGAATCAAGAACAAAGACAGAAATCATGCATGGGGCACAAGACAGGAACCTAGTTACTAAAACTGGGGTATGAGGCATAAACTTGGTCAGAAAAGAATAAGGCATAAATACTAATACTTGAATCACTTGTTGTGATTCCTTGGTGAGCTACTGAGCTTATCTGGAGATCCTTATATTTCCAAAGACAAAACTAGACCTGGAGCAAAGCCTGAGTTGGGAGTTAAACAGCCCCCATTCTTGAGACTGAAGGAACTCAGAAGAGAATCAGGGTGATTGTTGCTGGGTTTATGGCAGAGCCCATAAATTCCTCTTTTCCTGAACCCATTAACAAATTCCATTGTACTCTCTTTACACTGGATACATCCACATATCACATGGTACTGTTATTCTCTCAGCCACACTCCCTTGACTTTTGTTCAGTAGAAGGCAGACAAATCTCCTTTTTAAGGGCCAAATAAATGGTAACTACTCTGAAATTCACAATAGCACTGTTCATGTGATCCTTAGAAATGGCAGCCAGTAGGTGAAGAGTATGCTGGCTTTTTGCCCAGCTGTCCAAGGGCAGACAGACAATGGAGAGGGACTACCTTCTGCTTCATCCTGTAAGCATAGAGTAAGGGAGAGTTAAATGTGATTTGGGGGATATTAAAGTTGTTATGATCAGGATCATTTCTTTATAACTTTTCTGAAGGCCAGGATTTGCATTCAAAAGTCCAGTTGGGATTTAAAAATGACATCATTAGATAGGTTGCTGGGATTATTTGTACTTGCTAATGTTTTAATTAGTAGACTTGGCAGTTCATAACTGGCATTTTCCCACCTGAATTTGGTTTACTTCCCTTGGAGATCCATTTATTACCTTTCACATTTTGTCCCCATCCCCAAAAAACCTACTAAATTTCCCCTCTTAAATAAGACCTGCTCTTAATTTTGTTGAGATAGAATGGACATAATGCGAGATTTGGAAGAATATTGGGTAATGTCATGAAAAGGCAAATGTTCACTCAAGGACCTTTATGAATATATTGAAATGTACCAGAATTGAGATGGAGACAAATAAGATCATGCCTACCTATCATAAACCTCAAGGTTAAGACTGTCCTTTAAGCATCCTAAAAATGATTCTTTCAGTACAGGCAATGACTTGTCAAGGAATACAGCTATTATCTCAAGTCATACTACATCCCCAGGGACATAACTGGGAAGAAGTTAATGGATAATAGTCTTCCAGTTTCATACCCCTATCTGTTGTTTCTCACATTCAATCAAATAGATTAAGACTCTTAGGTACACCTGAAGTAACAGAACCCAAGGTAGGACTTGCATATTGGCTGCTGTGCCTTAGGCAGGTATGGCCATATAAAAAGTTGCTCCATTTCACCTTTCCATAATCTAGTGAATAGAGTATTGACCTCAGGGGATCTGACTTCAAATCCTATGCCTAACACATATTATCTGTGTGACCCTGGGAAAATAATTTAACCTCTCTGAACCGTTTCCTTCTTTATAAAATAGAGATAATGATAAAAACCTACTTCACTTTATTGTTATGATCAAAAGAAATAATATACAGAGAACTGTATAAATGTCAGTTATTATCATTCACATTTGACTTGCAAAACTATGCCAATGGTCACCAAGAGTCCCATTTTTCTGAAGCCAATGCAATTTCCCTAACAAAAAGGAGGTTTTAACTGGCAGAATAAAGTTAATACAGTGTTTTTCTCTTTGGCACAGAATTCCTGTTCCCCATTTTTTTTTTTAAAAAAAAGATGCCATATACATAATAGAAGCTAATCAATCAATTAATTAGCAAGAAATCATACTGTCTATCATATGCTAGACATTGTATTGAGTACTGAAAATATAAAGTAACATGTACACATACAAATATGCATATAAATAAAATACAAATACATATAAATATACAGATAGATATAATTTTATTTTAAAATTCCATAATGGGAACTCCCAAGTCACATTACAAAAAGTACAAAGAACTTTCTTGTACACAGACAAAAGATCTCTCAGAAATCTAGTCCAGAGTCCCCTGTGTTAATCAGAAGAAAGTTAATGGACCTATCTCTACCTAAGAGATCTTTTATTTATCCCTATGCATTAGGGAATATAAAAGAAGCACGAGAGACAGAGACTGAGACTGAGACAGAGACAAAGAAGCAGAGACAGACAAACAGACAAATAGATATACACAGAGAGATAGAGAGAGAGAAGCAGAGACAGACAGAAACAGAGAAAGAGACAGGCACACAGAAAGAGAGAAAAGAGAGAAAGAAAGAGAAGAAAGAGAAGAGAAAGAGAGAGAAGAAAGAGAAGAGAGAGAGAGAGAGAGAGAGAGAGAGAGAGAGAGAGAGAGAGAGGAGCTACTAAGGAGTCAGAACTCACTTTAGTGTCATCTGCTCCCTTAGTATTGTTCTTATTAAACCCTCTTTCCTTCTAGACTGGTCCCTGTCCTCTCTGGACAAAAACTCTGGACACTGGTGAGTCAGGAAGGCATCTTTGTAGTAGCATGTTTGAACTACTACCTCCTTTTTGGATGAGTCAGGTAAGGCTGAGATGGGATCTTGACAATTTTTGATGGAACTTAGCTGCTTGGTTGTTGTCCTTTGTTACTGAAGAGGACCAGAAGACGTCACTGTTAAGAGTCAAATTACAGTGTGTCCAACTGTGGCTGATCAGATCAATATGAACCTGGAACACTCTGCCACAGGTCTGACACAAATGGTCCCTCTAAACATTTGGGGTGGATTCTCTGTGTACTAAGACTATCAGTTATCTCTCAAACGTAGCAGTCTTATCTCTAGGTTCTTTCCTCTCCCTATCACCAAAAGCCAGCCATTCAATTAGCAAGTATTTGCTTATCTCATATAATATTATAATGCTTAATATCTTGCAGACACAGTGCCAAGTGCTTTATAAGTATTATCTCATTTAATATTCCAAAAGACACAGAGATATTTATCAATTTTACCAAGAAGGAAACTAAGGCAGAGGTTAAGTGCCTTGACCAGAATCATATAATTAGTGAATGACTAAGACAGAATTTGAATGAAGATCTTTTTGACTCCAAGCCTAGGGCTCTATCTGCTGTACCACCTTGCAGCTCAAATAGCTAACACTTCTTTGTCTAATACCTACTATACTACACATATAGTCCTGCATTCTGAGGCATATAAAAATTTTGACACAATGTATCTTCCCCTACAAATCTAGCCCAAGACATTTAAAATAACAATGTAAGCTATTTCATAAACTACAACAGGCATACAACCTGCAACAGAGTATCTAGGTATCCTGGACAGAGTACTGGACTTGGGGTTAGGAAGACCTGAGTTTAAATTCTGTCTCAAAGATTTATCAGCTATGTGATCCTGAACAAGTCTGTTAATCTCTGCTTCAGGAGCATCATCTGTAAAATGGTAATGAGAATAGCACCTACCTCACAAGGTTGTTGTGAATATCAAATGAGATAATATTTTTAAAGCACTTTATAAACCTTAAAATGCTATCTACATCCTAGTTATTAGTGTTATCATACCACCCGCTGTGACCAATATCATTTCACAACAACATCATTAATGCACCATCATTTAACCCCACTGTAATACTGTTTGGTCAATTATCTGAGACACAAATTAAAAGGTCAGCAAAAATCAGAGCTATTGTAGCACATAAACAGTGGTGTTTAGCTTCCCTGAGCATAAGTCTGATTACTCTCATCTAATTGTTGAATAAACATTTTCTTTTTCTAAGGATGCTTGTGCCCAACATCATTACCTGTCCCACTCTTCAACTAACATCATGTTTTTGTGGAACCATCGGGTAAAGTTAGGCTGGGTATGACTACATTGATGTGTCCAATGAGTGGTAAAGAGACCCAGCAATATAAGCCCTCCTTAGAAACAAAAAATCACTCTGGTCTGAGAATACCAGGGAATTTGTCACACAGCTAATAAGTATCCAAACCAGTTCTTCCCCACTCTGGTTCCAAAACAATGTATGTAATATCATGTTGCCTCTTGTGAAGCATTATTTTACTTTAAATAAATAAATAGCTTTTTTTAAAAAGAGTAAAATAGGTTGGGACTAATACGAGTTATGAATTTGAATGTCAACCACTGCTTTCAATTCAGAACATTTCTTTTAGATTACTCCCAACCTCATCTTCTGTTCTCATATTGTTACCTATGAGCCATGCTAACAGTCCAAAGTCTTTCCCTTTCTTTCAGCCCTTCTCTCCAGTATTCAGGCACCTGGAGGGTAAGAAAAAATTCAGGAAACAAAAAAGAATCTCTTCACAAACAAAGGTTCTATGAGTATGAAGGCGAATGTTGTTTTCCTCCTATTCATTCACAGAAACTGGGCTATTGTTGAGAGAGATTCAGTGGGCAAGGAAATGAGGCACTGAATATTCATTGGACACCCAAGCACTTCAGTAAAATGTACATGGATGTCCAAGGAAGGATTCTGGGTAATCTCTAAATTTGCATTTCAATTCCAAAATACAAATTAAACCCAAAGTTATCAAAGAAAAGATGAAGATGAAGATCAAAGTGATTCAACACTCCTGAAAAGGAAGAGATTAAAGAAAGTGAATCAAACACGATTTTAAAGAGATATTAAAAGGTGTTAATGCAGGCTAATGCAGCTAATGAAGGAGGGGAAAAGCACTGCTCAATTAGCATTTCTAGCAAGCAGAGCTTTTTGCACCCTCCCCACCATATCAAAGCTTGAATTCTACCTCTTATTAAAAGAAAGCCTCGAATATTTTAAAAGGCAGAATAGATTAAAAATAGATTTATGATAATTACTTCTCCATCCATAATAGTAACAATTTATCTTTATGCTCTGAAAACCAAGTCTGATAATATGGGATCTACAAGGCAGCCCCAAGCATTCTTTGAAGTGTGGTAGAGATTTTTTTTAAGGTTGGCAATTAAAATGAAGAGGCGATGGTTGATCAATAATGGGGAACCTTGGAATAGCCTAAGGAGTTGTCTACTTTATTTTCCTTTCCCTTTTTGATTTATATTTCATTGAGATTATGATGAGAAAATAAAATAAACTGTTTTCTCCTCATATCAAGGTCATCATGGAAAAGAAATGTCAACCAGCAGAGATGGTGCCCAGAACCAAGATGTATACAGACTTGTGCAATAATCATGATTGTAATATCAGTCAGCACTAGGTTTGCAAAGTATTTTACATGTGCAATCTCATTTGTTCCTCACTAACCTTGTAAAATAGGTGCTATCTGTTAATAATTGCAGGAATTAGTTGAGCGCCTATCTTACTTCCCCAGTATAATAGTAAAACTGCTTTGCTCTGCCATCTTTGCCTTTTTCTCTTAGAGGTAACATTTACCTTTGAAAATGTTGCTAATGTACATGTATATAGCGATGATGATATGATATAGCTTCTATATCAGCAATGATTTTGAGGTCCCCTAACTTTCTTAGTTAGAACCTTCTGTTCTAACAATAAACCAGTGATTCTAAATCTTCTGGCTTTAGAGCCTGCCTCAGGGAACTCCCACACCCAATCTAAGAATAACAATCTGTCCTTCAACAAACATTAGTGTCTGTTGGTCAGTGATAACCAAATTCCAGAGACCACTCCTTGATCCTATCTCTGGGCCATTAAATCAGGATATATAATGTGTCTCTTTGCTTCTATAGCTTTGCTAAATTCTCCTGGATTTTAGACTGCTTGTAATGGCATAACAATTACAATAAACTTTGCTCCTCGGAGCAGGAAATAGTTTCAAGCCTGTAAATTCTTTTGAGATACCTCAAGACACCAGTCTGTGACCTCAGACTTTTAGGGTCCCTTTCCCAACCTCAACAATTGGACTGAATGAGGGGGTGATTATGGTGACATCTCTCTCACTAAAAGACTTCCAGAGGGGGATGATACAAGAGCCCCCTTATTTCTCTCATGCCATTTGTGATTAGTGAGGCTGATGACTAGATGATACTACTTCCTTATGGAGAAATTTAACGGATTTTGAGACGAAGTACAGGCAACAGTCTGAATTTGCATCATTTTAGTACAGGAACAGAGTGAGAGAGACTCCCAATATGGAACCAAGGGGAAGAAAACAAGAACCTAGAAAAGGAAATTAACTTCAAACCTTCTTGCACTAAAAGACAAGTCAAGAAAAAGAGACTAAATGTCTTGCAGTTTCTATCTTCATTAGCACAATTCCCAAGAACTCTAAATCTTGGGGATTTTGCCCTTCCTGTTGTTCAAGATGATTGAAAAGGTACTGAAGGCAGAAGGAAGGGGGAAGGGCCAAATAAATAGAATAGAGGGAAAGTCTTGTTCTGAAATCTGAAATGCAGAGAATAGACTGACTTCTAATGTAATATTAGCTTATACAGTGTGGTATAATGGTTAGAAAGCTGATCCCAAGGCCATTAAGACATGTTTTCAAGTCTTCTCCCTCTCTCCTAGACTCACTGACTAAATGGCAAGGATAAGCTATTTAAGTAAGTTATCAGTACGCTAGGGAACTCTAAAAACTAAAATTTGCGGAGAAGATATCCACCTACATTGGTAGAAGAGGTTCCTTATCTTGGTGTTCCCTACACCAGTAAAATCACATATCCGGGAGCAGCTAGGCACAGTGGATAGAGCACCAGCCCTAAAGTCAGGAGGACCTGAGTTCAAATCTGACCTGAGACACTTAACACTTCCTAGCTGTGTAACCCTGGGCAAGTCACTTAACCCCAATTGCCTTAGCCAAAAAAAAAAAAAAAAAAAAAAAGAAAGAAAGAAAGAAATCACATATCCAATCCTTATCTTTTAGACACAGCACCATTCGGTATATATGTGTTGAGTGTTGATATTATTTCATTAACAATATGCCTTTAAGCATAATGTAATTTCTCTTTTAACCATGTCTATTTTTATTGCTGCATTTTCTGAGACATCATTGCCACTTCTACTTTTTTTTTAAAATTCATCTGAGATACAGTAAACTCTGCTCCCATTTTAACTTTGTGAATCTTTAGGCTTCAAAAGTACTTCTAGACCATATAATTTTGGATTCTGTTTTCTTATCAATTCTATGGGTAAGCTCATTTTACTTATATTCACAATTATGATTAATTTTGTTTTTTCTTCCATCCTCTCCTCATACTTCTTCCTCTCCTCCATCTCATCCCCACCATTACTAAAAAGGTGGTAAGAGAAAATGAATGTGATGAGCATTAGTAATCTATAATTGAAATAATTTAATCCCTATTCCCCTAACCCACATCTCTTCACTCAGACCAGTCCAAGTACTTATATATTCTTTTATGTCTTTTAATTCCTCCATTTATAATCCTTTTCTCCCAAAGCCACTTTGTTTTGCTAGAGATTATTCCCTTCCCAACTCTACCACTCTTTTCTCTTCTTAAATAATAGCCCTTCTCTATAACCAGCTTATTGTTGATCAAATTTAATGTATTTCTGCACTACATTTTTTTGAATGTGTGTGTGAAAGTCTCCTTTTCCTGGTTTAGCTTAGAGTGAAATTCATGAAATGTCTACTCCTCTTACCCCATCCTCTGTTTATATATGTTTCTTCTGAAACATATCAATTATGAAAAAAAAAGTACACTCTTTTCTCTTCTTCCTCATTTATTCTCTGGCATAACCCCTTTTTTCCCTCCTTTTCCTTTCTTCTCTTAAAACAAAATTGAATGAAATCACTTTCAAGTCTTAAATTTGTCTTTTCCCACCTTTGATCCTTAAATACAGTGGTATACTAAAAGGACACTTATCTTTTCTTCCCTTATTATAATATCATCATTTATGTATTTCTAATTGCTCAAATGTCTTTTCTAAGTTTCCCTTTTCTCTATATTTTTGTTTCAAAGGGTCTCGTGAGATGTTTAAAAAAATTCAAGAGATAGGTTTGGCTATCTCTCTCAGATCAAATACAATCATAGCAATGGGGCTCACAGTTTATGTATTCTTCAAAACAGTAGGTGGTCAATCTGACTGAGAGAGACCTTTGCACAGAGAAATTATCTCTATTCCACACCACTCCCAACCTTGGACTTGAGAACACAGTGGGCTTTTCCATGCTAGAATAAATTCCTTGCAAGGTTGGGTGGGATCTGACCAAGATTAAGGAGAATCAATACAACCTCATTATCAGTAATGTCATTCAAGAAAAAGGAACTTTTAAAAAAGTAAATAGTTTAGAAAAAGGGAAGAGCCTCTAAATCTCCCCAAAATGTTGTTATTAATAATCATTTCTCACATTTCCCCACTTGATTCTTTGATATGATATCCTTAATGATATAATGATATTCTTTGATGAAGTCCTGTGGTTCATGTGTGATCTTAGCATAGTTCTTCTCCAGCTTGGGTCACTTGTAGAAATTCTCTTCTCTCATAAAACAAAAAAAAATCCTATAAAATTGATCTTAACACAGATTTAAATTTACTTTGTCAATAACAAGGTCAAATAATGAAAGTTAACTCAAACCTTATGTCTCTATTATTTAAAAATGAAATTCTAATTGTCATGTATATATTATGTATATGGGAAACTCAGATACAAACAGAAAATTAGAACCTAATTTTTTATGCTAGGTATTATTTATTCCTACTTGACATTCATTAGGAGGATGAGATTCTTTTAAGGAATTAATAACAGAACATTTTTTATTTAAAAAAATGGACACTAATACAAAAATGCATTCATTTAAAAGTTGCCAGATTAAATTCAGTTGTAACAAAAGGTTCTGGGATGGAATACATAAATACGTTGAGTACTCAATTTTAAAACAATGCATATCAAGTAAGTTATTTATAATAAAAATATTTTCAACTTTTAGCTACATTCATTGTAATAATCCCTAGCAAAAGTAGATGTCACTTTAAGGTATTTATTTATAAGACAGACAACAAGCCATTCTTCTTCTAGGATAAATAATTATACTGATATTTCTTTCTTTAACAAAGAACTGGAACAGCTATAATATTCACTAATTAACAGAACCATATCCTGGTTTTACAAATTTTTACATCATTTGCTTATTTATCTCTATTATCATTATGCAAAGTTAAAGGACCCTAATTTACACAGGAATATATAACTAGGAACAGATGTCAAGGCTAAATAGTTGTTTGGAATATAGAGAGATTAAAATTCTAGGCCATATAGTTCAAATAATATACCTGCATCTTTTTGTAATGTGCTATAAGATAAAGTTTTAGTATTGGATTCATACTTATAGTTTAACATGATTGTAGAAATTTAAAAGATAATAGGGATATTAGGAAAAGTGTTCCCTAATTTTGATGTCAATTTCAGGCAAAAGATATAGTCAATTGCATTGTCAGGCTTAAAATCAGCCAGGTAGGATATTGTCCTTTTAGAAAATGTCATTTAAGAAAATTAAGTTAGGAGAATCCTGTCTCAGCCCATGCCAAGAGTTGTTCTCCCAGCTTTTCCCATGAGAATTCCACCTGCAGTTTATATGTGTAAAACCTCAGAGTTGCTGGCATCATGGATCATTGGCTCAATAGCATTTCTTGAGAATCAGATCCAGAATATTATCAGTTAACAGACCCATAATGTCCTAAATAGCAATTCCAATAATCAGAGTTTCTGGTAGATTTGGCTCTCAGGGATCACATATCTTAGATAACAAGTATTGACTACAATTTCACATTGGCAATAGAAAGAAATTCATCATGAAAAATCACAATTTGTCTTGATATATAACTAGTATTCCTGGTAAGTAGAAAGTCATTGTTTTTCCTAAGCTCAACATTATACAAATGATTTTCCTTTAAGACATTTAATAACAAAAGACTCGGGGTGGTATGTGTAAATATAATAATCTCAAATTATATACAGAGAATAAATTTCATTAAAATTTGTCTATAGAAAAACAGGTTTATTAACAATATTCAAATAGACATAGACAGATAACTGCTTTCAGAATTCCTTTAAACAATGGGAACATCTTCAAGGTGACTGGAGTAGTTTATATGCATGTCTACACATGTTCTAATTCCAGATTAAATAACAACCTGAGTAAAATCAGCTTTCTCCTTAAGGTGACACAACATAGCTCATCAATTACTACTCTTCATTAATATAAATTCATACAATATAAATAATATACTGAAATACAATTCCTTAAAACATAAACAAAAAAGATTCCTGACTTTAGCCTCACAAATTAATAAATTTATGTCTTTGTTTCACAATTCACTTTGTTGAATTATATCATTTTGAAAAAATGAGATATTTTGGGCATTGAATCTTACATATATGACAAGTTCAAGTACTAATTTAAGTCTTGCTTAGGCCATGGAATGACAACAAATTCAGATCAAAATAGCAAAATCTTTCTCACTTACAGTTTATTACAGTAATTTAGATGCTTTCATGTTAGTCTAATAAATAATATATTCAATACTGTAATAATAAATTTCTACTTTGTTTATATTGATAAAAATGGACTATGAGAGTTCAAAGTAGAGACAAGTCTATAACAACATCAAAGCAGATCTTCAGTATCTACATCACTGTAAATAGCCTAACATATGGAACCAGATTTATTGAAAAGGAATATCCAACCTTTCCCAAGATAACCTTCTTCCCTACCTTGTTCCCAACAATAGATATGGACAGATATTCACTACCCTTAAATCTCTGAGATTTGTTTCCATTAGGCTGCTGATTGCTGGTGTTTCTCTTAAAGAGTCCATTTAAGATCAGTTATAGGATACACAAAAAAAACAACTAAGAACGAAACTATAAAGCTTCATAGTAGATCTGGACACAATTATTTTCTTTTTTAAAAAAATTATTTATCTTTAATACACATTACTTTATGAACCATGTTGAGTGAGAAAAATCAGAGCAAAATGTTAAAATGATGGGAGAGAAAAAACAAAAACAAAAAAGAAATGAACATAGCATGTGTTGCTTTACATTCAGTCTCCACAGTTCTTTTTCTGGATGCAGATGGCATTTTCTGGTCAAAGTCTATTGGGATTACTTTAATCACTGAACCATTGAGAACAACCAAGTCTTTCATAGTTGATTATCTCACATTCTTGCTATTATTGTGTACAATGTATTTCTGATTCTGCTTGTTTTGCTCAGCATCAGTTTGTGTAAATCTTTCCAAACTTTTCTAAAACCAGCTTGTTCATCATTTTTTATAGAACAATAATGTTCCATTACCTTCATGTATTACAACTTGTTCAGTCATTCCCCAACTGATGAACATCTACTCATTTTCCCATTCTTTCTACCACAAAAAGGGGTGCTACAAATGTTTTTGCATGCCCTCTTTGTAGTGGCTAGAAACTGGAAACTGAGTGGATGCCCATCAGTTGGAGAATGGCTGAATAAATTGTGGTATATGAATATTATGGAATATTATTGTTCTGTAAGAAATGACCAACAAGATGATTTCAGAAAGGCCTGGAGAGACTCACACGAACTGATGCTGAGTGAAATGAGCAGGACCAGGAGATCATTATATACTTCAACAACAATACTATATGATGACCAGTTCTGATGGACCTGGCCATCCTCAGCAATGAGATCAACCAAATCATTTCCAATGGAGCAGTAATGAACTGAACCAGCTACACCCAGAGAAAGAACTCTGGGTGATGACTAAAAACCATTACATTGAATTACCAATCCCTATATTTATGCCCACCTGCATTTTTTATTTCCTTCACAAGCTAATTGTACAATATTTCAGAGTCTGATTCTTTTTGTACAGCAAAATAACGTTTTGGTAATGTATACTTATTGTGTATCTAATTTATATTTTAATATATTTAACATCTACTGGTCATCCTGCCATCTGGGGGAAGGGGTGGGGGGTAAGAGGTGAAAAATTGGAACAAGAGGTTTGGCAATTGTTAATTCTGTAAAGTTACTCATACATATAACCTGTAAATAAAAGGCTATTAAATAAAAAATAAAATAAAATAAAATATTTTTTAAAAAAATGTTTTTGCATGAGTGGGTCCTTTTCCCTCTTTTATGATTTTTTTGGGATCCAGTAGTGGCACCTCTGGATCAAAGGGTATGGTATCCCCTTTGGCGATAGTTTTTGAACATAATTTTATTAATATCATAAAAGTATTATAATAAATTAGTTTACAAATAAAATTTAGAAGGCCTTCTAAAAATCCCAAAAGTTTTTTTATTTAAACATTCCTTCCTAAAATTGTTTCTCTTTCTTAAAACAACTTAAAATATATCCTGATGTTAAAAATTTAATCACTAAACTTTTATGAAGTAAATTAATTGGAAACCTCTAAAATGAACATTCAAATATGGCCTCAGACACTTAACATTTATTAGCTATGTGACCCTGGGCAAGTCACTAAACCTAAATTGCCTAGCAAAAAGGAAAAAAAAAAAAGAGCTAGGATCCTAGATTCTACCTTTGAGACTGATCAAATTGAGCATTCCAGCCTGCCAATCCATTTTTCTGTGAATTTCAAGCTCTCTCTCTGTGTGTGTGTGTGTGTGTGTGTGTGTGTGTATAAAAATCATATTGTGTGTGTGTGTATACAACTATATAAACATGTATAGTTTCACAAACAGTTTAAATTCACATCTATTATTATCAAGTTATCCTAAAATGTGCTAAGCTAAAATATTCCAAGACTAAGTGCATCAGCAATTTGAGTTAATGATAGTAAAGGTGTGGCCTATTTCCCCAGGCAGAAATTTCCAATGTCTTCATAGTTATTTAAGTATTAATTAAATAATCGAATATTACAAAGAAACATTTAAGATTTTATATAAAAATTACAAGTCATAATAACTAATATCTTTACTGATGTAAATTGTCCCCCTTAACCTTTGTCGGGGGGGAGGCCTGAAACTTTGTCCCTTCTAATCTGTGAGAGAAGGATGATTTGGAGTCTCAAGCTCTCTCCTGGGAGGAGCACACCTTCTGTCCATAAGGGAAACATGCTAAGTAATCTCACTCAGTTGGAGATCTTGGCCAGGGACATGATCATTACCTTCTATTGAATTGAAGATTAAGTCCCTCAGAACTGCTCCCAGTGGCTCAAACTTCCAGTTAAGTGATCTCATTCAATTGGAAATCTATTGAGTGGTTCAAACTGCTCCCCAGCCCCCAGGCCAAGGTGTACCCGATATAACCAAGGGTTGGTTAAATCTATCTCTGCAGACATCCTAATAGGACCTTGGCCACTGCTGAGGATATTTTCTTATCAGGGCAACCCACTTTTGCTATATTTCTTGCCCACTAAGAAGGCTGACTTCCCAGCAAGCTGGCTTCTTAGTGTAATTAAATCCCATTCTCTTCATACACCTTGAACCTGTATTCATTAAGGTTTGCAAATTCTTTCGCAAAGGCTGCCACTGGCCAAGGGAATCCCATTGCTGCCAGGGGTTCTCTTTCCCTCTGCTCTCGCATCTCATCATTTGCACCTCATCATTTGGTGGCCCATATGGGAATCCTGGAGAATCTGGCCAAGTAAAGTCTTTTCTTGTGTATTCTATAGCCAGGACACCCAAAAATTCCCAGGAAAGATTTGGGTTATTGGAGCTCCAACCTCGAGCAGAATTCTCTCAGGGATGCCTGAAAATAGGAATTCCTGTGGTCTGACAAAAGCCCTCTTGATCAGGGAGAATGTTGTCATTTCTCCATCTCTGGGGATGCCTAGAGATGGACAAAGGCACTATAGAATCAGGAAATCTGAGGCTTGTGGCAAAATGGGACAATCTCTCCCTAAAGCTTCTCCCTTAGAAGGTCTCTTAAAAAGCAGAGACAAATTTGGCTTAAAAGATCTCAAAACTAAAAAGTTTAAATTAAAACAGCATTGCAGGATGCTGCTTAAACTTGCTGGAAGGAAATCATACTCCCTCCTTCTTGCTCCTCTGCACCCCTAAGCAGTCTTCTATCAGGAGGCTTCTGAACCCCTTCCAGAACAGGACCTTATGTCCGGCAATATCTCTTTAACTCTATGTCTCTCACCTGAATCAGACCCTGAGACTTCCCAGCCCCCACTCCTCAGTGTACATGGGGTGGGACCCCTTTTTCTCTTCCTCAGGACCCTGATTTTACCCTCTGCCCCTGGAAGAAGCAGCAGACTCTCAGGGAGACACACTCAGAGCAGAGATCCCTTTTTCAATGTCAGATCTACCCCAGACTAAGGAAAAACCTGGCCATTACTCTGAGGACCGCACCCAGCCTTTTGAGGGGTCCAAGGCCAATGCCCTCCTTGATCTTTCCTGGGAAAGAAGCCAGATTTGGTCCCTCAAATTTCTCCCTTGGAAAG
This sequence comes from Sarcophilus harrisii, assembly GCF_902635505.1. Taxonomy (NCBI): domain Eukaryota; kingdom Metazoa; phylum Chordata; class Mammalia; order Dasyuromorphia; family Dasyuridae; genus Sarcophilus; species Sarcophilus harrisii. The sequence goes on along the minus strand of NC_045427.1, from coordinate 513,903,732 downwards.
AGCTGTTGGAGTATTTAATGACAGGGATCACACTGCAGCCAAGAGGCCCCAGAATTAAAGCACAATTTGGAGAACAGTCCCTACTCTTGGCTGCTGACATTTCCAGGAACCACAAAGGTTCATGCTTTAAGTGTTATGGAATCTGTCCAAGGAGACTCCCCAGTCCTTGTCCTGAGTTTGAGCAGGAAGGGCACTAGAGAAGGGACTGCCTACAGGGGATGAGCTGCCCCGCCAATGCCCTGCCTTCCAGCAAGAGTTTGGGGTTTGGTCAAGCTCCCCCTCGCTCCACCACAACAGTCCAACAACTGATGCCCAGGAAGACCATTGAATTTCTTTTTATAGTGGGAGGGGCTTCTCCTTCACTCTGGCTCTAGCACTCTGGTCTCTCTTACCCCTCCTCCTAGAGTGGGTATTGCTGGGGAACCCAAGAGCTGCATTGAGACCTCTCCTCCTACTGCTCCCCAGCCCCCAGCCCAAGCTGTACCCAAGATAACCAAGGGTTGGTCAAACTATCTTTGCAGATGTCCTAAGGAGGACCTTGCCACTGCTGAGGATATTTTCTTCTCAGTGTAACCCACCTTTGCTATATTCCTTGCCCACTAAGAAGGCTGACTTCCCAACAAGCTGGCTTCTTAATGTAATTAAATCCCATTCTCTGCCACAAACATTGTGCCTGTATTTATTAGGGTTTACAAATTCTTTTGCAAAGCCTGCCACCGGCCATGGGGATCCCATTGCTGTTAAGGAATCTCTTTCTCTCTATTCTTGCATCTCATCATTTAGCATATTAAATATTTATATAGTGTTAGATTTAATAAAGTCTGTCTACAGATTTATCCTGAAAGGTGGATAGACATGATTAACCAGATGATTATCTAACCTTACTCGGTTACTGTTAGATTTCTAAAAATCTTTTCTTTTGTAATTTCTAGTTCTTAATTGAAGTTAAATCACTATACTGTAACCATTTAAGCATGGTGTTAGATCCTGAAATCTTAAAATACTGACACTCTAACTCTGTAGCTAATCTGTTACTGATTATTACTTTTATTATTCTTACATCAGCTTTTTAATAGTTAAAATCCAGAACTCAAAAGAATTAAAGAAGAATTTACATTTTTATACTTAAAAGAAAAAAATATATACTCATATGCCCAGCAGAACATAAGGGAGGATTCAAAATATATAACAATAAATTTCCATCTCAAGAAAGCATATACAATAATAGAAGAAATTATATTCATGAGTGTCCACTTTTCTCTGCTTCCTTATTGGTTATTCTTTTGTTCCTGGTTGAGCATTTTTTTACTTTCTTCTTTTTTCCCTTTGATCCCTCCCACCTCTCCTAAGATGTCTACAAGTAAGTACTGATATACATACATACATACATACACACACACATATATACATATTATACGTGTTTACATATTCACATTCACCCTCAGACCTACACACATGTACATACCTATCTACATACACAGATACATAGGCCTACATGCATGAATACCCACATGTACTCAGACATATATATGCATCTATAATTATCCACATATAAATATGTACATAAAACCTATTATTAATAATAATGTAGCTGACATATTATGTAGATTTGTCTCTTAATTGAATTTTTAAGTTTGAATTTGTCTAAGATCAATGATTATTAACTCTACTTTTTTTCCTAGTAAATTCTACACCAGATGCTTGTTGCAGTGTTTCTGTATTTCTTATTTCCTATACAAATTCACATTTTTAACAGTATTTCTAATGCAAGAAAATTTCAAATTAATGTTAGACATTTTTCTTATATACATCACAAATCACATAACTGGGGCAATTTACCTTAAAACAACACAACTAACAAGTTTCCTGATACAATATAATCATAAATAATGCTTCACTTAAAATGAGACCACAATAAATTCAATTACACCTGGATCTATTTTCCAAATGTTATCACACAAAACCTCAATTTATAATTTCAATGCTTTAGCATTAGCTTTTATACAAATGCAATGTATTCCAAGCATTTTACACTGTGGGATTCGCTATTTCATTATATATAGTGGAATTCACTAATCTCCTGCCAAAGATTTTAAAGTGACACTATGAAAGATGAGGTGTGGTGTTCTCCATTTTGATTTCTTTTAGCCTTCTATTACCTTATCTACTATTTTCAAATAAAGATACACGCTTCTTTCTACTTAAAACAAAGTCAAACTTCCTCACACCATGCTTAAACCATTGGGAGCTGCCCCCAGGGAACCCAGCACAATCATCCAGGGATGAGAAGGGGCTTGGAACATGTTGCCCACCTGATATATGTAGGGTATGTCCCCCATTTGTACCTTCTTTATCTGCCTTCTATATTTTTGTTCAAGCTTTTCTCTTTCTGAATCCTTCAAACCCATTATTTAGACCATTCTACTTTCCCTTCGATTTCACCCATAACTTAGATTGCACACACTATTGTTAAACCAAAGTTTTATAACAATCCTCCTTTCCCAATCTATGGAGCTAATTTAAATCCAGTGGATTCTCTTCATTAATCTGCATATCACAAAACTCAGGTGGTTCCCTAGAAGATCAAAGAGCTCCAAATTTCTCATTCTCCCAAAAGGATATAGAAAGCTCCACTGATCTCTTCCTAGTTCCAATATACGAAGAAGTTGGTAAGACAAATTCTTTTTTAAAAAATCCATTAAAATGTTTTTAGTGATTACAAACACTTTTAGGAGACATGCAGTGGTTTATGTTCCTATTGAAACACAAGAATGGGGTTGTGGTTACTCCCAAATTCTGTTAACAGATTACAAAAATCTTGACTGCCTAATTAACACAGTTTTCCAAATTAAAAATTACACCCACCCTCCTTTTTGTCCTGCTGTCTTCACCTTTTAAAATCTGGAGATAGTTAACACTTAATAATTTAGAATCAAGAGAGCTGTTATTTCTCTCTCCCCCTTCACCAACATTACTTATTTTAAAAAAACAGCTTTTACAATGTTAATATATATTTTAAGCAAATTACTGAAATCCTAAAGTGATTGCATTTAAAGAAAGCCATGATATAAAATCACTGATCAAAGTGCCTTGAAGACAAAACACATTTTTGCAGCTTTAAACACATTGTCTTGATTTCAAATATATTGGGGGGGGGGTTCAAAGACAGTTTTCTAGATTTAATTTAAACATAATCTACAGCTTTAGCTTGGGGATCTAATTATAGCCTTCCCTCATCAGTCGGATTGCCTGCCCTGGATCTTTATTTGTATAAAGCTGCTGCTACAGCTTTATCCAAAGGAAAAAACTTGGCATTTTTACTCAGAGAAAGAAATTCCCTTCTCTGATTTCACCTCCCAAACTAACTCCTGGGAGAATCTCATCCTGCTTTTTCAGTTCCCTTACTTAACAAGCAAATCTTAGAAGACCTCACACAAATGGACAGAGAGACAAACAGAACAGAGCCATAGGGACCCAGAAAGTAAAAAGTTGAGATTAAAAATGACTTTCCTTCCTTGCTTTAATAGCTCATTTTATTTACTCACTTTACCTGACAGCAAGAATTCTTTTGACACACCTCTGCCTGAAAACACTAAGAATAGAGCCTCTCAAGGTTTTCTTGGACTGTCTTATGTACCTCTATACTTTTCCTTAAAGAATTCTTTTCACACAGCTTAATTTATATGTAACCCCAAAAGCTTGAAAGTGAAGGTTGTAGTTTTAGAGTTTGTCTCACAGAGTATTGACCTGCTGGATCTCCCTTTTTGAAACCCTAGTCCTGCAAGAAATTTAGAAGATATTTTGAGACTTAACAAAGCAATTGGTTTTATAAGATGAATATCCATAATGCCCTGAATTTTCTAGGTGTCCCTTACTGTGCCCATAGGTATTATTTTTCTTATTTCCATATAGCTTGATTCAGAGGATATTTTTTCAAGTAGAGGCATTTACCTGACAATTACCTCACCTATGAGAATGAAAATCACCTATGAGAGTGAAAATGGGGGGGGGAGGAGGAAGCTGCAGCACAAATGCTAAAAACATATAGACATGTTGAGGTTGTGAAAAAACCCCAAAATTTGGGATCATAGACCAGTGTCAGAGGTGTCTTGAAAGAACTTGCAGGCTTGAACCCATTTCCTGGTCAAGGGGCAAAGTTTTATTGTAATTATAACACCATTATAAGCAGATTAAATTCCAAGAGAATTTAGCAAAGTCCTAAGAGAGAGAGGATACCTTTATCTAGCTTTCTATCATTGACATGCTAATTCTGGGGTGCAGAGGTAGGGCCAGGGACAGGGAATGGTCTTCAGAATTTGGTTCTCACTGACCAGATTATCAGTCAGCAAAGAATTTAGGAAATGTCTATTCAGAATCAGACAGATTGTTGTTTTTAAATTGGGAGTGTGGGAAGTCCCCGAAGCAGACTCCAAAGCCAGAAGATTTAGGTTACTTTATTGTTAGAACAGAAGGCCCTCCCCTTAAAGTCAGGGGACCTCAAAATCATTGCTACATTACATCAAACACATGTATGCTTACCCAGCTAAAATTTACCTACTGGTAAAAGGGAGAGTCAGACCACCACCAGAATCTTAACAGAAAACTCTGGACCCACTTGAGGGGAGCTCCTTGTTAAGCATCTAGAATGAAAGCCTTTGACCCCTTCTTGCTTGCCATAGCTGTGACATTTTAAAAGGTTGGAAAGACATAGTTTCTGAGTAACTTAATCATTTTGGTAATAAGACCAACAGGTTATTAATGAAGGGATTGTCATCTGATCATCTCTCTCTCAGACCAAAAACAATCATGGCAGTGAGAATCACAGTTTATCTACCCTTCAAAACAGCAGGTAGTCACTGGACAGAGAAACTATCTCTACTTAGACCAAACCCAGCTATACCACACTACTCTCAGCCTTGGGCTATCTAGACAAAAGGATCTTTCTCATCCAAGCTTGAGTAGAACTCAGTAGGATTCCCCTTGCAAGATTGGGTGGGGTCTGACCAAGATGTAGGAGAGTCAATACAACCTCATTATTAGACTGTCATTCAAGGGAAGGGAACTCTAAAAATGACTTTAGAAAAAAGGAAGAGCCTCTCTAAGATATAGTTATTAATAATAACCAAGCTCTAATCTTTTTGACAGGAATATTAAAAGTCTTCCTTTCTATCAAAGATCTATTTTCTTTATAGAATTATACCCAGCTTTGCAGGTAAAGATATCATTGTTATTGGACTATTATATTCCAAAGTTTTCTCTCTCTGATAGAAGTTGCAGCACTATCTTATATAACACTGATTGTAGTTCCTTGATTTAGGATTATGACATTCCTTAGGATTTTCAGTTTATGAGTTCTTCCAGGAGGTAACCAGTAAATTCTTACTTTCATTTAGTCTTCTGGTTCTAATAGATCTGGGTAATTTTCTTTTATGATTTTCTGAAATATGGTTTCTAGTATGATCATGGTTTTAAAGAGGTTCAGTGATTCTTAAATTATTTCTCCTCTACCTATACTCTAGATTAGTTATTTTCAATCTTAAATATTTTATGTTTCTTTCTTTTTTAAAATATCTTTTTTTTATCCCAATAATTCTTATCATCTAAAGGAATCATTGACTATTATTTCCTTCATTCTATTTCTCAGGGAGTCTATTACACAGGTAATCTCTTCCAATTTCTATTCAAGTTGTTTCTTTTGCTTTCATTTCTTTTTAAGTCAAGAGCTCTCAATTGTTGGAGGTTTTTTTTTTTTAAGTTTTTTATATCTTGCTTCATTTTTCCCATGTTGTACCCTTGCGAAGTTCTACACAAATGGGAGAAATCATATCAGTTTCAGGTTTCCTAGGAAAGCTCTTCCACTCTCTTGATATTACACTGGCCCTAACGTGTCTCTACTTGAGATGCTGACTTCTAAATTCTAGGGTCCCCAGTATGCTGATTAGCCAGGAGCTCCACTGGGCCTGCTTTCTGCTGTGGTTATGAGGGGCCTCTAAGAACTCTACTCCCTGTCTCCCTGTGCAAGACCCTGCTGAGGAATGACTGTTCCCCAGAGCTGCTCTGAACAGGTCAGGTGGAAAATCCTATTGCTTTTAGACCCTGTTTGTCTATTGAACCCCCTCTCTAACAAACAGACTTCTAACCTTTTTCTTTTATGGTCTTGTCTAGATAGAGGAGATTATTGCTATTTCCTATGAGTCTTTGTTTAAATCTTGTGCCTTTTTAGATTTTTCAGAATCATTCATAAGAGAGATGAATTCCCCTAAAACTTTTTATATCATCTTCTTAATCTAAGAGCACTTATTAGGCTTGCCCCCCTTTCTCCAGGGAGTCATTCTGTTCCCCTTTAGACCATAATCTTACACAAACACCAGTGATATAACTAGAAGTTCTGGCTCGCCAAGAACAACATATTTCTGAAGCCCTCCTCCTTACCTATTTTTTAACTGAAAACAACTCTTCACTTTCCCTGCAGTGCAGGGACAACTTAATTAGTATTTAGTTGATGGAGAGAGAAAAGGAGGAAAAGAGGATGTGCTGGGCCCCCTCAATCTAATTCTAGCTTACTCTCCATTGCTTTTTGTTCTTCTCTGGCATGGACAAGAGCCACCTAAGAAATTAACTCCTACCAAACTATATCATTAGTGAGAGGGTAACTCCTCCGTGTTTAGAGGGTTTAGCTGAAGTGGGTGCTATGTGTAAATGCATTTTAAGAAAATTTCAGTGGCCTCTGATATCACTGTGTAAAAACTCTTTTATGAATTAGCAAAAATTTTGAGTTATTTGAAAGCTGCTGCCAAAACATGGATTGATCTCCTGAGGCACCTTTAGCATCTGAGTACCCAACACTTTTCAGGTATTATATTATCTTCCTAATTACAAAATCATAGCATTAATCTTGATATACATGGGAAATAGTGGTATGATATTTGTATCTAAAGCAAGAACACATCTGAAATTTTTCCTTTGGGTCAAGGCTATGGCCCATTCAAGCCCACTTAGGAACAGCTTGCAAAAGAATGTTAAATCTCTCCCCATTTATATAATTCTCAGAGATTATTTTGTGTAAGAGCTGGCTTGGACTGGGAAAGAACACTGGACTTGGAATCAGAGTACTTAGATTCAAATCCCAAATATTTACTACTTGTATAATCTTGGATAAGCCACTTTAACCTAAAGGAAATATAATTCTCTTATATTATAATAATATAATTTGTAAATATAACAATATAATTTGTAAAATTAGGGAATAATACCACATTATCTCCTAGGTTCTTGTTAGCTCTAAATATGTGATCTTATAACATCTCTGAGAATAAATGAGTTGACCTAAATGGTCCCTTCCAATTCCAAATCTTTGATCCTAAGGAAATAGGGGGACCAGTCCTTACAACACATATAAACAATTCCTGCCTTGATCCAGTTCCAACAACTTCATAGAAAAGTTCTCTCTTTGGCTACATAGTGGAAAGAGCTGATGACTCAGGAATTGCTGAGCCAAGAGACTATACATACATACAGAAATGCAGAAGTGTGTGGGCTGGGGATGGAGGAAGGGCAGCTAACTAGGTCTCTTCCTTGGTAAATGGTAATCTCAAGTACACATTCTACCTAGGCATACCTGCGCTAGAAAAGGGATGCTTTCCCTTTTTGTTTGTTCTTTCGTGCTCTTAGGGTGAATGACTATTTTAAGAAGGGAGCTCCCAAGCACCTTTTGCATCTAGAAAATCAAGAGGTTCTATAAGGTGCTTCATCAATAGGAGGAATTGAATGGCAGATGAGAAGTTCACCATAGCAGCAATAACTGATACCTGTTTTGATGGCATCAGGGGACAGAATTATATCAAGAATAAATGAATAAGTGATATTAGCCAGTAGAGAGTCTCCAGGGAGTGGAATCCCTAATGACCCCTTAAGAAGGACCAACTTTGGAATTAACAAGACATGGAGCTCAAACTGGGCTGACGACCCAATAGGAAACAATACTTTAATTAGGCTTAGTGAAGATTCCACAGAAATGAAGTGATTCCTCACGCCATTTGTGTAGTGCTCCTTGGCTGTGCATTTTCCCTATAAATGCTTCATTAAACCTACTTTCCTCATGTATGATTAAAGGATACCTAGTTAATTAAGAATTGGAAAATGAGTAGATGCCTTTCAAGTGGGGGATGGCTTAATAAACTGTGGTATATGAAGGTAATAGAATATCATTGTTTTGTAAAAATTGATGAACAAGCTGATTTTTTTTTATTTAATAGCCTTTTATTTACAGGATATATACATGGGTAACTTTACAGCATTAACAATTGCCAAACCTCTTGTTCCAATTTTTCACCTCTTACCCCCACTCCCTCCCTAGATGGCAGGATGACCAGTAGATGTTAAATATATTAAAATATAAATTAGATACACAATAAGTATACCTGACCAAAACGTTATTTTGCTGTAGAAAAGAAATCAGACTCTGAAATATTGTACAATTAGCTTGTGAAGGAAATCAAAATGCAGGTGTGCATAAATATAGGGATTGGGAATTCAATGTAATGGTTTTTAGTCATCTCCCAGAGTTCTTTTTCTGGGCATAGCTAGTTCAGTTCATTACTGCTCCATTAGAAATGATTTGGTTGATCTCGTTGCTGAGGTTTGTAGTAGCTAAAAACTGGAAACTGAATGGATGTCCATCAGTTGGAGAATGGTTGAATAAATTGTGGTATATGAAAATTATGGAATATTACTGTTCTGTAAGAAATGACCAACAGGATAATTTCAGAAAGGCCTGGAGAGACTTACATGAACTGATGCTGAGTGAAATGAGCAGGACCAGGAGATCATTATATACTTCAAGAACAAGCTGATTTTAAAAACAGCCTTGAAAGCTTTACGTGAACTGATGCTGATCAAAACAAGCAGAACCAGGAATACACTGTACATAGTAAAAGCAAGAATATGCAATGTCAACTATGAAAATCTTGGCTCTTCTCAGTGGTTCAGTGATCCAAGGCAATCCAAAGTAGATTTTAGATAGAAAATGCCATCTGCAACAAGAAAAAGAGCTAGAGAGATTCAATGTAGATCAATACATGCAATGTTCACTTCTTTTTTCTGTTTGTTTTTCCTCTCCCTTAGTTTTTCCCTTTTATTCTGATTTTTCTTTTTCAACATGATTCATAAATCTATATGTATTTTATTTTTTTTTTTTTTTTTTTTTTTATTTAATAGCCTTTAATTTACAGGATATATATATACATGGGTAACTTTACAGCATTAACAATTGCCAAACCTCTTGTTCCAATTTTTCACCTCTTACCCCCCCCCCCTCCCTAAATGGCAGGGATGACCAGTAGATGTTAAATATATTAAAATATAACTTAGATACACAATAAGTATACATGACCACAACATTATTTTGCTGTACAAAAGAATCAGACTCTGAATTATTGTACAATTAGCTTGTGAAGGAAATCAAAGATGCAGGGTGTGCATAAATATAGGGACTGGGAATTCAATGTAGTGGTTTTTAGTCATCTCCCAAGTTCTTTTTCTGGGTATAGCTAGTTCAGTTCATTACTGCTCCATTAGAAATGATTTGGTTGATCTCGTTGCTGAGGATGGCCTGATCCATCAGGACTGGTCATCATCTAGTATTTATTGTTGAAGTATATAATGATCTCCTGGTCCTGCTCATTTCACTAGCATCAGTTCGTGTAAGTCTCTCAGGCCTTTCTGAAATCATCCTGTTGGTCATTTCTTACAGAACAGTAATATTCCATAATTTTCATATACCACAATTTATTCAACCATTCTCAACTAGTGGACATCCATTCAGTTTCAGTTTCTAGACCACTACAAAAGGGCTGCCACAAACATTCGTGCACATACAGGTCCCTTTCCCTTCTTTATAATCTCTTTGGGATATAATCCAGTAGTAACACTGCTGGATCAAAGGGTATCACAGTTTGATAACTTTTTTGAGCATAGTTCCAAACTACTCTCCAAAATGGTTGGATTCGTTCACAACTCCACCAACAATGAATCAGTGTCCCAGTTTTCCCACATCCCCTCCAACAATCATCATTATTTTTTCCTGTCATCTTAGCCAATCTGACAGGTGTGTGAGTAGTATCTTAGAGTTGTCTTAATTTGCATTTCTCTGATTAATAATGACTTGGAGCATCTTTTCATATGACTAGAAATAGTTTCAATTTCTTCATCTGAGAATTGTCTGTTCATATCCTTTGACCATTTTCAATTGGAGAATGGCTTGATTTTTTATAAATTAGAGTTAATTCTCTATATATTTTGGAAATAAGGCCTTTATCAGAACCTTTGACTGTAAAAATATTTTCCCAGTTTATTGCTTCCCTTCTAATCTTGTCTGCATTAGTTTTGTTTGTACAAAAACTTTTCAGTTTAGTATAATCGAAATTTTCTATTTTGTGATCAGTAATGATCTCTAGTTCTGCTTTGGTCATAAAACCTTCCCCTTCCACAGGTCTGAGAGGTAAACTATCCTATGTTCCTCTAATTTATTAATAATTTCATTCTTTATGCCTGGGTCCTGAACCCATTTTGACCTTATCTTGGTGATGCGGCGTTAAGTATGGATCAATGCCCTAGTTTCTGCCATATTAGTTTCCAATTTTTCCCAGCAATTTTTATCAAACAGTAAGTTCTTATCCCAAAAGCTGGGATCTTTGGGTTTTGTCAAAGACTAGGTTGCTATATTTGTTGACTGTTTTATCCCTTGAACCTAATCTATTCCACTGATCAACTAATCTATTCCTTAGCCAATACCAAATAGTTTTGGTAACTGCTGCTCTATAGTATAGTTTTAGATCTGGTACAGCTAAGCCACCATCATTTGATTTTTTTCATTAATTCCCTTGAAATTCTTGACCTTTTGTTTTCCATATGAACTTTGTTGTTATTTTTTCTAGGTCATTAAAATAGTTTTGGGAGTCTGATTGGTATAAGCGCTAAATAAATAGATTAGTTTAGGTAATATTGTCATCTTTATTATATTTGCTCGCCCTATCAAGAGCATTTAATATTTTCAATTGGTTAGATCAGACTTAATTTGTGTTAAAAGTGGTCTGTAATTTTGCTCATAAAGTTTCTGATTTTCCCTTGGCAGATAGATTCCTAAATATTTTTATATTATCAGTAGTTACTTTAAATGGAATTTCTCTTTGTAACTCTGACTGTTGGATTTTGTTAGTGATATATAAGAATGCTGATGACTTATGTGGGTTTATTTTATAACCAGCAACTTTGCTAAAGTTGTGGATTATTTCTAATAACTTTTTAGCAGAATCTCTGGGGTTCTCTAAGTATACCATCATGTCATCGGCAAAGAGTGATAATTTGGCTTCCTCATTGCCTATTCTTATTCCTTTAATCTCTTTCTCAGCTCTTATTGCTATAGCTAGCGTTTCTAATACAATATTAAATAGTACGGTGATAGTAGGCACCTTGTTTCACTCAGATCTTATTAGGAATGGTTGCAGTTTGTCTCCATTACATATGATGCTTACTGATGGTTTTAAATAGATGCTGCTATTATTTTAAGGAAAAGTCCATTTATTCCTATACTCTCAAGTGTTTTTAATAGGAATGGATGTTGGATTTTATCAAATGCTTTTCTGCATCTATTGAGATGATCATATGGTTTTGTTTAATTTGGTTATTAACATGGCCAATTATATTGATAGTTTTCCTAATATTGAACCAGCCCTGCATTCCTGGTATAAATCCTACTTGATCATAGTGTATTATCTTGGAGATGATTTTCTGTAGTCTTTTTGCTAATATCTTATTTAAGATTTTAGCATCAATATTCATTAGGGAGATTGGTCTATAATTTTTCTTTCTCTGTTTTCAGCCTACCTGGTTTAGGTATCAGTACCATGTCTGTGTCATAGAAGAATTTGGTAGGACTCCTTCATTCCCTATTTTATCAAATAATTTATATAGCATTGGGGCCAATTGTTCTTTAAATGTTTGGTAAAATTCACATTAAATCCATCTGGTCCTAGGGATTTTTCTTAGGGAGTTGTTTAATTGCCTGTTCTATTTCTTTTTCTGAAATGGGACTATTCAAACAATTTACTTCCTCCTCTGTTAATCTGGGAAGTCTATATTTTTGGAGGTAGTCATCCATTTCACTTAGGTTATCAAATTTATTGGCATAAAGTTGAGCAAAATAACTCCTATTATTTCTCTAATTTCCTCTTCCTTGGTGGAAAGTTCTCCCTTTTCATTTTAGAGACTACTAATTTCATTTTCCTCCCTCCTTTTTCTAATCAGATTTACCAAGGCTTATCTATTTTATTGGCTTTTCATAGAACCAACTCTTAGTTTTATTAATTAGTTCAATAGATTTTTTACTTTCAATATTTTTAATTTCTCCTTTTAATTTTAAATTTCAATTTAGTATTTGATTGGGGGTTTTTAATTTGGTCTTTTTAGTTTTTTAGTTGCAAGCCCAATTCATTAATCTTTTCTTTCTCTGTTTTATTCAAGTAAGCCTCTAAGGATATAAAATTCCCTCTTATTACCGCCTTGGCTGCATCCCACAAATTTTGGTATGAAGTCTCATCATTGTCATTATCTTGAGTGAAATTATTAATTGTATCTATAATTTGCTGCTTCACCCAATCATTCTTTAAGATGAGATTGTTTAGTTTCAATTACTTTCTGGTCTATTTCCCCTAATTTTTTTGTTGAATGTAGTTTTTATTGCATCATGATCTGAAAAGAAAGCATTTACTATTTCTGCTTTCTTGCATTTAATTTTGAGGTCTTTATGTCCTATATATGGTCAATTTTGAATAGGTTCCATGAACTGCTGAGAAGAAAGTATATTCCCTTCTATCTCCATTCAATTTTCTCCAAAGATCCAACATACCTAATTTTTTCTAATATTCTGTTTACTTCTTTAATTTCTTTCTTATTTGTTTTGTGGTTTGATTTGTCTAATTCTGAGGTGCAAGGTTGAGATCTCCTACTATTACAGTTTTGTTGTCTATTTCTTCTTGCAACTCTCTTAACTTCTCCTTTAGGAAGCTGAGTGCCATACCACTTGGTGCATATATGTTTTAATATTGATATTGCTTCGTTGTTTATGCTACCCTTTAGCGGATGTAGTTTCCTTCCTTATCTCTTTTAATTAGATCAATTTTACTTTTGCTTGATCTGAGATAAGGATGGCTACCCTCTTTTTGACTTCACCTGAGCATAATAGATTTTGCTCCAGCCTTTTACCTTTACTCTATATGTATCCCCTGCTTTAAATGTGTTTCTTGTAAACAACATATTGTAGGAGTTCTGACTTTTGATCCAGTCTGCTATCTGTCTCCTCTTTGTGGGAGTTCATCCCATTCACATTTACAGTTAGAATTACTAAATCTGTATTTCCTGCCATCCTAATAACCCCAGATTGTGCTTTACTTATTCTTGCCTCCCCCAACCCTCTTTCCCCCTTTTAAACTTATGTACCCCTCTTGTATCACGATACTTATCCTCTTTATAATCCCCCCCTCCCCCCCTTTGAGTCTTTCCCCCTTCCTTCCCTTATTACTCTTTTTTTTTTTCCTTTTCCTCTCCCCGTTTTTAATGAGGGGAGAGAATTTTCTCTAAAACAAATGTCAATTATTTTTCCTTTGAGCCAACTCTGATGAGAGTAAGATTCACACAATGTTCCTCCCCTCTCTAAATTCCCTCAGATATGATAAGTTTCCTTAGCCTCTTTGTGGGATGTGGATTCCCTCTTTTTATCCCTCCTTCCCACCTTATTCTGCCATCATCCCTTTTCCATATCTACTTCCCTTTTTTATGTTATATCAGTACTATCAAATTTTACATGTATTTTTTTGTATATCCACAACAGAAATACAATTCTCAAGAGTTATTTTTACCTTTTCTGCATCTCTTGAGTTCTATTCTTGGAGATCAAATTTTTGTTTAGTTCTGGTTTTTCTTCAGAAACAAATGGAATTCATTTTGTTTCATTAAATTCCATCTTCTTCCCTGGAAGAAAATGCTCAGCTTAGCTGGGTAGTTTATTCTTGGCTGCATCCCAAGTTCTTGTGCCTTTCGGAATATCATATTCCAGGCCCTTCTTTCCTTTAATGTAGAGGCAGCCAGATCTTGGGTGATCCTTATTGTGGCACCTCGGTATTTAAATGGTTTTTGGCTGCTTGTAAAATTTTTCCTTAATCTGATAGTTCTGAAATTTTGCCTACAATATTCCTGGGGTTTTTATTTTAGGGTTTCTTTCAGAAGGTGTTCGATGAATTCTTTCAATGCCTATTTACCTTCTGATTCTATTACATCTGGGCAGTTCTCTTTGATGATTTCTTGTAAAATAGTATCTAGGCTCTTTTTTTCATCATAGTTTTCGGAAGAGTCAATAATCCTCAGATTATCTCTCCTAGATCTATTTTCCAAGTCTGTCATTTTAGCAAGTAGATAATTCATGGTTTTTCCAGTTTGTCATTTTTGGTTTTGCTTGACTGATTCTTGCTGTCTCAATCGTCATTAGTTTCAATTTGTTCAGTTCTAATTTTTAAAAGAATTATTTTTCTTCATTAGCTTTTTACTTCTTTCTGTATATGTCCAATTGGGTTTTTGAATGTATTGTTTTGGTCTGTGGAATTTTTTCCATTTCACTAATTTTTTTTAGTGAATTATTTTCTTTTTCAATTCACAGATCCTACTTTCTTGCAGTTCTTTGTCTTTTCAATTCACAAATCCTACTTTCTAGTGAATTCTTTATTTTTTCAATTCACAATTCTTACTTTCCTGAGATTTTTTATTTTTTCCAATTCACCAATTTTGTTTCCCTGCACTTCCTGGAATTTTTTTAACTTTTCAATTCAGTATTTCAGGAAGTTGTTTGCTCTCTTGTAAGGCTTCTCTTTCCTTTCCCCATTTATCTTCTAACTCTCTTTTGAGACTTTTAATGGTCTCTTCTATGAGAGCATTATGTAAAAGAGGACAGTCTGATGCATTTTGCTGTTTGAGGTCTCTTCAGGTTTGCTGACCTGCTCTTTTTCTGCATAGAAGCTGTCGATCGTTCTTTTCATCTTTTTATTCATGTTTTAAAAGCCTTTGGGGTATGTCTCCTAGGCAAGGGGTTCCAGCTTCCTCTGCAGAGCAGGGAGAGATGTAAACCGATTTCCGGCTCCAAGTTATGGGAGTGCTCCAGTGAGGTTTTCCCTTCCCCAACAGGAAGTGGATTCAGCACTGGCCGAGCTATCAAACTGCTTAGTAGGGCTGAGTGGATTATCGTTGCCCTAGGCTGAGACTAAGTGGTGAAAGTGTCACTGCCCCAGGCCGGAGCCTCTTGTGGGACTGTGAGTATTGCAGCTGAGCACAGACTGCAGACCGCCAGGAACTCTGCCCCAGTGTCTCTGCCCAATGCAAATCAGCCCTGGAAAAGCTCTATGGCCCAAGCCAGCTCCCCACTGTGCCAGATTGGAGGCCTAACCCGGGCTCGTCCTCCCTGCGGTGCAGGATCACAACTCCCAAGGAAAAGCCCTTGCTGCGGGTTGGGGCTGCTGGCGCTGTGCTGAGATCTGTGCTTTCTCCCTCGGTTTGAGACTCTCCTCGGAACCTAATTTCTCTCCCTGTCTGCTCGATCTCCCCCTGGCCCCGGAACCAACCTTTTTTGGCGAGACTGCAGATTTTCTTGGCCGGTGAGTTGTTCTATTTCTTATCTTTACGAATTGTAGCAGTCAAGACTATTTTTGAGGCTCGATATAATATTGATAAAGAGGGTAAGAGAAGAGCTTAGAAAGTCGCGTGTGTCTTCTCCGCCATCTTGGCTCCGCCCCAATCTATATGTATTTTAAAAATAAATAAATAAATTTAAGAAAAGGAAAACAACAACAAAAAAAGGATACCTTGTGTTTTGGAGGAAATATTTTGCTTCCCCCCACCTCACTATTCTTGATATTCCCTCTCAATAAATGCCTTTTCTAAATGCTGAGGGAGTCTGATTGACTAAATGAAGAGTACAATACTAGTAGAGGCTCCTAAGTAGCAGTAAAATCCAGGGCCTCAGAGTTACCTATTCCTAAAATCACAGGAAGAAAAATAGACATATGACCTACTAGGGAACCCAAACCACAAATTAGAGAAGTAGCCACAGAATGGTGTTATTATACTGTCATCCTATGTTCCTATCCCTATATACTCTATGTCTTTTCCTAAATAACTTTTTTTTCTGAAATAAAACATCTGGGTAGATCATAAAATGATGGATTTAAATTTAGGATAGCCCTTAATGGTTGTCTAGTCCAACTTCCTCTAGCCCCACCAGTGTTACAGATGAGGTCCAGACAAGTTAACCACTTGGCCATGGTTATTTAGCTAGTAAATGGTAGAGAGAAAAGATTCAAATAAGTTCTCTGGATAGTATGTGATGAGGAGAGAGGCTAGGGAAGAGTCCTTTGCCAGGCCATTTATATTCTCCCCCATGGTCATGGAGGGGAATCAGTATATTTGAAAAGAATTTGGAAATGTAATTCATAGATAATGGTTATTAATTGTTTATAATCATGACCACAAAGTTGAGTCCTTCCAGAGCTTAATTTCTCTCCGTCTCTGTCTCTGTGTCTTTATCTCTCTCTGACTGTTTCTGTGTCTGTTTCTCTGTCCATCAGTCTGTATCTATCTATCTGTCTCTCTGTCTGGTTGCCTCTCTTCCTACCTCACTCTCTCTCTCTTTCCCTTATATCCTCTCTTACTATAGGCAGTTGTACCAGCTTTAAACTCAGAGAACTTATTTGAAGGGACCACTATAATAGGGGAAATAATTATATTAGCTAAATCCCAATGTTTCTAATATCTTCCTGGCCCTAAACCCTGTTTTTCATATTTTGAGTCAATGCGGGGAAACATAGATGTCCTGGCAAAGAGTCCTTCCCCAGCCTCTACTCATTCCATACATTCGGAGATAAAGATGGAACCAGTTAATCCAATAACAAATAAAACCCCATTGTATATTTAAGTAAGATGATGAGTCAAAAAAAATTGACATCCTCTAAGAAGATATTGTTATTCTGATTCATATATAATGAGAGCTAATACTCCTTATACTTAGCAAAAAGTACTAATATCAATTATCTCAGTAAAGGTAGGTGGAACAAATATTTTTCCCCCAAGATCAGACTTTGTCATCTAATGGACTTAAAAACTGAGGAATTTAAATACTATGTCCATTACAGTGCTAGTCCTAGAATTAAGGTTCCATATATTGAAAATTTAAAGCTGAGACAGACATTACTGCCATGGAGTCCAAACCCTCATTTTACAATTAAAGAAAATGAGAAGAAAAGAAAGGTGGAGTGATTCACTCACTTCATAGAGTAGCCAGGATTTGAACCTTCACTTCAAACCCAGTTTTTCTTCCACTGTACTGCACTTTGTCCCAGTACACAGGTGACTCTACCTCCAATAACTAGATTGATTATGGAGTTGTTATTCATTTCCTTTTTGTAAATTACTCTTATTATATTTAAACCTTTATTTTTAATGAACACACATATTCATTGCTGAAAATTACAAAGCTAACAGTAGCATTATATACAGGAAAATGCCATTAGCTATAAGTTAGATATTTGAGTATTAATTCTCATTCTAGGACAAGCCAGCTGTGTGTTATTAAGTAGTATTTGGCCCTGATTTTCTTTATGTGTGAGTGAAATAAGGAGTTTGAACTAATGAACTTTAAAGGTTCCTTCCAGAGTCAACATTCTTGGACTTAATGACTCTGCCTCCAGTGTTGAACTCAAATGCTATATTTTCTATGTCCTTCCCTCACTGAATCCCATATAGTATCCAGTACAATTCTGAGCTACACATAGTTCATCAGGGCTCTCGCCCATTCCAATGCTAAGAATGATTAAAATTCCATAGAAATAAATGTTATTATCCAGTGCATTACTCTGGATTTTACAAACAATCAAATAATTCTTGTGGCTTTAATATCATGTGCTTTCTTGAGAAAAATAAACTCAAATCAGTAGCTTCCTCATATAAAAACTCAAAAAAGAAACAAAAACTCATGCAAAGTCATCATGAAAACCCTTCTAGTGTATTTATGAGTTTATAAATTTTACTATTATCCAGTGTTTCACTAAGCAAGAGTTTCTATTTTTAGGCTTTTGAAACAGAAGACTTTTATTGGTTTCATACCATCATTATTTGAACCAACCTCTTTATCTTCTCAAACAGGCTCAACTTTGTGAATATTAACCTAAATTTATACTGAACAACAGCAATCCATTCATACCAATACTAGGATTTGCAGACCTAAAAACACATTTTCTTCTATATCCAAGTCTTTTGGTATTTGATAATAGTAAACAAGCAAATGTTCCAATTATTAAATTGCTGGCTGTTAATTTTCCCTGTCTTTTATTATACAAAAAACAAACATTCAATTAACCTATGGATGAAAATTAAGACTAATATGTTTGTAAATTATTGCTCAGATTTATTCTCCAAGTACAGGCAATTCTTTCTTTTTAATATCAGCCTCATATTCCCAATGCCATCACCCTTGTGCAAGGCCTGATTTCTACAGTCCTGGGTAATTATCAAAACTTTTTAACTGATTTTACTTTCTCCAATATCCTCTGATTTATGCTACATACACTGACCAACTAAACTTCCTATACTTTTAGGTAGATCATGTCAATCTTTCATATTAATTTGTAAGTTAATCATTCTTGTAACAACAAGGATCTATAAGGTATAGGTATTTCTTAGGGCTAACATAGAGAAGAACAATTAGCAAATTTACTAATTACTCTTAGTTTTTCTATTCTATTTTCAAAGTAAATTATTTGGAAACGCTAATAGATTTGGATGGAATTAGTTCAGAAATAGACCCCTGCACATGGTAAAATTATATTCAAAACTTGTCAAGTCCAAATACAAACAAAACAAACAAAAATTAATATATTAAAGGTACTAATAATTTGTAATAAAAGCAGAATCTCTTAAATTCCTTAAATAGGGATGAAGGGATATAGAGATAAAGAACATTTTTCTGCTTGTTCATTCTTTTTCAGTATTTTCTCTTAAATTGTTAAATTATTTTATCAAGAAATTGGTCTATTTTCATTTGAATCAAAAGAGAAATATAGTCCTATATACATAAGTATATCTTCAGTTTTCTTTCCCCCTTTCCCTCCTTCCCAGTATTTTGCTTCTGACCACCACCTCCCTCAAACAGCCCTCCCCCTTTGTAGCCCCTCCCTCTTCTTATATTTTTCCCCTACTACTTCTGCTTTTCTGTCTATTAATCTCCCTCTTTCCTTTCCCCTTTTCCCCTCCCACTTCCCTATTGAATGAGAATGCTTCTCTGTGAAGCCAAATATGTCTGATATTCTCTCTTTGAGCCAAATCTGATGACAATAAGATTCACCCAATGTTCATCCCCCTTCCTTCTTTCCCTCAATAATAATAGGTCTTCTTTGTTTCTTCATGAGATATAATTTCCCTCATTTTACCTACATTTTCCTCTTTTTCCACCGCTAGTTTCTTTTTAATATTATCACAATAAAATCAAATTATAGCTGCACTCTCTAAGTATACCCATAATAGAAATATAGTTCTCAAGATTCTTTCCTTTTTACGCTTCTCTTGAGTTCTGTATTTGGAGATGAAATTTTTTAAAGCTCTGGTCTTTTCATCAGAAATAAATAAAAATTTACCTGTATCAATGAATGTCCACCTTCTTCCCTGAAAGATGATGCTCACTTTTACTGTATAGTTTATTCTTGGCTAAAATCCAAGTTTCTTTCCCTTTCAAAATATTGATTCCAGATCTTTCGACCCTTTAAGGTGGTCCTAGGCCCTGGGTAATCCTGATTGTGAATCCTCAATATTTGAATTGTTTCTTTCTGAATGCTTATGATATTTTTTCCTTAACCCATTAATTCTGAAATTTAGCCACGATATTCCTTGGAGTTTTCATTTTGGGGTCTCTTTCAAGAGGTGATCATTGAATTATTTCAATGTCTACTTTACCTTCTGGTTCTATTACATCAGAACCGTTTTTCTTTGATGATTTCCTGAAATATGATGTCTAGGCTCTTTTTTTCATCATGGTTTTCATGAAGGCCAATAATTCTTAGATTGTCTCTCCTAGATCTATTTTCCAGGTCAACTGTTTTTCCAATGAGATATTTTACATTTTCTTCTATTTTTTTCCTTTTTTTTGGTTTTGTTTGACTGATTTTTGATGTCTCATTGAGTCATTCATTTCCATTTGTTCAGTTCTAATTTTTAGTGAATTATTCTCTTCACTTTTTTTTAGCTCCTTTTGTATTTGGCCAATTTAATTTTTTTAAAGTTGTTTTGATTAATGGATTTTTTTTCCATTTCACAAATTATGTTTTTCAAGGAATTGTTTTCTTTTTCCATTTTGTCAAATCTATTTTGAAGGAGTTATATGTTTTTTCCATTTCACCAAGTCTATTTTGTAAAGAGTCATTTGCTTTTGTCCATTTCACTAAATCTATTTTTAAGGAGTTTTACTCAGATGATTTCTGTTTCCTTTTCCAAACCCTCTTGCAAAGTTCTCATTTCCTTTCCCCATTTTTCTTCAAACTCCCTTTTAAGATTCTTTTTGAATTCTTCTAAGAGAACCTTGTGAGATGGGGAGCAATTCATAATACCCGTTGGAGCTTCATCTGGAGATGATCAGCTTTTAACATCTTCAGGGTTTGAAATTCCATAAAAACTATCTATGGCCAATGTTCTTTTTGATTTTTCGCTCATTTTTAAAAGATTGAGGTCTACTTTTAGGGCAAAGGGAAGATTATCCAAGCTTCCTCTACAGGCAACAATGACTGTGGTGAGTCAGTGATGACAAAGATCTGATGCTGGGTGGGCATGGCCAGGTCCTGTGAAATTCTGGCATTCAAGAGCTCACTATTTGCTTTTTGTATTCGTGTTGGATGTTTTACCACTAATCTGCTGGTGGACTGACTTGCAACTAGGACAGAATAGGCAACACTGATGTAGATTCCCCTGATTATATTCCCCTGTATGCCTCGCTGAGCCTACACTCGACCTCTCCCTTCATGCTCAATTGAAACAGTTTCTAAAGTTTTTCCAAAATATTTTCTGCTGGAAATTTGTTACTTTCCAAATATCTGTGGGTTCTGTCACTCCAAAACCAGTTCAGAGGCTTGATGTGAGAGAGATAGGGAAAGCTCAGAAAAAGACACATCTCCTCTCTGTCATATTGGCCCCACCACCATATTTTCTGTTATAATGTTTTGAAATCACCCATAGAGTTGTTTAAAATAAGTATATTCATTCAACAAATATTTATAAAAAGATAAAATTTTTATGAGGCAGTGTATGTAGTACAATGGAAAGGACAATAGATTCAGAGCTAGAGAACATCCTCCCTAACTCATTGAAGAAAAAAAAAGTGTTCCTCTTTCCTGATTTTTCCCTGTCTAAATATGCTATTTCCAGGAAGGCTTTCAAGTACAATGCACTATTTCCAAATATTTTTCTCACATAGATTAATGTGATCAATCCTTGCAGTACATAAAAAGAATAATAGTCTTAGTATCAGAAACCCTAGGTTTTATTCTTGGTACTAAACATTAGTTGGATGTTACTGTAGTCAACTGACTTAAAAACTAAATTTAGTTCCTTCATCTGGAAAAGGACAATTATAATTTTTACATTATCTGCTTCACAGGGTTGTTGTAATGAAACTACCTTAAAAGGCATAGAGATTGGACCTATGATTTTATTGATTTTGGGAACTCCCAGGGAAGAAAACTCCCTCTTGATATATCAATCCCTTCTTTGCAATGTATAATCCGACAGAGTTGCCTAGAATAAGGTGTGCAGTACAAATAAGATTAATGTTATTGGAAAATATTTTAAAATAAATAAAAATATAATAAAACAGAGATAATATTATATTTTAAAATTATTATGTGGCTTATGTGAATTCTCACTGGTGTGGCTCTCATTTCCATTTGGCCTAGAGCAGTGACTTGCCCAGGATCACACAGTAAGTAAGTGCAAGAAGTAGAACTCCAATCTAGGCTTTCCTGATTCCAAGGCCAACTCTCTGCTCATTATACCATGTTACTTCTCTCCTTAAAACACTATATAAGTACATTTTGGTTTGTTTATTTTGGAAGGCAAAGTAACCCCCAAACCAAGTACATAGTAGCTTCTTAATAAATACAATTTCAAATTAATTTTAAAAATAATTAAAACAGGGCAGGTAGGCAGCACAGTGAATAGAGCACTAGCTCTGAAATCAAGAAGATCTGAGTTCAAATCCAGCCTCAAACACTTAACTGGGTAACCCTAAGCAAGTCACTTAACCACAATCTCCTCCACATACATTAAAAAAAAGACTAAAAATATTAATAATGAAATCATCAAATTAGACATTGCTTATTGGTGATTGATTGAGGAAGAAAACACTTTTAGCTAGTAAGCAAGGGCAGGGAAGATCATAAGGGAATGGTGGAAAAGGTAAAAAACAGGGTTAGCTTCAAGGAGCATTTCACATGTAGGCATAAGCAATAAGAAATTTCTCTTACAACCAAAATGTAGGAAGAAGACATCATTCATGAATTAGGACAGTAAGCCCTCTATATGAATCTGGAAATGGAGACCTTCTTAAACTTAAAGACTATAGAAAGAAATCCAATAACAACTAGAGAGGGTTTTTCAGAAACCAGGGATAAATAATACTAAAGGGAAAGAATCCGAGGTAGTGATGTTTGTGTGCCTCAGGGAAGGAGGATAACGCTTAAAGCAGGAGTGGCTGTACCAGTAAGGATGACAAAGTGCTCAATTTAAAGAGTGGTTTTGAATACCAGCTCTCCCACTTATTCTTGCTTGGGTGACCTTGGACACATAACTTAACAATTTATACATCTATAGAATGGAAGGGTTGAACTCTGTGATTACTAAGGTCCATGGGAATCATAAATCTTATAATTCTGTGACTATAATGGACTATGACTAGAAAAAGAATGGTTTCAAGCTATGTCAGCACAATGAGCTGATGCCTTTTTATCTGATATCTGAGTCACACTTTATTGATTTAGGAACAGTCAACACTGTACCTATTAGCTCCTGAGCCTGGCTATGATTAACCAGACATTCAAGGTCCTCTGCAACATAGTACAACAAAACCCTTCTTGTTCTGTTTCATAGACTCCCCAACATATGCATTATGCTTCAAAAATACTGGACTGCTCACCATCCACCATCCCACCACCCTCAGACCCTCACATTTGTTCTACGTTGTCTTTTTCTCATTCTGGTGTCTTAAGCTAAAAAATTCTTATTCATGCTTTGCCACACAAGTTACATTTATGAAAAGAATCTTAAATTGGAAGATGGAGGACCCAGGTTTTAGTTCTGACACTATTTATTACCAAAATGACCAGGCCAGATGAAATCTGCCAGGTGATATCCTATAAGATACAAGGCAAATGCTTCTCCATGAAGCCTTCTTGATCCTTCCAGTCAATAACAATCCTTCTACTCAGGGTTCCTGACTCCCAGCTCAGGAGTCTCCCCAGTGCACCACCATGTCTTTCTACTCTCCGTTCTTCCTCCAGTTCTGGAGGAATTCCACTCCCATCACCCTCCAAGAATGGTGATTCTACCTTCGCCCCATACTCCATCACCAAACATAAGCCAAATAAACTGCTGCATGGTTTATCATACATAACACAGCCCTGTGCTGGAAATGGAGGTAGGAGCCATTAAAAGATCACAAGCAATCTAATGAGTTACATAATGGCTGCTTAATAATTCCCAGGGCTGAGACAAATTGCTAGAACACTGTTTCATTTGAGGTTGATTAAGTTAAAACCATGTGGCACAGTGCCCTTGACAAGGCCTATATGCCCTGCCTTTTCCCATTAGAACGTTAATATTAGAAAGCCTCCATGTTAGTGCCTAAGCTGAGAATTTAAGACACAATGGAAGGGAAAAGCTTGCTTAGACCCTGCAAGGGGAAGCCAATCTTTTTCTCTAATCTATTACCTGGCTTCTTGGATTCTTCAGGTTTCTTACCATAGAAGCCATAAATGACATAATTTTAGATCATATAATATAATCCTTTTCAAAGTAAAACTGAGCCCCAGAGAAGGAAAGTAACTTAAATTCAGGTCTTCTGCCTCCAGATTCAAAGTTCTCTGGATCACTGATGTTGTATCTCTCAACCCGGATGCCCATGGAGTGCACAGCTCTGTCCTTTATGCTGGAGAGAAAGAAAGAAAGGGAAAAATATGTTTCTAACAATCTATGGAGTTCCCAGAATTAAAGGAAATATCCAGACTTTATCTTCAGAGAGATAGGAAAGAATGATATAATTTGAAAAGAATATCGGCACAATAACCAGTGAAAAAGCATACGTGCACTGAAGTTCCTTTGCCCTGGAATCACCAGCTTCTAAGGATATCTATTAATATTGATGGTCTCCTAAAAAATTCATACCCCTATTTCAGAGCAATGCTTGGCATTCCATTTGGCCCCAGTCTCCACCTGGCTATTCACTCACCATGAGTAATCACCTATGGTCCTAGGTGGGGGCTCACTCAGGTAATGCTTTACACCCATGCAAATATACACTGCACACACACACACACACACACACACACTCACTCACTCACTTGATATAGTGGCCATTGTGGCAGAAAACATGTCCGAGCAGATGGGCTATTAGCCATTATCTAAAAGCAGCAATGAAAGTGGTTGGATGAATGGGCATTAATGGAGAGGCTGTTCTCAGGAAAGGTGTCAGTCATTGGTAGCAAAGGAAAACTGGTACAAGAGCCAAAGCAGAATAAGAGAAGGAGGTCAGAAAGAAGAGAAATTTTCCTGACAAAGAAACTAAAGGGATACACTAGAATATCTTAGTAAAATATCAAGAAGTCAAAAAATATATCCCTCACTAATTCAGACTACCTTAGAAAGGAAGATGAGACCTTCTCCATGAAAATTCTAAAGTGGTTAATGTTTTTTAAAAAATAGTTTTTATTACCTCCAAACACAGATAGCAAAACTGACTACTAATAGCATATATCCAAGTAGTAGTGGTCTTGCTGGGTCAGCTTTAATGAAGAACTAAGAACCCTTTGTAATTAGCAGTACCAGTGTGGATAAAACCTATACAGATACTCTTAATTGACATCTAAATTATTAAATTCTATTATGAAAAGATACTAAAATATGCAGGCAAATTAAAGGTTATGATCTCATAAATGTGGTCTGGGCCACAAGTGAGAGTGAAAGAACTGTTGGACAGCCCATGTTTTCCACTATGGTGCTCTCATGTGTCTAGAGAAATCAAGAAAAGGCTCCTAGTAAATTGGGCAGGTTCCCCCCCAGCAAACTTTAGGAGGGTGTGAAAAAGAGCCACATAAAATGGATAGACACAGATGGATTATAATCTGCATCGTTGGATGGAATATCCACACAGATATCAGATGAATCAAGATCTTCCAACTTCAAATCTAGCACCCTGCCCCATGCTACCTTTTTGCCTAACCCTGACCTAAATCAAGGATCTTGTCTATAGCATTAAGAACAAATATTGATCCAGCCTATGCTTAAACACCTGATTGTTTGTTTAAGTGGTCATTTCAATTTTGGACAGTCTGCAATGTCAGGAAATTTTTCTTTAGGTACTCCAATGGAAAATGTGAATTATCATTTGGCTGATTTATGCTTGATCCAATGCTTATGTACAATATATATTATATATGTACAACATATGTACAAGAAGATAAGGAAGAGAACATATAGAATTTATATAGAGTCTACCCTTCAGGATAACACAGTCTTGTTGGAGAGACATTGTATACATCAGAAGTTAACTATTCACATAAAACTATAGACACTGAAGTATCAAATAAGTAGTATGAACAGGGTAGGCTGGAACTAGTTTGAACTGGCTCACAGAGCTGATTGTTTAATTTTCAGTATGAACACATTCCTCAGAAACTGGCAAATGCTACAAAGCAGGGCATAATTTTACTGTTCTGTTGATTGTCTAGACTTAAGGAAATAATGGAAAAACATTAATAATGCAAATTAAGCTTAAAACTTTCATACTTTTTTTTCCAGAGAGAGCCGGTTATTAAACATTTGCCAGCTCACTACTGGGTACAATTAAAAAGTAATAACATTAAAGATTTCCAAGGAGAGATGAGGATGGGCTGGAAATATTAAAGAAGATTATACGGAAACAGTAGACCTTATGCTGGACTTAGAAGGATGGATTGGATTAGAGTGGGTAAGGGGGGAGAGGGAAGGCAGCCTGGGCATGGGAATAGTGTGAGTAAAGGCATCTGACCAAAGTCTGCATCCTTTTCTTGGGAGGGGGGAAGTAATCACCTCCCAGTTCAATGCACCATCAAACCACCCCTGCTATTTTCATTTGACTTCATTTAATGGGATTGTGGTTACATCAGGGTGGCCTGGTAGCAATTAACTTCTCATTTTAATAGCAAAAGGAGTTCCTACATTAGCAACATGCTCAACATGCCATTAGCTTCCCACATTACTGTCCCAACCATTGTCTGCACATTCAAACAGTGTGGCTGGCATTCTGCCTCTCACAGAGAGACTAGCTGGAGGGGACTGGCTAATGGCCAAGTGAGGACTGCTGGCTGGGGGCGGAAAACTTGCTGATAAACCCTCCTGGTCAGGGACAGGTTTGTCCATAAAGTCCAGGAAGTCCTCAAGGGGAGACACAAGGATCCCTTAGCTTCAATTCCCTGAATTTTTGTGGCAGCAGAATTGTTTTACTTTTCATGTATTCATATCCACTTGTATACTCTCATGCAAATGAACATATAATGATAATATATTTTTTTACTCTCAGGATCCAGACGTCTGTTGATGTTGGTATGCTTTCCAACAATACAGATCACATCATCTTTGCTATTTAGGAGATAGTCTTCTTGAGTTGCTGTGGCCAAAAACAAAAAGCAAAAAGCAAATAAACAAAAAGCAATTCATCTCCAGGTGGCCAGCTTTCTGAGGATGAATTTCTCCAAACACAGGCCATGCTGGACCTTGGCTAATAGACATCCTGAAAATTCTTCCCGCTTGTTGGGAGCTGTCAGACTTCATAGTCTGCTGCCACAACCTCCAAGGTCACCTCCATAAACATAAAGAAGCATTGGAATAGGACTTCAGTGAAGATAATGTATCATACAACATGAAATCCAATTGGTCTTTATAATTAGATATATTTTCAGGCAAGTCCCATTCATTTCATCATATGCCTTTTCCTCTGAAAGTTCAATTCCATATTTTTCCTTGGACTTGCACATGTTGCTGTTTTGATGACTGGACCCATGTTATCTGATGCAGGAAGGAAGGTCGAAGTTTTGAGTTTAGGCTGAGCTTCCCTCCTCCATATCTATTCTCCTAAGACTGCCTTAGATGGCAGATATCTTCCACTAACTTTTTTCCCCCAATTCTGACTTTTAGCGAGATTAGTTAAGCATCCAAGGTAAAGATGAATCGGAGAAAAATCCTCACTGTGAATTAACAGTATGATATTGAGTAAATAAGTAAGTAATCTAGTGCCTATGTCTCATATCCTTCTTCTATAAAAATAATTTGTTCACCCAAAGGCAGAAAACAAGGATCTCTTGATTACCTTCTGGCTACAAGATATTTAACTTTATGACTCTATGATCTCTACATGGGACCATATCATTTTGTATCCTCCACAAGACCAACTAAAAGAGTCTTGGAGATTACAGCCAAATTTCCTTAATAGGACAACTTACTGGCATGTAAGTGCAACAATACCCAAATAGAAAACACAAAAGAAAAGGATAAGGGGCACAAGTTAAATTATATCTAATGCTCTTGGGATGCAGAAGAACTTGAATGAAGTATTATAGCTTTAGTCACTTATATGTCTCCTTCTTTCACCTCACTGTCCCTATACGAAAACCCTTAGACCTTAAGCTTTGGGAAGACGGGGACTTTACCTGAATTGTCCTATACCTGTTGTGTCTATCTTGTGTATAAAAAATACTTAATAAATTTGTATTGAATTGAAAACCTCTACAAGATGCTGAGCCCTCTAAGCTTTCAATAAACATCTTAGACAAATGGATGCTGTATGTCAAGATCGATTCGAAAACTCTTTGATAATAGTTCATGCTGTTTTTAGGAAAGAGAATACTTAGACACAAAAAGACCCCAAAGTCCTAAGGTTTTTTCAACAGGATGGATACGAAGGATCTTTTGCTCTTTGAAAGCATTAGCAAGTCAGAAAGCAGCATCCAGTGGTTTGAAGGTCATAAAGGCAAAGAGAATTGTAAGAAATGGATGACCTTAGGATTCACTAAGAGGGCAAATGGAAAGTAATTCCTGATGGTCATCTATCTCCCAGCTTCCTTTTTAAAAAATTTAATTTAATTTGCAAGGCAACTGAAATTAAGTGACTTGCCCAGATTTGCACAGGTAGTAAGTATATGGGGCCAGATTAGAACTCTCCTAACTCCAGAGTTAGTGTTTTATCTACTGAACCACCTAGCGTCCCCTATTTCCCAGCTTCTTAAATTGTAGCTCATGATCCCATATGGAATCTCATAACTAAATATAGGAGTCACAAAATTTTGATCTATTGTCTGTAAATGTTTGATTTGTATATCTTTTATATATCTAGGATCACAAAAATTTCTCAGGTGAAAAGTGGTCATGAGAGGAAAAAGTTTAAGAAGCCTTGTTATATCTCACTAGAACTCCCAGCTCATCCAGTTATTATGAATTAGGGAATGGATGTGAAATACTAAGTAGGATAGGATTTTAGGGGCTCTCTTCCAAAAATTGGGAAAAGGTCAATATTGATTTAGAAGGAAGGAAGAAGAAATGGTCATTGACAAGAAACTTTGAGAAGAAAAGCCCCCACTGGTAACACTTCTACATGACTGTCTTGATGAGGTCTAAGTCAGAGAAGGATAGAGAAAATAGGATTGTTAGTTCAGCAGCAAGAGATACAAAGAGAAATTCCATTCAAAATAACTGTCAATGGTATAAAATATTTAGGAGTCTATCTGCCAAGGGAAAGTCAGGAACTATATGAACACAACTACAAAATACTTTTCACATCAACAAAGTCAGATCTAACCAACTGGAAAAATAACAAATGCTCATGGGTAGGCAGAGCTCATATAATAAAAATGACAATACTACCTAAATGAATCTACTTATTTAGTGCCATACCGAACTCCCAAGAAATTATTTTACAGATCTAGAAAAAATAATTTTAAAAAAGTTCATCTGAAAGAACAAAAGGTCAAGAATTTCAAGGGAATTAATGAAAAAAATGCAAATGAAGATGGCCTCACTGTGGCAGACCTAAAACCATATTATAAAGCAGTGGTCATGAAAACCATTTGGTATTGGCTAAGAAAGAGAATAGTCAATCAGTGGAATAGGTTAGGATCACAGGACAAAATAGTTGATGACTATAGTAATTTAGTGTTTGACAAACCCGAAAACCCCCAGCTTTTGGGATAAGAACTCACTATTTGACAAAAACTTCTGGGAAACCTGGAAATTAGTATAGTAGAAACTAGGCATTGACCCACACCTAATACCATATACCAAGATAAGGTCAAAATGGGTTCATGATTTAGACATAAAGAGAGATATTATAAGCAAATTAGAGGAACATGGGATAGTTTACCTCTCAGATCTGTGGAGAAGGAAGGAATTTATTACCAAAGAAGAAGTGAAACTCATAATTGAATACTAAATAGATAATTTTGATTATATTAAGCTAAAAAGTTTTTGTACAAACAAAACTAATGCAGACAAGATTAGAAGGGAAGCAATAAACTGGGGAAACATTTTTACATTTAAGGGTTCTGATAAAGGTCTCATTTCTAAAACATATAGAGAATTGACTCAAATTTATAAGAATTCAAGCCATTCTCCAATTGATAAATGGTCAAAGTATATGAATAGACAATTCTCAGATAAAGAAATTAAAACCATTTCCAATAATATGAAAAAGTACTCTAAATCACTATTGATCAAAGAAATACAAATTAAGATAACTCTGAGATACCACTACACACCTCTTAGATTGGCTAAGATGACTGGAAAAAGATAATGATGAATCTTGGAGGGGATGTGGGAAAACTGGGACACTGATGCATTGTTGGTAGAATTGTGAATGGATTCAGCCATTCTGGAGAACAATTGAAACTATGTCCAAAAAGCTATCAAACTGTGCATACCCTTTGACCCAGCAGTGTTACTACTGGGCTTATACCCCAAAGAGATCTTAAAGGAGGAAAAGGGACACATATGTGCAAAAATGTTTGTGGCAGCCCTTTTTGTAGTGGTAAGCACCTGGAAACTGAATGATGCCCATCAATTGGAGAATGGCTGAATAGATTGTGGTATATGAATATTATGGAATATTATTGTTCTGTAAAAAACAATCAGCAGGATGATTTTAGAGAGGCCTGGAGAGACCTACATGAACTGATGCTAAGTGAAATGAGCAGAACCAGGTGATCATTATACATGGCAACAACAAGATTATACAATGATCAATTCTGATGGACATTACTCTTTCCAACAATGAGATGATCCAGGCCAGTTCCAACGATCTAGTGATCTACACCCAGAGAGAGGACTGTGGGAACTGAGTGTGGATCACAACATAATGTTCTCACTCTTTTTGTTGTTGTTTGCTTGCATTTTTTCTTATTCATTTTCTTTCCTTTTTGATCTGCTTTTTCTTGTACAGCAAAATAATTATATAAATATGTTTATACATATTGGATTTAACATGTATTTTAACATGCTTACATGGATGACTTGCCATCTAGGAGAGAGGGAAGGGGGAAGAAGGGGAAAATTTGGAACATAAGTTTATTCAAGGTCAATGTTGAAAAATTATCTGTGCATATGTTTTAAAAATAAAAAGCTTTTAAAAAAAGAATGAAGGATAAACAACAATCGATCCCAATATATGTAAAATAGAAAAGTTTGTTTAATAAAATAATTTTGAATTCTAAAAGAAAAAAGAAAAAATAGGATTGTTGCTTAACTTCCCACTTCACTAAAAGACTCAAGACTTTCAAAACAATCAAAGGTAAATATAAATCTTTCCATCATATCTGTCTCTTGCATAGGTAGACATCTATAAAATACTTCCAGAGAACAAGAAAGTCATTTTTTCTGAGTTTCTCTTGCATAATGGAAGTGGGCTCACTAAAGAATGTTAGCATGTTTAGTACTAGTACACCAAGAAGTAAGACTATGAAATTGCAGTCTGCAAAGCTCAAGGGAAAGAATATTGACTTTGAAATCAAGAGGACCTTGGATCAAACCTTGCTTCTCATGCTTTTCAAATGGATAGCCTTGGGAAGTGGCAACTCCACATGCTTAAGTTTCCTTATCTATAAAATAAGGTTTGGGGACTAGATGTTCTCAGTTTCCTCTCAGCTCTAGTTCTATGATACTAAATTAACCAAGTTTGGTTTTAACCTTTCATTTTTCCTTCTGTAGCTTTTCCTTCCAAATGTTCTTGTAACTCCTAACCTATATTTCACTCTTGCTTTCTGTCAGCTATCAGTATGAGGAAATAAGCTGATAATTAAATGTTAGGCCTTTAAGCATATGAAGATGAAAATTATAAAGTAAAAGAGCCTTCAAGATCTAAAGGAGTAATGGCACAACAATAAAATCACAAATTATAGGCTTGACACTCTGCCCAGATTCTCCCAAATGATATTATGTAAGTAACTATATTAATGTACTTTACCTTATATGAGTCAGATGTACATAATCCCCATTTAGTTGTCTTGAATTTCTTAAATACATATGCTTAAATTCTAAGATATTCTTAAATATATATCCTTGGGGAATATAAGAAAACTGTTGTATGATTGTTATACTATAATTTGTTAAGCTTTGGTTTAAATTGTTCATGGTGGGAAGAGGAGTAAATCCTCTTTAATGAGCAAGGAATGAGCTCAAATTAAGATCAACAAAAGTACTAATAGATCTTTTACTTAGAATAGCTAAAGGTCAATGTTAGGAGGACTTAATTGAGGTCTATGATACAAATTTAATCCAGTTTCTTGCTGGTCTATTTTTAATTAATTAATTTAATGTTTTTCCCCAGTTGCATTCAAAACATATTTTTTACATTTGTTTTTAAAACTTTGAGTTCCAAATTCTCTTCCTTATCCCCACTCCCAGACTTTATTAAGAAAGCACATGTGAAGATATGCAAAACATTTCCATAAAAATCTTGTTGTGAAAGAAAACATAGATCTCCCATCCTTAAAAAAAAAAAAAGCTTAAAAAAGAGAGAATATACTACAATCTATATTCAGACACAATCAGTTCTTTCTCTGCATATGAACAGGATTTTTCATCATAATTTCTTCAGTGTAGTTCTTTTCTTTTTAAAAAAAAAATTCTTTTGGGATTCATGTCTAGTAGTGGTATTGTTAGGTCAAAGAATAAGCATGATTTTATAGTCCTTTGAGCATAAATCATATCTTTTGATCATTTGTCAATTGGGGCATGGCTCTTATTTTTTATAAATTTGACTCAGTTCCCTCTGTGTTTGAGAAGTCAGAGAAATTTGTTTTAAAATGTTTTTTACAATTACTAATATTAACTATATTTCCCACTGCCAATTTATTCTATTCTCTCCTTTCACCCTGTCCCTCCTCAAAGATGCTTTGCTATTGACCACTCCCTTCCCCAATATGATCTCTCTTCTATCATCCTTCCCCCTTCCCATATCCCCTTCCCTTCCTACTTTCCTACAGGGTAAGATAGATTTCTATACCCATATTGCACATATATGTTATTTCCTGTTTGAGACAATTCTGATGAGAGTAAGGTACACTCAGTTACCCTCTTGTCCCCTTCTTCCCCTCCTGGTAAAAGATTTTACTTGACTCTTTTTATGGCAGATAATTTACATATGATATAAACTTTACAAATAGTAGCTTCAAATGCAGGGGAGGGAGTGAATAACATAAAAGTATAGTTTACAGAGTACTCTTTTATTTATTGGAAGAAGACTATTAAGAAATTTTATATTGCAGGCTTTAACACGTTATGTATTTGTATTTTTAGACTTGGTGACATTTGAAATACCATAAGTAAAGCTAAAGAATTTCCTTAAAGTAGGAAAAAAATATTCCTCAAAAACTTTATGTATTTGGGCAGAGACTGATGAGTATTTGTCTTTATATTTCTCTAAATCTTGTTTCAGCTAGTGTATTTTTCCTTAGGCATATTTACCGAGTAACTTAGAACTTATATTGTTAATTTAATGGCCTTTTTTAATGGGACAACTTATATTCTTTTATCTATCCTTAAAGAAATTCTAATCATTCTTTCTTTTTTACCAAATCCAAGGCACAATTCTTTATCTGACAATAGCATCGACAACATTCCCAAACTACAAACATAATCATTAGAAACACTAATGTAGGATTGCTAAGCCCTTTTCAAGGCTGGTCATCTACCTTCCCCCAACTCTCACCTGTGACTCCAAGAAGCTGTAGCTGCCCAGTAGCTGCACCCAGGTTAAACTAACTACCTCAGCAGATGAGACTGACCTCCCAAACCCAAACCTTAAAGTAATGGATATTACAAATGGTCACAGCCAATCAAGGTATCCTAGTCAGCTCATCTTCAAAAGTCAAGACAATGGTCAGAGGCCAAATAATCTACCTTTTTCATTTTAAAAATGAGGCAATTGAGGCCCAGGGAGAAATGAATTGTCTAAGATCACACAAGTTGTAGGATTGTTTAGATTTGGAGATAGAAAAAGATTTTATAGATTATCTAGTTCAACCTCTTTATTTAGTGAATGATTTGCTAGAGTGATTTATCCCATAACTGATAACAACAGTGTCAAAATTTTAACCAAGGTACTCTGACTCCAGAGCCAGTGTTCTTTCCCCTAAACCACAGATCCAATGGCTCCGAAGTTATCACCCTTATGCAGAAAAAGGTCAGGAAAATGAGCTTTCTTCTGAGAAATGTGCCCTCTATTGATCTCTGGAGACCTCTCAGCACAGGTGAGCTCAACCTTGAGTCTTCTTTGAAATCACAGAAACATTTAAGAAAAATCCAAAGATGGCTCAGGTTCCAGAGGGATACCATGTTTGATAATCCATTAAATTGCCCCCGTGACTAAGAGGAAATCTCTGTCTTTTTCCTTCTCTTCCAAGCATACAACCTTAGATATAAATTTGCTGATATAGCAAATTCCAAGGAACTGTCCAAACTCTTTGTTCATACAGACACTTGTTGTGAAAATATTACTTGGGGAAAGTAGATGGACAGTCACTTGGAGGTTTGTTCACACATATTCAGGTGACAACAGAACTCACAGTGCATCAATACAAGAGAAAGAGGTTTAAGCTCCTCCAAACACAATCATCCAAGTTCAGAGAAAAGACAACACTGTGAGGCGACTATCTCACCTTATTTATCTTAGAATAGGTTGTTCCTCACATGGGCAAGGATACCCAGTTTGATACTGGTGAGGATATGCAAGGTGAAGATACACAGGAAGATACTGCAGTCAGAAGTATCTTCCCACTACCCGAGATTTTACCATAAGACTAATTTCTATCAATTAAGATACTGAAAGGTGCTAAAATATAAATAAGTGATACTTTAAGTTACGGTGGTCTTTGACATGCTGTCATGCATAAATTTGTAAGACTGGCTTCTGACATCTATCAGAACCCTAAGGAAATAGTTGATAGAACAGATATATTATGATTATGGTGTTGAAATATTGGCAACATGATTATCTGGGGTAGAAAGCAAAGACCAATTTCATCTGCTTTGCTGTTTAGCAAAAATCTAGACTGACCATATGCTGCCTCCCTCCCTTTGCCATCTGGGCTTTTGACCAACACTCATTCCTGATTCTTTGAAGTTATGGGAAACATCAAGGACCTTTGTTGCTAATATTTATTTCTGAGGCAGGCAGAATAGAGACTTCTGGGCCCTGGGCTATACCACTCCCTCTCTCTCCTCTCTAGGAGTCACCATAGACAGTGACTTTGAAACTGCTGGATGGAAGAGAATAGAGCTTAACTTTCCTTAGAGAGACAGTCCTCTCCCTGCAGAGTAAAGGAATTGTCAGCTAATTAGCCAATTAGATGACCTCCTCCCCTTTCCCAGAGCATATAGTAATTACTTTAAGGAAGTGAATAAAGGGGATATGACTTCAGAAAGGACAGATTTGGCGATCTGCCCCAAGAGAAGAGACAACTGTCAATTCTGAAGGGCCTGAGATCCAGACCTGCACCACATCTGTCCACAGGGAAAGAGACTTAGGGCATCCACCAACCTACCCCCCAATCCAGAACAAGTAGCTTGAGGTACAGTTATGTGAGAAAGCCCACACCCTCTGGTACTCCCCACCAAAAGCCTTTCTTCCTGAGCAGGGTGTTTGTTCCTCAGCAAACTATCAGATAATCTAATCAGAACTACACTCTGCCATGCTCCATCTGCAGAAATGATGATGAAGAGAAAATAAAACTGTGATTTACATTTTTGTCTGGTTTCTAGAGCTCTGAGTTTAAGTTGCATGTTAATTGGGGAAAGGACTGAAGCGCATTGCTTCTGAAACTGGGGGAGAATATAGATTTCTTTCTTTCTGAGAGAGAATGGGGGCCCCGCTTGAAATGAGTCATCAGCAGCAGAACATGGGTGATTTGGGGATTGCTGGGAGGGCCGGGAGCCATAATTGAGAGTGTCCAAATATATCTGGAAGTTTCCTGCAAGGTTAGCAGAGAGATCAGCAGGAAGGCCAGGAGACAGCAACGCAGCAACCAAGCAGGCAGCAGCAGGGATCTTCGGGAATCCTCGAGACACATGTACCCACTTCCCTATTCTTTACCCCCAGGACCATATTTTTCCTCCATTCAAGTCCCTTCCTCCTCTACCCTGCCCTCCAAATCTTACTCATCCTTCAAGGCTCAAATCAAGCCCTGCGTCTTAGTAAATCAGTTCCTGAAGTCTGAACAACCCAACTCCATCCTTAAACAAGCTCCTCTGTCAAATCCTAAAACAAGAGGTCTGAAATCATGGACAATTGGGATTTCTGTCCTTGCTCTTTAAACACCTTGTATTTCTCTTAGACTATAACTTTCATGAAGGCATAGAATTATCTTATTCAACTTTTTAGCATCTAGTACTATAAAACTCACGCAATGGGGATTTAATGAATATGGAGACAGAAGGGAAGAAGGGAGGAACACTGAATTACAAGGACACCGTGATAAGAGCGGGCTAATAAAGGGTCATTAGCTCAGAAGCTAGCAAGAAAGTCAGGGTCACAAGGAAAGAACAACAACTAATCCAGTTCAGAACTAGAAGCTAAATCCTAGTGATCCTGTGATAGAGAGAGCCATCTACACCCAGAGAAAGGGCTGTGGAAACTGAGAGGGGATCTCAACATAGCATCTTCACTCTTTTTGTTGTAGTTTGCTTGCATTTTTGTTTTCTTTTTCAACTTTTTTCCTTTTTGATCCGATTTTTCTTGCACAGCAAGATAATTGTGGAAATATATATAAAAGAATAGCACATGTTTAACATATATAGGATTACATGCCATTTAGGAGAAGGGTGGGAGGAAGGAGGGGGGAACATTGGAAGCCAAGGTTTTGCAAGGATCAATGTTGAGAAATTATCCATGCATATGTTTTGAAAATAAAAAGCTTTAATAAAAAATATTTAAAAAGAACTAGAGGCTAGCTAGTTTTTCTTTAATAAGATCAATAATAATAAAAATAATAGTATTTACATTGTAATTTAAAATCTGCAAAGCATCTTATTAATATTATTTCATTTTACCCCCATAACAACTTTGGAAAATAGGTGTTATTTCACTCACCTGGGATGACTTTGACATCTTTGAAACTGGACCCAGCTTGAAGGGCTCAACAACACCTGCATTAGTTGCTTTTGTGGCCATTGAAACAAGTTGTGGTCATCTGCTCATTCCCTTGGGAGAAGTCATCATATGCTTGGAGAAGACATCCCCCTAACTCACCAGGAGATTTGAGAACTATGTTACTCATCTGCTGAGGTGGTTTAAACCTGGGTGCAGCTACTGAGCAGGCTACAGCTTCTTGGAGTCACAGGCGAGAGTTGGGGAAAGGTAGATGACCAGCCTTGAAAAGGACTCAGCAATCCTACATACCAGAGGTGTTAATCTTCCTTGACTATATATATGTTTATGTTCCTCCTATGGACCTCATTTTCCTCATTCATAAAATAAGAAGGGCAGAACAGGTGAGCTCTAGAGACAACTAGATGGTACAACAGATAATGGAGTCTGAAGACCTGAGTTCAAACCCAGCCTCAGACAGTAATTGTCTGAGCTTCCTCAACTGTAAGATAGAGAGAATACTAGCATCTGTCTCTCAAGGGTGTTATGAGAATTAAAGGAAATAATATTGTAAGGGTAGTCACCCAGTAAATGCTGATTTACTTCCTTCTTTTCTCTAAAGTGTCTTCCACTATAAATCTATCAACCTGCCAATCTGAAAACAAATTCAAGCTGATACCCTGCTCCTAGGCAATACATGTTCATTTTAATTAAAAAAAAAAAAAAAACCTTCTAAAAGTGGACATTTAAGTCACTTAGTATGGCAGAGTAGTGAAGGAAATATTTTGGCATAGTGGGTTCAAGAACAGCCTTGAATAGAGAACCCAAAGAGTGTACACATAATTACAGCTGTCAGTTTATGAAAAAAGGTCAATGACAATGACAAGGTCACTTCTCCAGATGAAGCAATTAGTCCAGAGATTCACTCTTCTCTCTTCTATAACAATCTAGCTCCAACCCACCCACCTTTCTAGGTTGAATTCACCTTATTTTTCCTTATATAATTCGAGTTACAGACAAATTTACCTCATTGCTGCTCCCCATTCCCATCATTGCCTCTACCTTGCTCTCCTCAACTCTGCCTCTTGGAATGCTTAAGTCCCTATATGGTTCAGTTTAAATATCACATATTTCAAGGGACTTTTCTTATAATAATTCAAATTTCTTATTCATATTATTTTTTTTAATTTTATAGCTTTTTAATTTTCAAAATTTATGCAAAGATAGTTTTCAACATTTAACTTTTGCAAAACCTTGTGTTCCAAATTTTTCTCCCTCCCCTTTATCCTCCCTCCCCTAGACAGCAAGCAATCCAATATAGGTTAAACATGTGTAATTCTTCTACACATATTTCCACAATTATCATGCTGCACAAGAAAAATAAGATCAAAAAAATGAGAAAGAATA
The DNA here is from genome assembly GCF_902635505.1 of Sarcophilus harrisii. Classification (NCBI taxonomy): domain Eukaryota; kingdom Metazoa; phylum Chordata; class Mammalia; order Dasyuromorphia; family Dasyuridae; genus Sarcophilus; species Sarcophilus harrisii. The sequence continues at coordinate 513,865,373 of NC_045427.1, read as the reverse complement.
AAACAAAGAAAAAACAACAACAAAAGTGGAAATATTATGTTGTGATCCACACTCAGTCCCCATAGTCTTCTCTCTGGATGCAGATGGCTCTCTCCATCACAGCCTATTGGAATTGATCTGAATCATCTCATTGTTGAAAAGAACCACATCCATAAGAATTGATCGTCACAGAATTTTGTTGTTGTGTATAATGTTTTCTTGGTTCTACTCACCTCACTTAACATCAGTTCATCTAAGTCTCTCCAGGTCTTTCTGAAATCATCCTGCTGTTCATTTCTTATAGAATAATAATATTCCATAACATTCATATACCATAAATTATTCAGCCATTCCCCACTGATAGGTATCTAATCAAATCCAATTTGCCACTACAAAAAAGGCTGCTACAAACATTTTGCCCATTTTTTATGATCTCTTTGGGATACAGACCCAGTAGAGACACTGCTGGATTAAAGGGTATGCATAGTTTGACAGTTATAGTTCCAAATTGCTCTCCAGAATGATTGAATCAGTTCACAACTCCACCAACAATGTATTAGTGCTGCAGTTTTCCCATATCTCCTATCATTTTAGCCAATCTGAGAGGTATGAAGTGGTACCTCAGAGTTGTCTTAATTTACATTTCTCTAACCAATAGTGATTTAAAGAATTTTTATATGACTAGAAATGGCTTTAATATCTTTGTCTGAAACTTGCTCTTCATATCATTTGACCATTTATCAATTGGAGAATGGCTGGAATTCTTAGAAATTTGAGTCAATTCCTTATATATATTAAAAATAAGGCTTTTATAGAAACCCTTGGATGTAAAAATTTTTCCCCATTTTTCTGCTTCCCTTCTACACTTTATTGCAATGGTTTTGTTTGTTAAAACAAAAACAAAAAACCTTTTTAAGTTAACATAATCAAAAGTATCCATTCATGTTCTCTAATTCTTCTTTGGTCATAAATTCCTTCTTTCTCCACACATCTGAAAGGTAGACTATCCCTTGTTTTGATTTGCTTATAGCATCACCCTTTATGTCTAAATCATGAATAATTTCAACCTTATTTGTTAAAGGGTGTTAGATGTTGGTCACTGCTAGTTTCTGCAATATGATTTTCCAGTTTTCTGAGTAATTTTTGTCAAATTATGAGTTCTCATTCCAGAAACTGAAGTCTTTGGGTTTATCAAACACTAGACTACTATAGTCATTGACTATTATGTCTTGTGAACCAAACCTATTCAGTGATCCACTATATTTCTTAGCCAATACCAAATGGTTGTGATGACTGCTATTTTATAATATAGTTTTAGATCTGGCACAGCTAAATCACCTTCATTTGCATTTTTTTCATTAATTCTCTTGAAATTCTTGACCTTTTGTTCTTCCAGATGAATTTTGATATTATATTCTCTAGTTCTTTAAAATCTTGGCAATTTGATTGGTATGGCACTGAATAAGTAGATTAATTTAGGTAGAATTATCATTTTTTATTATATTAGCTTGGCCTCCCATGAGCACTTGATATTCTTCCACTTGTTTAGATCTAACTATTTGTGTGAAAAGTATTTTGAAATTGTGTTTATATAGTTCCTGGCTTTGTTTTGGCAGGGAATCTCTCAAATATTTTGTTATCTACAGATATTTTTAATGTAATTTCTCTTTCTATCACTTGCTGCTGGACTTTGTTAGTAACATATATAAATACTAATAACTTACATGCATCTATTTTTATATCCAGCAATTTTGTAAAGTTGTTAATTATTTCTAGAACTTTTTTAGTTGATTCTCTAGGATTCTCTATCAGGGTCATCAAACTATGACCTGCGGGCCAGATGCGGCAGCTGAGGACGTTTATCCCCCTGACCCAGGGCTATGAAGTTTCTTTATTTAAAGGCCCAGAAAACAAAGTTTTTGTTTTTACTATAGTCCGGCCCTCCAACAGTCTGAGGGACAGTGAACTGGCCCCCTATTTTAAAAGTTTGAGGACCCCTGCGAGACGTCTAAGTATACTATCATATCATCTGCAAAGAATGATTATTTTGCTTCTTCATTACTTACTTTTATTCTCAAGAGACCTTTCTTGATTCTACCATTTATTAAGTTTCTTACTCTTTCATGTTACTTTATAATTTTGTTATGCATATTTTATATTTCCAACTCTTTGAGAATGTTGTTTCTGTCCATTAAAATATAAATTTATTTAGAACAGAGATATCATTTTTGTTTTTGAATTTTCAGAACCTATGAAAAGAAGTTTTTTCTTATATTTTTCGAATGTGCCTCTTTGCGATCATCATTTTGAAAAAGATCCTAGGACACTGGTGCCTATTCCAGCTCAGACATTGCCTAGCTATGTGATCCTGAGAAAATCACTTTTTAAAAAAATAACTTTTTATTTTCAAAACACATGCAAAGACAGTTTTCAACATTCATCCTTGCAAAACCTTGTGTCCCAAATTTTCCTCCCTCACTTCTCCCACCCTCTCCCCTCGACAGCAAGTAATCTAAACATGTGTAATTCTTCTATACATATTTCCACATTTATCATGCTACACACACAAAAAAAATCAGATCTAAAAGGGAAAAAAAAGGATGAAAACAAAAAGCAAGCAAATAACAACAAAAAACACTAAGTCCTCACAGTCCTCTCTCTGGGGGCAGATGGCTCTCTTTATCACAAGATCATTGGAACTGGCCTGAATCATCTCATTGTTGAAGAGAGCCACATCCATGCTGTTTACATTTTCTTGGTTCTGCTCACTTCACTCATCATCAGCTCATGTAGGTCTCTCCAAACCTCTCTGAAGTCATCCTGCTGATTCTTTCTTACAGAACAATAATATTCCATAGCATTCATATACCATAACTTATTCAGCCATTCTCCATGATGGGCATCCACTCAGTTTCCATTTCCTTCCTGGGCGAGTCACTTAACTGCTATTTGACTCAGTTCCCTCATTTGTAAAATGGGGATAATAATAGAACCTATAACTCAAGTTGTTGTGAGAATTAAATGAGATATTTGCAAAACATTTGGCACAGGACCTGGCACATAGTAGCCACCATATAAATTTTAGTGATGATAATGCTAATTTTTTTTTGCTTCACCTTGTTCCAGACTCCAACTTTTTCTTCTCTTCTGCCTCACTGCTCTCTATATATTTTACCTTTCTCCATTAGAATATAAACTCTTTGAGGGCAGAGGCTTGCTTATATTTGTAACCTTACCATTTATAATTGAGTTACATGTGTCTGGAACATAGTAAGTGATAAGAAAAACAAACAAAATTCTCTCTCTCTCTTTCTCTCTCTCCTTTTCTCTCTCTCTCTTACTCTCTCTTTCTCTCTTCTCTCTCTCCATATATATGTGTGTGTGTGTGTGTGTGTGTAAACATATATATGGATACAGATATATAGTACATATATACATATATCCTATATAAATATATTTATAAAATATGTATACACATATATATATATTTATTGCAAATGTTTATGTGTATATGCTTAACACTAGGGATACATAAGGAGACAAAAGATAGTTCTTACCCTCAAGGAGCTTACATTATAATGGGGGAGACAATATGAAAACAAATGTCTACCAAGCAAGCCGAAGAAGAAATAATAAACAGAGGGAGGGTATTCAAATGGAGTGTTTGAGGCTGAATTTGAACTCAAGGCTCCCTCAGCCCAGGTCTGGCGCTCTACCTAATGGGATGCCTAGATGCTCCACATAGCATAATATAAACTTGCTCTCCTTTTTCTCTTCCTATCTCCCTTGCCCTCTCGGTCTGCCCCAGCCCCCAATAATTTCTCCCCTCTCTTCCTTGAAGGTCACTTTGATGCTCAGTCTCCTAGTGTATTAAATGGGGACAAAATGTTTGTAGGGAAGCTTGAAGCTTATAAGTCTAGGTGTTAATCACTGCAGTTGCATAAGGAAGGCAGGAATTTAGAATTAAAAGATTCACGTGAAAGGAAAAGCTGGCCCCTGTTTCTATTTAGAGCTCTTCATTCTTATCTTATTTGCATGGAAGATCTAAAGGATCTTATGGCATTGGGAAAGTTTGGAGGGCCCCAAACCTAGGTAATTATCAGCTGGAAATGGCCCCTAAAAATGATTCTTAAAGGGGCACAGATTGCAGTCCACAGGGGACACGCTAATTCTAAACCAGAAAGCAGTTGAGAGCAGAGACTGTTATTGCTAGTAAGCAAGAAGTAGAATCTAGGACCCGTTAATTTAATTTAATCTCTTCCAACATTTGTCATTTTCCTTTTCTGTCACATTAGCCAATCTGAGAGGTGTGAGATGGCACCTCAGAATTGTTTTCATTTGCATTTCCCTAATCAATAGTCAGTTAGAGCATTTTTTCATATGACTAGAGATAGTGTTGATTTCTTCTTATGAAAAATGCCTACTCATATCCTATGAACATTTATCAATTAGGGAATGACTTGTACACAAAAAATTGACTTAGTTCTCTATATATTTGAGAAATAAGGTCTTTATCAGAGAAACTTGTTATACAATTTTCCCCAGTTTCCTGCTTTCCTTCTAATCTTGGTTATACTAGTTATATTTATGCAGAAAATCTTTTTAATTTAATGTAATCATAATTATAATTTTAAATTCCATAATGCTTTCTGTCTCTTCTTTGGTCATAAATTCTTCCCTCATCCATAGATTTAAAAGACAAAATTTTCTATGTTCCTTCAATTGTTTATGATTTTACACTTGCTAAATCATGCATTCATTTTCACCCTAACTTAGAATATGGAATGACATGTTGGTCCATGTCTAGTATCTGCCAAAATGCTTTTCAATTTGCAGAACATTTTTTCATTATTCTGGAATATTGAGTTCTTATTCCAAAAGCTTGGTTTTGGGGGTTTGTCAAATACTAGATTGCTATGGTTATTTACTGATTCATCATTCTATTTCTTAGTAACACTTTGTTTTGATGATTTACACTTTATAATACTGTTTTGAAATTCAGTACTGCTAAATCACCTTCCTTTCCTTTTCATTTTTTTTCACTGATTCCCTTGATATTCTTGATCTTCTGTTCTTCCAGATCAATTTTGTTATTATTTTTTCTAGGTCTATAAAATAATTCTTTGGTAATTTGATTGATATGACACTGAATTAAATAAATTGATTGGGATACAATTGCCATTTTCATTATATTGGCTCAGCCTACCCATGAACCAATAATATGTCCCCAGTTGTTAAAAACTGATTTAATTTGTGTTTCATATTTGTATTCATACAATTCCTGGGTTTGTCTTGGAAGGTGGATTTCTCAGAATTTTATACTAGCTACAGTTATTTTAAATGGAATTTCTCTTTCTATCTCTTCCTGCTGGGTTACATTGGTGGTTTAAAAATGCTAATGAGTTATGTGCGTTTATTTTTATATTCAGCAACTTTGCTAAAGTTGTTAATTATTTCAAGTAGTTTTTTAGTTGATCCTCTATAATTCTTTAAGTGTACCATGATATTATCTGCAAAGAGTGATAGTTTTGTTTTCTTATTGCCTAATTCCTTCATTTTTTTTTCTTCTCTTAGTGCCAAAGCTAACATTTCTAATACATTACTGAATAATAGTGATTACAATTGATATCTTTGCTTTACTATTCATCTTACTGGGAAAGCTTTCAGCTTTTCCCATCACATATAATGCTTACTGATGGTGTTAGATAGATACTATTTATCATTTTTAAGAAAAGTTCCATTTGCTTCTATGCTTTGTAGAGTTTTCAGTTGGAATTAGTATTGTATTTTGTCAAAAGTTTTTGGAATTTGGAATAATTATATGATTTTTGTTGGTTTTGTTATTGTCATAGTCAATTAGGCTGATAGTTTTTCTTATATTAAATTAGCCCTACATTCCTAGTATAAATGCCTGCAGGTCTTAATAGATGATTTTTGTAATCTCCTTACTAGTATTTAACATTTTTGCATCAATATTTATTAGGGAAATTGATTAATATTTTTGGGTTTTTGTTTTTGTTTTTCCTGTTTTGAGGATCAGCATCATAATTCTGTCATAAGAGGAATTTGGTAGGATTCCTTTACTGATTTTTCCAAATAGTTTATATAATTTTTCCCTAAATATTTGGTAGATTTGACTTGTGAATTTATCTGGTCCAAGTGATTTCTTCTTTGGGAGACGATTTATGATTTGTTCAATTTCTTTTTCTAAGATTGAGTTATTTATTATATTCTCTCTACTGTTACTCTGAGCAATTTACATTTTTGTAAATATTTATCCATTTCATTTAGATGTTACATTTTGGGCCTATAATTGGGAAAAATAACTCCTAATTGTTCACATTTCATTTTCATCAGTATGCAAATGCCCCCTTTTCATTTCTCATATTTGTAATTTGGTTTTCTTTCTTTTTAAAGATCAAATTCATCAACAGTTTGTCTTTTTTTTTTTCATGAAAGCAGCCCGAGTTTTATTCATTAGTTCAATGGTTTTCTTACTTTCAATTTTATTAACTTTCCATTGATTTTCAGGATTTCAAATTTGGTATTTACAGATTTTTCATTTTTTTCTTAGTTTTTCTTTTTAGTTGCATTCCCAATTCATCAATCTGCTCTTTATTTTATTGATGTGCTTAGAGATATAAATTTTTCCCTAAGTATTGCTTTGGTTTCATTTCATAAATTTTGGCAGGTTGTTTCATTGTTGTCATTCTCTTGTATGAAATTATTTATTTCTTTGATTTGTTATTTGACCCACTCATTTATTCAAGCCCAATCACCACTCCAATGTAAGAAAGCTTTCATGATGATCTCTTAAGTTGATTTGGACTGGAAAATTGTTTCAACCTGACCTTTTCTTGGTTCTGCTACTCCAGGATTAGATTTGAGAAATTATTTTAAAGTTGTTTGGGGAGATTTCAAATGACTTCTTTCCTCTATTCCACCATTTTGGCTTTGTCTCCAAGTCTATTATTTTTTGAGGGGTTGTTTTTTGACTGTTGTTTCCCATGCCTGAAATATTCTTCCTTCTTATCTCTTCTCCTGCTTTCTTTGGTTTCCTTCAGGTCTCAGATAAAATCCTGTTTTCAGAGAGAAGTCTTTCCCAACCCACCATTAATAATAATGCCTTCTCTCTAAAAATTATCTCCAATTTATCCTGTATAAAATTTGTTGTACTTAGTTGTTTGTAGGTTGTGTCCTACATGAGATCATGAGCTACTTGAGAATAGGGACTTTTTTTGTCCTACTTTGTATCCCAGCACTTAGAACAGTGTTTTGGCCTATAGAAGGTGCTTAATAAATATTTATTGATTTGAGTTGACTGAAAGGGAAGTCTTAAACACATACAAACTCATTAGTTCCATAGTGAAGCTAAGGAGAGCTGAACATTTTTTACTAGATTAAAAAGTCGATAGAGACATGAAAATAATACAAAGAAGTCAATTGCAAGCAGCACAAAATTGAGTGTTAAAGACTCAAAATGACTATAGTAATCTAAACCCAAAGACTTGTGTTTCTGGAATAAGAAATCACTATTTGAAAAAAAAAATGATGAGAAAATTTGGAAAATAGTATGGCAGAAACTAGGCAGGGACCAACACCTAACACCCTATCTATCAAGATAACATCAAAATGGCTTCATGATTTAGACATAAAAAGATATAAACAAACCAAAACACGGGATAGTCTACCTCTCAGATCTGTGGAGAAGGAAGGAATATATAGCCAAAGAAGAACAAGAAAACATTATAAATGCAAAATGGATAATTCTGAGTATATTAAATAAAAAGCTTTTGTACAAACAAAACCAATGCAGCCAAGATTGGAAGGGAAGCAGAAAAATGGGGGGGGGGGGAGGGAAATTACATCCAGGGTTTCTGATAAAGGCCTCATTCTAAAATATATAGAGAACTGACTCAAATTTATAAGATTACAAGCCATTCTCCAATTGATAAAAGGTCAAAACAATTTTCAGATGAAGAAATTAAAGCTATTTCTAGTCATATGAAAAGATGCTCTTAATCACTATTGATTAAAGAAATGTCAATTAAGACAACTCTGAGATACCACTTCATACATCTCAGATTGGTTATAATGACAAAAGAGATAATGATAAATATTGGAGGGGAATATGGGAAAACTGGAACAGTGATACATTGTTGGTGGAGTTGTGAACTGATTCAACCGCTCTGGGGAACAATTTGGAACTCTGCTCCATGGGCTATCAAACTGAACATATCATTTGATCCAGTAGGATCTTTCCTGTGCCTGTATTCCAAAGACATAAAAAAAACAGGTGCAAAAATGTTTGTGGCATCCCTTTTTGTAGTGGCAATGAATTGGAAACTGAGTGGATGCCCATTAGTTAGGGAATGGCTAAATAAATTATGGTATATGAATATTATGGAATATTATCGTTCTATAAGAAATGACCAGCAGGAAGATTTCAGAAAGGCCTGGAGAGACCTACATGAACTGATGCTAAACAAAGTGGGCAGAACCAGGAGATGATTGTACACGGCAACATCAGGATTATATGATGATCAATTCTGATGGGCGTGGCTCTCTTCAACAATGAGATGATTCAGCCCAGTTCCAATCTGCATCAAGAAAGAGGACTATGGGAACTGAATGTGGAGCCCACATACTATTTTCACCTTTTTTGTTGTTATTGTTGTTTGCTTGTTTTTCCTTCTCATTTTTCCCCTTTTGATCTGACTTTTCTGGTATAAAATGATAAATCTGGAAATATGTTTTTAAAAATTGTATACATTTAACCTATATTGGATTGCTTGCTGTCTAGGGGAGGGAGAAGTGGGGGAGGGAGGGACAAAAGGTTTTATAAGAGAATGTTGAAAACTATCTTTGCATGTATTTCAAAAATTAAAAAGCTATTAGTTAAAAAAAAAGTATTAGAAAAAAAAATCAGTGGCTAAGTTGTGCTTGAAATATTTTAAGGAAACTAGTAATATATTACAAAAAAAGGGGAAATTACAAGATTGTCTCACATAACAAGTCTTTAAAACACACACACACACACACACACACACACACACACACACACTTTCCCACCCAGTCTCGGTAATACTTATAAAATAAATTTTCTTCTTTGTGCTAGGACCTTTAGTTTACTTTGTTCCTTTCCTGTGCTCTATCAAAATGTATAAAGACATCCAACATTTTATTGCTGTTTATTTTCTTGAATATTGTACACTATGAATTACTGGTCCACTCTTCTGGAATTTTTTTCTATAGTATGCCTGCTACTCTATAATGCTACCAGGCTTGACAGTTCAATGTGGACATTTTTATTCCATTTTTTTTCCCAGTCAGTCTGAAGCCCTCTTAATAATATTTTCAAGATTCCAATCAAATTTTTTTTTAGTCTTCATTGGGTTTACTCCATCCCTAGCCAAGAACCCATCATTATGAAACTACTACAATCTACAATATAATATAATCTATTATAATCCTTTATTTCAAGCCATAATTCAGAAGTCCATTCTCAGACACTCTCGCTCTTTTCTGATTCAATCAGCAGTCGTAATAAAGGCAGGACCTCTGCTTCTAAGGTATTAAGTTTTTGCCAAGAATTTTATGACTTCAAATACCCAAGAGTCTTCTTTTTTTTTTCTTTCTTTCCCAATGTCACATTTTTTTTTTTTACTTGTCAACATCCTGATGCAGATAAGAATTCCTCTCAGCCTCTTCATATATTTTTTCTTGTTTTCTTCTTGAAGTACTTCTTAGATTCATTCAAAGAATGCTTCATTCTCTTTTATTACCTGGAAAGTAGGTGGGCATCATGATATAGTAGATAAAGTGCTAGATTAGGAGTCAGTGGACTTCATTAAAACATGACCTACGGCAAGTCCTTTAATTGCTCTAGATCCTAGTTCCTCATTAGTAAAATGAAAGAGCTCCATACAGTGACCTCATGAATTGTGATCTTATAACTTCCTATAGTCCTATAGTCCTAAAGTCCTTCCACTTTCTTTTTTAGGATGGAAACCAATTTGCATTTTGTGCTTATATGCATGTTATTTTATACTGATAGAAGTAAAAAATATAGCACCCTTTCTGCAGGTAACTGAAAAATTCTCCTGGACTCCTCACATTAGCTTGAAACAAGAATTTTCTATCTTCTTCTTCACAGTTTTTTCTTTTTTTCTGATACTATCAATAATTATGGCCCATTTTCTGTTCTGAGGAATCAGTCATTGGAGGCTCCAAAGTAAAGGTTAATATATTTAGACTGGACAACCAATATACATTTAAGTGACTATTATATGCTGGTCACTATGCTAAGCCTTGGGAATATTAAAGATGCAGGAGAAAGTCCCTGTCCTTAAGGACTTCATACCTTGCCCATAAAAGTTTCTAGAGGGCAGGTACTATTTTTATTTTGGCATTGAATCTACAGCATCATGATACCAATAGAAGACACTTAAATGCTTGTTTAATTTAATTTCTGGATATAGACCAATACAATTTGTTTTACTGCTTTTAACTAGCAATAAATATGGTTTTGTTGTAAACAAATGCAGACAAATAAACAGGTGATCCACAAGCAGCAGAAATCCAATTTTTTTCCCTGAGGCAATTGGGGTAAAGTGACTTGTCCAGGGTCACACAGCTAGGAAGTATTAAGTGTCTGAGACCAGCTTTGAATTCAGATCCTCCTGACTTCAGGGCTGGTGCTCTATCTGTTACACTACCTCACTGCCCTAGAAACTCAATTATTTAATAATTATCTTTTGCTTTCCCCTCTGATTCTGTTGACTTGACTTCTAAAACTTGACACTGTCTCAGCGTCTAACTCTCCAGACTTTTCTTTCATGCCTTGCCAGAGCTGAAAATAGAAGTCAGCTCCACTCACTCTGATTCTGTTACCCCTTGCAATAGGTCAACCTGCTTTTCTGTCTGTTCTGTCTTTTCATCCTGGAACATCCCTTTACTCATGCAGCCTCCTTTTCCCATTGGCCAGTTCTTTTGGAACCCCTGGAAGGATCCAGGCCAAGCATCTTTCATTCCTCTCCAGGATCTGCTTCTGACTCCCCAGATTTCACAGCTATTTCCTCATTAAAATGTAAGCTCCTTGAGGGCAAGAACTGTCTGCAATACTTAGGACATTGCATGGAACTTTAAAAATGCTTGTTGACCTGATTTAATTACCTACCTTACTTCTCCTTACCATTTTTTCCTCCTTATCTCCTTGTACTTCCTTGGCTTCTAGACTCTCTGTCTCCACTGTAAGGACAACATATAGCATATTAAACATACAGAAAAAGTTAGAATTATTTGCATTATAAGCATCAAAGATAGTAGAGCATAATATTATCTAATGAGATTTTCCAGTATTGTTTCATCTTGCTATTGAACTCCAGATATGTCTCAAATTCTCTGGAAATTAGGCTCTCTGTCCGCTAGAGACAGGACAAAAGGTAATATCAATTTATTTAGTCTCTGTATGTTTAATATACTATGTGTTGTCCTTACAGATCTCATGTTTCCCTTACCTAATACAACTATTATTCAGTATTGTTTAGCAAAATGTTTTTCAGGATTATAAAGGTAAATATAATCATTCATAAAAAAAACACATTTTATATGCATACATAAGCAAACTTGTTTGTTTTGTGTAATAGATTTGTAGCATCTAATGTCCCTTGCCACCATTTTGGAAAAAAAGAACTACTAGAGATTAAGGGCTATTTTCAGTCCTGGGATATCTCATGTGTCACCAAGGAAAAAATTCTCACTTAGCCCAAACTCAATGTCTTTCAACCAACATAATTTATTAAGTGACTGTTTTGTAATGAACACTATGCTAAGCCTTGGGAATACAAAGGAAGCAGGGAAAACTCCCTGTCCTTTAAAAACTCACAATCTAATGAAGGAGACAACCTATAAATAAATATATATAAACAAACTACATATGGCATAAATAGGAAACAATTAACAGAGAGGGAAGTCACTATAACTAAAAGAGGTTACAAAAATCTTCCTCCAAAAGATGATATTTTAGTTGAGACTTCAAAGATAGGAATTCATGATCTAAGAGATTCATTAGCATTGGCTTTTAAGGCCTAGGATCATTTCTATTCCATGCTCAGGCACATATGCATTTCTAGGGATAAATAGGAAATACCAAGTGCCATAGGATAAAAACAGTCTCCTTCATAATGGGTAGTAAAGCAGGTTGACCTATTGCAAGGGGTACCAGAATCAGAGTGAGTGGAGCTGACTTCTATTTTCAGCTCTGTTAATAACTAGTTGCATGACTGCATGCAAATCCCTTCACCATTCTGAACCTCAAGCCTTCAATTTGTAAAAGGGGAGACTTGGCGTAGGTGATCACTAAGATCCCTCGTAGTTCTGAGAGCCCACAGTTCTGTTTTACCCTCCTCCCTGCCATCCATCAATCCATCCATCTTTCCTTCCAAATAGCAAGTTCAAGCAGCAATGAAAATTCCCTTCATCCTGATTTGCACCATGCTGAGTTGTTCAGGCTCCAGCCCTCGATATAAATCTGCTCATATGAAAAAATCAAGCTGTCTTAGTCACTCATATTATGGCTTGAGAAAAGGCAATTAAATGCTTTCTTAATTATAGGACGGCAAGAGGTTAATGAGTTACTATAAAAACCAGGCCCAGCCATCTGATGGCTGTCACTGAAACACGCAGATGGAGAGAGATCCTAATTTGTAAGTCACAAAGACAGAGAATCACTCAGAACAGAGAGGCAGGAGAGGGGATGATGGAATAGGATGCTGAGAGGAGCGGCTTAGACCCTGAAGCCCAAATACCTCTTTTCAGCAGGTCACATAGAGATTTATCAGTCTCCTGAGGCTTTGAAAACACCCACTAAGGAGAAGAGTATAGGGGGTGAAAAACTATTGGTCCAGAAACTGATTCATGGATGTGATGGGACTCTAGTGATTAATGTCCTTAGGAGCCACAATGCTCAATTAATCAATCAATCAACAGGCATTTCTTAAGCATTTTATATGTGCCAGGAATTATACTAAGCACTGATGACAAAAATATAAAAATAATGGCTCAAAAATTTAGATAGTGTCCACAGCAGGGGAAATGGTACTTACAAAATAAATCCTTAGCAATTGGGGTATGGTGAGGGGACACAGTTAGGATAAGAGTGCAGAATCCAGTACTGAGAGGAGAAAATACAAAGAGAGAGACAGACAAAAAAAAAAAAAAAAAAAAAAAAAAAAAAAAAAAAAAAAAAAAAAAAAAAAAAGGGCAGAGATGTACAAAGAGAAATAGTCTGAAAAACAAAAACAGGAAGGCAGATACAGAGTTCCTCAGAACCAGAAATAAAAGGGAATTGTTAGATTGTTTGATTTATCTTACTTATTTATATACTTAATTATATATAGTACAGAAAGGGCCAGCCACAGAGTTTTGAAGATTTGTGTTCAAGTTCTGTTTCCTGCATGAATTTGAGTATTACTTCTCACTATTCTTGGGTAATTCTCTAATACTCTAGAAAATTATACACGAGTTAATAATCTAAGTTCTCTTTATTGAATAAATCAGAAGTCCAAATTCATTTCCATCCAAATGTTCTTTCATTTCTTATTATTCTTATCTTCTGAGTATTCTTATTAAATTTCATCTTATTTGCCACATTTAATTCAACTCAACAAACATTTATTAAGTGCCTAATTATGCAAAGCACTGTGCTAAGTGTTGGGGAAGATATAAAATTCCCTTTTTTATCTTGGGAATGTGCCTTCCTTTATTATTCGTAATCATATATTTAATAATGTTCTATTCTTTCTAAGTATCCTCAGCAGCATGAACTTTTTCCTTTCGGGAATTGGAAAGTAAAGTTGCATTCCTTTCAGGGCTTTGACTTTCTATTCTGTAAAATGAAAGCAGGATAATTTTTAACATATCTTATAGGTCCAACAGTTTAATGATTCTACAGGACATCAACATCTTCCTATGATGCCCACTGAAATGTTTTCTCTTCTCCCTTGAAATGATTTTATTTTGACATTCTCAACCATCTCCCCAGTCCAAGACCTATCATCTGTGAATGAAAAAATGCCTAATTTGTACATTGAGCGGTCCTCCCCCACCCCACTCACTCTCAGACCTCTGTGAACCCCAGAGCAGCTAATTTACTCCCATTCTACTGAGCAAGTCATAAGTCCACCAGCATAACTTAACATGGGACAAAAAGAGCAAATGCAAACTATAGCTCTTCACACCCCCAATTCCCCTTCCCCTCTTCCATCTTGCTTCTCTGCAGGTATCTGTGATCCAGGGGCCAGAAGCTGTTCCATGAACAAGCCATTCCTACTCTCAGCTCCAGGCATTCTCTCAGGCCCCCACACCTTTCTGGAACACACCCCCTCCTCCACTCCAACAAGTGACTCCCTGGCTTCCTTTAAGTCCCAATCTAAATCCCACCTTCCATGGGAAGACTTCTTTTGTGATTTTTGTTGCTGTTGTTATTCAGTCACATCTGACTCTTCGTGATCCCATAGACAAGGTTTTACTATACCCCCCTATCTCCTAGAGTCTGTACAAGTTTATATTCATTGCTTCCGTGACATTATCTCTCCATCTCACCCCCTGCCATTCCCTTTTCCTTTTGCCTTCCATCTTTCCCCACTTCAGGGTCTTTTCCAATCAGCCTCATCTTCTCATCATATGTCCAAAGTATTTAAATGTCAGCTTCAGTATTTGATCTTGAGTGCAAAGCCTGAATTAACCTCTTCAAGTATTGACTGATTTGATTTTCTTTCTGTCCAAAGCATTCTCAGAAGTCCTCTCCAGCACCACAATTTCTATGTAGCCCAACTCTCACAGTCATACACCGGGAGTAGAAACCACCGCTTTGACCACACAGACCTGGGCTGGCAAGGCAATATCTCTGGTGTTTAGTGACAATGACTTGCCACTGGTTTTCCAAAGTCCCATTGGGACATATTGTCTTAGATTTGCCATATCTTTCCTCTCAAGGAAATCTCAAGGATTCCAAAGCTGCATTTGCCATATGTAATGATCTCTGTGCCCAAGAATATAAAATCTGACACTCCTTCCATTTCTTCTCCCTACATTTGCCAGAAAGTGATGGAACCAGTTGCCAAGATCTGGGTTTTTTGATGCTACTCTTCAAGCCAGTTTTTACACTCTCCCCTTTCATCCTCATCAAGAGGCAATTTTTCTTCACTTTCAGCCATCAGAGTCGTGCCATTTGCATATCTGAGATTGTTGATCTTTCTCCCAGCAATCTTAATTCCAGCTTTTGATTCATCTAGCCTGGCATTTTGTATAATATACTCTGCATTTGAGTCAAATAAATAAGGTGACACTATACAGCCTCGTCGAACTCTGTTTCCAATCTTAAAACAATGAGTTGTTCCATATTTGGTTCTACTGTTGCTTCTTTGTCCACATACAGATTCCCCCAGGAGACAAGTAAAACGATCTGGTACTCCTTCTTTAACCCTTCAATTCTAGAGCCTCCCCTCTATTAATTATTTCCTACGGCCAAGTCCATGTTTGGTGGCACCCTTTGCACCACTGCTGCTAAGTTCAGTCCTGACACTCCAAAGAAATCAAATTTTTCAGCTATTGTCATTGCTAAGAAGTTGATGCTACATGCAGGGAGAAAATTGGGCAAACTCAAAAGGACATAAAAATAACCAAGTCAGTCATCGTGAGACAATAGGAACAGATAATGAAGCTTTCATCAAGGGAATAAAGGAACATCAGGACTGGAAATGGCCTGGGTAAAATCATCAAGGAGAGTGGTCACGTGGGGACCCTTTGTCCCAAATAAGGTAAAATGATTCTTGGGCTCCTTTTGAAGAAGCTTCAATGAAGAAATCACATCCTTTCAGCTTCTTAAAGAAACTGCAGCCCAATAGCCAAAGCATCTTGACGTGGTGTATATGAGGAACACTAGCATGACATAAGCCTGAGTAAAGAGATCAAAGTCAGATGGGAAATGCTAGACTAAAGAATTTGGGTTTTCTTTGGTATGCAGCAGGGAGGGAGCCATTTAATTTTGCAAAGCAAGGGACTGTTGATTCCTTTCTCCAAAATACAGTCTGCATTGAGGGAAATTGAGCAGAGAAGAGACCTATCCAAGCTCCAGCACACATGCAAACATTTTGCTAAGAACATATGCCCAACATTGGGGGATTTTAATGTCTGTGGCCTAAGTCAATGGATGTAATTTTATAAGGCCTCAAAGAGATTGCAGGGTTCTTTGTGTGGGCCGAGGCAAGTTCTCAGATCCCATTTCCTGCATCATCACCACAAGCCGAGGTGGTTACCCAGAGCCCATAGATTTCCCCACTAGGGGATAGGGAGGAAATTACAATGATTTGTCACTGGTTTTCCAAAGTCCCATTGGGACATATTGTCTACATATCTTTTGGCTTTGTCCATGGATAATAAGCAAGTTCCAGCCCTCAACAAACTTCTAATGTAGCCTAGTTATCATGAGATGCTGACTACTCATTTTCTGATTCATTCCACATTTTGTATCTCCAAGAGCCATGAACTGTTGGTCCCTGTGGGTCATAGTTTCAGCAGAAAATAATGGTCCCAGAAAAGAGCTAAGAGATGACCACCCAGGGAACCATAGCTGACTTTCCATTATTTAAGGGCCAATTATCCAGTTTGTGGATCATTCAGAACCCTTGCTTCTCTGCCTCCTTCCCTTTTCCCTTTTGACCAGGACACCAGAGAGAGAAGGGAAAAGAAAAAAGAATTAAATCCACCCATTTCACCACTTATTTGGAGTTTTACTCAGATTCTTAATCTTTTCTGTGTTATGAACCTCTTTGATGGTCTGCTAAAGACTATAAGCCCCTTTTTTTCAGAATAATATTTTAGTGAGTATTATAAAATATACAAATTGGAAAAGAAATTAAAAGATAACTATATTGAAATGATTATCAAAATATTTTTTTTAAGGTTAAGAATCCCTGGTATAGTGAGAAAGCTAAAACTGGGGCTAAAATGAGTGTTGCAATTTCTCCTTAAGATTGATTTTGTTCCCCACTAATACAAGAGTCAGTTATCTTGTTATTTCTAAAAAACAACATTGGTTGGGGCTGGAGCTGCTGGAACCGGTCTGTGTCCCAGCAAGGCAGGAACTCTCCAGTGGCCCTCATAGCAAGGAGGGCTCAGGCCATCTGTGGAGATCACTGACCTTCTTCGTTGGTCTCCCGGGGGTCACATGCTGCACTTTTACCTGAAATCCCTCCTTTGTCCCCTATCAGACCAACCCCTTCCCATGGAGAATTGGAAACTATAGCCTATTTCATAACATCACATCAAACCTCTCCAAACTAGGTATGAGGACCAATAAAGAAAACTTGGACCATGCTCATCAAGCACAGCAGCTGTTAGACCATCCTTTTCTCTTTATGTGGATTAGAAAATTCAGTTAACTTGCATCCCATAGTGACAAATATGCTGAACTTTTATCATTTTGCTTGTAATTGGGACAGCTTAAATAAATAATTATTACCCAAAAACAAAAAACAAGAAAACCAATTTTGAATTTCTGGTGAAATCTGGCTATACTGCTTCCACTTTGTTCTTTTTAGATCAAAGTCTTTTGTTAGCAGAGTCATTGCTATAGGTTGAGAGATTTCAGAGTCAACCATAGACATTCTGATTTCAATTCCCTTCCTCCCTGTCCCTCCCTAATCACTCAGGCCAGGAGTTCAGGGGAAAGGAAAATCCATAAAGCCATATATACATGAGATCATCAGGTCAGCCAGGGTTCCAGTGCAGAGCGAGTGTCACTGTAGATTGCCCAAATTTATCTTTAATGACTTTCAAGTATTTGCTGACTGATGAATAAGCCCTCAGACCAAAGGCTTTCTTTGTCTTCTTTAACTTATAATTCCTTGAGAGTATTTTAAGGAAAGCATCACTCACCCATTATATATGCCTGATCACCATGGCACTGAAACATTGCTTTGGAAGAGTCATTTGATGCCCTGAATGCCTCCTGAGCCTTTCTTCAAAGCAGGTACAGAGCTGCTTGATTAAGGAGGATGATTCATATGTCACTCTGAATGAATGAATCAGAGAAAAAGAACTTGTTTTAGGAGACTGATCATGAACCTTTGGGGTGAATTTTAATAAGCTCAGTCTTATGAGAAAAAATTTATGTATACAAATTCACATGAGATAGATTCTAAAGCAATATATGAGCAAAGGCAAGATCCTTCTGGGAACTGTGGTGCTAAGGGAATTCAGAGCAAAAAAAGGATCATGAAGCAATGGACTTGGGATTGAATGGTGGCTCCTCCACAAAAACTCCTTCCTTCCTTTCTCCCATCCAAGTCAAATTTCCGATACTGCCTGAGTCAAGTCCAGTGGTATTATCAGGTCAGAGGTCTCCAATCAAGTGATAATGGTAAACTTTCATTGATCTCCCAGATCTGCCAGATCAACATCAGAGGCTGCCAGCCACTAACTCAGCTTCCTTTCCGTTCCCCAGAACAGTGCCAAGTCACCATCAATTTTGCATAGATATTTAAGTAAGTAGAGCAGGAGTTCTTAATCTTTTTTTCTGAGTTATGGAACCCTTTGGCATTCATTGAAGACTATGGAACCTTTCTCAGATGAATGTTTTTAATGCTTAAAATCAAATTCACAGGATTTCAAAGGAAATCAATATTATTGAAATACAGTGGTAAAACTAAGTGTTTTTAAAAACAAGTTCTTCAACTTCAGATTAAGACCCTGAAATATAGAACATCCTCTAGCAGATGGTAGACAATAGAGAAAACAGTTTTTACAAAATCTCATCCTATTTCCCCAAAGAAGGGAGTGGAAGGGAATAAGCATAACCTATCTGCCAGGCCCTGTGCCAAGTGTTTTACAAATATTTTCTCATTTGATAATAAGGTGAACAGTGTATCAGGAAAAGGTTTAGTTTCTTCCATTAATATTTGCAACCAAAAAAAATTACCCTTTTTTAAGGAGAGCTCAAATTACCTTTGCTACCTCAGCTACCCAAAAAACAGATAAGCAATATTATTACTATGCTAAGTTCTCAAGAAAAAGAAATGCCCTGAAAGTAGAAGAATCCACAGTCAGCAAAACATGCCAGACAAGCAGCAGAAGCAGCCAAATGCTGAACAATATATGTCTCAGTCCCAAGACTGTGACATCATGTCCAAAGGAACTCCCAGGAGATCAAACAGACTTAATCAATCATCAATCAATCAACAAATATTTATTAAGAACTGACTATGTTCCAGGTACTATGCTACCACTAGGGACACAAAGACAAAAAAGAAACTCCCTGGTTTTTTGGTGGATTTTTTTTTTAGGCAATGGGGTAAAGTGACTTGACCAGGATCACACAGCTAGTAAGGATCTAAGGCCATACTTGAATTCAGGTCCTCCTGACTCCAGAGCTGGTGCTCTAGCCACTGTACCACCCAGATGCTCCAATCCCTATTCTTATATTCCATAGGAAGAAACAACCTTTACACCTAGAATTATACAAAATAGGTACAAAGGAAACACCCAATAATTTGGGCTATGATGCATAAAAAGACAAGGTTAGGGAGTTTGATCAAGAAAGGTTTCATGTAGGATGAGCCTTTGAGGTGAGCTTTGAAAAGTGAGCATGTTGCATGAGGGATAATCTGTGCAAGAAAAGAGGGAAGATTATGTGAGAAATAGCGAGAAGGCCCCTGGGCTGAAGCACAAACATAGTCATGTATGGGGTGTATATATATATATATATATATATATATATATATATATATGGTATAGCCTCATACTCTCTGTGTATCCATAGAGTATATAAAGAGGAGGAAGGTGTGATCAGCCTCAAAATGTAGCTTGAATTAAGAAAAGGAGCCTGTCTGGCAGTAAAGGTGGGTACCACGTAGGATTCTGAGGCAATTTGGAGAACTACTAGTGAACACCTTTGGTTCAACGTTCATCATATTGAAGATACTATATGGCATTAACCAAGGAAGGAAGAGGTCCAGTTTTCTCTTCACAAACACACACATGCTAAAATATATGTACAGGAAAAATAAGTATGTAATGTGTGCTGCTTTGTATTCTTTTAAGTAGTTTGTTATTTAGAGCCCAGCTTCTTAAACTCTGGGTCTCGACCCACATGGGGTCTTGTAACTGAATGTGAGGATCACAAAATTATGATTTATTATCACTAAATATTTGGTTTGTATTTCTATTTTAGACTCATATACCCAGAGTCACATAAAAATTTCTTAAGCGAAAAGAAGTCACAAATGGAAAAAGTTTAAGAATCCCTGATTTAGAATAGTGATTATTAAATTGGGATCTCTTTGATCCATAGGCTAGCCTCTTAAAATATTTCATATCTCTGATAAAACACATTCCTCTCCTTGGTATAGAATCATGGGAGGATAGCCTATGGGCACAGAATATTACATATTCTGTTAAAATTGCTTACTTTGTTTAGGATCCTGAAATTACAAATTTAGAGTTAAAAGGGGAGGTGGGGTTTAGAAGTCATCAAATTCAATCCCTTCAATTTACCAGTAAGGAAACTGAGTCACAGAGAGGCAATGCTACTTCCCCATGAAAACATAGATAGGAGTCAGGAATCAAATCTGGATATTTCAATTCTAAATATAGCACTTTTTCCATTAGTCAGTCTCGCTTAACTGTTTTTCATTGTTATGAAAAAAGGTTTGATTATGAGAATTTATATATACACATAATATACATATATGTTATACATACATAATATGCATATGTACATACACATTTAGATATACATGTGTAAAATAAAAAGTGTTAACTTTTTGACAGCTATTTTACTTTTTTTCCTAATCACATGTAAAAACAATTTTTAACATTTGGTGTTTTTTTAATTTTGAGTTTTCAATTCTTTCCCTCCTCCTCACCTCTTTCTTTGAAAAGGCAAGAAATTTGTTAGAGATTTTACATATGTAGTCAGTCATTCAACACATATTTCCATATCAAATATGTTGCAAAAGAAGACAGACCAAAAAAAAGTTGAAAATCTTAAGAAAAATACATTTTAAAAATTATGCTTCAATTCAGACTCTATTAGTTCTTTCTCTGGAGGTAGATGATATTTTCCATTATAAGTCCATTGGAATTGTTTTAGTTCATTGTATTGCTAAGGAAAGCAAAATGATTCACAGTTAATTGTTTATTACAGTATACAAAGTTATCCTGGCTCTGCTCATTTCACTTTTCATCAATTCACATAATTCTTTCCAGGTTTTTCTGAGAGCATTTAGCTCATTATTTCTTATAGCACAATAGTATTCCATCACAATCATGTACCTCAACTTGTTAAGTCATTCTCCAATTGATAGGCATCCCCTCAATTTCCATTTTGTCACCACAAGAAGCTGCTATAAATATTTTTGTACATGTAGGCTCTCTTCCTTTTTATTAAAACTCTTTGGGGTACAGCCTTAGTAAATTTACTTACTAAATTTATTAGTAAATTGCAAAATTTAGTACTAAATTACTAAATGGTATTAATAAATTACTAAATTTACTAAATAGGTACAGTTTTATAGCCTTTTGGACATGGTTAACAAGAATTTAAAAATAATATCTATGGTCTGTGACTTTTTTCCTAACTTAAAATAATCATTTATTTAGAACTATTGAGTTAGAGTTGGAGGAGCCATTAGAAATCATCTAGTCCAATATATTCATTTTACAGATGAGAAAATTGAGGACCAAAGAGGGATATAATGACTTCTCTGAGATCACATGGTAATAAGTGGGAAATCCATTCTAAATAAAATGCTCTTTCCTAACAGTTTTGCTTAACTGTTTTTCTTTATTACAAAAGAGTTTCAATGGTGAGATCGCATATCTCAGGAAAATGACCATAAAATTTTAAGACATCAAGACTCTTTAAAAGAGCTGAAAAGGAAGTAATTTAATCCAATATTATCAACTCAGAAATGAGGAAGCTTAATCCTGAAGTCACACATAATAAGAAGCAAAACTGAAGCAAAGGTATCTGTCTCCAAATCCAGCAATTTCTCCACCATCTTCTCATAGCTTCCACTAGAGTCCTCCAATGGGACTCTGCATTCTCCCTTCAGAAACCTTGCTGTTCGGCAGCATCTTAGGGTCTTTCGCCTCCAAAGATACTGATCACTCCCAAAAGCTTAAGAACAACTGGTAAGCTTTGGGGACTGAGAGGGAAGGTTAGATTAGAACTGATCGGGACACCCTGTTCAACTGATTTCCCTTCCACCCAGCTGATGAAATTATGGGAAGCAAGGGGCAAGAAAAGAAAATGATATGTTAAGGTCTTAAAGTACGTGTGTCTGTCTCTTGTTATCCTCTTACAAAGTAAGAAGTTCTTGAGTCAAGGATTTTGAGGGCGGCTAGCTACTGGCTGGACAAAGGATCAATATAACATCAGTCATATTTTTAAAAAGCAAGACATTGTCTCTAGGAAGTCAGTCAAAGAGAAAGACAATTCTATGGAGTGAGAGTTTTGAATCAAGAAAAACCCCTCCCTTGAAACAGAATTGTTCCTCACCTAGGGAGGAGGGTGGATTAATTTCTCTCTCCTCTCCTTCCCTCCCCACCATTGGTCATGGTATATTGCAGCAGAGATACTCACCTGGTAGTGTACTGGTACCAGTGGTGGAACAGACTGATGGAAAAGGCACAGATGCTGCATCCAGAAGTACAACAAGAGGATAGTAAAATAAAACAAAATAAAACACAAAAAAAAAAAAAAAAAAAAAACTATAGGGGTTCTGCAGTGCTAGGGAGTGTGAGTTACCTGGCCACATGTATTCCCTAGATGTATCCATAACATGACTGATATTGCATGTATTTATAGGAGAGTATACCCTAGCTTTATGGGTTAATGGTTCTTTAAAAATTATCATAGCTATTAGTTCAATCAATGCCTTACTTTGTACTGGTTGTGTCTTGTGGACTACTCTTTAAACATAAGCATACCAATAGGGGCTTGTGAGCTTTAGATTTTTTTGTTTATTTGTTTTTGTGAAGCAATTGGAATTAAGTGACTTGCCCAGAATCATACAGCTAGCAAGAGTCAAGTGTCTGAAGCTGGATTTGAATTGAGATCCTCCTGACTCTTGGGCCAATGCTCTATGTATTACACTACCTTACAGCCCAAACTTTAATTTTTAAGAATATGGACTCACAGACTAACTTGAACCTAGGAATAGTCACAATGAGTAAGGGTTTGGGGCAAGTTGGGATAGCCCAGAAGGAACACTATATACTGAATCAGAGAAATCAAAGAAATCACAGAACAATCAATAGCAATGGAATGCCACGGGCATTCTTCTGGCCTGAAAAGCAGGGTAAAAGTGAGAGATGAAGAGGGAAAGGGAGATGAAGAGGACAAGAGAGAGGGAAAGGAGTAGAGAAGAAGGAGAGAGAGAGAGAGAGCAATGGGGACAGGGATAAGGGAAGAGGAAGAAGAGAGGAGGAAAGGAAAGGGGATAGAAAAGCAGCACTCTCCCTCTGCTGCCTGCACTTTATTTGTATTATAACCAACAACTGCGGGTGGTGGTGAGAATAGTTTCACTCCAAGAGAGCAGGAAGAGGAAAGTGAGCTCATCGGGGGAGCCATGAACACTACATCACTTGAACACAATATTATGGGAATGGTCAGAATCTAAGCTATAGCTGTCCTGGGACTCCAGTAACTTATGTACCCGTAGAAATCATTTTCCTGGAAGATGCTTTTTAGGCAGTGTGGAGGCTCAGGTGACCCTTATATCATCCAATCCCATGTTCCCTTGGATTTACACAGCCTGGCTTCCTACAGTAGAAAGAAATCTAATTACAGGTGGAATAACTTACAGGTGGAGAGATTGCAAGCAAGAGCTATGAGCATGGTTATAAATCTTCAGGGCTAAATCTTGGGGAAAATGAACTGATGCCAAGATGCTGGTCTTTTTGCAACCCAAAGTGTAAGCAGTCCAATGAAACCCAATTGTGGTCAAGAGAGTAACTGGACTTTAAATGAACAGGAGCCATTCAGAGCCTAGATCCTAGTGCAAAGTGAGAAGCAGTGGGGTACAGGGGTTGCAGGGATGGTTGAGAAACCCAGAAGACCTGGGTTGAGGCTTTGCCTCTGATATATAATGCCTTATCACACTAATCAAATAATTTAGTTTCTTGATGCACTAGGAAACATTCCAAGACTATAAGTTGCACGAGTTGCCCCTCTGAGCTTCAATACCCAGGATTGTCCACAATGATAACATCCTAAGACCAGGTACTCACAACCCACCAAAATTAACAATAATAGTAATAATAATAAATAATAAAATAATTGGAAACTGTAAGAGTAGCAGACTAGTAGTTAGAAGACCTCGATTCAGATCATAATTTGCTCACTCTTCTATTACATCTGTGACTTTAGGCAAATGACAAGCATTTCAAGTTTCAATTTCCTCACCTCTAAAATGGAGATTGAACTAATCATTACTATTGTCCTCAAAAAACATATGTTGAGAGTCATTTCTTCCTCTAATGCTTAAGACCTTGAGACATCAAAAGCCCAGGCTCAGTTTCCACATTTGTAAAAGAAGGAGATAGGACTAGAGATCCCTAGAGTGATGGCTCTCACAGTCTCCAGACCACAAGGATAGCCACTTCTTCTCCCCTCAGGGATCTAAGAGTTAACTCTGAGAAGCTGCTTTTTTTTCTAATATTATAGTTTGTAAATCCCTAATAGTGTTCTCTCCATTGATTTTCAATTGATTTCAATAAATTAACCAGACTTAATTATCTTTTTAGAAATGATATTTCTATATATTTCTTTTTTCACAAAATTATCTTAATAGAATTTATGAATAAAAAGATTCTACAGTGAAATGATAAACACTTTTAAAATATATTAAGATCTATTGAAATAGAGACCCTAGAAATTGCAGAGTTCAGTAGGATTTGACTTGTCTACTAAATTATAATCATTCAATACTTTATAAGAAAAAGATATCAAATATCCACTACTACTAAAGTCATTGTCATCTTGGATAAGACATAAAGCTTTTCTCCATCATCTGACAAGACATATCAAAAACTACTTTATGAAATATAAAGAATCAATATTTCTCTTCCACAAAAGCTTTTGAACAGCCAACCAGTTTATAACAAGAATGGGAGGAAGAAGCATTGGTCAAAGAGAACAATTAGTTCATCAGGTAAAGTGATAACTGTAAGAAAAATTAGTACATTACATTCTCCTTAAACCAAGAACACACAAATACACACATAGTACAGGGAAAGAAAGTAGACTTCAGCTTAGAAAGTACATGTGGCAAAGATGTTATTTAAATCACCTTGTAGCTAAATGTCTTTCTCCCTTTTATGAAATTTCCCTAAATATGTTAGTGAAGCTTCTTGAGTGTGTCTACCAATGCAGACATTGGCCATCAGCCAATATTGGTCTCTATCAGGATATCCATGAGAAGTTCAAAGTCTTCTGACTTTTTAAAGTTTACAAGATCATTCTTTGGTCAAGAAAAGAGAAAAATGGACAAAGGCTTTCTCCTTTCTCCCCCAAGTGATTGCTTCTCGGGACATGGTTAAAATTACTTCCAATCCTAGTCTGAGTCACCATTTAGAATGATTGGCTTGCTATTTTAACACAGGAGTTTGGGATATGACTATAGGGTATCCCTAAAATCCATCCTGGCTGGCAAAATTTCATTTCATCTAATCATTTTCACTCCTCCAAACTGATTAAAAACTTTTCCATACCTTGTTTAATGTCTGATTAAATGCTTGCTTGATCAAATGTTTTCTTAGAAGTATCCTTACTCCATGGACCCACACTTAACACCGTATAACAAGATAAGATCAAAATGGGTCCATGATTTAGACATAAAGAACGAGATTATATACAAATTGGAGGAACATAGGATAGTTTATCTCTCAGACTTGTGGAGGAGGAAGAAATTTGTGACTAAAGACGAACTAGAGACCATTATTGATCACAAAATATAAAATTTTGATTACATCAAATTAAAAAGCTTCTGTACAAACAAAACTAATGCAAACAAGATTAGAAGGGAAGCAATAAACTGGGAAAACATCTTCACAGTTAAAGGTTCTGATAAAGGCCTCATTTCCAAAATATATAGAGAACTGACTCTAATTTATAAGAAACCAAGCCATTCTCCAATTGACAAATGGTCAAAGGATATGAACAGACAATTTTCAGATGATGAAATTGAAATTATTACCACTCATATGAAAGAGTGTTCCAAATCATTATTAATCAGAGAAATGCAAATTAAGACAACTCTGAGATACCACTACACACCTGTCAGATTGGCTAAGATGACAGGAAAAAATAATGATGAATGTTGGAGGGGATGCGGGAAAACTGGGACACTGATACATTGTTGGTGGAGCTGTGAACGAATCCAACCATTCTGGAGAGCAATCTGGAATTATGCCCAAAAAGTTATCAAACTGTGCATACCCTTTGATCCAGCAGTGTTTCTGCTGGGCTTATACCCCAAGGAGATACTAAAGAAGGGAAAGGGACCTGTATGTGCCAAAATGTTTGTGGCAGCCCTGTTTGTAGTGGCTAGAAACTGGAAAATGAATGGATGCCCATCACCTGGAGAATGGTTGGGTAAATTGTGATATATGAATGTTATGGAAAATTATTGTTCTGTAAGAAATGACCAGCAGCATGAATACAGAGAGGCTTGGAGAGAATTACATGAACTGATGCTAAGTGAAATGAGCAAAACCAAGAGATCATTATATACGTCAACAACGATACTGTATGAAGATGTAATCTGATGGAAGTGGATTTCTTTGACAAAGAGATCTAACTCAGTTTCAGTTGATCAATGATGGACAGAAGCAGCTACACTCAAAGAAAAAACACTGGGAAATGAATGTAAACTGTTTGCATTTTTGTTTTTTTTTCCCGGGTTATTTTTACCTTCTGAATCCAATTCTCCCTGTGCAACAAGAAAACTGTTTGGATCTGCACACATACATTGTATCTAGGATATACTACGACATATTCAACATATATATGACTGCTTGCCATTTAGGGGAGGGGGTGGAGGGTGGGAGGGAAAAATCGGAACAGAAATGAGTGCAAGGGATAATGTTGTAAAAAAAATTACCCTGGCATGATTCTGTCAATAAAAAGTTACTATAATAATAAAAAAAAAGTATCCTTACTCACAAACAAGGGAAAAGAACCCACATGTGCAAAAATGTTTGTAGCAACTCTTTTTGTAGTTACAAGCAATTGGAAATTGAGTGGGCGTCCATCAGCTGAGGAAGGGTTGAATAAGCTGTAGTAGTTGGATGTAATAGAATACTATTGTTTTATAAGAAATGATGAGTAGGCTGATTTCAGAAAAATCTGCAAAGATTTGTATGAACTGATGTTGAGTGAAGTGAGCAGAAACAGTGGGATGTTGTATATACAGTAACAGCAAGATTGTATGCGAGATCACCATGAGAGATTTAGCTCTTCTCAGCAATACAGTGACCCAAGATAATTCTAGTAGATTTGGAAAGGAAAATGCCATCCATATCCAGAGAAAGAATTATGGAGACTGAATGTGGACTGAAGCATACTATTTTCACCTTTTTGTTTTGTTTTGTTTTGTTTTGTTTGCTCGTGGTTTTTCTCTTTTGTTCTGATTTTTCTTTTACACATGACTAATATGGAAATATGTTTAAATTGATTGTATATATCAGATTGCTTGCTGCTTTGGGGAGGAAAAAGGAAGGAAGGGAGAGGAAAAAATTTTTAGAATTCAAACTCCTATAAAAATAAATGTTGTAAACTACCTTTACAAGTAATTGAAAAAAATTTAAATACTAAGTGAAAAAAAAATTTTAAAGAACTATTCTTACTTAAGAAAGTATCTTCTTAGTTATATAAAATTTTGTATGGATAGTTGATTTACTGCTCCAATTGACGTTCATCTTTATTCTATCATTGGCTAGTATTGATATATTCCAAAGAACTTTGAAAAAGTTTGAAAAAATGGTATAGATACCAGTTATTTATTATCATTTTTAGAGAAAGTTCAAAAAGAATGCAGGCGGTATCTCATGGTCAGAGACTCTAAAAGAGAAACTAGATCATAAGATATGTGAGGCTTTCAAAAAATGGAATTCTGGCAATAACAATTGCAAATTATCTTGGAAAAGGAAAAGCGAAATGACTACACAGGAGTGCTCCCAGCAAGCTCAGATTTTAAAAGGACCTGTACAAAAGATGGAAGAAAGATTAATTATAAAAAAAGTATAACATTTTTTAAAGTAGTGTCAAAAAGGCTAAAGCCCAGATAATGAATTTAAAATCATGCAAGATACAAAGAGTGTTAAGAAAAAAGTATTTTTTTTTGTTTGGACCACAAAAAAGAACACCCCAGTTCTTGGGATGGTTAATGTATTGTTGGCAAATGGTAGAGATAAAGCAAATAGAATTTACCCAACTGCTATTTACTTCTGTCCTCTCTACCAAAGAGAAATATCTTCAAATGCATAAAAAAGATAAAATAAACATGATTAATAGAGAATTAAAGCCTGAGATCAGTGAAGAGATAGTAAAAGGAAATGTGTGAGTAAAATAATTGCTTGAAATGAACTTTTCTTTACAAATCCAGACAAATTATATTCCAGGATACTGAAAGAACAGAATTTTACTCAATCATGTTGAAAAATCAAATAAGTTGTGCACAGACAAATGTCCAAATTTCCAAATAAGAAGAAAGGTAAATTTCAGGAACTACAGACTGCTGAGAATAATGTTTGAACCCTGGCAACATTCTAGAACCAAATATTAAACACCACATGCAAAGTTGTATAGTAAAGGAAACAGCAATTACTTGAAAACATGAATAAAGCCTCTAAGAACAAATCATACCAAATTAACCTCATTCTCTTTGTTCTTCTTTTCTTTCCTCTCTCCCTTCTTTCTCTTTCTCTCCTTTTTCTTTCTTCTTTCTTCCTTCCTTTCAATCTTCTTTCTTTTTATTTCTTTTTCTTCCTACCTTTTCTTTTTTCTTTCCTTCTTTCTTTTTCTCTGTCTCACTTTTTTCTTTTTCCTCTCTCTCTCTCTCTCTCTCTCTCTCTCTCTCTCTCTCTCTCTCTCTCTCTCTCTCTCTCTCTCTCTCTCTCTCTCTCTCTCTCTCTCTCTCTCTCTCTCTCTCTCCCTCCCCCTTAATCCCTCCTACTTCTTTCTTATAAATAGTCTATAATGCTTGATTGGAAGAAAGCCACATTTGCTGGATCTGGGTTTTAAAGCAAGTCATATGACAAATTGTTCATTTTGTTCTTGTTGATGTCATGAAGCAATTTTAGATAATAATAATATAGTTAAATACACCAATCAACCCATAGACATTTTTAAGCATGTATTATGTGCCAGACCCTATGATTAGCTCTGGGAACATAAAAAGAGTCAAATATAGTCTCCAAGGCAGCTATGTGGTACAGTAGATAGAAGATTGGTTCTGGAATTAGGAGGATCTGAGTTCAAATTTGTCCTCAGAAACTTACTTTTTCCTTGGAGAAAAAAAAAGCAACAGTCTCTGGTCTCAAGGATCTTACAATTTATTGGCACCAAATAATAATTTGGCCAAATTAATATGCTCAAAACATGTTGATTAATAGATTGGTGTCCTGGTGATGTAGTACCTTGCCAGAAAGTTCTGTCCTGGTCAATATTTCAGATGACACCAAGTTAAAGGAGATGGATAATAAAATGGATAACAGAATAGATTCAAGATTATCCTAACAGAAGAGGAAGTGAAAAGCATTTTTACTAAGCTCCTACAATATGCTAGACCAGACTAAACACTTTACAAATATTATCTCATTTGATGATCACAACTCTATAAAGTAGATGCTATTATTATCCCCATTTTTACAGTTGAAGAAACTGAGGCAGACAGTGGTTAAGTGACTTACCTAAAGTCAAATAGCTAGTGTCTGGCTGGGGCCAAATTTGAATTCTGGTCTTTTTGGCTCCAAGTTCTAGCCATTGTAGTACTTAGCTACCTCTAGAGAATTATGATCCAAAACTAATGAAATTTAAAAGGAATAAATGTAAAGCATTATACTTGAATCATATGTGATTTATATATTTGCCATACAATACTGCTTTCTTTTGCTCTGTCGAGTATCATTGCTAAATATACTTGTAGGCAATATATTATGATGCATTATACTCTTGTTCATGCTCCCTATGGACAGTTATTAGTTACTGAACACAATTCTCTTAGGTGAATTATTTTGTACTTATTTTGTACTGCACTGAAATCTGTGTTCTTGGCTTAATAGACAATTTATTGATTAGATATTGCTAGATATACCTGCCATCTAGGGGAGGGGGTGGGGGGGTAAGAGGTGAAAAACTGGAACAAGAGGTTTGGCAATTGTTAATGCTGTAAAGTTACCCATGTATATATCCTGTAAATAAAAGTCTATTAAATAAAAAAAAAAGATATTGCTAGATATAGATAGATAACATATTGATTATGTTATGCAGTACATGCATGCACTAACTCTAACCTCATGTAGTTACATTGTAAATGCCACTTATTAGCTGTTTGTACATTGTGGTTTATAGTTGTATATTATTTATCAGTTTTTATTGTTCATAAAGTGGGATGACACATTCATGTTTAAACTATGTAATCTGGTAGGAATACAAATTCTTTCCTAGGGAGGAATTATAAAAAGACAATCCTGGTTTTTGCTAGTCAAAAAAACAATAGCAAAGTAGTGGATCATTTTTGCTGACAAATACACATAACAAAGGTAAGAATGAAAGCAAGGTGGTAGAGAGCAATGGACTCCCCTCCACAGTGTACCTTTTGTTTCAGCTCTAACTCATTTGCATGCTAAGTATCTTTAAAAAGACTTTAGTTTGTCTAGAGCATGAAGAATAAGGAAGAACATTCCCAATGCACAATTATACAATGCTCTCTAGGATCATGTGGGCATCTGTGCTTTCCAAGGTGCTGTTTCAACACTACTAATACCAGTTTAAAAAGCCTGTGCTTTCAAATAAAAACCATTTCTCCTAAGATGGAAGGCCTGTGGTGCTTCAGGGACTTCTCACTTCTCTGACTCATTGTC
Source organism: Sarcophilus harrisii (assembly GCF_902635505.1). Taxonomy (NCBI): domain Eukaryota; kingdom Metazoa; phylum Chordata; class Mammalia; order Dasyuromorphia; family Dasyuridae; genus Sarcophilus; species Sarcophilus harrisii. The sequence continues at coordinate 513,834,242 of NC_045427.1, read as the reverse complement.
CCTATCTAAGTATAATCTAGAAATGTCAGCATCTGGCAGTTCCTCTAGGCTAGCCACCAGTTCCCCTAAAAAGCAACATTCAAGTCCACAAGGCTCTAAACAGAATAGTTTTATCAACAGATTGGAGGATAAAAAACATCATTCTCAGACCATGGATAATCAAGACAGCCCCAGTGGGACACCTACTTTTCCAGAGACTTTTAAAACTTCCATGACTTAGGACACTGTCCTGGCTGAGGCTCCAAAAAGGGAAGAACCTGGAGGGTTGTTCCCCATTTGGGGGCACCCCTCCAAGAACTTTTCTTTTTGACACATTGCTCTTCCTTTCAATATCCTCCAGACATCACCAGTAACTACTCTTTTACTTGGTATTACCTCTCACTGAGTCTTGAGGGTTTAAGGGACACTTCTGTGCTTTCTTAGTTTCTCTTCTCATTTCCATTTTCCTGGCACAGGTTATGCAAATTATCCATGGGTTTTTATTTTTTTAAAAAAGGGGAGACATGGCTGCTATGAGCATGCAAGTGCCTATCTTCAAAATGAAGATTTATCACATCATTCATTAAAAGAATTAGCTTAACAAATTTTTAAAACATATTTGGGGGGAAGGGGAATTAGGTGATGCAATGGATATGGCACCATTCCTGGAGTAAAGGAGACTTAAATTCAAATCAGATACCTACTAATTCTGTGACCCTGGGCAAGTCACTTAACCCCCAAAACAGTTGGGACATGTTAGCTATCTTTGACTGCTGGACAGGCTTGTCATATGGATGAGAAATCAGACTTAGTCTGTGTAGCTACAGAAGTCGGAAATAGGACCAGTGGGTGGAAGTTACAGGGAGCCTGATTTCAGCTCAACATAAAGTTGTTACCAATTAAAACTGCCCTAAAATGAAATGTGTTATTGTATGGTGTTAGCAAAGCTTTGTTAATATACCACTCGGGGAGGGGAAACAGAGTATTCCAAAAGTCTTAGCTTAATTTTAAGCAATTAAAACTTTAATAATAATATTAAATTTAATAATAATATCCAAGCTTTAATAATTTTAACTGCATAAAGACTTCAGATACTCAACAGAAGCTCAGAGGGAGTTGACTGATAAATTAGGAGGGTATTCTTTCTGGGGTATGATTTCCTTTCAGCAAACTCTTATTGTCTACTATAAGCACAATTCTGGTCTGTGCTTGAATAACTTCCATTTGCAGGGAGCTCAAGCTGGGGGTGGAGGTGGGGAGTAGGGCCTTTTCATAGAAGATATTAGAAAGCAGGATAAATAAAGTGAGACATCAGCATTCTCATAGCATTTGTCCAGACCTTAAGGTGACTAGTTCCTTTTAATATCTATCCTTTGATTTGTTTCCATTCATATTCTTTGGATCTCTTTTATTAAATAAGATCATCTTTTCTGTTCTTCTTCCCTACTCCAGATTTCTGGATATAATACAGATCTTTCCATATTTCTCAGTATTCATCCCATTCCTCATTTCTTGCAGCAAAGTAATAGTCTATGACTTAATTTGTTTAGCCATTCCCCAAATTCATTTCCCTTTCAGCAAGCTCTTATTGTCTACTATAAGCATAATTCTAGCCTGTGCTTGAATACCTTCTTAAAGGAAAGAGCACCCACAAAAAAAAGAAAAAGAAAATTACAAAATTACCAAGTAAAAGATTCACTTGAAAGAAACTCCAACCAGATTCTTTTAAAGAAGTGAGGCAGTCTACAAGTGCTGAGTCCTGCACATATTTAAACACTTTTTTTGATGTATTTAATCAGATAAATTAATTTTTTCTCTTCTTTTGACTTTAATATATTTGTTGTCTAGGATGGCTGGGATAAAAAGGATATTGGGGGAAATTATAATTATATAAAATCATCAACAAAGACTTATTTTTTAAAAATAAGGCAAGCGAATAGTTAGACTATCCAATCAACTCATCAGTGATCACCCATCAGAGATGATATATTAAAGGTTATAATATTGGATGGAGGACTGAACTAGATCACCTCCACATAGCCTTCAAACACTTGGATTCTATGATTCAACAACAATGATAACAATAGCAGTTCTCCATTACTTAGTGCTTTAATGTTTAAAAAGCACTTTGAATATATCATCTCATTTACTTCTGTAATCATATGAGCAAAAGAGTATAAATATTAATAAATCTTGGCCAAGAATCAGAGACTGACTGTAAACTTTCCAAGTAGCCAGCCAAAGTTTTCTAGGATAAATCAAAGGACTTAGACAATCATCAAAACAAACAAAGCAGGTATTTTTGCATAGAGGATTACTGAGCCATCGAATTGAATTAACATATTTACATCCTGATTTTTAAGGACTTTGTAACAGACTGCAAGCACATCTTTGTAGATAGATTAAAAGAGAAAGTACAAATGACCTAATAATTAGTGTTAAGAAATAAGTTAATTTACATGGCACTGACCCATTGCTCTACTCAAGCAAGTCAAAAGTGTCTGAAACATAATCAGTTTGAAATTTAAAGACTGTGGTCTTTAAATCTTTAGTCAGATACTAGCTGGGTGAACCTGGACCAATCACTTATTCTATCTCTGCCTTAGTTTTTTCCTCTGTAAAAATGGGGTAATAATAGCATCTATCTAGAAATGTTGTGAGGATAAAATTGGATAATATATGTAAAACATTCTGCACATCTTAACCAATAAATGTGAACTAGATTTCCCTAAGATTTGCCTATCACATTAGAAGTTATAAAATGCTTTACACAAGATTTGCCATTTCATCTTCATAAGAACTATGAGAAGAAGGTATTTTTTAATGTTTTATTTTATCCCAATTATATGTATTTTGCTTGTTTGTTTTTGTGGCGAGGCATTTGGAATTAACTGACTTGCCCAAGGTCATGCAGCTAGTGTTAAGTATCTGGGATGGATTTGAACTCAGGTCCTCCTGACTCCAGGATTGATATTCTATCCACTATGCCATCCACCTACCCCACCCAATTACATATAAAGACAATTTTTAAACTTTTTTTTTAATTTTTGAGTTCCAAATTCTCTCTCTCCTTCCCTTCCTTTCCCCTTCCCTGAAACAGTAAGCAATTTGATGTTACACATATGCAATCATGGAAAACATTACCATATTAGCCATTTTGTACAAGAAGATACAAACAAAAACAACAAAAAAATGAAATAAAGTGAAAAATATTATGCTCTGCTCTGTATTCAGGAAGCATAAGTGCTTTCTCTGGAGAAGATAGTATGCTTCATCATTAGTCTTTTGGGATTGCCTTAGATTATTGTATTTTTGAGAACAGTCAAGACATGCACAGTTCTTCATTGTACAATATTGCTGTTACTATATACCACATTCTCCTAGTTCTGCTCAGTTCACTTTGCATTAGTTCATGTAAGTATTTCCATGTTTTTCTGAAATTATCCTGCTTGTCATTTCTTATTACACTATACTGTCATAATCTTATAACACAGTTTGGTTAGCCATTACCCAATTAACAGGCATCTCCTCAATTTCTAATTCTTACCCACCCCCAAAAAAAGAGCTGCTATAAATATTTTTGTACAAATAGGTCCTTTTCTCTCTTTTTTTGGATGTTTTTGGAATATAGAAATCGCGGTGGTATTGCTGGATCAAAGGGCATGCATAGTTTTATGGCATTTTGGGAAGAGTTTCAAATTGCTCTCCAGAATGGTTGGATCAGTTCAGAACTCCACTAACAATGCATTAGAGTCCCAGTTTTCTCACATCCTCTCCAACATTTATCATTTTCCGTTTTTGTCATTTTAGCCAATCTAATTGCAGTCATACTTTAAGGTTGTTTTAATTTGCATTTCTCTAATCAATAGTGACTTAGAGAATTTTTTTCATATGAATATAAATAGGTTTGATTTTTTTGTCTGAAAATTGAGGAGACAGACAGTATTGTATTCCCATTTTACAGATGGAAAATCCCTGTATGGTTACATAGCCAGTCTAAGACTAAAGGTATTTTTTTTTTTTTTTTTTTTTTTTTTTTTTTTGCTGAGGCAATTGGGGTTAAGTGATTTGCCCCAGGTCACACAGCTAGAAAGTGTTAAGGGTCTGGGGTCACATTTGAACTCTGGTCCTTCTGACTTCAGGGCTAGTACTCTATCCACTGATAGCCACCTAGTTGCCCCAAAGGTAGTCAATTTCTGAACCAGAATTCAGTCACAAATCTTCCTAACTCTTACAACCAACATCCTATTGCTTCTCCATCCAACAGAATGGATCCACTCATCAGAATGACTTTACCTAGAATAACTGAAGATTGGCCTAGACCTAAAATCCTTGTAAATTCCTGGAAGACAAGACACACATAATAGGTGCCTAATATTGATTTACTGGTTGATTGATAATTCAGATTTTTTTTCCTGCTTAAGATTATCCTACATTGACTATGCTTTAATTTTATATTCCACTAAGATCTAAAGTTTTAATTGTACCATTTTACAGGGGATTGGCTTGTTTTGTGTCTTATTTTATTTTGGAGTTTTTTGTTTCTTGAAGATTTGTTTGTTTGGGTTCTTTTTTCCAGTTGTTGTTTGTTTGCTTGGGGGGGGGGGTTGGACAGGAGTTGGTTATCTAGTTGTTTCACATTCCTGGCTCATAGCTGGCCCTTAATAAAGCCAAGCTGACTGACAGAGGACTTGAAGCAAGACCTTGAGGCAACCTGATTCAGTTTCTTATTAAATGTATAATTGAAACAATCACTTTTTTTTTGGTCAAAACTACCACATTTCCCACATCTGCATATCAGCATCAAGAACTTGTGAAGAACTCCCTCCACCAGCACAGATAGTATCCCATTTATTACTTACAGTCTTAGAGAATTAATTGCCCAAGACTCAGAGACTTGCTGTTGGTCATAGAGGTTCTCAGGGTCAGAGGCAGTATTTGAAGTAATTCTTTCTGATGTAAACCGGACCCTCACCGTGCTCCTCTCCCTCTCTTTCCCATCTCTACAATGGGGAAGTTCACTATCCCCCTTGGAGGGCTATTGTGAAGAGAATACTTTTATCAATGTGAGCTATTATTTATTTGTAAATAGATTAGATTATAAAGTCTAGGTTAGGTTATGGACTGTGTCTTTTTTTTTTTTTTTTTGAATCACTGCCCCTCCTAGAAAGTGTTTGACACAAAACTGAGCACACAGTGAATGACTAGATGACCTGAGCCATCTTTCTCACCCATCTATTTATCCAATAGATATTTCCAGAGAAATAGAGTTGAAATGAGAACCTCCTCAATGGCCCCCTGCAGGATCCTAATCCCAAATGCAAACCTATAGAGCACAGATATTTTCTATTGGGAAGAGAATATGCATTTATATTGTACCTAATACATACCAGGTCCAAAAGGTGCTTTGACAAGTATTATCTTATTTCATCTTCAGAACAACCTTGTGAGATAGGTATTATTATTACCTCCATTTTACAGTTGAGCAAACTGAGACAAGCAGAGATTAAGTAAATTGTTCAGGGTCTTACAGCTAGTGTTTGATTTAAAAACTCAAGTCTTCCTGACTGCAGACCCATGGCTCTCTTCACTGGGCTATCAACCCCTTCCTGATCTATCTGATATCAGATAGTTCTTTGTGGCGACAGGTAAGTGGTTCAGTGGACAGAGTGCTGGGCCTAGAGTTAGAAAGCCCTGAGTTCAAATTCAGCCTCAGATACTTTCTAACTCTGTGCTCTGGGTAAGTGACTTAACTGTGCTGCCTCAGTTTCCTCATTTGTCAAACAATCCTTATAAATTCCTGGAAGACAAGACCTGTCCTTTTTTTTGGAAAAGAACATGACAAGCCACTATAGTATCTTTGCCAAGAAAACCCCAAATGGGGACACAAAGAGTCAAGCATGATTGAAATGACTGAACAGCAGCAACAAAACAGTCACATCTGCCCTTATTCTAAAGAGACCTTGACAATTCCAATAGACTTGTGATGGAAAGTGCCGTCCGCATCCAGAGAGAGAACTATGGAGACTGAATGTGGATCAAAGCATAGCATTTTCACCTTTTTTGTTGTTTGTTTTGTTTTTTTTCTTCTTTCTTGTGTTTTTTTTCCCTTTTGTTCTGATCTTTCTTGCACAAGTATGAAGAATATGAAAATATGTTTAGAAGAATAGCACATATTTAACCTATATTAGATTGCTTTTAAAAATGAAAAAAAAAGTCCCGAGATCAAAAGTTTCAGAACCACTGATGGAAAGTGGTTCTTTCAAAGAAAATTGGCAGGGTTTGATGACCAAATAAAAAAGGATGAAATTTCCTTTTAGCTGCTTTAAGGAACACTAGATGATTTGAGGAGGCACTTAGGTGGTGTGATGGGCAAAGTGCTGACCTGGTACCAGGAAGATTCATCATTCTGAGTTCAAATCTGGCATCAGATAATTACTAGCTGTGTGATCCTGGGCAGGTCATTTTACCATGTTTGCCTCAGTTTTCTCATCTGTAAAATGAGTTGGAGAAGGAAATGGTAAACTACTCCAGTATCTTTTCCAAGAAAACTCCAAATGGGATCATGAAGAGTCAGGGATGACTAAAGAAACAACTGAACAACAACTAAAAGTGACTTGAGATATCTCCTTAAGGTGATAGGGTAGTGAGTAGGGGAAGACAAAGCAATGCAAAGAATTTCCAACCATATCTGTTTAATTTCAAAGCTGAGCCAAAAACTGCAAATCTAATTGCTATAAAAATCAAGAGAAAAACAGCACTGAAAATGGTTGATCATAAGTAATCAGTAGGGCAAGTACTATCATCAAGGGTTCAATTTTCTAAGTTTAATAAAATCCCTTCCTGCTCAATGCCTGACTTCCCTTATCCTAGCCTAATTTCTCTTGGGGTGAAGGTGGGCCAGCTGCTATTTTGCACAGCTGCACTCACAGAAAGATGTCACCCCTGGCACATTCCCAGCTGCCATCTTCCTGGGGAGTCTTGGAACAGGTGCCAGATAAAGCCATGAGAGTTTGATTCAAAGGAAAGGATTTAAAGGACATCAGCCTCATTGACAACAAGGCTGATTCTTGGTCTCATTTCCACCCCTACTGACCAAGAAAGTAAACAACTGTCTTGTCAGAAATCATACTGGAGACTGCCAAGTTAACCGAGGTATAAGAAAAAGTCAGTACATTGAAACTGGATCTGGGGAAGCCATTTGATTCAGGAAAAATTCTGAAACAGCACCACACAGGAGGTAGAGGTTAGCTAATCATCTTTTTCCTAATATCAAAGGCCATGTATGTAGATAAACTCCAGGAATACAAAATAATAATTTTTAAGGAAAATTTCCCAAGAGGGTTTGAGCTGCCAGATTGTGAATAACAAAGCCCACCCAAGCTGCTAATAACCTATTTCCATGAGAGAGAAGTTCTTTAACAGGTACATTGAAATGATTCTGATGATTTGTCACAGGAACAGAAAGCTAATGATCAGCTGGGGATGTCCAAGCTTAACTTCATTCTGGCTTCCAATTTTCTTTCTCTTTCAGAGATTTGGACTAAATGAAAGCATGAAATAACAAGAACATACTACATTAATTTTAACAAAACCTTCACTGAACCCTACTTATATTAACGTAGATAAATATAAACGTGCATATATGAACATATATACATATATAGAATGCAAAATGAACCAAATTCCAAAGGAGAGAGAGAATCTGGTTTGAGACAAAACCAATATATGTATTTTCTAAACACACTGTATAGGAAGAACCAAATATTTTTCAGTCTGAGCCACTATTCCATTCACTTTTAATCTTTCCTTTCTTAGGGTTTCAATCTCTTGGATAAAGGAAAAGCAATTTATTCCTCTTCCTCCATTTACAGAATTCTGCAGGGAGTACGGGAGAGGTAGATTTCATTATAATAATTAAGTGACCTTACATTTGAACAGAGCTTTTTATATTTTTGCATAACTCTTTTGCATATATATTCTCATCAGCAATTCTGTGAAGTGGATATGGGTGACTATTATCTCTCTAAAAAGATAAGGAAGTTGAAGCCCAAATAGTCTAGGACTAGAATAAGAACCCAAGGACTGGCTGAGAGTCTCTTGCTATTATCGTTGGAGTTTTTTTCTGTTTGTTTTTTGTATTTGTTTAGTTTTGAGTTTGTGTTTTCTTTTTTCTTTTTCTTTTAGCAATCTTTAGTAATCTTCAAGGCTAGAGCTGAAAAACCAAGCAGGCTATTTGCCCACTAAGTTCATGCCCAGTGGAATCCACTGGTCGGCAGGTATCCATCAATACTACATATGTATTAGGTCACATTCTCATCCCCTATCAATGAATTATATTGAAAATCTGATCATCACTAACTTACCAAATCAACAAGCACATATCAAGCAGCTAATATGCACAAGTACTGTGCATAGGACTGGGAAAGGCTTTTTTGTAGAAGTTGAGACTTTAGCTGGGATTTGTAGGAAGCCAAGGAGCCAGAGTTGGAGAGAAAGAGAGAGGCAGAAATAAGAAAGAGGAGCTCTGGTTATAAGGGATGGTCAGAGAAGATGCCTAACATTAGGGAGAGGAGTTGTTGAATCCTGTCAATAACAATAACAATCCTTCATAAAACACCTTTTTTTCACTATTAAAAAGCATAGTTGTTTGTTTTGTTTTGTTTTTTTTAGCATTTTCAGGTTACACATGTCCATTCATTTTTTACATATTTCTATGAGTCATGTTAGTTAGAAGAGAAAAATCTGAACAAAGGGAGAAAATCATGAGAGAGAAAAAAAGAAAAGGTGAAAAGAGGATCCTTTAATCTTCATTCATTCTCCATAATTCTCTCTCTAGCTGCAGGTAACATTTTCCGTCCAATGTTTATTGGGGTTGCCATGGATCACTGAACTGCTGAGAAGAGCCAAGTCTATCATGATTGATCATCACACAGTCTTATTATAACCTGGTTCTGTTTGCTTCACTCAGCGTCAATTCATGTAAATGTTTCCAGGTTTTTCTCAAATCAGCCTCTTCATCATTTTTTACAGAGCAAATGATATTCCATTACCTTCATATACCACAACTTATTCAGCCATTTCCCAACTGATGGGCAACTAACTACTCATTTTCCAAATCTTTGCCACCACAAAAAGAGCTGCTAAAAACATTTTTGCACACGTGGGTTCTTTTTCCTCCTTTAAGATCTCCTTGGGATACAGACCTAATAGTAGCACTGCTGGATCAAAGGGTATGCACAGTTTTATAGCCCTTTGAGCATAGTTCCAAATTACTCTCCAGAATGGTTGGATCAGTTCACAACTCCACCAACAATGTATCAGTGTCCCAGTTTTCTTACATCCCCTCCAACAGTCTTCATTATCTTTTCCTGCCATCATTGCCAATCTGAGAGATTGCATAACATTTATTATTTATTCCCTCTTTTTTTTCTCTGTCACCACCATCAATCTGGCGTGGAGCATCATCATTTTATGCCTGGGCTATTGCAATAATCTCCTGGTGCATCTCCCTACCTCAAGTATCTCCCCACTCTAGTCCATCCTCCACTTGGCTGACAAATTGACCTTTCTAAAGCGTGGGTTGTAGACAGGTAAGTGGTTCAATGGACAGAGCTCAGAAAGACCCGAGTTCAAATTCAGTCTCAGACACTTACTAGTTGTGTGCAAATCACTTTATTTCTGTTTACCTTAATCCACTAGAGAAGTAAATGGCAGACCCCTTCAGTGTCTTTGCCCTCTAGAAACCCTCTAGACAGTATTGGTGGGCAATAGTCAATGGGGTATTGAAGAATCAGTAACAACTGAATGACGAACAGTAGCAACAGGCACAGTGCTGACTACTTTCCTCTGTTTGGGCCATTCAACAACCTCCAGTGGACTCTATTGACTCCAGGATCAAACATAAAATCTTCTGTTTGGCTTTTAAAATCATCCAAAGTCTGGCCCTTTCCTATCTTTCCAGTCTTACGCCTTATTCTCCCCTCCTCTGGGATCCAGTGCCACTGGTGTTCTTGTTTGGATATGGATATGAAAGAGCTTTACTAATATTTTCAGTTATAGATCTCAAAGTTTCACTTTTATGGCAAGAATAAAGGAAGCTTCTAAGAAAGAACAACAGACATGTAACATATTCTTCCTTAGAACATTTTCTAGAACTTCTAACATGTCAGTGGCCTTTAAAATGGAATGCTATATATCTGAGGTTTTACTGCTAAACAGACCTATCCCTTTTTGGTAGTATTTTGTTTTTTGGGTTTTTTTAATATATATATTTAAAGTTGATTGCCTTTCTCATTATCAAAGCCACCATCCATCTGTTTCCACTTTCTTTAGAGCTGGAGCGTATGGAGTTGAAAATGTGTTTTTACTTGAGGTTTTGAAGAGTCCAGTCCCACCCCCCACCTTGGGTTGAGGTTTGTTCAAGTTTTAATGTTGTCACTGCAATATGATCCCATAGAAGTGGGTGGCCCGACTCCCCCATTTGAAACTAATTTACAGCTTCATCTGGGAATATTGTCACTTTAAATCAATTAACAGAAACACAAAAAGAAAATGGCATGGGGGGGCAGCGTTTGATGACTAGCAGGAATTGATTCTCTTCCCCTTGTTAAAACATTTCCCTTGCACACAAAGGGTAGTGCCTCCCACTTCTTTTTCTTCCTCTCCCAACTTTGAAAACTAAAGTCATACACATAAAACATAGAGCATTTTGTTTTTCAACAGCTTTCCTGAGCGGGTTAGAAAGGTCTGTTATCTGTTTCATCAAAGTCAAGCACAGCACATTACAAGAAAAGACAGAGAACAGGCAGAGAGCAGCGTGACTTCTGAACTTTGCTTCAGTCAATCCATCAGTAGACAAGCATTTTAGTTTTTATTATGTGCCAGGTAGTTTGCTAAGCAGTGGGAATACAAAGAAAAGTAGGGGGGGTGGAGAATAGTCCATTCCCTGACAGAGCTGAGATTCTAAAATTGAAGAGGCAACATGTATATGATTAAGTGCATGCAAAATATTTGCAGAATTGATGGAGATAATCTGAATGGAAGGGGGGAATTAGCAATTGGGGGTACTAGGAAAGACCTCTTGTGGAAAATAGGAATTAAGTCGTGAAGAAAGCCAGAGATGAGGAAGCAGATCATTCCAGCCAGGGGGAGGGCACAGAGGAAGAAAATGGAATATGGAATTGCAAAAGAACAAGTATATCTGGATCGTATAGTGCAAGGAGGGGAATAAGGCATTAAAAGCCTAGAAAGAGCTTTAAACACCAATCAGAGGTCTTTCTATTATTCCTGGGAATCACAGAGCCATTGGAATTTGTTGGAGGACGGTAGGGAAAGATGATGTGATCTAACCTGTGTTTTAGAAAAATCCCTTTGGCAGCTGAGTGGATGATGGATTGGAATGAAGGGATGTTTGAAACAGAAAGACTAACAGAAGACTATGAAAGTAGTTCCAGCATGAGATGATGAGGACCAGTGAGAGACGGGTTAAGAGGAAAGAAGGGAGCATAAGCATTTTCTGTATAGGTAGAAATGATAATATGTGGTAACATTAAATCTGTGCAACGAGTGTAAGAGAGGAGTTGAAAATGAGAGCAAGTTTGTGTGCCTGAGTAACTGGGATGGCAGCAGTGCCCTTGAGGAAATGGGGAAGTTTAAAAGCGGAGAGGGTCCTAGGAAAAGATGCTGAATTTTGTTTTGCACATGTTGAGTTTTGGATCCTATGGGAGAGACATCCATTATGACTGCTTCATAAGGCATTGGGAGTACTCAACAGAGAGACTAGATCTGATTGTTTACATCTGTGAATCATCTACATAAAGAAGATAATTAAATCCAAGGGAGCGATGTGATCACCAAGTGAGATTGTATACAGCAAAAAAAGGGACGTCTATAGAGTCTTGGGGGACATCAACAGTTACTGGACACGATGCAGCTAAAGATCCAGTGAAGGAGACTGAGAAGTCAAACAGAAGAACCAAGAGGAGTTTCAGGGTTTGGCTAGAACAGGTGGTAGAAATATACAATGCTATTGAGCAGGCGTGAAGCGATCCAGTGAAGATTAAGGATGGAAGAAACTTCAGTGTCCTGGTAGGCAGCAGGGATGGAGCCAATAGATAAGGAGATCAATGCCAAAGATGACAATCTGCTCAAGTTAGGAAGGAAGAGAATCAAGAGCACACAGAGAAGGATTGGGCATGGTGAGGAGCCACATCCTTCTCTGAGATAGTGAAGGAGCTTAACAGCTTCCTGTTGTAAGTTCCTTGGGGAAGGGACTATTTTTCTTATGATTATTTGTATGCCCAATCAATTGATGAATAAAATTTATTAAATGCCTACTAAGTGCCAGATAAGTTGCTGAAGTGCTTAACAGCATGTCCAGCACATAAGAGGAACTTTAAAAATGTTTATTGAATTAAACAAACACAATTTATCACATGTTTATTGAATGTTGACTATAAAAATCATATGAGCAAAAACAAAAAATTGAGCAAAATTACCCTTAAGACTCTCTTCCAATAGTGTGTCTCCCATGAATAAATTAAAATTAGATTGTTTGTGCTTCATCAACGAGGATCAATGATACAATAATGTCTTGACTTGTGCGTGAATTGGATTTAAGTGAACAAAATTGTCAGCTCACTCTCAAAGTCCAGTAGCAAGACAAAAGCCAAAATGATTGGCAATGGCCTGGGATATGGTCGATACCAGACCAAGATTTAAGTGTTCCCTACAGCCTGGTCATTGGGAAAAAATTGTCCTCCCCATTCCACAAGGAAAGGTCTTTACACTCTTGGGGTACACACACACATCCCCAACTCACTGATGAGTTTGAAGTCTGCCAGGTCCCTAGGTGAGCCCGTCTGCCAAACAGTAATACCAGACGTGTCCAGCAGGCACGTCTCAGCTTCTTGGACCCCCAGATGAGAGGTGGGTGAAAGGAGGAAACCACAGGTGGATGATAAGGGATTGACAAGCCTCAGACCAAAGGTCTACTCCTCTCTGAACACCCAACATACTCCACTGAAATTATACAAAATTCCTTGAGTTACAGAAGATATGACCTCCTTTGATGACCCTCCACTCAAAACTGAGATGTCCAGTTACCAAAAGTGTCTGCTATTATTGTGGAAGAAGTCTAGGTCAGTGTTTGAGGAGAAAAAGAGAAATTCTCTAGAAGGAGAGAAGTCCCCTATGTCCCGTCAGCGGATGACATGGTGCTGATTGCATCAGTCCCTAGAGCACTGCAGAGCTTCCTGGTTCATATTCATAATTATTCAAAAGAGTTTGACTCAACTACCCATATCATGTATATATCCGGCTATTGTTGTCTCCTTCATTTCCATGGAAGCTCCTTGAAGGCAAGGAATGTTTTTAATAATAACAAAATGATAACAAAATAATACTATTATCTAGCATTTATATAGCTCTTTAAGATTGCAAATATTAGCATTTTATAGTCACAACAACCCCAGGAAGTAGATGCTATTATTATTATCCCCATTTTGCAGATGAGGAATGAGGCAGCTAGAGATTAAGTGACTCACAAAGCTAGTAAAGGATTGATCCTGGATTTGAACTGATATATCCTGACTTCTGGTCCAGGGCTCTATCTAATAAATTCCCAGTTAATTGCCTTTCTTTATATTCCTAATACTTAGTAGACTAACTGGAACACAGTAAGCTTAATATTTTTTGCCTTACTAACTTATTTCCATAGAATATATTGCATTTATGTAGCAAGAGCAAGAGATAACTAATAAATAACTGTGTGCTGCATTGACATTTTTGCAAAGTCAAGAGACTTGTAAGAACCATACAACCCCAATCCCTGGGGTGACCTTGGGAAGATATGGATGGAAGTTTGCCAGGACAGACAAGCACAGATTGATTGTGATCTGCTTCATATTGGAAACAGCCCCTCTGGTAAGATTACAGATCCAGTTGAGCATTTTTTTGATATAAAATCCGTGTTTACAATACTGCAACCAACCAATCACTTGTTTACATTTTTTTCTAAGGCCTCATATGTTTTCATATTTTGATAATCTACCTGTAATATCTTGGCACAATAATTAGCCCATTTTCATCTGAGAGGCAATATAATGGCTCTTAAGGAACATGTATTTCCCTCCTCTTTAATTTTAGGTAATTTATTTTAGATAAAACGTACGAGTTCAATAACAATCACATCAAGCCCCTGATTAGGAAAATTCTTAACATTTAGGCAGAAGTTGAACTCTCTGTCTGACTTTACATTTATATCTATCCATAATCAACCCCTGGCTTCTTTGTGGTTGAAGCAAAATTCTGAGGCAACATTTGGGTAATGAAACAGCAGATTAAATCACAGTGGCTATGGATAAATAGGGACTGGGATAAGAAGTTGAGAAAAGAGTTAAACCTTTTCTCATGATTTCCCTCAGCCCAGATCTTCTGAAATGAGATACTCTTAGAGTCAATAACTCTCTTCAACTTCTTTCTCTGCCATCTTTGCTCCTCAAGAATGTGCTTGAAAGAGCTCCCCTGCTTGCCAATTCCAACTAATTCAATGTTTTTATAGAGGATCCAGAAGATATGACAAAATTCCTCAGCCAATTGGAACAGATTTCCTGTCTTGTGATATTTCACTAAACAAATGATTTTCAAAGACTGTTCACAGTTTGTCTGTGAGATATACTTATTGATTGGGAATTTTATCACTTAAAGTGGGATGAGCTTAAGCAAATAAATCAACCCTCCTTATATATTATTTCAGCAGTCTGGATACGCCCTCCACTGACGAAGATCAGAACCTAAGAAGATGGTCTTTGTGAATTTCTGTAACCAAATAAATTCATTTTCTAGTGACCAACTTCCTGAGAGTAATCCTTTCAAATTTAGTAGGCTCATTCTAGGACAGCAAATAAATAGTCTTAGATCTGTTACTCTCCAGTCATCTTGTCATCCACACTTAACTCTTCCTCTCCAGCTTTCCAGGTTTGTAACTATAAGCAAATTAATGCTGCCATTATTTCTGGAAATGATATGTCAATGTACTCCTTTAATACAATTCCACTCACCATCCCAATAACTTGGCAAACACAAATATTCCTCCCTGCCTACTCTTACTTAATATGTGCTAACCGAGTATAAGCTCTGTGAGGGCAGGGACTGTCTTAAAATTTGTATTTTTATCCTGTATTCTTAGCACAGTACTGTAGTAAGGTATTAATAAATCTTTTTCATCCATCCAACCATTCATTTATATCTTCTCCAAAATGATAAGACCTGTATAAATTTATACCCTGCTAACATAACTTAGGATAGCTAGGTGAACAGTGAATAGAGCACCAGGCTTGGAATCAAGAGAACTCATCTTCCTAAGACTGAATCTGGTCTCAGCTGCTTACTATCCATGTGACCCTGAGCAAGTCACTTAACCCTGTCTGCTTTATTTTGTCAAATATAAAATGAACTGGGGAAGGAAAGGGCAAACCACTCCAGTATCTTTGCCAAGAAAAACCCAAATGGGATCACAAAGAGTCAAACATGACTGAAAACAATTGAATAGCAACATAACCTTCAAGCACTAGGTTTACCTGTATACCTTGATGAAATACGCAGAACAGAAGTGGAGAACAGATTTACAATAATCACAGCTTTCACAAATATTATTGACAAACTTAAAATATACATATATAAGTATGCATATATATAAACATATTTTTTAATTCTATATATTGCTATATATATAATTTTTTTAACACTCATAACTTCTGGGTTCCTAACTTAACCATTCCCACTAACCATTCCCTCACCTGCTAAGATTCTCTCTTTATTTTTGACTATCTCCCATTTCATTTGTCTGTTCTGGGTAACAATGTGACCTACTGGTTATATAGGGCTCATTCTCTCTTATAACAGCAGAAATAGGATTAAAAATATTTCCCACAGTTCAGGATGCTGAACTAAAGGTTAGAATAATAATTACCATATGCCCTTTTATCATGTTTACTCTTGGTCAGAACGGTTGGGAGAAAAGGTTACTCTCTGGGAAGTCATAATATGAATTATGACTACCTGTCCAGTTTTGCTTTAAACTTGACCAGAATTTGGTGCACTGCCATCAGTCTTAGGCACCCAGCAGTCATTGAAAGTTAAGTCCCCCAAAACATTATATCATTATGAAAGCATGTATGCCCTTCTGTTTGAGATGTGAGGAGCAATGGCCAAAAAAGTCTGAAGACATTAAAACAGAGTAGCAGAGTTCTAATGATCAGATAATACATGATTAGAATCATGTAGCATGAAAAGGGATATGAATAAGCAAGTTAATTTCTACCTACAAGGAAATTTGGTTGACTGTATATCCTATTTTTGTTGTGAGTGTACCCTATATTGATAAATGTTAGGAGGAGGTGTAAGTTTGGGCAACATCCACAAGGAAGTAAGTAATGGTGCTAAATTTGGCAAAATAACTAAGAGAATAAATAGAGAAAGAAAAGAGCCAAAAACAGAACATTAAGGGACAATTGCACTTTTAAAAAAAAGAAAAAAAAAAAGATGGGAGCATGAAGAACCACTAAAATGACAATGAGAAGTGAACAGATTAGTAGACAGAAAACCCAAAGAGAAGAAAAGACGATTAATGAAAGGGGGGCTGGGGCACATACCATTAATCCCATCTACTGGAAAAGTGTGAGGGTGAAGTCGGCAGATCTCTTAAGCTCAGAAACACTGATGTGACTAGTGTCTCTACTGCGTCTGTATCTCAAAGAAATTGTAAAAGAGGGAAAGGGACCCACATGTGTAAAAATGTTTGTGGCAGCCCTGTTTGTAGTGGCCAGAAACTGGAAACTGAGTGGATGCCCATCATGGAGAATAGCTGAATAAGTTATGGGATATGGATGTAAGGGAATATTATTATTATTCTATAGGATATATTCTTATATATCTGTAAGAATATGATATTCTATCATCAGCCTGATGAGGAGTCTGATTTCAGAAAGGCCTGGGAAGACTGAGATAAACTGATGCTAAGCGAAGTGAGCAGAACCAAGAGAACTTTGTACACAGCAACAAGATTGTGTGATTGATTATGATGGATGTGGCTCTTCTCAACAGTAGTAATTCAAGGCAATTCCAATGGACTAGGAATAATGCCAATCTCATAGAGAGAGAATTATGGAGATTGAATGTGAATCGAACCATAGTAATTTTTGTTTGCTTTTTCTTTCTCAATTTTTTTTCCTTTATAATCTGATTTTTCTTGCACAGAATGACAAATATGGAAATATGTTTAGAAGGATTGCACATACTTAACCTATATCACATTGCTTGCTGTCTTAGGGAGAGGAGAAATAGGGGAGGATGGGAGAAAAAATTTGAAACACAAAATCTCACAGAAATGAATGTTGAGGCGGAGCTAGGTGGTGCAGTGGATAGAGCACCAGCCCTGAAGTCAGGAAAACCTTGAGTTTCAAATCTGACCTCAGACACTTAACATTTCCTAGCTGTGGGACCCTGGGCAAATCACAACCTCAATTGCCTCAGCCAAAAAAAGACAAAGAAAGAAAAGAAAAGGAATGTTGAAAACTACCTTTCCATGTTTTGGAAAAATAAAATACTATTAAAAAAAAAAAAAGAATTCTGGTCAGGTGGGAGAACTTACTGATCAAGAGTTAACACTGGGTTCAGCATTAATAAGATAAGCCCTTTGAAACTAAGGGGTGGCCTAGACTGGGTCTAAGATCAGTGGTGGGATCCAGCCCATAAATAAACCTGGAACCTCCAGCCTGATTGAGATTGAGAGATTCAGATTTATTTATTTGTTTGTTTCTTTGTTTATTTATTTTATGTGAGGCAAGAGGAGTCAACATAGACAAGTGCTACAGAAAAAGACCAGAAAGTTGAGTATTTAGACAAGGCCACTAGGTTTGACAATTAAGAGCTCATTGGTGGTTCTCCTGAATGGGGCCTGGACCACATCAACTAGGTATAATGATGGTTAGTTTTATGCAGGAAAGTAAGAAACTAAGGCATAGATAAACTCACTGAGTCCCTAAGTTCCTGTATAATTTTTTATCCTGTGATAATTGTTTTTTAAAAAAGGAGAAATTTAGACAAAGACAAAGAGTGGACAATCTCAAGCAGATTCCTGATCTTTCTCAGTTTCCCAGGTTTGGATTTTCAGAGATTAGTCTCCAATCCATTCAAACATGGAAGAAACCTTATTCCATGTACAACTAACCAGCCTTCGAGTTTCCCCGCCCATCCCTGCCCGCTGTAATACCTCTTTCTCTGCTGCACTGCGGGCCATTCCTGGAATGCCTGTTTAATAACTGATACAGATTGCTGCAGAGCTTTGGCGGTTGGGCACATGAGACATTCTGAGTGGGGGAACAGCAGAACCTGGGGTCTCCCCTCCCTGCAGAACTGTGGGCTTGGGGACGCAGCCTCCTTCAGGCACAAGGGAAGGCAGTCCAGGGCTGGATGGCCAGGGAAGGGGTTCGCTAGCTAGCCGCCAGAACCATTTCCTATAACAGAAAGTAGAATGCAGACTTCTGGGTCACATGACCAACAAAAGCCAAAGTCCTACCCGTTTTCTCCAATCCTCCTGACCTCTCAGATGCCTCCAAAATAAGAATTGGGTACCAGAGGTAATGCAATTTTAGTTTCTCCACAATCTTAAGGACAGCAAGAATAATAACAAGTGAAAAACTCAATGAACTAAAGGCCGATGTTCCCTGATCCTAATGAAACACTCGGTCAACACTCCCTCCTCCATGGCCTAGCACACTCTGGGCAGCCGGACTGTACCAGCTGACCAGACCCTCGAAATTGCAAAGGAGCTCATGGCTCAAGAAAGCCCAGGTCTCCTCCCAGGCCTGGGTGCTGCAGAAATGGCCATGACAGCCCCTTGTCAGTGTTCTGTTCATGGGTCACAAGAGAACTCTGCAGGAGATCAGAAGAAGGGGGGAACCTTGCCACTGAGCTCATCTTTAATTCTGGTCTCACACCCAACCCCCTTCCCTGTTCTCAGGGGGCCACAGAGATCCACAGCCCAGAATGGCAGAAATTCCTCAGATGCCATAAGAGAGAACATGACAGTTCTCTGTGCCACTGAGATAGAAAACTGAGGAAGAAGGGACAAGACCCATGGAAGTGGAGATCATAGTGGGACATTCCACCTAGCCTGAGAAAAAGAGCCCAGCCTGTAGTCACAGCCAAGTCTGTGCCATGATCTGAAACACAGGAGTATATGTGAGACAGGGTTCTTTTTCCCTTATGACCTGTCTGGGGACTCTCCGGTGGTTTATTCTCCTCTCAACCATCCAACTGATTTTAGTCATCTCCAACGTTAAGGAGCTAAGTTATGAAAGGAATCTCACCAAGTGGATGTGTTTGGAGTGTGACCTGTGTATACTCACACTTCTATTTCACTTGCCTTAAGCGTGGAAGCCACTTTTGTTTCTAAGGCGATAACAGTTATACGAATTGGGCTAGAGGTAAAGAGAGGACAGAGGAACCTAGTCCTTTGCAATTTGGTGGTCAGCAAAGGGAAGCCCAAGAAGAATATATATAAATCTCCCATGTTTCCAGCTATTCCAACTTCATATGAGTTATTATTTGCCATATGCTATTGACTTTCCTTGGAAAGAATCTCCTAGTTAGGTCCCTGGAGTGGGTCCCCAATTTTGCAAGAGAATAAATGTTAAACCAATATCCAGAAGACTCTAGGAATTAGGGTAAAGTGAATTACTTTATTCATCTCTCTATTACCAGTTTATAGAGAACTTAGCACAGTACTTGATCAAATAAATGCTTGTTAACTTATGTTATCTGATTCATTGGCAGAAACACAGGAGGAGGGGAGACTTTATCAAAATATATATGAAGCTAAATTTATGTCCTCATCTTTTGTCCATATTGAATGTTTTAGTAATTAGTGAAACAACAAAGTAAAAAAAAAATCAACAAAATTATTTCCCTCTCCCACTCCTATATAAATCTATACCTTACAAATACATCAGTGGAAAGTGTGGATATATATATATATATATATATATATATATATATATATATATATATATGTGGTAAAACACAAATATACAGGAAATATATATGGCCATGTAAATGTGGAAGACTGAATATTAAGATTTTAAGAGGCTAGGGCACACTGGTAGAGGGGCAGCCCACAGCTCTGTTTGGCATCATACCTCCTGCTAATGCTATTACATTTAGCTCCAATCTTATATTCTTAAATATAAAATATAAATATAAAAGAGGATTTAAATAATAATAATATTTGTACTTAAGTTAAAATCCCTTTAACAGAGAAGCTACAATGAGAAACCTAAATGTGGAAACTGAATGTTGATAAGGATAAGAGAAAAATAGAGCTTTTAGAGGAAATAGATTTGAAGACAAGATGACAGAAAGTTATAGAGTCCATGAGGAATAATATCAGAAAAAATTTTTTTGTTTTACTTTAAAAAAAAAAAAAGCCTTGAAATGAGGGAGCAACTACTCCATGTCTAGGAAAGGAAGATTTGACTTTCTTAAAAGGTACTATTCATTACACAAGGAAAGATAATTAGGTTGGAACTTGAATGGTTACAAGAAAACAGCTTTGACCTAGCATAACAGTTGAGCCTGGACAGCTTGGTGGTGCCTTGGAGAGAGCGTGACCTGGAGGTCGGAAGACCAGAGTTCAAATTTTACTTCAAACACTTACTAGCTGTGTGTCCCTGGACAAGTCACTTAACTCTGTTTACCTCAGTTTCTTCATCTGTAAAATGAGCTGGAGACGGAAATGGCAAACTAATCCAATAGCTCTACCAAGAAAACTCCAAATGGGATTATGAAGAGTCAGATATAACTAAAAAATATGGAATAACAAAGGTTGGGTTTAGAGACCAGAAAGGAAAGGCTGAGCAAACTACAACAGTAGAGATTAAAAGAGTAAAGTGAGTTGGATCCCACTTGGAATAATGAAAAAGTAGATTGTTGAATCCTTGCCTCCTGGATAAAGGTGGAAAGTCAAGAAGGAATAGAACAGAGTTTAAGGGCAATCATCAGGTGAGAGAGGAAGAACCCTTCTGGCAACAGAAAGTATGGACTAAGATTTAATTAAAGGGCAGAGGCCAGAAGATTTGCTGAGTCCAGCCAGAGTTTTGGGGTTACGAATCCAAAGGAGAGGACAGGAGCAAAAAAACAAAATATAGGACAAAAATCTCAAACCAGAGAAATTGTTAGCATGGAATAAGAAAGAATTCACTGCTATAAGGAGCAAGAGATGTCAGGAAAATAATGGTGTTTGACAAAACTTTCTCACCCCAAACCATGGCTCTGTTTTTTATTTGTTAATTAAATGATGCAGTATCCTACTTCTCCTCAATTTTGTTATACTGTGAATCAGAACTTTTGTTTGCGATAACAGAGCTATATGAATTGGGGTAGAGGATAAAGAGAGCATAGAAGGACCTAGTCCTTTGCAATTTGATGGTCAGCAAAGGGCAGCACAAGAAGGATATATATCAATGTCTCAAGTTTCCAGATATTCCACCTTCACATGAGCAACTCCTTGCCATGTGTTATTGACTTTCCTTGGAAAGAATCTCCCAGCTAGGTCCCTGGAGGGGATCTCCAAATTTTGAATTAATGCTAAACCAACATCCAGAAGACTCTAGGAATTAGGGTAACATTGAACTACTTTATTCATCTCTCACTTAGCACAATATCACACTGCCTTTTTGTTTCATTCCTTTGGAATTGCCATAGGTATGACCCTCATAATACCTTCTGGAATTCTTCCAGAGAATAAAAGGTTGAGGCTAGCTGCAATAACATTAGCAGAAAGTTTGATGCTAAACAGAGCTGTGGGATGCCCCTCCACCAGTATGTCCTACTGGACGGAATATACAGTATATTCATTATATATATATATAGATAGATATAATCTGTATATTCAGTTTATATATATATATATGTATGTATGTATTTTCTGTATATAAGTATCATCCCACACATATTATTTAGATGCAGCCACACTTTCCATTGATGTATTTGTAGGATATGGATTTATATGGGATTTGGGCGTGGGGCTTGTTTTGTTGCTTTTTTTAAAACTATATTGTTTCATTAATTACTATATCATTCAATATAAAAACAAGTGTATCTTCTAACTAAACAAAAAGTACAACACATGAGCAGAGGCTCTTGAATTATGGTTTTGAGTGAATGAGTACCTACAGAGAACCTATAACCTAGAATAGTCTTTTATTTATTTATTTATTTATTTTTTGCTGAGGCAATTGGGGTTAAGTGACTTGCCCAGGGTCACACAGCTAGGAAGTGTCAAGTGTCTGAGATCAGATTTGAACTCAGGTCCTCCTGACATCAGAGCTGGTGCTCTATCCACTGCACCACCTAGCTCCCCAACCTAGAATAGTCTTGAGTAAAAGACCCATTGTTCAAACTAGGGGAGGCTCCCAGGTTTTGGACCAAAAAAAAAACAAAAACCCATCAATCATGGACTCACAAGGCTAGAGATACTACAAAGTTGACTAGAATTGCAAATACTATTTTATATCACTTCTGGCATTTTGAAAGCAATGAAAAGTTAGAATAAGTGGTCCACAAAGTCTCCTCCCCAATCATTTCAAAGAGTTTAAGAACAACTAATCTAATATATTATGGAAACAACTGAAAAATACTCTATGCATGTACAGTAGATATGAGAACTTCTAAGGAAACTTGAGCAATGGAAGATCTTTTAAAAATTCCTAATTTAGCCAGGAAGACTGGCACAGTATGGTGGAAATAGCTCTAGATGCCAAATGAGAGGCCTTGGATTCGGATCCTAGTTCTGCTTAATAGTAATTATATTGTCTTAGTTACTTACAATATTTTCAACTTTGAAATGAGGGATTAGGATTCTCTAACCCCTAAGGTAAAATCTCTAACTCCTATTGTCTTGAACAAATGGGACATAAACAACAAATGATAAGCAGCAGGTCTCAGCTTTAAACAACAAATACAAAAAGAATTAATGAGGGAGAAATTGCCATGGAATAGAGTTGAATGGAAGGTTTCTTGGAAGATGTTCGCATTTCAGTTAGGCTTTGAAGATATGACCAGGAGCAAGAGGAAGAAGGACATTAGAGGGTGGGAGAATGATGTAGAATATTCTTCCTTTTCTTTTTTCCATTTTTTCCAGCCCTTTTAAGAATATAAATGAGATGTCCCCCACCAGTCTTAGACTATCTGTGAAATACAGAATATGAGAGTACCCCCCTCTAACAGCAGGGGTCAGTGTCTGTGAAACAGTAAGGATGAATTCTGAGTGTAAAGATCATTACTTGGAGAGAAGGAAAGAGAAATTGCTCCCAGCCTTGTTCATGCTTGACTTAGTTGTTATCATATGCAGTTGAAAATAAAAGAAAGCTTTAAGCCTCCCTTTGGGGAATGGAATTCCAACCCTAATCTTGGGCTGAATTTGATTTAGCAAATAGATTCCCCCCCACACACACATGTAGTTAGAATAGATTGGGGGTGGAGGTCAGAACAATCCAAATTATTTAGAAAATGTTTTCATAACATGACTACTGATCTAGTCTACTTCTCCCTTTCCTCAGCCCCTATCTCCATCTTCTCCTTGGGGAGCAAGAGAGCAACTTAATCTGATTGTCTGTGCTCTTATTTAGGGTCTTGTTTTTAATTACATTTTTCCATGAATTTAGCAGAGGCTGGAGATTCTGACTGTGCTTTCAAGGACAGTCTGAGAATCAATGAAGGTACTAGACCATTTTGTTAGGTTATTACCCTTTAAGAGAATTTTGTAGCCAGAATTTTAAGAGCTGGACAGAGTCATGCTTGCCTATGAAACAAGTAGGGAATGGACCCAGTGGTGTGTTTTAGGGGCACTGAGAAATATTCATCATAAACCTCTCTATGTCATTTTAAAAACTGACAGCATCCTGAGAAATGGGTCGGGGGATTTGACATCCCTAATAACTTAATCAGAAGGAACTCATCAGTCTGCTTCCTTCCTAACAAAATAGCAGGACAGTATTGGATCCATGGGGGATGGGGAGATGCAAAGGGGAAGTACCTAGGATAATAATTTTATCTAGCTCAGTATCTATTTATCAAGTCTCAATATCTATTAACAACATGGTAGCTAGCAAAAAAAAAAAGTATAATTCAAATATGGGAGAAACCAGCTCTCTTCCAACCCAATCATATCCCCAATTTCTCCACTCCCTGGACTTGGCCCAAAGCATTTACCCAATCTGTTCCCTGGGAGTTATAGATCAAAATATAATGATAAGCACTATCCTGTAATGCTTTAGAGACCACAAAAGAGTTCCTTCCAACAGCTCAGGTGGAAGACAATGTTTCTAGGGGAAATGGGGTATGAAAGAAACTCTCTCTTCCATTCTAGAGAATTGAATAAATACATGTTGTTTTCCATTAGGGGCTAAAGGTAAGGTCAAGGTAATTGTCATTCTTTACATGAAAAAAAAACTATTATTGCATAAAATGGAAGTTAGAGCTCTAGGATCCTCTATGTATTGACTACAATAGCAAAGCTGGAATCAGAGGACATTGTAAATAGATTTAGTTCTGCAAAGGTCCAGGAATATGGAGGCTGATTAGTTGTTCCTAAGTTCTAAGATTGCAATTCAGCTGGCTGGCCCAAGGTAAATAGTGGGGCATTGCATTAGACTATATAAATCTAGCAGTAAGTTATGAGTCATCACACCAATTAACCCATTAAGCCTTCTTAGACCTTTACTACCAAACCACACTCCTTGTTTAAAAAAAAAAAAGAAGCATCAATTATTTAACTTCTTGCTATGAAGAATACATAAAGGGATAAGCAAATTGAAACAAGATTTTAGATAAATTTATGTTTTTATATGAGTATTATTATGTATATGTATAAACACATAAATACATCCTGGAACTGTTTTACTTTCAGCAGTGATCATTTTAACCTATTTTTTACCAGCAGCTTCTTAAAGGGGTCAAGCATTGCTTCCAACACCAACCATGTTAAGGCCCAATGAACAAAACTGAATGTACAGTTTTGTTTTCAAAACAGTGTATATGGTACCTTCCTCACAGTAAAAGGTTAACTCTAGCTGTTTGGCCTCTACCTGTCCACAAAGAAACATTCCAGAGCAGAAGAGAACAGAAAATAGGGCTCAGATATAAGAAAAAATTTTTCATACTTGGTGGGAAAAGTTGTGACTATACAGATATTATTTCATTGCTCATTTCTTATAGGTTCTTTTAGGCATTTTTCTCTGCCTTTCTCTTTACCCCAATTCTTCTGATATTCCAGATCTTTAAATCTAAATTCCCAAATTATCCATTTCTTTCATCACCTTCTTTCATCCCATATTCATCAATCACACTTCCCTGGGGGATCAGAAACTTATAAAGGGCATTATTTTTAATAATTAGCCTCATAAAACCAACCAGTGGGGGCCAAGTTAATCAGATATGGGAATGACAAGCCATGAGGAAACTGACTTTAGGTTTTTGAGGAAAGGTTTGGCTTCTATTTTCATCCCTTCTTGGTAGTTTTGATTTGCCCATAATCTAGAGTACAAATTCCTCAGGAGTTCTAGTTTCCTCTTCTTCTTTTATCCTTTCCTGCTGTTTCCAAGATCTCCAAAGTCCAGACCATTCCAGTTCCTTTGAGTGTATGTTTCCACCTTGAGCTTTAACAACAGTAGTATCAATTTAGTCACCTATCTGTGACTTCCTCCAAATCCTTGTGCCTGGTGGAAAGTAACTGTAACTGTGCAAGAGGTTATAATTCTGAAAAGTTGCTATTAGCATAATTCTAGAGGGCATAGGGTGAAATTATGGTCATCTAATCCACAAATCCCTCTGACTATTTTGGTAGAATTGAGTGTATTTGTTTATATCATTACAAATATATCTGACTTCCTAGACAATCTCCTAACATTATTCTTTTTTTCTGATTTTCTTTCTTTTTTAAAAAATTATTTTTCCCTAGTTACATGCAAAAACAATTTTTTAAATTCAAATTTTTTTAGAAAAGTTTTGAGTTCTAAATTCTACCCCTCCTTCTCTGAGATGGAAAGCAATCTGACATAGATTTATACAGGTACAATCATGTAAAACATTTCCATATTAATCATTTTGTGGAAGAAAACTCAAACAAATGGAAGGAAAGGAAAAAGGAAAAAGGAAAAAGGAAAAAGGAAAAAGGAAAGGAAAGGAAAGGAAAAAGGAAAGGAAAGGAAAGGAAAGGAAAGGAAAGGAAAGGAAAGGAAAGGAAAGGAAAGGAAAGGAAAGGAAAGGAAAGGAAAGGAAAGGAAAGGAAAGGAAAGGAAAGGAAAGGAAAGGAAAGGAAAGGAAAGGAAAGGAAAGGAAAGGAAAGGAAAGGAAAGGAAAGGAAAGGAAAGGAAAGGAAAGGAAAGGAAAGGAAAGGAAAGGAAAGGAAAGGAAAGGAAAGGAAAGGAAAGGAAAGGAAAGGAAAGGAAAGGAAAGGAAAGGAAAGGAAAGGAAAGGAAAGGAAAGGAAAGGAAAGGAAAGGAAAGGAAAGGAAAGGAAAGGAAAGGAAAGGAAAGGAAAGGAAAGGAAAGGAAAGGAAAGGAAAGGAAAGGAAAGGAAAGGAAAGGAAAGGAAAGGAAAGGAAAGGAAAGGAAAGGAAAGGAAAGGAAAGGAAAGGAAAGGAAAGGAAAGGAAAGGAAAGGAAAGGAAAGGAAAGGAAAGGAAAGGAAAGGAAAGGAAAGGAAAGGAAAGGAAAGGAAAGGAAAGGAAAGGAAAGGAAAGGAAAGGAAAGGAAAGGAAAGGAAAGGAAAGGAAAGGAAAGGAAAGGAAAGGAAAGGAAAGGAAAGGAAAGGAAAGGAAAGGAAAGGAAAGGAAAGGAAAGGAAAGGAAAGGAAAGGAAAGGAAAGGAAAGGAAAGGAAAGGAAAGGAAAGGAAAGGAAAGGAAAGGAAAGGAAAGGAAAGGAAAGGAAAGGAAAGGAAAGGAAAGGAAAGGAAAGGAAAGGAAAGGAAAGGAAAGGAAAGGAAAGGAAAGGAAAGGAAAGGAAGAAAGGAAAGGAAAGGAAAGGAAAGGAAAAAGGAAAGGAAAGGAAAGGAAAGGAAAGGAAAGGAAAGGAAAGGAAAGGAAAGGAAAAAGGAAAGGAAAGGAAAGGGACAACTTTCTTTTTCTTCCAGTTACTGCCTGATGCGATTCCTTTTATCAAGCAGGTTACTTGCCTCATTTAGGAAGGAAGGAAGGAAGGAAGGAAGGAAGGAAGGAAGGAAGGAAGGAAGGAAGGAAGGAAGGAAGGGAAAAATAATCTGCTTCAGTTTGTATTTAGATAATATCAATTCTCTCTCTGAAGACAAAGAGCATTTTTCATCATGAGTTCTTAGGGATTGTCTTGGATCCTTGTATTGCTGAGAATAGCAAAGTCATTCACAGTTATTTATCATTCATTATTGTTGTTACTGTGTACAATGTTCTACTGGTTCTGTTCACTTTACTCTATGATAATTCATGTAAATCTCTCCAGGTTTTTCAGAAATCATTTTGCTTGTCACTTTTTTATGGCACTATACTATTTCATCACAATCATATACCATAATTTGTTCAGCCATTTCCCAATTGATGGGTATCACCCCAATTTCCAATTCTTTGCCACTACAAAAAAAGCTGATATGAATATTTTTGTACAACCAGGTTCTTTCCCCTTTTTTGATCTTTGGTATACAGAACTAGCAGCAGTATTGCTGGATCAAAAGGTATACACAGTTTTATAGCCCTTTGGGCGTAATTCCAAATTGTTCTCCAGAATAGCTAAATTACATCACAATCACCAAAAATGTACTAGTAGTATTCCATTTTTCCCACATTTCCTCCAATATTTATAATTTTCCTTTTTTTTTGTCATATTAGCCAATCTGATGGGTGTGAGGCCCAATATCACACTATCCTTAATTATATATTCATACACACATACAGATATTCCCCTAAGAAACTTTTAAAATGTTATTTTAAGTTTCGTAAATAAGATCATTTTTGATCATTTGAGTTGTTTATAGTAGATTTAAATCTGAAAATGTGCTATATGCTACTACATTCAGAAATCCATCTTGAAGAGTCTTCAGAAGATAGTCAATATATAGCTTTGGGAATCCAGAGTACCAAAGGTAAAACAAACCCTTCTTCTTTCTCCCTCCCTCTACCTCAACCTCCCCCCCCCCTCCCACAGCCCTGCCACCTGAGCACCTCCTGGAAAGCCTCCACAGCCCCAACGCCAGCACCCTCCTCCTTCCCTTCTCCCCCCATAAAAAAGCCTGGATCCTTCAAGCCTTCTTCACCCCACCCCCCACCCCCAATCAGATGGAATGGGAGCCAAGGCCGGCTTTGTTCTGAAACCTGAGGCAGCCCAGGGTGCTAGAGGGAGGCTTTGGAGAGCCAGCATTCCTAACAAGCCTGATTTTGATTTCAGCTGCTTTTACTGTTGAATCATAATGTTTTCATCCTGGGTAGGCAGTAAACACAAGTCCCTCCTCCTCCCTCTCCCCACCTCCCACTTTTCTTTTTTCTTTTCTTTTTTTTCCCATTTCCTTTGAAGTTTGGAAGCTCTTTCATTACAACTTTCTTTTTCTTCCAATTATTGCCTGATGTGATTCCTTTTAGCGAGCAGGTTACTTGCCTGATTTAGCATGTATTCTCTCTCCCCTCCTCCTCCTCTTGGCCAGAGCTCAGCTATGCTTGTGTTCACAGTGCCATCTGCAGGTACTTTTTAGTTTTGCTGAGAAAAAAAAAGATTGCACCTGGTGCCTCTCCATCTGTCCAGAGTGGGAGTGGGGAGGAGGAACTCCATCCCTGTTGAACAGAGGGAAGACAGAATCTAGGACAGCCCTGGGCAAAACTTGGAAGCAAAGGAAGGCTGTGTTTAGCAGCTGCCCCCTTCAGTATCCTCCCATAACCCTGCTAGTCCATGCTTCTAAAGTTCCACACCCCCTTTTCACACTTGCCCTTTGATTAACTACAATTTATACAGTGTTTTGAGGTTTGCAAAGTGCTTTACATATATTATGTATCGGACCTTAAATCGAACAATCCCTTAGGAAGGTGTTAGTATTCCCAATTTACACATGGGGAAACTGAGGCTGAGAAAAGCAAAATCACTTGATCAAAACCACAAGCTAGTGGTTGAGACAGTTTGAGCTCAAGCCTTGGTGATTCCAAGCTGAATATCATGTTGTCTTTCCCCTACCCCAACCCTGAAACCCGAAGGTTCTCTCCTCCACCATCCGTGTTGCCCCATACATACCATGAATAGTTTCCATCCAACATCTCATCCCTTCAGGATGCCTTTCAAGGTTACTATTGGCTAACTTCATAAATTAAAGTCTTCTCCTTGTGCCTTATTAAAGAACAGAGTAGAGAACTACAAAGCTGATGAATGTAAAGTATTTAATTGTTCTATTATCCATCAAGAACAACAAGAATTTTGGGGGAGTGTAATTTTTAAAATTTATTTTAAATTTAAATACAACATAAGAAAAGAAAAAAAACATTTCCATGCATAAAGTAGAATATAAAAGAGGATTCAATGCAAAGCAATAGATTTTCACTTCAAGAAAACTTATGTAATAAATACTACACATTGTTTTCAATGCTACCCAGATTTTATTTGTTTCCTTCCAGATTTTCTTTTGTTCTCTGCTATACCCTTTTTACTTTGTTGGGGTTTTTCTCCCTCCCTTATTTTCTTCCCTTTCACTTTAAAGGAGGCTACAATTAAACATGTTTATATATATGTCTTATGAATATATATTTGTGTGTATGTTTATAGATTTCTATAAACACATATATCTATATCTATGTATATGTGTGTATGTATATAGATATTTATTTCTATAAACATATACACATACACATACATATTCATAAGACCATAATGAAGAGGGTACAAGTTCTCAGGGAAATATAGCAGTAATTCTAAAGTACCCTGATTTTAGAGTGCTATTGTTCTAACAATCTGTCTGTCAAAGATTCTAAAGTTTTCTCAGGATAGTTCTACAAACATTGCTGTCTGTCAGATAGATAATCTGCTGGTCAATGATAACAAAGTTCCTGAGACAACAATGAATAGACCATTCCTCAATTCTATCTCTGGGCCATAAAATTATCATATCAGTGACATGAAGAACTAGATCTCTCTATCTTTTCCTATAAATTTGTCTTCTTGCTCCTGGGTCTTTGCTAAATCCTTTTGGAACTTAGCCCTCTTCAATTGGCAGAATACAATAAATTTTACCCCCTGACTTGGAAATGGGGTCAAGCCTCTTTGAATCTCAACAATACTATGCATATTTCTACTTGTAATTTTTTTCCTCTGGAGTTATCTTCCAAAGTTCAAACTTTTCCATGATTTTCTAAATCAACCAGCTCAATATTTCTTATATAACAGCAATATTCCAAAGCAATCATATTCTCTCTGAGGATATGTCTGTGACATATAGTCACAGACAGATATGTCTGTGAAAGTTTTTTCCCCAAAAATTTTCTGCTTCCCTTCTATTCTTGTCTACCATCGGTTTTATTTATACAAGAAAATTTTA
This sequence comes from Sarcophilus harrisii, assembly GCF_902635505.1. Lineage (NCBI taxonomy): Eukaryota > Metazoa > Chordata > Mammalia > Dasyuromorphia > Dasyuridae > Sarcophilus > Sarcophilus harrisii. The sequence goes on along the minus strand of NC_045427.1, from coordinate 513,803,666 downwards.
ATTTAAAATAATCAAAATTTTCCATTTTACACCAGGACAATACTCTTACCTTATAATATAGATTAACATCTAGTACTGCTGAATATTCTTCTTTGACATTTTTTCCCCTTCTATTCTTTGAAATTTTTGACCTTTAACATTAAGGTTTTATAAGCACTTATAATGTAAAGCACAGGAAATGCAAAGAAAGACAAAAAATATTGGAATTCTCAAGGAGATCCCATTCTAAAGGGAAACAATATGTAAATAAGGAAAACTCAAAAGGCCTTTTGCAGAAGGTAGGATTTGAGCTACATTCCAGGCAGAAAAGATTATCACTGCAAAGATAAGAGTTGTAAGATGGAGTATGGTGTTCAAGGAACAGCAAGACTAATAATGTTCTTGATTGCAAAGGATACAGATGAAATAAAGTATAAGGAAAAGTAGATAGTCGTCAGTTTATCATTACAGAGGAGAAAGATATACAAATAGTAAGAAATGATTATTATCAGATTATTTTACTCTGAAATCCAACATTTTTCTGCTATACCCTAAATGCTACCTTTGGTAATTGCCTGCTCTGTGATTTTGGAAAGTCATCTAGGTTGTAGTTTTGTTACATAACATAAGGGGGTGGGCCTAAAGTTCAAAGGTCCTTTCTAGCCCTAGATGCTTTTTACTGTCTATGTAAATGCAAAAGAGGTTCTAGCAAAGGTCTCTGGGAAATTTAGCTAGAAAGCCCTTTAATTCAACAAATAATAATTCATCTCATACTATGTACAAGGCACTATGCTAGGTACTGTTATATATAATCTGCTCTTCAGACATGGAAGGAAATGTCAAAGAAGGCTTCCTAGAGAAGGCAATGACAAAACTAACTTTTACAGGGAGGAGGATTTTAATGCAGGATGATGAAGGAAAAGCATCCAGGCAAGAAATGGTAGCTTCTTGGTGGCCTGCCCAGAAGGCAAACTAACAGTCATGGGTGCAAGATGAAAAGAGACAAAGGCTTCATTTCAGGAAAAACTACATAACAATGAGAGCTATCCAAAAGCATCATAGGTTGCTTCCAGAAGAGGTGAGTTTCCCAGTCATTGGAGGTATTTAATCAGAAACTGGATGATCTCTTCCCAGGGAAGTTATAGAGAGGATTTCTTCTGTAGTACTAATGAAATTGCTTCCAACTTTTGAATTTGTAAGTGATTCTGTATTATAAATCTTATACTTTATTAGTTTTAATTTAGCCACTGAACTCTACACTAATTTTTTGATAATCTCCTATATCTTGTTTCTAGTGAAGTTAGCAAGAACATTGTGTTCTTCCATCACCTGGCTGGCAGTAGTTACAGGAAATGTGACTTAAAAAAAATCACATCTCTAGATTTTCATCAACTACAAACAAAGCCCAATAAAAATCATCTCCTACTGAATGGTTCCTTAGATCAGTCAATAAGCTCCATTTCTTGAGAAGAGATCCTGGAAACACACTGGCCAATCAAGATGTTATATTGCCTTAGAGATAGGAAAGGAGGATGCAGGGGGAAAGATGAACCTCCAATCTGGCCAGTGCAAATGGTGACCTTTTGCAGCAAAGACAGGCAACAAAGATGTGGTGAAACTTAGGAAGAAGGGGCTGAAGGCCAATAATGTTTTGGAATGAATCATTTCCTTATTTATTGTATCTCTGTTAAGTGTAATCTTAAGAACATTTCTTGCTTGTACTTCCTGTCTCTGTAACTCCAGGACTCACTGTGAAAAAGGGCCCTTAACAGGTCATCAACTTTGCCTCCTTTCTTTTGTCTCCTCCCAAATGTCATGATATACGCACCTCTTTTCCAAGAAAGGATTTCTCCATAGATTTGGAAAGTTTGAGTCCCAGTGATCATATCTCTGAAGTCTCAGGGGGAAAAAATTAATGAAAGGAGAGCAAGGGAGTGACACTAACTGGAGGCCAGAGGGGGGAAAAAATCAACAGTGGTTCCATCATGGAGAGGAAGAAAAGATAATGACCAAACTGCCAGCCTTACTCTAACCTCTCTCCTTGTCTAGTGAAATTCAGCAGTGTATTGGTTGGTAAATCTTTCTTTAAAGCTCCCTGAATCAATATCCAATCAATTTCCTTTCCCCAAAAAATCTAACTCTCCAAGGTCTCCTGTCCCTACAAGTTATTCTCTGTATTCTACCATCTTAGGGAAGGTGGCATGGAATGGTGGAAACAATACTGGATTCAAAATTTGGAGACCTAGTTTCTAATCCCAGATTTGCCATTAAATCACTGTGTAAACCAGATCAAGTTACTTTCCTGCTCAGGACCTCTATTTACTCAACTATAAAATGAGACATTGACCATGTGATCCCTAAAGTTACTTCCTAGAGCCAACTTGCTAGATGTTTGTGAGCCATTCATCAATAGACCAAAATAGCCAAGCTAGTACCTTATTTAGTTGTTGTAGGGGAGATCACAGGAAAGTTTGAAGTAGGACAAATGGCCCTGGGAGTTGGAATAGTGAAAATAAACTCCAAATCCCGATTAATGTGGTAGGTTCCATTTAATCAAATACACACATAAGCTTGGTTAGCCAAAAGAATGCATACCTTAAGCAGATGTCTACTTCATTTAGGAAACTCTTATGAGCAGTCACTTTTTCCCTTTCAAATTTTTGGCAAGGACCTCACTGTTTCTTCATATTAATAATAATAAAAAAAATCCTCGATGAATGTGCAGTGAAATGAATCTGCAATTAATTTGAAATAAGCTTAAAATCCCATAGAAATACCCTTCCCTAGCATTTTTATGGGAAATGATTTTCACTGGATATGTACACTATAAAGATGCCGAAAAATCTGATGGACTAAATCCTCTTAGGCATGCTAAAGCATAATTTGGGTTCTCTCACAGCTTTATTAAAAGGAAAGGAAAGAAAAGAAGCCAGATTTCCAGGAAATATTAACAGCTACCCTATAACCAACTGAAAAAGCAATCTCTTTACCCAGGAAATTCAGCATATGGCTTTATATATACAGCCCCTTTGCTATTTTACAGCTTTTCACATCTCTTATTTAAACTTAATTACATCCACCCAGTAATTATGAGGGGGCTTCAGTGGGCTTTTTTTCATTGATTCTTAGTCAAGAAGAAAACTTTAAACCCCAAAACAATGATAAGTTATTCTTTCTTCCCTGGCTGATGGTAAATCTAACCTACCTTCATGTGAGAAATGGTTTCTTGGCCTTACCAATACAGAAACTCAACACAATCATTCCAAAATACTCTAAAGGCTTTCTCTCCACACCAACCACATTGATGGTTTTCAGGTACTTCCATCTCCCTACTCCTGCTGTCTGATCTGTGGCCAAATCTTGGGTCTAATAATAATAAAAAGACTCAAAAGATGAAAGACCAGAGTCCTTTCCTTTCCAGCTGAAACCAGGTGTAATATTGGCAGAGAGAGCCTCTAATTTAACAGATGCAGATAAAGACATGCTAAAGCAATAACCAGAAAATGAGCACCATGTGGGCCTAAACATCTATTCCTTTCACTTATTTTCCTATAAATTAATTTTTCTGGAGTGAAACATTCTTCTTTCAAAAAAGAAGTATTTGACTGTATTACAGAGGGCATGAGAGAAGGCAAATGTGGAATCACCAATTTCTAGTCATTGAAGGATTCCAAAGACATGGTGATGAAAGAGAGTTGGATCATGTCCATAAGCATGATACTCATAAACCAAACAGCCTGTTTTTGACAATGGTGAGGGTTTCATAGCAGACATCAAAATCCCAAGATAACGACAACAAAATCCTCAGTGGCAAGATGCCAGAATAGAAGAGTATGTAGAATATACTAAGCAATGGGGAGATCGCAAATTGCCATGAGATCTCATCACTTGTTACAGTCAGGCAAGTCTTCTGGCTGGCAAGTTAGTGTGGCTGGTGACTGAATGAGATGGCCAAACCAAAGAGCAAAGGGGTAATTAGGTGGTGAGGGAGGGAATGGGTGCATGACTGCATCAAATGACTCTTTACCCTTGGCTTTTTAAACAATTTAACATGGTCATTGATAGATATATGGATAATGGGGTGCTTATAAAAACAGCCTAAAGATCTATAATTCATTAACTTTCTAAATCAGATTATAGAATCACAGAGGAACATATATATATTTTTGGAGAGTCTGATTCGCTGAGTTCTTTTACCCAGCCACAAAATTATAGCTGGAGAATGGACCAAACTACCTTATAATTTGGATTTGAGAGCACTTCAAACTGAGAGCTGGAAAAGACAAAATTCATTCTGAAAAAAATCATTCATTCCATTTTTCTGAAAAGAGAGAACATGGTAAAATATTCTCCCCCTCTCCCTCCCTCTCTCTCTCTCTCTCTCTCTCTCTTTCTCTTTCTCTCTCTCTCTCTCTCTCTCTCTCTCTCTCTCTCTCTCTCTCTCTCTCTCTCTCTCTCTCTCTCTCTCTCTCTCTCTCTCCCTTCTTTCTTCCTTCCCTCCCTGTTTCCCTCTCTTCTTCCTTCCTTCCCTTCCTCCCTCTCTCTTTTTCCTTCCTTCCTCTCTCATTCCTTCCCTCCCTCTCTTCTTTCCTCCCTCTCTCTCCCTCTCTCTGTCTCTCTCTATATATAGATATAGAAGATATCTTTGTCTTCCTCTATTCCCCAACCCCTATTTGTTAATGCTTCATTGAATCAGATTGAACAGAGACTATGGTTATGGTTGGATTTCTCTTCCCATGGCTCTACCATGGCTTCCTCTATGTTTTGCCACAATTTGGAACATAGTACTTATCAGTCACTACCATCTCCTATTCTCTAGGTTATTGACCAGGGGAGGAGGAGAAGGTGAAACGGTGTAATAGATTTATTATAAAGATCACTGTGAGCTGGTATGCTCGAGGTTCCATGGAAGGGGCGGCTCCTGAGCCAGCTCTTGAAGAATGGTCACGTTTCAGACAGGCAGAAGGAGGAGAAAAGCTGTTCCAAGAGAGGAGAGATGAGCAAGATACAGAAGCAGAACTGCAAATACACACACATACATGTTTATGTTTCTATACACATATATATGGGGTGGGTAAGTGAGTAAAAATGTCAGCTGTGAGAAATAAAACTGATTAGGAAGGGATTTTACAAACATGGGGCAAAACCTAAACAAAAAGGAAATCAAAGAAGCTCTAGAGTTATTATGTAGAAAGTAAATATAGAGAAGGCAGAGCCAAGATGGTGGAATTAAAGCAGGAACTCACCCAACCTCTCTCCAAAAATGTTCCAAATGCCTTTAAATAATGACTCTAAACAAATTTTAGCACATCAGAACACCCAAAAAGACAGAGTAGAATATTTTCTATCTGATGCCAACTGAGAAGGTGAGCAGAAAGTCTGTGACACTAGGGTGGGAGTCCAGCATGCAGTCCTGGTCCATGCCAGATCCAGACCCAACCCCATGGCAGCAAAGCAGGAACTGGACTAGGGACTTTTGGATCAGCGGCAGTACTGGTGGTTTCCAGACCTCTCAACCCAGAGACACCAAAGAGGTCAGCAGAAAAGGTTTCCCAGTGCAGGCTGCACCAGCACAGCCCCAGCCCCTGCCCTGGATCTCTGAATCAGCAGCAGCACTGGCAGTTTCTACAGCTCTCAGCCTAGCAACAACAAAGGAGACTTGGAAGGTCACAGGAAAGGTTTGTCAGTAGGGAAAGGGGGCCTTGGGAAATCAGCACACCAAGAGTGGACATAGGCAGTGATGTCAGTGGCAGCTTCCAGAGGCCTCAGCTCACAGGAGGTCTCTGTACTTGCACTGAGGAAGGGCTCTATTGCTAAGGCAATAGATCTTACAATTACAGTGGGATGGGGACACTCCTAAGAGCTCCAGGGCAGAAAAGAGGGCTTGTGGTCAGATCCCCAGAAGGATTTCTGAGGACAGCTACACAAACTCCCTGAAGCTTAGGACAATACACATTCTACCCTGGAAACTGAGCCCTACTTAAAAAAAAAAAAATCAAAAATGAGCAAACAAAAAAAGTTACTGACCATAGAAAGCTACTACATGACAAGGAAAATCAAAACACACACACTCAGAAGAAGATAACAAAGTCCAAGCTCCAATATCCAAAATATCCAAAAGAAATAAATAAATAAGAATTATTCTAGGGCTATGAAAGAGTTCAAAAGGGATTTTGAAATTCAAGTAAAAGAAATAGAGGAAAAAATAGTAAGAGAATTGAGAGTAGTGCAAAAGGAAAGACAAAAAAGCTCACAAGTAGGAGAATGCCTTAAAAAGCAAAGTTGGCCAATTGGGAAAAGAGGCACAAAACTCACTGAGGAAAATAATTCCATAAAACTTAGAACTGAACAAATGGAAGGTAAGGACTTTGTAAAAAAAAAATTAAGATACAATAAAGCAAAACCCAAAAAATGAAAAAAAGAAATAGGAAAAGTGTGAAATATATTATTGGAACAACAATTGACTTGGAAAATAGATCCAGGAGAGATAATTTTACAACTATTGGTTTACCTGAAAGTCATAAGCAAAAAAGAAAAAAAAAAAAGATCCTGGACATCATCTTTTAAGAAATTATCAACGAAAACTGTTCTGATATTCTAGAGCACCAAAGGGTAAAATAGAAATCAAAGGAATCCACTGACCATCTCCTGAAAGAGCTCCCCAAATAAAAATTCCTAGGAATATTATAGCCAAATGCTAGAACTCCCAAGACCAGGAAAAAATATTGCAAGCATCCAGAAAGAAACAATTCAAGTACAGTGTAGCCACAGTCAGAATCTCATAAGATCTAGCAGCTTCTACGTTGAAGGACAGGAGGGTTAGGAATATGATATTCCAGAGAGCAATGATGCCAGGATTGCAACCAAGAAATTACCTACCCAGCAAAAGAGTCTAATCCCTTAGAGGAAAAGGTGATCGATCATTCAATAAAACAATGAAACATCAAGCTTTCATGATGAAAAGACCAGAACTGAATGGAAAATTTGATTTTCAAATATAGGACTCAGAAGAAACATAAGGAAGTAATCAGGAAAATGATATCATAGGACTTAATAAGTTTATCTGTTTACATTCCTACATGGGAGAATGATACTTGTAACTCATTAGGACTTTCTGATTATTATGGCAGTTAGAAAGAGTATATACAGAAAGAGAGCACAAATGTGAGTTGATATGAAGGTATAATTTTTTTAAAGGATGAAATTAAGAGGTGAGAGAGGAATGTATTGGGAGAAAGGAAAAGAGAGAAGTGGAATGATGTAAATTATCTTCTATTTAAAAAGAGGCAAGAAAAAGCTTTTACAGTGGAGGGGGAAGAGAGGGAGGAGAGAGTAAGTGAGTAAATCTTACTCTCACCGGAACAGAGGAAATAACATACACATTTAACATGGGTACAGAAATCTATTTTACCCTGCAGGAAAATAGGAGGGAAATGTGATATGGGAAAGGGGAAGGTGATAAAAGAGAAAGCATATTGGGAAAGGGAGTGGTCAGTAGCAAAACACTTTTGAGGAGAAACAGGGTGAAAGGAAAGAGAGAATAAATGAGGGAAATAAAATTAGGAAAAATAATTATAAGAAGAATTTTGAAGCCTCATTTGAAGCCTGATAAGGCCTTATTTTTCAAACATAGAAGGAACTGAGTCAAATTTTACAAAAATTCAGAGCCATGTCCCAATTGATAAATGACCAAAACATATGATCTATGCCCAAATGACTATAAATACATGCATATTCTTTGATCTAAGAACACAAGTACTAGGCATGAATATCAAAAAGATTTTTTAAAAATCAAAAGAATCTATACATATAAAAATATTTGTAGCAAATGGAAATTAAGGGGATGCTCACTAAATATCTCTCTCTCTCTCTCTATCTCTATCTCTCTGTCTCTCTCTCTCTTTCTCTCTCTATTTTTTGAGGATTTTTTTTAGGGTGGGAGATCTATATTTTCCTTCACAACATCACTTTTATGGAAATGTTTTGCATAACTTCACATGCAGTTTTTTTAATGAGGGCTTGGGGTGGGGATAAGTAAAGGAATCTCAAACTCAAAAATTTTTTAAATGAAAGTAAAAAATTGTTTTAAATATAACTGGGGAAAGATATTAAATAAATAAATATGTGAATAAATAAATAAAAGGAAAGTAGATGTGTTTCCTCCCATTTGTGGAAAAGAGATTCACCAAACATGTATGAGCAGAACCATTCTCCAGAGTTTTGATGGATAGCCTTCTGTATAAGGTATCACCTTGCACCACAAAAAAATCAAATATACTAAACTCTATAGCAGTAGTTCTTCATAGATCTGTTTATAGTCTTCAGGGAATTTATTATATATATATATATATATATATATATATATATATGTAAACATTTCCATATTAGTTGTGTTGTAAATAATAACAGAAATATTATATATTAATCAACTATGAATGACTTAGCTATTCTCAGCTATACAATGATCCAAGACAATTCTAATGATTTTATGATAAAAATGCTATAATATATACACATATATACATGTATACACACACAGAGTGATTAACTAGTCAACCATTTATACAAATGATCATAACTATGGTCATTTAGAGATAGATGGGAAGAATTGGTTTCCATTCCTGCTTTATAAGCTTAGAACGTCAGTGACAGAATGGAGGCATGATAAAAATACTGGGAATAATATGTTATAATATGTATAATATGTTATAATATGTATAATATGTTAGCCAAATACATTATCTCACTTGAACCTCACCATTAATCATATAATATAGATCCTATAAATATTATTGTCTCTGTTTTACAGATAAGGACAAGCAAAATGATTTACCTATGGTCACACAGTTAATAAATATGAGAAGGATTCAAACCAATCAAACTTAAAGATCCAAGTCTGGTACTCTTTCTTCTTCACTAGAAAGTCTGCTTAGTTTACCTAGACTCCTCCCAACATCTTCACCATCCCCCAAAGCTGAAAGATACCTTCTCCTATGGCCAAAGCTCTCAGGTTATAGATAAATCTATAATTGTCTTGGGTCACTTATGAACTACGCAATCTCTGATTTATCTTAACTATGGTAATTCACTCTCGGAAGTTTGATATAAATATGGTATTCACAAAAACAATGCAGACCATTTCCTAGTTAGTCTAAAACTACACACTCTTTTTCCCTTTTGGTCCCTACCCTGGAATTTTCTGAATATATCTTCCCAACTAAGTACAGATCATTAAAATCCTGGATATACTTTTCAAGACCTGATTATTATAATGTAAAGAAGGACTTTAACCTAGAAATAGATTCTCTCCTAAGGAGAAAAAATACTGGGACATAAAACTAGTACTCAGGGCACCAATCCTCTATTAACATAAGGAGGTCCCCAGAATAGTTCTTTTAAATTCAAGAAGTTTTGTGGATTTGCATGCACTTACAACCAGTCTACTGACCTCACTGTTGTGTTTGATTTTTCTCTAATCATCTATAAGACCCAATTAATTCAAAGAAAAATTATTTAATGAAATAACATAGTAAGAATAGTATAAATGGAACATTTTCAACATAGATTTGAAGCATGTTCATTAACACTTCCATACTCTTACTGGAAGAAGTGGGAATATAGAAGGATTATACATAAGAGTCTCTCACATACATACATACACATACACACACACACATAAACACAAATATACACAGAACATGTATGGACAGGCAGAGGCATGGAGGGGCAAGTATGTATATTTTGAAATAGGATCTGGAGAGTTAGATTTTTTAAATAGCCCATATAATATGTCTAACATTTCCTACTAGACAATCATTTATTATGCTATTAGCTAGCATTCACTCTCTCCTCATTCAATATGAACATTAGTTTGAATATTCAAATAGCCTTCTATCTTGAAATGCTTTTGAAGCTATCACCAGTTCAGAAGCCTTCTAGGTCTCTAGACCTTGAATATTTGAAAGGATAGAAAGGCACACAGGCTGTCCCTGGGACACTACCAACTTGAAGATTCTCCTTTCAAGCCAATTGCTTAGTTATCTGACAGCCAAATCTCCTTTAGCATGGACATCTGTAGCCATGAGTTATAAGTAGTGACATTTCTAACTTGAAGATGGGATAATAGTAAACTGTACAAAAGGAACTTATGTTGAATGATTTGACATTTATAGTCATCTTATAGAATAGGAATCTATTTTCTACCTATTTCTTTAGGACATCTCAAGGACATAGAAAATTTTGTTAATGAAAGACAAAGAAAGATAGAAGAAGATTATTTCTTCACTAATAGTTTACACAATAATAATAATTGCTGATGTCTATGTAGTATGACTTACAAAGTGATTTGCATGCTTTATCCCATTTGATTCTCACAACAACCTTATGTTGAAAATAATACATGTATTTTTGCCCCCGATTTAGAAATTTAAAAAACTGAGAGTCAAAACAGATGCATAACTTTTTCAAGATCATATAACTAGGTGGTGAGAGAGTCATAATTTAAATATATCTTTTCTGACTCTAAGTCAAGAAGAATCTATTAAATGACTACTATGTGCTAGGTTAATGGAACAATCCTTACCTAAAAAGGTGACTACCTATAAGTGGAGACAAAATGTATACATATATATACATATATTCAGAATAAATACAAGGTAATTGGGTGGGATGTGGAAGCATGAGCAGCAAAAGGGGCAGATGTGATAGATTGGAGGTAAAATCAACAAAGTTGCAACTGGATATATAATGGAGGCAACTGAATTGATTAGATATATTGGGATGAGCAGAATTCCTGTTCTGAGGCCTGATATGAGACTAAGATAAGGAGGTCTAGAATCAATGTTCTGATTGCTCTGGTCAAACATAAAACCAGGAAACAGAAGTACTATAACAAAGATGTTCTCCTATGGAAGAAGATTTTAGCCATTTAGTCATATGGCTATGTTCTTCAACTTCTTCTTCCACTTGTGACCTCTTTTTACCTAAGAAATTTTTATATAAACCTGGGTATATAGATATAGAAAAGAGGTATACAAAGCAAACATTTACAGATAATAAATTATAATTTCATGACCTCCACATTCAGTTATAAGACCTTATATAGAGTCATGAACCGCAGTTTAAGAAGCTGGCTCTTAGGGGGCTTTGAAGACCATATAATTCTGAACATGAATAACCTAGGAATAAAACCTGCCAGCATTCAGAGTTCAGACAAGCCAGATAAATGAAAGTCAGTGACCAAAACCCAAGAAATAGAGGTTCTGATGACAAAAAGACCTCCAAGACCTAGCCTCTGACACAAAATACAAAATCAGGAGCTAAGAATGCAAATATAAGTAAAAATAAGAAGATGTAAAACACTATCAAGAAATATTATGGGTCAAAAAATGCTCAAGAGAAAAACTCAGAAGAGAGCAACTGCTCAAGAAGTACAAGCAGAACATATAAGTTGGTTACAAATGAAGCAAAAGAATTAAAAATTGAAATTATGTATGAAATAATATATCTAAAGAATATAAAGGAATTAAATAGCTTCTATTGAAAGGTAGAAACCATTGCTAAGCAACAGACTCCATGAAAAGAATAGACCAAGGAGAACTCAATGAATCCATAAGACAATAAGAAATTGTTTAAATCTAAGAGATGATAAGAAAAAGAAAGGCTGAAAAAGTAAGGGAAAAATGTACTGATCTGGAAAACAAATAAAGGACATATAAGTGAAGAATCATCATTAAACTTACTGAAAACTATAAACAAATCAATAGCAATAGAAAATCAGAGAAAATATCAACAATGAAACAGCATTATAAAACATCTGGAATGAATTAAACATATTAAACATATTACTAAGGAGAGATTTCTATTTCCAAACATTTTTATCCACAAGGCAGAAAAATCAGATCAATAAAATGAGCACACAAAGACATCTCTGCTTAATACCAAATAGAAATCTAAAACTTTTTAACAAAATTCCAAATAAATGTGTGTGTGTATTAGATAGTTAAAATTAGGTATTTGTGTTTTTTAAGCACTTATAAAAGATAAAATTAGCAAATTTTATTTTAAAAAGAGCAGAAAACCAATATTATCTGTCAACATTAAAAATTAAAAAGGAAAATTCATAATATATGAAGAGAAAATCAAGGAAACTATTAGAAATTCCCTTGCCCAATTTTATACTAGCAAAATAACAAGTGAATGGATCAATATTTACGAAAATATAAAATATCCATATTTACCAAACAAGAAATATAACAACCTAATCTCAAAGAATAAATTGAATAGGCTATAAATGAACTCTGAAAGGGACAAAACCCTCTTAAGACCAGTTGTGTTTATATGTTAAATACAGCAAACATTCAAAAAGCAATTGGATTGAATAGTACATAAACAGAAAAAGAAGTAATACTCTCAAACTCCTTTAATAATGAAAATAATAATCTTGAAATCTAAACCAAGGAGTGACAAAACAGAGATATGTTTTATACCAATATCCCTAATGTATAGCAACTGCAAAAATAAAGGAAATAATATATTTTTTAAAACCTGTAGGAAATATTGATTTGATGTTAGGAAAACTATCAATAATAGATAATATTAGTAATAAAAATTAAAATCTCTTGGTTATAACAAGAGATGTAGAAAAAAACTTTTTTTTTCTAAAAATTCATTTCTACTAAAAACATTTAAAAACATATAAACAAATGGATTTCTCCTTAATATGGTAAGCTATATAAATTCAAAGCCAGGAATCGATATCATATGTAATGGAGAAATGCTACAAATATTTCTAATAAGATCAGAGTTTGAAAGGAAAAAATATCCATTATCACTATTATTATTTGATATAGTCTTAGAAATAATAGCTATGAACAAAACAAAAAACCACAAGAAAGATAAATTAAGAAAACAAGCACAGGTATAAGGAGCAAAATTTTCTGATAGAGAGATAATGAACAAGCTGTGTGGAATGAGACATACATTTTGGAACATGGCCAGTGTGTGAATTTGTTTTACCTGATGATGCTAATTTGTTACAAGTTATTTTTTTTAAGTTATCACAAAAAGGGAAGGTAGTGATGATATTTTTAAGAAAAGAAAGAAAGGAATATCAGTAAAAGATTTTTTTTTTAATGCACAGAAGAGAGCAGAAAGAGGTTCAAAGGGAGACAGGCAATAAAAAAAAAAGACTGCTTTAAAGTTAAGGTATTGAATTTCTTAGATTTAAAAAAAAAATAAGTCATGCAGAATGCAAATATTCTTTTCTACTCTATTCTTTGTTTATGGGAATATTTGGGGATGGGATGGGAGTATTTGTCAAGTTCAGAATGACAAAAAAAATAAAATTTCCTGAAAAGTTTAATTTCATTTGCATTTATGCTTGGGTCAGTCTTGTATCCTAGAATCACAGATTTAGAGCTGGAAGTAATCTTTGAGATGACAGAATCTAATCTCTTTCTTTTACAAATGGAGAAACTGAGGTCCAAAGAAGTTAAATGACTTATTCAGGATAACAGAACTAATAAGTAAAACTAAGATAGTTCTCTGAAGAGATGCTTTCATACTTTGAGATGAAGAATGGAGTGTGTTAGCCAAGGAAATAAAGAGAGGAATCTATCTCCTTACTTCACTAGATTGTTTTGAGGAACTAAATAGAAATTATCAGTAAAGTCTTACAAACTATTATATAAAGTTTGCTATTTTCATTATTATTACTGAAAATCCTCACTTCACAACCAGCTATCCCAATTGCTTTTTAATAGCTGGTGAACAACACCTTTTAAGCCTCACTATAACCAATTATCCATGCTTTCGCATTCTTTAACTAAAAGATCACAATCAATTCTTGGCTTTGTTATGGAGAGGCAAAAATCACAGGGACTGAAGCTCTGCTGGTGGATAGGAAGATATTCAATCATTCTTTGCAAGGAGACATGATATTGCAATGGGAAAAGTGCAGATTTTTCTTCCTAACCAAGTACAAAAGGGAAATATAGACTTGTTTTCATAATATGAATTTGGGGGGTAGGACTAAGGGGAAAGGACTTATATTTGTACTCAGGAATACAGTTGGCTTATGATCTACCTATGTAGTTCACAAAGTTTCAATGTGATTACAGGACTGGTTGAGTTACTCAAGGACAATGCCCTCCATCCTTGGTTGCCATCTGAAAGAGAAAAAGATTTGTACCAGTCTGGTAGTTTTAAAGATGCAAGTAATTTTGGCTCTGGAGTCAATGGGAAAAAAAGGTTCCCCCCAACCTTGAGGAAGGTAAATCTAGAATGTCTTCTCCCAGAAACTGGTCTCCCACATGTAAGCTGCCATCTTAGGAGCTCTAGACATATTCCTGAACTCATGTTATATAAAGAAAAACTTTCTAATGATTAGAGCTCTCCCAAAATGGATTAGTTTGATCTGGGAGGGAATGGGTTCCCCCTCATTAGAGAGCTTAAAACAAAGGGTATGGAACTGCTTATGTAATATACAGAAGAAGAATTTCATTCAAATTGGACCAGATGATCCCTAAAGCGTGAGTTGTGTAGTATGTGAATGAAATTTGACCAGTTTTACAAATTTACCTTTGATATGTATTGGCTTTCATTTCCAGAGAAATGAACTTGTATATTTCCATCTCCTTCCAGGCTATAAAATCAAAGCTATCCCTCGTGGTTCTTGTTATTGTGCGTGTGTGTGTGTGTGTGTGTGTGTGTATGTGTGTGTGTGCGTGTGTGTTTTCTTTCAATCAACCCACCTCTGAAATTAAGAAGGGAGAGAGAAAAATGAAGGGAAAACTCCCTCCAGCCATGAATGACATATGGTTTATTCAATTGAGTGAGATTTTAGATAAAGAATCTTTCATAAAGATAATTTTATCTGGATTTTTTTTGAAAGCCCAAAAAGTTATCTCTAAAGAGTAAAAAATGTCAAAAAAAATTAACATGGCATAAAAGAGAGACAAGTCAGGGCCTATCCCCTGAGTTTAATCTACCAAATAATTTCTTTCAATAAATAATGCAATAAACAAGACTTGGTGACAAGCCACCACCTGTAATTCCAACAATTCTATAAGTTTTGCATCCTGACAGCACACCTCACAAAGTAAGACTTAAGGCTTTAAACTTTCTCTAATTCAGTCCTCAAAGCCAGAGCAGCTGGATGGCAGAATGGATAGAGCACTGGGCTTAGAATCAGAAAAACTCATGTTCGTGAATACAAATCAAACTTCAGATATTTACTAACTGTATAACTCTTAATTTAGTCTTGTTTGCCTCAGTTCTTCATCTGTAAAATGAACCAGATGAAGAAATGGCAAACCACTCTACTATCTTTGCCAATAAAACCCCAAATAGGATCACAAAAAGACAAACACAACTGAAATGACTCAAGAACAGAATAAAGTCAGCCCAATTTATTTAATTTGATTATTCCTGGGAAAGAAAGGAAGACTAAGATTCCCAAACCCATAGAAAACTATTACTAAAGAGATTTCAGTGAAAAGCAAGGTTAAAAGAGAATAATCTAATAATAACTTCTTTCATTTTATAGTACTCTCCACTTTCTAAACTGCTTTCTTATCTATGATCTAATTTGATCTTTACAACAAGCCTGTGGAAAACATTAATCAAATATTTCTCAATTTAACTGGAGTCAACAGAAATCAAGAAAGGATTATATATTGCAAAGATGGAAGGATTACACTTCCAACCATAACCCTTCATCTAAAGTCAAAGCAAGCCCTGGTCACTCTGCCTCGAGTAGTCACAACTCCAGCACTAATGCAATGTTTTGCATGCTTGACTCTGATGCATTTTGTATTTTAGATATCAAAATGACTAGTTGCATTTTTGGTGATCAAAGGCACACAATTAGTTGGTGCGAAACTCTGTACTAGAACTTATTTCTGATGCCCCAATCCATATGGGACCTTGATCATCTGAAATGGCAGCCCCTTAATTGTGCCCACAAATTATAACATAGGAGTTCAGAAGAATGCATAAACAGATGCACAGAGATACTGGTAGTTAGATCCACATTTAAAGTTGCCAAGCGGTTGTACCTTCCGTCTCTTTTCCAGCTCAGAGGAGTATAATATGTGGGCAGCTCTGGACATCACACACAGAGTCATCAACAATGTCACAGAACTTCCCAGGTTATTAGTATAATCTGCAACAATATTATGATTTATTGATGGCTTTTATTCCCCACTGATCTGGCATGAAAATAATCAGATGAATAATGAGGTTATAATGATTGATGCTTTCTAAGTTGGCATCCATAGAATGAAAATTATACATTTGGATTCTGCCTGGAGTGAAGCAGGGTAATAAATGTGTCTACAGAAGGTCAAGCCTGATTAGCTCCTTTGGCAGGAAGTCACTCCTCTCCAAGGACAAGGAGAGAAGTTCCAGAGGTAATAGATCCAGTATTGTCTTGATGCTGGAAATGGGCAATGAAATAAGCAGTGAGGATGGCTCCAAGAAGAAATATCTAAAAAGAAAAGCTACTATTAACTCTCGATTTTATTAGATTCGGAATCCTGGATTTTCCCCTCTAATGTAACCCCAATGTGAATTGTTTGCCAAGCTACTACTCCTCCTTGCCTAATGAATACACCAGCTGAACTGATTACTGAGACTTATTATTCCTTATGTTTTGTTTTTAATTTTTGTCTTGGGTTTAATTTACATAATGGGTATACCTAAGCCTTCTAATAAGTCATTATACTTAGGATGACCTATTGAGCAGATAAGTTTCCACGAGGTAGCAAGATAACAGAATGGATAGAATAGTAAGCCTAGAGTTAGGAAGGCTTGAGTTCAAACCTAACCTCAGATACTTGTTAGTTGTGTGATCTTGAGCAGTCACTTAACCTCTATTTTCTTCAGCTTTCTCAAATATAAAATGGAGACAATAATAGCATCTATCTCTCAAGGTTGTTATGAGGATCAGATGAAATAATATTTGTAACATGCTTAGCCTAGTTCCACTAGGATCATTTCCATATGGAAATGAGAGAAACTGTGTCCAGAAAAACTACTTTCTACTGGATCATTGTTGCATGTACATTCTGTGTTAGGATAAAGTTAGCCTTCTTTTGTAAATGCTCAGTGACTTGCAAGCACCACATTTCACCCCAAAATTTTACCTAAGCTAGAAAAACACTGGCATTACAGATATGCCTCCAATGGAGCAAGGACAATAGATTGAGGGGGGCTCAAGAATTATAGCATTAGGGTATAGTAGAAGAGGGTTCATGAGATATAACATTGGGAGGCTCTCCTTTGGAGCCTCTCAAAGTTTTAATAAATTAGCATCTTAAATGAACTAGCTGCTCTCTGGGAACTCAGCCTTCATATATGGGTCAGTGTTGGCTCTGGGACTACTATTCATAAGTTTTGTTTTTTATTTAAATATGTTTAAGGAAAGTTGTTTTGGCCACTGAGGCTGCCTTCAACTAGTCCTTTGGTATAATTCTTTTAAAAGCCAAGATGTTTGTTCTCTTTCTTCAGTGGGGAGCAGAGCGCTGAGCTCAGGATTATTCCTCCTTAATGCAAAGAAGTAATTATTTATACTATTTTGATTTGTACTATTTTGATTACAAAATAAAAAGGTTTAACTGACCAAAAAGAAACTATGAATTCTGGGAGATCCAGACTCCAACTGAACAAGACTTCTCATGCCCTAGATGACCAGGAGGCTACATCAGGGAAATCAAGGTCAATGTGGTTTCAGAGGGCTACTTTGTCTTCTTTAGGAAAATGTCCCAATGTTGTGAGTGGAAGGAAATAAATTAAGTCAAGGAAAATACTATTCCTATCACACCCCCAATACTTATCACTTGGTAATTAATCATCCAGACTTAATTAGCTTTTAAAAGGGGATTCCTTATTAAAGTAGTGTATGTAGTAAGTTCAGTAGAAACAAAGTATCCTCCCAAAAATCTGTGATACATTCTACCATCAGTAATTACAGAGTCAAGGACACAAACCCGAGGCAGAAGTGAAAGGACTTTCAACAACCAAGAGTTTTTGCTCCATATGAGCTTTTCTTCTTAAGTTTCAGTTTACTTTTCCCTTGCCTCTTAAAATGTTTGTTGACTGACTGAATCTCCTTTTTTGATTCTGTCACTCCCATTATTTTCTGAAAGTAACATGGAAATAATTCCTACTATATGCCAATCATCTCTCTGCTTTCAAATCTAGTGATTTTAAGAACAAATTGATATGTTTGCTTGTACATAATTTACTTTAAATGCCTTCCTGACCACCTATAAACCATGCTTGCTGAGGTTGCTAAAGAGATCCCTGTTACACCTTAACAGTGTGTTTCATTCTCAAGGTAATCAATGCTAGCTCTCAAATAGTACATGGAAAGACAGCGAGGTGCCAATATGAAAGCTGCAAGGTGTACTACTAGCTCGGAGGGAACTCAAAACTATTATTTGTGAGCAGATAGTTTCCTTGAGATATCTTTTTGTCAAAAGTGGGAAGGTCTTGGGATTAGAAATAGAGATGATTATATCAGTCAGTCAATAAACATGAATTAAGCACCTACTAAGATAAGTACTGGGTATACAAATGCAAAAATGATGACCTTGCCCTCTAGAAGCTTACAATCTAATAGAGAAAGAAAATATACAAAAGAAAGCTGAAAGAGGGGGCGTAAGTAAGGGAAAGTATTCAGGTTGGGGATACGTTGACATCCAATGGAGGCAGTCACATAAAGAAATGAAGAGATGGTTCACCTAATCACCCACCTTCTAGGGATGAACTCTCTGTTCCACCCTCAATGCAGAGGGGTTCCAGGAGTAGAAGATACTAATGAGGTGTGAGTACCAAGACTGAAGTGATATTATAGAATAAGGACTTTCCTTAGAGCATAATTCAAGACCAAAGAAAAGTAGTTGGATAGAAAATTAATTTACACTGCTTTAATTGGTGATGGGTGACCTATTCTTTACAATCTATGCTTTACAATCCCAATAGCTGACCCTGGCTAGTATAGGGTGCTAGGTTAGGATAACATGATCTCCAAAGTTTTTCCCTCTGTATGAATGACTGGGAAATGGAAATAAACATTTAATTTAGCCTATGTATTGCTTTTTTTTTAATTAAAAATAATATCTTCAACGGATATGTGATTTCATAGATAAGGATATTCCCTCTATTGACATAGGTTCCAACTTATCCACCTCTTCTCATTCTTTGCTAATATTATTCATGTTCTCCTACAGATCCTCCATACAGTATTTAATATAATTGCAGCATACTAGGTAGTTCAGAGAATAGACAGCTAGCCATAAAGACAAGAAGACCTGAGTTCAGATCTAGACACTGACACTTGCTAGCTGTGTGACCCCGGACAAATCACCTAACTCTATCTGACTTTCTTTAACTGTAAAATGGAAATAACAAGGGCACCTTCTTCATGGAGTTTATGTGAAGATCAAGTGAGAAAATATTTGTCAAATATTTTAGAACTTTACAAGTGTAAAGTACTAACTCCTATGTGCCTAGGACATAACAGGAGCTTATTCCCTTCCTACTGATCATTTTATATTTTGATTTTTTATATTGATATAGATATCAATAAACCGATCTAGCTGTTTATCAGTTATCTTTTACTCTTACTACATTTCTGGAGTCTCTCCTTTTCCAATAACACATAATTCTAATGATAGTCTTTACAATTTTTCTCTTCCATAAGTCTTTATTGCTAATATCTAATAACCTATTCATAACTACCATGCACAATTTCATTGTCCTATGGGGTGGTTGTAACTATTATTCTTCAGAAACAAAGGTATTTCCAGACTTGTAAGTCATACAGCAACACTAGAAGAATATTGATTTTAATAATAATTTTTTTATTTTTTGGAAGGAACTCAGTGGTAATTGAAAGTACTACAGACTTTCTAGCCTAAAGACATTCCAGCCTACAATCTCACTACTAAATTCGGTTCCAAGATTATTTTCTATATACAATGCTTGCCCAAGAAATATATTCTAATGAATTATCTCTATGGGATGTTTATCCAACAGTAGAGCATAGTTTGGACAATAGGTATTCTTAATTCACTTGGTTTCTCAGACTGAACTCTGTTGAGATATTATGATTCTAAATTAAGGGATTCTCCAATATTTCAGAGTTTGATGTGATCTATACCAAAGCTTCTTATCTGGTTCACAATTCCATATGGGATCATGTAATTGAATTATAAAGGTTGCAAAAAACTTGACAACAGTAAAAGATATCAAATATTCTGCCATGAATAAATTCTGTATGCAAAATAAACAAGCAATTCATCTTATTAGTGTGAAAATATACTTTCATCTTTAATAAGTAGCAAAATTATATGTATATCAAAGAATTTTAAAATAATTTTTAAAAATAAATTTATTATTAAAATTAAACATTTTAAATTAATAATTTTAATTTAGTTTAGTTAATTTAGTTAATTTTATTAATTATGAATATATTATGTTATTTATTGTATATATTATATTGTACATAATGTGTTATATAATATACAATATATTATATAACACATTAATATGTTATATAATTAATACATTAATTATAAGTAATAATTAATGTATTAATTAATAAAAATTAATTTAATTTAAAATTAAAATAAAATAAATATATTAGTATTAAATGTTTCTTTTGTATACATATATATCTGGGGTTGTGTAAAAATTTCTCAGGTGAAAAGGGGCTGTGAGTGGAAAAAGTTTAAGAAACCCTGATCTATACCATGTTACCTTTTCAGAGCTACTTAAATACCTTTGTTGTCTACCTAACACTCAACTCTGTGGCTTCAAGAAGTTATTGCACACTTGGCAGCCACAACCTGGTAAACTGTCTTAGCAGATGCTGATAAACTAGCTAGACTCCGCAGGGGTCCTCAAACTTTTTAAATAGGGGGCCAGTTCACTGTCCCTCAGACTGTTGGAGGGCCAGACTATAGTAAAAACAAAAACTTTGTTTTGTGGGCCTTTAAATAAAGAAACTACATAGCCCTGGGTGAGGGGGACAAACGTCCTCAGCTGCTGCATCTGGCCTGCGGCCGTAGTTTGAGGACCCCTGAAGAGGGTAATCGACAGACTTCAAAGCTGTCATTGAGTGATAGGGATCTCTACCCCCAGCATGTGAAGGTTTCTCCCAATGGAATGAGTAGATAAGAATGATTTATTTCAACAGCTATAAAATGGGCTGAAGCAAGTACTGTGGAGCATCTAGAACTTGGTCAGGCATCAGAAGTCAAGATAATCCATTGCATCCCAAGCCTTCATGAGTTATTTGACTTTGGTTTTTGCCATTGGATGTTGTTGACTCTGGAAGAAAGAGTGAGGCCGATGAGTTTGTACAACTTTGCCTCACTTAAATACAATAAGACACAAATCAAGACATTATTCGGTAATGTCATTGTTTCTCTTCAAAAATGAAGAATGAACAACTGCCATATTACTTACAAGCCCAAATGTAGAGGATCTTACCATTTATGAGAAATCCCTTTTCAGTCAGGGAATCAACATTTATTAAGCACCTGCCAGGTGCTAGTCATCTGATTAAGTGCTGGGAATACAAATAGGAAAAAGAAAGTGTCCCTGACCTTAAGACACTTACAATCTAATAGAAGAAGCCAATATACAAAAGGAAGTTATTAAAGAAGTGAGGGAAGAAGAAAGGGAGAAGTCCTAAAGAGTACATCTGGGTAAGAAACTGCCTTGGGCACCCTTCTTAAAGAGATTTTTGGGGAGCTCTTCACTCTACCTGCCAAAATTGAACTCCATGCTGGATAATTAGACCATTTGTTCTTCTAATTTTATCTTTCAAAAAAAAGTATTTATTTTTATATCACCATAGTACCTCATATATTCCTTCTCTTGCCTTCTCTGAGAGCCATCTATATGATAAATAGTATTTTTTTAGAGAGGAAAAAAAATTTCAGCATAACTTACCTATACACTGAAAAAGTCTGAAAATATTTGTAATGTATAATATCTGTGGACCTTCCATCTCAATGGAAGGATAATTGGGGGGTATTTTCTCATATATCTTCATTTGAGTTCCACTTGATCTTTATGATTTTGTTACTTTTACTTTTGATCTTTTTTGGTTTGTTGTTTTTATTTTCACTTACATTCTTGTATTTACTGTGTATTTTGTTTTAGCTGTTTACTTCATTCTGAATCTCATATAGATCTTTCCATTCTTCTCTGTATTAATCACACACATCATTTCTTATATTCCATTAGTATTTCATTACATTCATATACTCTAATTTGTTTAATCTTCCTGAAAAGATAGGCATCTAATATTTTTCCCAATTCTTAGCTATCACAAAAAGTGCTACTATAAATATTTTGAGGTATATGTGGATTTTTTGTTTCTTTTCAATGATCTCCTTAAGGTCTGCTTCAAAGTGTGTGGACATTTTAGTCACTTTATTTGCATAATTTCCACACATTTTTTCCCAAAATAGTTGTACTTCTTTGCTGCTCCACCAACAATGTTTTAGTGTGCTTATCATTCCACAACCCCTCCAACATTAACTATTGTCATTTTTGCCAGTTTGCAGGTATAAGGTGAACCCTCTAGATTGTTTTGATTTGTATCTCTTACTGATTCAGATCATTTTTTTCATAAAATTGTGAATGCTTTGTAGTTCTTCTTTTAAGAACTGTTTGTTCATCTCTTTTGACCATTTACCTATTGGGAAATGGCTATTACACACACACATGCACGCACACATGCACGCACACACACATCATACATACATACACATTGATTAAGTTTATTTCTTGGACACCAAACTCTTATCAGAAAAATCTGATATAAAGATTCATTTTTCTATTTTATTACTTTTCTTCTTATCCCAGATGCATTAATATTGTCTACACAAAAGCATTTCATTTGTCATCAAAGTTAACTATTTTATGTTTTTTAATTGCCTCTATCTTTTGCTTAGTTAAGAATGCATCTTACTCACATCTGTGAAACATATATGATCTACTTCTCTTTTAATCTTTTTATAATGAAATCTTTAATATTAAAATCACATGTCCATTTAGAGTGTGTTGTGGAGGGTTGTGAAAATTATTGCTCTAAGCCTATTTTTCTACCATACTATTTTCCAGTTTTTAACTCTGGAAAACTTGTTTTCCTCTTTATCAAGCAGTGGGTTATTGAGTTCTTTTGTTTCTGAATCTTCCTTGTTTAATCTGTTACACTGATTTATCTCTCTCTTTTTTTAACCAATACCAGATGGTTTGATGATTGTTGTTTTATGATATTGTTTAAGATCTGGAAAGTCTTCTCCCTTGCTTCTTTTTATAAATGCATAATATGTTCTGATTATTCTTTTTTAATTCTAATTTTGCTATAATTATTTGTTGGCTACTTTATCAATTTGATTTTTTGCTCTCTTTTTGATCAGATTAGTCAAGGATAACCAATTTTGTTAGTTCTTTTGTTTTATTTTTATTTATTTATATTTATTATATATATAACAGCATATCATATTTATTCAGAAAAATTATATATTTATCATTTTTATTGCTTCTATTTTTTTTATTTCTAATTTAGGTTTCCCCTCTAACTTTAATATTTCTACTTTGTACTTATTTTAGGTTTGTTGAATTGTTGATTTTCTAATTTTTAAAGAATGAGTATTCAGTTGTAATGGGCTGAGATTTGAGTTGATGCACTGAGGTCCCAAGTACATGAGGCTAAATAGTAATTGGACTATACTCTATTAATATACATGATTGGATAAAGAATGGTCCCTACCCACTCTCTGTACAAGTCCTGATGTGTTGTACAGGAAATGACGATTTTGGTGGGTGGAGGCAGAGACAGGAACAGGAAGAGAAGCTGGGAGAGATGGGGCCTGGGTTCCATTCTCCTAGCTGCTGGTTGTGTGGCTGCTGGTCGAGCTAGCTTCTTGACTCGGCTGCACACATTGCTATCGCCGATTCTCTTCCACCTCCAATCTTTCTTCACTGAGAATAAAGACTGATGATTTTCCCCTCACCTGAATTCCTGACTCCTGCTGATTTTAAAAATACACGGTCTTCACATTCAGTTCATTAATCTTCTCATTTTCTATTTTATTCATTTTGTTAAATACATGATTGTGGTATTATTTTTCTCCTGAGGACATTCTAGAAATTTTGGTATGCTTTTTCATTGTTATCATTTTCTCTTACATAGTTAGTTTTTATGATTTGTCCTTTGACCTCCTCATTATTCAATATTTCATTGTTAAGTCTCTATTTGAGTTTGTATCCTTTTTTGTGGTCCCTGAATCAAGTACTATTTTTATTGCCCTATGATCTTTACAGGATATATTGTGACAATTTCTGCCTTTTTTCATTATCTCTATGCTCTAGTACATGGTCAATTTTTGTAAAAGTCTCATTGATCCAGACAAACATGTAGTTATCCCATTTTGATGATGCCATAAGTTGCTTGTTTTTCTTTTTATTCTAGTTTCTCCAGAAATTTGTTGAGTTTCACATTTTCTTTTTTTATTTACCTGTTAGACTTATGCAAAATTGATAGAGGAATATTGAAGTCTCCTGTCACTATTATGTTATTATCCATGTTTTTTTGAAGCTTAGATGATTCCTTTAAGAATGTGGACAATAAAGCATTTGGAGAATAAACTTATTACTTATATTGGCTTGTTATCTATGGTTCCTTTAAGTATAATATATTTTTTGGGGGGGAGGGGGTGAATATTGCTTTTGCCTTGGGTGGTAGCTTGATGGCAACTCTGCTTTTTTTTTAATTCACTTAATTCATAGTAAATATTTTTTCCTAATCCCTTAATCATATTTTGTATATTACTGCTTTTAAAATGTATTTCTTGTAAGCAACAGATTGGAGAGTTTTATTTTCTCATTCAGTCTGTCCCTTTTTTATTTTATTGGGTTGTTTAATCCATTCATATTTAAAGTTATGATTTGAGTTTATATTTGCCTCAGTCTGTCTTTAAAAATTGAACTTTTTTCAAATTTTAAGAACCGTTCCAGATGCCCGGCCTCTTTGAAAGTCTCAGAATTAATTAAACTGTTTTGCAGGAAATGTTTTTGATATACTTTTTTCATTTTTGACTATAATTTCTTTTTAGTTTTGGTGTAACTGATCCTGGTTTTATTGTGGGTTTAAATGATTCTTGAAATGCTTGATTTTTCCACACCAAACAGCCCCTACAATATCTCTAATGGTCATTGAAGTGTTCTCTTTAAACTGAGATTTTTGCATGTTTCCTTGGAATACTATCCATTCTTTAAAACCACATTATACAACAAAAAGGAACATCGAAGCCCAGACTTATGACATTAAATTCCACATTAAACTGACACAAAACTAACAAAAGTAGAGAAATTAGGTCAATTTAGCTTTACATAATCAAGATCAGACATTCCAAGTAAATATAATATCATCAGAAACAAAATATTCTTGATGGGTCTAAATGAAACCATTTCAAAATCATTGCATGTCTGAAGTAATTCACATGTCATATGGTCTTGTAGTAGTTAAGGCTAAGGATACTATAAACTATTCCTTATCAACAATCATATAAATTAGTTGCAGAAGAATAATAGAATTTCAGAATGAGAAGGGTTTTTACATACTAACTAGTCAAAGTCATGCCTGTACATGGAGAGTTCTCAAAGTTTAATCTAGGCATCCCTATAGTCCCTGAATCCTTTTCAGGAGGTCTGACAAATTAAAAACTATTGTCATGAAAAATAAGATTTTAAAATTCTAATATGGCAAATATCAATAATTATAAATCATATAAACAAAAGCTCTTTCTTTGGAAGGTCCTCAAAAATTTTTTAAAGTTTAAAGGGTTCCTGAAAATAAGTATAAAAACCACTACTCTGGAAGATTCTTATTGATAGCTATGCTATGCACAGTGAACAGAATGTTAGGTGGGATTCATGAAGATACTATATATAAGCTATGTGACCCTGGGCAAGTCACTTCACCCTATTTGCCTCAATTTCCTCAACTGTAAAAGGAAATTTCAAACTAGTTGTTTATCCTTATCAGTTTTAAAGTCTGTTTGGGAGCTTTTTTTTTTTTAATAACATAGAGCAAAATTAAGTCCAGGAAATATTGCCACCCAAATGAGCACAGTTCACAAATATTTCTGGATCTAAAAGTTCATTGCAATTTGCATCAAGAGATTTGGTTGACTATTTAACATATATAGGACTGCTTGCCATCTGGGGGAGAGGGTGGAGGGAGGGAGGGAGGGGAAAAATCGGAACAGAAGTAAGTGCAAGGGATAATGTTGTAAAAAATTACCCTGGCATGGGTTCTGTCAATAAAAAGTTATTAAAAAAAAGAGAGAGATTTGGTTGAGTAGTAATTAATGTGATATAAAATAGGAAGGTTCCAAGCTGTAGGGGGATATCCTCTTTCTTTAATACTTTGCTACCATTTACACATACTCATACCCATATACACACACCTGTGATTATTTTTATGGAAAAATTCCACTTTTTTTTTTAAACAGTTAGAACTATTCAAAAGTAGAGGGGACTACCTTAAGGAGGTACTGAACTCCTCACTAGAGGTCTTTAGGCAAAAACTGAATGACTTTTTGGTGAAGAGTAGTCTCCTTGTTGTTCTAGTCCTGTCTGACCCTTTGTGATCTTATTCATTTTGGGTTTTTTGTTTCTATTTTTGTTTTTGTTTTTGATAATGACACTAGTTAACTGTAGCGCATAACATTCACTCAGTTGTTTTCCTTTGGTAGGCAAAATTACAAAATACCTAAAATTTGGCTCTTTCCTTTCCATTCTAAGGCATCTCCTGGTTGAAAACTACTCCCTTGAAAAGTAAGACTATAATATACTAAACAGTATTGAGTGGTTCTTCTTATCTAATCAAGATTAAAGTTTGTCTTAGTTACTAGGCAACCATGCCATCAATCATTAACTTTATTTAAAATGTTTTATATAAAATAGTAACAACTACTAATTAACTGAACTTTATAACTTCCGAAATTATGTCTCTCTCCTACCCTTCCCCCCATTCACCCTCCCAAAATTTGGGTTCTTAAAGAGGCTTTGCATATTTTTTTCTTTCCAGGTCCCTTAAGTATTAATTTGAACTGTTAACTTTTTATGCACAGTGATTTTCTTCTTTGAGACTTTGAAAATGAGTACAATAGCATTTCAAAGCCAAGTTTAAATGATTTATGAACTATTGCTTCCCCCTCCCCTTCACTGGCATGCTTCCAGGTTTTTGTCATCACTACTCCCTAACATGACAAAAGATCAGATTGCATCTCCAGTTCATATAGGCTGAGTAAACACAGAACTGAAGCAGATCCACTAATTCATGACTTTAAGAACATAGAGTTCAATTTTTTATGCTGGTTTCCACTATTTCTTTGCTATTTTCACTGTTAAATTTAAGTTTTGATGTCTCTCTCTGCCCTCAGTATCCCTCAATTAAATGGAAGAAGACCTATCATGACCAATCAGTTGGTCGTAAATGATGAATTCATTGACCACCACAATTCATTAAATTAAAAAAAAAACTTAATGGGCACTCTGCAGTGATGATGGTACAGTGATGAAAAAGAAGCAAATGATACCCTTCTGTAGTGACAATGACAGAGTGAGGGGAAAGGAGCAAACTGTACTTTTTCTTCAATCTTCGTCATTATTCTCTCTGCAGCTTTTGACTCTCTCCTCCTGAATACATTTTCCTCTCTATTTATTTTCCAAGATACTATTCTCTCCTAATCCTACTGTTTTCTGCTTTACCAATTCCTAATCTGCCTTATTGGGTCATTGTTAGAATCCCTACAAGCTGTTAAGTCATTAGAATTGATAGAGACATTAATTATCTAATTTAGCATGGTTCAGTATGATTGATCTGATCCTATGAGGAGATGTTATGGGCCAGAAGAAACAAGGTACTAAGTGGAACTGATAGAAACAATGCTTGTGTTCACACCGTTAGAGAGCTCATATAAGCAAGAAGCTCTTAGGGCCAGAGAGCACTCTGGGACAGACATGGAGCACTCTGGGAGAACCAGAAGCCCTCTCTTGGAGGCAAGACAGATTCATTCCAACTTTCACCTTGGTGCTGGCTGGAGACATTTGGAGTTGAGCTAGAGGAATCGGATCCATTCCATTTTCCACCTTGATGCTGGCTGGAGGCCAAAGAAAATAGAGGCAGAAGCAAAGGACAAAGCTGCAAGAGCTCTTAGAACCAAGGAAAGAGAGAGGCCTCTAAGAAAGCTACCCAGGTCCAAGGAAGGAGAAAATAAACGTTTGAACTTTTATCACCTGGCTGCATTTGGAGTGATTATTGATCTGAACTGATACTGAGGCTGCCTCCAGAAAACCTCTCTAAGAAACCTGCTCCCACAGAGAACCATTATATTTTAAAGAAGAGAACACCACAGTTCATAATTCACATAAAAGTCCCAATCTGTGCATATATTTTGAAGTTATGTCCTTTCATATTAATTTCATCTGCCATCTATGGATTTCACTATCATCTCTATGTAGATGATTCACTGGTGTGTGTGTGTGTGTGTGTGTGTGTGTGTGTGTGTGTCCAGGCCCAGTTTTTCCTGAGCTACAATCCATTATCAACAAAACTAGATGACCCATAGATGTCTCAAACACATCCAAAATGCAACTCAGATTTCCCGATAAACCGACAACTCCTTTAAATTTCCCTATTTTTATCAAGTCCTCAGCATTCTTCCTCTCTCTCTCAGGCTTCTTTTAATCTTGATGTTATCAACTCCTCACTCAACTAATCTCACATATTCAGTCATCTGCCAAATCTTGTCATTTTATTTGTTATCTCTAGAAGTAACCCATTTTCTCTGCTCACACAGCTACCACCTTAGATCAAGCCTTTCTCACCTGAATTTTACAATAGTCTCCAAATTGGTATTGCTGTTTCAGTTCTATTCACTCCAGTCTATCTCTACAGAACTGCCATAACAATCAATCTTGCATTAGAGCACAGCTGATTATATCACTCTTTCTCAATAAATCCCAGTGGCGCTTGAATACATTATCATCTTTCCTTTCATTGTCTGGCTCGTCTCCCTTCCTATACTCTTCTGTCCAGACAAAATATCCTTCTCTCTATTCTTCACACACCATCACCCATCTCAGAACCTTACCTTGTAGCAGTCCTGTCCATGTCTAGAAAGTGCTCCTTTTTCACTTTCATCAAGAATCAACTTCAAATACCAACTAGTAGCTGAAGCCTTTTCTGATCCCATTAACTGCTGATGTTCTCCTGGCCTACCTACCTTTTATTTAATTACCTTGTAGATCTTTTATATTAATTCTTTATATAATTTTATATAACAGCTATGTGATTATTTCCTCCTCTACAGAATATAGGGTCCTTGAGAATAGGGATTTATAAAAAATTTTGTATTCCTTACTATAGTGTTTAACACATAGTAAGAAAGTACTGAATAAGTGTTTGTTAATTGCTAGACAATGTAAAGGACATAGGGAACTCCAAAATACACCTGCGGTTGCTTTTACTTTGTCTATGTTTCTTCCCTTTTGCTAATTTATTTCTAAGAGCTAACCCTAAACCACCAGTATTGGGAAAAATTGAATTGAATATAAAATAAAAATATAAAATTTATATTCAATAAAATTGAACATAAAATATATAAAAAAACTATAAAAAGGTTGAATATAAAAAAGGTAGTATTTCCTAAGGAGTATCAACTAGTTCAATGCATATGTATATTTCTGTTAGCCTGGAAATGAGCTATTATTTTGTCAATGGAATTCTTGTAACATTCCATCCTAGCTTTAGAGCTGGAGGGGATCATAGATGTCATCTATCTCAACCACCTCATTTTATAGATAAGGAAACTGAGATAAGGTTAGTGTCTTGTCCAAGATAAATCCAAGATGAATTTAATTAATAAATGACAGAACTAAGATTCAAATTCAGATCTCCAGATTCCAAATGCAGTGCTCTTTCTAGTGTACTATATATAATCTCCTTCACATGTTACCAAACGCTTAGTTTGGAGGAAAGTCTCACTGTTCTTTTTTTTTTTTTTTTAAACATTGACTTTTTAAATTTTGAATTTCAAATTGTCTAACTCCTTCCTTCAATATGATACTATCCATGTGAAGTCATGTAAAACATTTCCATATTCATGTTTCAAAAAAAAAAGCAAGAAAAATACAATGAAAAAAAAATTTCTCATTCCACATTCAGACTTCTGAAAGTAGATAGCATTTTTTATCATGAGTTGTTTTAGATCACTGTATTAATTAGAGTTTCTTAAGTCTTTCATACTTGTTGATGTGTACCATGTTGTCCTAGTTCTGCTCACTTCATTCATTTTCCATTGGTTCATATAAGTCTTTCCAAATTTTTCTGAATTCATTCCTTCATCCTTTCTTATAGTACAATAAAATCCCATCACAACTTGTTCAGTGATTCTCCTTTAGCTGAGAAGCACCCCCTCAATTTCCAATTCTTTGCCACAACAAAAAGAACTGCTATACATATTTTCATACATTTACATTCTTTTCCCTTCTCTTTGATCTCTTTGAGATAACAGACCTAGTAGTGGTATTGCTGGGCCAAAGAGTAGCTCTTTGAGCATTCCAAATTAAATTATCTAGTTGTCGATTCATTTTAATCTGTCCTAGAATCATATCTATTAACAATCAAAAAAGCTAGGCCTGTGGCCAAAGACATCATATCCAGCAAAATCATCCATATTGAATGAGAAAAAAAATGATCATTCAAGGAACGTACAGATTTTCAGTACTTTTTATCAACCAAACTCAAACTCAATAGAAAAATTTAACATATAAGAGCCAATATCAAAGATCAATTTCAAGGAAGTTAACATTAACAAATTGCTTATTTTTTAAAATGGAAAATGTATATCATATGTTTAAGATTCATATCAACAGTAGGGTAGCTCAAAAGAAAGATTGGAGCAGAGTCAAGTTAATTAAAAATATTAACTGTGTTATACAACTAAAGTGCAGAGGAACAATAGACACAAAAGCATTAGCTGGGGAAGAGGGTTTGTCATTCAGAAATCCTACTCACATCAGGGATGGGTTAAATAGACTACATATATGTCATGAAGGATATAGCACCTTCCAAAATCTATAAAGAAATAAGGGGGAGGGATGGGCAGTCAGGAAAGCAAAGGATGAGGGAAGAAGACAAGGGAAAGATTCATGGTTGGGGGCAAATTAAGCAATCACAAGGGAAGTTAAGGAGCAGAATTAAAGTAGAGTAAGCAGGGATAGGAAAGATATGTGAGGGGAGAGGGGGGAGCTGTGTGTATGAGTGTGTGTATCTATATATGTATACATAAATATATCCTTTTTTAACTAGCCTGCTTGGGGTGAGGGATGAAAGGGGAGAATAAAGTAAAAAAGGTGCACAGCAGAGAACAAAAGAACAATTTACAAGGAAGAAAAGATGGACACTCATAAATATAATTTATTCTACTAATATATATATATATGTAAATACTTTCTTGAATTGTTAATTCATTGTTATATTTTTTGAATCCTCCTTGCTGTTCTGCTGGGCACATAATAATATTCTCTTTTGTTATATTTTGTTTTGTATTCCTAAAAAAAAAAATTTTTTTTTAACTCAGCAAAAATAAAAATAATGATTGCTATCATTATCTTTTTTTTACTTCAGCTGGAGTATAATAGGTTCTATTCCATCCACCCATTTTAACTTTGTGTGTCTTTCTATTTTAAATGTTTCTTGGAAATGACATATTGTTGGATTCTGGTTTCTAATCCAATTTGCATTTGCTTCCATTTTAAGGGTTAGTTCATCCCATGTTATAAGGATTATCCATTCTATTTTCCCCATTTCCTTTCTCTTAGGCCTCTCCCTCCCTACTTGGCTATTGGGTAAGATAGATTTCTACATCCAGCTAAGTGTTTTGTGTGTGTGTGTGTGTGTGTATTCTTTCCTCTTTGAACCAATTCAGATGAGTAAGATTAAAGTGTTGCTCACTACTCCTCTCTCTTTTCCCTTCCACTACTTGGCCAATTCTCCTTTTTTAGGGACTTAATTTCTTCAGTAAATTTTTATGCCTCTTTTACCAAGCTATTAATTTTCTTTTCATAATTTTTGTATTGTTCTCATTGCTTTTCCCAATTCATTCTCCATCATTCTTATTTGATTTTAAACATCTTTTTCAGTTCTATCTTTAGTTCCTCTATGAATTCTTGCTGGAGTTGTGTCCAGTCTGCATTTTTCTTTGAGGTTGATTGTAGATATTTTCCATATCATCTTCTAAGTTGTGTCTTCAGCTTCCCTGTCACCATAATAGCTTTTTGTAGTCAAGTTTTTTGTAGTTGTTGCTTTTTTTGTTAGTTCATTTTTCTTTGCTCACTGGGGAATTGAAGAGGACGAAAAAGCGATTCCCTGTCCCAAGCTTCAAACTTTTTGCCCTGCTAATTTCACAGCTAATACTGAGTTTCTCTAAGTTTCTGATCCTTCCAAGGCAGTATGATCTGGAAAGAGCTATGGGCACTGGTTTGCATTTTGATCTTTATCCAAGAAGAGCCCCAACTCCCAAACAACAGCAAGCACTGTGTTCCAGGCCAACCTCCACCCCCACCCTAGTATCACAGAACAATTTTTCTAACTGCCTATATTATTTTGGGTTCCAAAAATGTCTCATTTCAATCTTTTTTCTGGCTATGCCACTTCAGAATTCTATTTGACCAGTTATTTTAAAATTGTTTGGAGAACATCGTAAGAGTTTAGATGTAATGGCCCCCTCTAGCCTTGGCATCTTGGCTCCATCTCTTACTTTTCTTAACCCAGGAATTCTGTGTTTTTTCTTGTATGACATTTTCTAGTGAACCAACCACGCTTGCAAGCAGTTCACAAAACTCAAAAAAGACAAAGCTTATTTATGGGTGAACCAATATAAGTATAATTTATTTCAAAGCTCATGAAAAATGTTAACTCTTGTCAATGGGCAAAATTTCCCAAAACAACCCTTTCTAGAGATCTCAATCACTTAATCATGCCCTAGAGTTCTCAGAAGGTAGTATCAATTGTTGCTCCCTCTCATTACCCTTCCTGCTCTTTACAATTCTTAGCAGATGCTGTTGCTCACCCCTGCCAATTCCTGATCTTCTTCTCATCATTCCGCCCACAATTATCTGTGGGTCAGAGAAAGTGGTATACAGGCCTTTTGTCCCAGAAGAAAAGACTGTTATTAACAGGCATTGTTTACATATTGCAAAGTGGAGAAAGATATTTCACTTTCCCCATTGCACAAAAGACACATGTTGTCTTTGTATAGAACTCAAAGGTAGTGTTATATCAACTTAAATAGGTCCCACTGCTTCCGATTTTATACAAAAGTTCTACTAAGAATTACTAAGTAACTACTAAGAACACAAATAGCGCTCTCATCTCTTAGCTAGGTCTCCATTCTCTCCTCTTTTTGGGCATGGGAAAAAATTTCCCAACCATATCAGCATTTTCAGTGGGTCTAGAATCTTAAGGTAATTTCCAATTCCTCTCTAATTATATTAGTCTAGCCCTTAAGGAACAATTTATTGGAGGGGTTATTTACATTACCAAAACCTGTTTCTTACTACCTTTCTGCTAAGGCTGGAGAGCTATACACATAATGGTTTTACTGTGCACCAGAGAAGACAACCCCTTTCCACACATATTAGTAATGTACCTTTAATTTTATAAATTGATAAAATAGCAGGGACGTGATTAGCCCAGTTACCCAGCAAATCAGAAAACAAGTCAGGAATATCGTGACTTTATTGAGCAATGCTATATTTTTTCCAATTAGGAAACTGAGGTCCAGAAAGATAAAATGATCCTTAAGTCCCTATCCAATTTATACCTAACCATTAAATCATATTTCTTCATTTATCTTTAAAAATTATTTTTCTATACTTTGCCATCTAACAAAATATATGTTTGAATATCCACTTGGAAAATCAAACTACTCCTTTTCTCATTGATCTTCACTGCACAAACAGTTTGGGCAAAACAAGCTGCCTCCACAAAGCACAATAACATACTCTGGGGCAAAAGTAGGAGAAAATGTTGAATTTTTTCAATCTAACAAGGGAAATACAGATGAGTATTGATTGCTTCCTCATTCACTACTTGAGGTTAATTCACTTCCCATAGACCGAATAAAAAGACAATTCAGAAAACCTTACAGGAAAAACTTACAGTTCATCTACTCATTCTTCCTTCTCTCACTTTACTGTATACCATGGATGATAGAAAAGAATACAAAACTCAGCTATTTTCCAGAAAAGGATAAATTAATGAAGATAAAATAGGTGACCAACCAATGATGCCAAAGCAGCGTAGATATAGATATATGGATAGTATGTATTACAAAATAAAGCTCAAAAGAAAAAGAGATCATTTCTGTTTGGAGATCATTCCATGGTGGAATTTGGACCTAGAAAGTGACTAAAATTTTTTGAGGCAAGGATGAAGTGAAAGAAAATGTTTGGTAGATTGGGCAAAGGTGAAAAAACAAGGTTTTCGTTATTTCCACTTCACTTACCAAATCTTCCTTGCCAGTCAGAACCACAATTAGAATAAAAATTTTCTTAATATTTCTTCTTTCTCTTTTAAATTACTATTTACTTTTAAATATTCAACCTGTTCTGGTCCACCTGAGTATATTATCATCTACCAAACATCTTTCCATTTTGCCTTCAAGGAAATCCCATTTAAAGTAATTACTGATAGTATAAAATATTTAGGAATCTATCTGCCAAGGGAAAATCAGAAACTTTATGAGAAAAACTACAAAACACTTTCCACACAAATTAAGTCTGAACTAACTAACTGGAAAAATATTAAATGCTCTTGGATTGGGCAAGCAAATATAATAAAGATGACAATACTACCTAAACTAATCTATTTATTTAGCGCTATACCAATCAGACTTCCCAAAAACTATTTTGATGACCTAGAAAAAATAACAACAAAGTTCATATGGAAAAACAAAAGGTCAAGAATTTCAAGGGAATTAATGAAAAAAAAAAATCAAATGAAGGTGGCCTAGCTATACCAGATCTAAAATTATATTATAAGGCAGCGGTTACTAAAACTATTTGGTATTGGCTAAGAAATAGACTAGTTGATCAATGGAATAGGTTAGGTTCAAAGGACAAAACAGCCAATAACCTTAATTATCTAGTGTTTGACAAACCCAAAGACCACAGTTTTGGGGATAAGAATGCATTATTTGACAAAAATTGCTAGGAAAATTGGAAATTAGTATGGCAGAAACTAGGCATTGACCCACACTTAACACCGTACACCAAGATAAGGTCAAAATGGGTTCATGATCTAGGCATAAAGAATGAGATCATAAATAAATTGAAAGACCATTTTGCCCTCAAGGATAACATGAGAAACTTTGCTAAGTATGTTGCTTAAATCTAGGAACACTATATCTAAAACATTTTCTTGATCTACCTGTTCAAAAAGGAATTTTTTTTTAGTCTGCCACTTTTTAAAATGATTACATTTTAAACTAATTTTCCATTTATTGTAAAATAAATTTTATTGATATTGATTTTATAACATCTATACTTCCCAATAAAGATAAAGGAGCCTTGTCATATTTCTTTGAGATCACATTTAGTCTTTATAATTTCATAGCATTCAGTTTCAATTAGTTTGTATTTTTTCCTGATCCTTACTTAATTACATCAGTTTGTTTTCTCATGCTTCTATTTATCAAATTCCTTCTTTTTCCCCTTTCAGGGTAGTGATATTACATTACTTTCATGTACTACATTTGTTTACCCATACCCTACTTGATACTTTGTTGCCAGATTTCTGCTACTGCAAAAAGTACTGCGATCAATATCTGAGTATATATGGAAATCACTTTTAAATAAATAATATCCTTGGAGATAGCAGCAAATCTCTGGGTCAAAGGCATAAACATTAGAATATTTTTTTTGTTTTCCAGAATAATACTCATACTCATCTTATCACAAGTTCCTCAACATTGGTAGGTGTGAAGTAAAATCTCGGAATTGTTTTGTTTGCAATGAGAGAGAAAAAGAGAGAGTGAGAGAGACACAGAGAGAGAGTGAAAGAGAGAGAGCGAGAGAGACACAAAGAGACAGAGACAGAGAGACAAAGACAGACAGAGAGAGACAGAGAGAGAAAAAAGGAGGGAGGAGGGAGAGGGAAAGGAGAGGAGGAAGGGAGAAAGAAAAGATACTCTCTGGCTCTGGTCATTCAACCTGTTCTGAAGCATTAGTCAGTCTTTTTCATGGGTATTTTGAAATAGAATGAACATATCCAAGTTGTGTGATTAATGAACAGATGTTAATTTGTTTCAAGTGAAATGTTCCAAGGTTTCATCCTTGGTACTGTTCTTTTAAAGATTTTTATTAATTTCTAGGATGAAAGCAGAATTGGCAGATTTATTAATAACATAATGCTAGTATGACTGATAAGGTGAATGACAGACTCAAAACCAAAGATTTCAACAGACTATCATAATCATCAGATTCTAATGAAAAGTTACCACAATTGGCAGCCCTTTTTGTAGTGGCTAAAAACTGGAAACTGAATGGATGTCCATCAGTTGGAGAATGGCTGAATAAATTGTGGTATATGAATATTATGGAATATTACTGTTCTGTAAGAAATGACCAACAGGATGATTTCAGAAAGGCCTGGAGAGACTTACACGAACTGATGCTGAGTGAAATGAGCAGGACCAGGAGAGCATTATATACTTCAACAACAATACTATATGATGACCAGTTCTGATGGACCAGGCCATCCTCAGCAATGAGATCAACCAAATCATTTCCAATGGAGCAGTAATGAACTGAACCAGCTACGCCCAGAAAAAGAACTCTGGAAGATGACTAAAAACCATTACATTGAATTCCCAATCCCTATATTTATGCACACATGCATTTTTGATTTCCTTCACAAGCTAATTTTACAATATTTCAGAGTCTGATTCTTTTTGTACAGCAAAATAACGTTTTGGTCATGTATACTTATTGTGTATCTAATTTATATTTTAATGTATTTAACATCTACTGGTCATCCTGCCATCTAGGGGAGGGGGGGGGGGGGTAAGAGGTGAAAAATTGGAACAAGAGGTTTGGCAATTGTTAATGCTGTAAAGTTACCCATGCATATATCCTGTAAATAAAAGGCTATTAAATAAAAATAAATAAATAACAAAAATTAAAAAAAGAAAAGTTACCACAATTAAAACAGCGAAGTAATTGATCTGTGGGGACAAGAAAGCAGGAGCTATTGCCAATAGTTCTATTAAAGGGGGCATTTTTTTCTCAAACGGAGGCACTAGATGAAAGCAGGAAGAGACAGAACCTCTGGATTTGGTGCTGTAGACTATTCTAAATCTTTGACAATCTTGTGAAACCTAAGGATCCCTCTCAGAATGTTTTTAAAAGCATAAAATAGAATTACAAAGGAAACCAATTATATTGAAATAGTTATCAAAAGAAAAAAATTCTTAAAATCTATGCATGGCATGGCAGATTAATAAAACTTGTGCTAGACCAGAAGTGAATCTCCTTGAAGTAAAAAAGCCAGTGATATCACTTTGTAGTACACACAGCAGTGTGGCCCCAGCAATTGTTTCCGGATAGAACTCTAATCATTATGTGTGAATTTATTTCTATTAAAAAATGTATTCCGAACTCCAAATGATTTTAATGTTAACTTTTTGAGCACCAAATTTTTGTAAATTGGGGAATTCTTGAATTTCTAATGGGGAATTGTAAACATCTGGGAGAATTCTAGGAGAAGCTAAGTTAGCCAAACAAGAAAAAGAAGATAAATTGGGTTTGTTACCTAGTTGAGATTCAAGATAACACTTTAAGTCCCAAAATTAAGGAGAAAAGTACAAGTCAAGGAAACAACAGTCTGGGTCTTCTTTGGGCAGTTTTCTACTCCCTTCTTTTTGCAAAAGTACTGGGAGGGTACATTCTTTTTTTTTCCTTCTTCTATTTTCCTATTTGCATTATCTTTCGTTTCCCTAGAAGTAGGGTAGTGGGGAAGAATGGGTTAAAACTCATTTCCTTTCTTTCCATTCATCTCAAACTCTAGATTAATATCACGTAAGCAGACTTCATATGGGGCCCATAAAAAGAGGTAATTCCCACATCTGCTGGACATGATTTGGAGATTATTGGGAGAGTGGAAGAGAATTTATAAGGATTCTTCTCCTTAGATACTCACTTGCAGATCCAGAATTTAAACTAACTTATAACATTGGTTCTTATACCTATTCTGTCGGACTTAAATTAGATTTTTTAAAAGATTTTTTTTCAAATTCTCTCTTAGAGAATGATCTCTTCTTTACAGAAAATGTAAAGGAAGAGACTGACCAAAAAGTTCTGGAGAGCAAGAGTTGAATATTAAAAAATTAGTTTCAAGGTTTGAAAGCCATGTAACTATACTTAAGTCAAAATAAAATCCTTTTTAAGTTAACCCAGCCCTTTTGTTTTATCTTAGGTTCTTTTTATTTCTTTTGGTAAGTTTATAATTTTCTGTTACCAAAGAGACGGTCACTATATCTTTATTACCAGGACCACAAATAGTCATCATAATCTCCCCATTTAAAACATGTTATAATTTCAAAGGCATTAATGATAAATATAATTTTTAAATAAGATTAAATTTCTATCACCTACAGATTAATATATCAGAGCTCTTCAACACAGGGCTCATAATTTCAATTATGTTAAATTCTGATGCAATATAGTGTCCACACACAATAGAAATTAATAGAAAATAGAAATAGTTGTATACTGACCATTTTAATAGTGTTTTGGGTAACTACTAATCCTCTTAAATATATCTGTTTGAAACAGATGATTTCATACAAAGGTGTGTTTAGTAGCTAGGGAATGTTTTTCAATATGAATGGGTGGCATCAAAAAGAAATGGTTTTAAGGGTACAAAATTGCTTAGGGATTAAGACCAAATAACTAGAACAATTCAGTTTGAAAAATCCTCATGCTCGTGGGAGCAACAGTCATTTGAGAAGTATGAATCAGTTTTAATACTAGTGGAGTTGGATGCAATGGGACATTCCCCGCTTCTCCCACCATTTGTACTGAGAAGACTTATTTTTAATTGTACATAAATGAGATACTCAAACTCCCATAAGAAGTGAGACAATATAAGGCAGCAATGTGGAGGGAAATATAAAAAGGAAACAGTTGGGCTTTTATTTTGGCTTAGCATACATTTCATCAGGAAGAATCTGAATAAGAAATAGTTTCATTTTTAAACCATGCAAAGAATTTTTAAAGCAGACCATAAGGTGCCACATGAGTTAGCAACAATCAAGGGATCCCAGGAACATAAAGTCACAATGTCTAATTGTTTGACTTGTGAAAAGGAAAAAGCTTTGCAAACTGCATTCAATTATGTTAAAGCAATGCTAATTTCATACTCCCTTACATTAAAGACTCTTCTTTCGAATTTTTTTTTAATCTTAAGATAAGGGACATATTGCAAATACTAAGTTCAAGTTAAGAAATTTTTAAAAGTTATTGGGCACACTTCCTTAATGTAAACATAGAAATGACAATTATAGACTTTCTTTGCCCAGGCAACACTGCAGAGCCTTCTCACCTTTCTCTCCTAGATATTAATATGAGCATCAATTCAAGAGGCACCTCAAGAGGAATTAAGCACTTACTAACATCATTTGTACAGGCAGAACAATACAATAAAGACTACTAAGTTAAAAAAATTTGAAATCTTGTTCCATTTTTATCACTAACAGTAATGTGACCTTGAACAAGTCTTCATTTTTCTGGCCTGTTCCCTGATCTGTAAAATAAGAAAATTGGACTAGAGGATCTCTAATATCCTGTTCCACTCAGCATTTGTGGATCAGACTCCTCTCTCTATGGAATGTTCCTACTACAAGGGTGTTAAGCATCTTGTAAAGGATTCACTTAGCCTATTCATCAGGCCTAATTTCAAAGCAATGAAATTCTTTGCCATGTATTTCTGAAGTGAACATTTTAAATTTTCTACCTTAGCAATATAGGAAATGGAATTCTTCAATTATATGTGCAATTTGCAGGAAAACATAGGTGTCAATACCATGAGATTTTACTGAATTTGCAATGGTTATTTTTTCATGGAATACAGAAGACATTTATTTAAAATTAAAATCCTTTCCAATAGAAGAGTGACCATGATCATCCCCAAAGCTATTGCAAGTATGGTCGTTTGCAGTGAAATTTCAACATTAGAGTGTAGTAGGCTTTTTTAAATTTCCTACAGGTACCACTTTTAAAGTGGCCTCCACTGTATTATTTCAGCCCATAAGAAAATTATTACTTAATGATGCATAAAACTAATTATTATGAAACAAGACTGAATTTGTATGGTAGTTGCTCACAATGTGGAAAATCACACTTTTTCATGCCCTATTTTCTTTTAAGATGTGTGCCCTTTTTCTATCATCTAATGTATTCTGTATATATAAAAATAAATACTCTTCACAGCAGGGTCCTGGCTTGAAGGCTTCAGAATCCAATAAAAGAGTCCTGTAGTTTAATGGCCCTTAAATGCTCAACATCTTTTTCACTTAATGTAAAATCCATCTGATCTAATAGCTGTGACTGAATCATAGATATATAATTTTTTCTATTAAATGTTAATTTTCTGACTTGGCAGAGCAATAGCAGCTATAAATTATTAAGAAGGCAATAACCTCTATAACTCTTTGCAGAATTCACAATATTCCCAAGGCTGCTATTTTGGGGGGGAAAAAATTACAAACCAGCTTTAAAAATAAAATAAAAATTGGGTCCATTAAGTACAACAATTTGGTACGACCTATCAATTATAAGGAATATTATTGTTATTGATGTTTCTTCCACTGTTTTACTGAATATAACAAAATAGAAATTATTTATTTATTATAAGGAAAACAATCCTCATTGGTCTGGTCTATATTTTATTTACATATGACATTTTTGTGACCTTCCCTTTTTGTTTGAATTCATTCATCACCAATGTTTGTTCAAGAAGGCGTAAATAATGAAAATGTCCTTTAATACATAGGTGATACCACATACCTAATTATGCTAAATAGATGCATTACTCCTGTGAAGGAAGGCTCAGTGGGATGTCAGGTTCACCATAGAAGCCTGCCCTTTTTTCCTCATTCTGCATTCTTGATTTATTTGAGCTAAAAGTCCAAATAGAAAGAATCAGACACCATGCGACAAGTATGTTAATATTTAATTGATGAAGCTGGTTTAGATACTCCTGAACACCACTGACTTTAGGGAGAACTGAAAGGTCAAATTATTTTTTCTACTTTGTGGTTTCCAAGGAACAAATTCTTCAATGTAAACAGCACCTGTTTCCAATTCTAACTTTTGCTCATTTTCTGTCATTATAAAAGACATTAATGTCGTCTGGGAGGGTGGGCTACTTAATATCCTTACAATGAGAGGGTAGCAGTCCATGCAAATACATAACCCCAAATCTCTATCAAATATTTTAAACTCTGTAAATGGTAGCTTTCCTCTAAACGTGACTAGTAGGTAATAAGATAGAACTTGGTGGCAGAGGGAGGAAGAGGGAAGAAGGAACAAATAAAAGCTTTCATAATATATTGGGGGGAGGCGGGATGCGTGGCCTAAGGCTTTAGGAAGTATTGGTTTTTACTTGGTCCTGGGATATTTAAAATAATCAATTCAATGGCATAATGCACTCATCAAAATCTTTAAAACGACAACAAAACCCACATCTTAAACCGCTGCCTTTTTCCATATTAGAACAAATAAAATGAAGAATATGTTGATGGTTTGATAGATACATAGCTTTAGGTAAGGACTGTCTTTTGAGTCCTCAAAAGGGAGTTGGTGATATTAAGTAAAAAGCATTCATCCTTATGAATTAGAGGATTTTAAAAGCAGAGACAAGAAAATATATTCAGAATAACAGGAAAATTCAAACAATGTGGAACTTTATCAAGATAAAGTGAGAATAATCTATTTTAATGTTTTTAAATCCATAGCTTTTATGATTTAGAAACAGCACCAGTAGAGTTAATATACACATTCAGCACAATACTAAAACAATATACTTTCTGATATAGGTATTTGATCTTTTTATTATATCAAATTCTTAACACTGGTTTGCTTAAAAAAAATTTTTTTTTTTCTATTGTGTAGGAAAGGGGAAAGACAGAGGGAGAGAGAACATTAAGAAAACTTCATTAATGTCTATAATAAAATGGAAATTTTGTGGCTTTTAGAAAGGACTCATAAAACCCTGGTCAATGTTTTATTTTACTTTTAACCTATACTCATACCACACGAACATAACACATAAGTAAGGAAAAACCAAAATCATCAAGTTATATGTGATTAATTTATTTTACCAATTAAAAAAAAAGGCTTTATGGCTGTAAATGGAGAATTAAATAAAAACATCAAAAACCAAGGGAAAAAATATACAGCTGATCCAAGTAGGTTCTTGTGTTTTCATTTTAGGTGGCTAAAACTAGACCTTGAAATAGTTTCCCATTCTGTTGTAATCCAAGAGGCTAAGAGGAAGTAATTTTAATCAATCTATTATAAAGACATTAAAGCCACAATTCATTGAAAGCAGCATTTTATTGATGGATATAGGAGAAATAAAATATATAGTTTCCCACAAATTAGGAAAATACAATTTTGAAATGTCAGTTTCAGTTTAGCAACTTCTCTCTACTAAGAGTTTCAATAAAATTACAAAAGACAAATTATAACTTAAATTTAACATGTGGACCTCTACTATTTCTATTCTAAGAGATTCCACTTAGATAGTATGACAAAAGAGCACCATTTAATCATGCTAATAAAAAGTTAAATATTTCTCATGTAAAATTTAACACTCTACATTAATGATTTTTTGAAAATTACAGTTCAGAAATTCCTATTACTGATGCAGCTTTCTCTGTTTAGTAAACAAGGCCAGTTTTCTATAGGCGGCAGTTTCTATTTGGATAGCATTCTGCCCTGAGCTTTTTCAGACAGCTAGACTCATAATCTGCCTCAGGAAGCACTGACCCTCCAGGGGAAAACCACATTCCCTTTAATGCAAAAAAACTTGGCTGAAATGGTTATTCTTTTGGCCTTGTTTGATATAAACAGTGAACTCCTGTAATTGCCCATCCCCCATTTGAACAGTAAACAATATTAATAAAATAATAAAACGATATTAATAAAATTAAGTTTTTATAGTGAGATGTATTAGTTCGTTTCACTAAATTGTCTATGTAATAGCATATCAAATTTTTTGATATGGATAATTCTTGTAATTTTCACCTTTAACAACTGTATTTTCAATTAAAACTCACAAAGGCAAGTTTTAATTAATAAGCCTACCCTCAATTTGCAAGAAATGTAACCTCAAAATATAATTATCTCTGAATGCAACTTTCCTATAAATAAACTTGAAAAAATTGCAAGATACACTTAATATCTATTTTGGTTATGATAGTGACAAAGTTTTAAAGTTGTTGCTAAAGATCTGACACTTTAAGGAATCTAGCATATAATTTATCAAAGAGTTATTTAATCATCAGAGCATGAAAAATTACTATTTTAAGTAAAAATTAAGATACTGTACTGGAAATTAATAGATCATTTAGAATCTCCTGATAAAATCCAGACCAGCTACTCTTAATCTAAATGTAA
Source organism: Sarcophilus harrisii (assembly GCF_902635505.1). Taxonomy (NCBI): domain Eukaryota; kingdom Metazoa; phylum Chordata; class Mammalia; order Dasyuromorphia; family Dasyuridae; genus Sarcophilus; species Sarcophilus harrisii. The sequence goes on along the minus strand of NC_045427.1, from coordinate 513,759,905 downwards.
TCAGTTACAAAGCATTAATGAAAAAATATCTCTGTAAAAAAGCATAAAATTTATTAGTGTATAAGGAGAAAATCTGTATCTCTACTAAAGGAAAAGGCACTTAAATTTAAGTTACTTAAATACAAAGACAACTTGGCCAGCCAAGTTACAACACTACCACATAACATCTTATTTGATATAGCTTTACTAAAAACCAGAAGGTGTTTTGATTCATGAATCCTCTAAAATAACTTTTTAAACAACTTGTTTTAACCAAAAAAATTTTACATGGACTTGTTTATAACTGAATTCATGTTTTATAATGGGCAACAAAGGTTTTTTTAAAGTAGTTACTATGACAGCAGTAGCAGCAAACAACTATGTCATCATTTTGACTGCTAAGATTTGCAATAACTTTAAATATTTTAAATTTCCTCAAAATACACAATAAATACATTTGGAATATAACAAATTGATGATCCTGTAATAGCAACAGAATCATCTTTATCATTTCATTTTTTCATATTAGAAAAAAAAAGTACACTTATTTTCAGTTACACTAACACAATAAGATCTATAGCAAGAAGAGAAGGAGCTAGAGGTTGATACAAACATGTTACAGGCTCCAGTCAGGTGATGCATTCATCACATCAGGACTAAATACTCTAGCAAACAAGTCCCTGTCTCATGCGGATGATCTGGAGCAAGGCAGCTTGAACATCTTCATCCATATGACCCTTCAAAGTAGGGGAAAAAGAATTTAAATTACCTTCATTTACTACATAAAATGCTAAAACTAAAAAAAGGGCTTTAGAAGAGCGCAATATGCTGTATGACTGATCAAAAGACTATTCCTTGGCATAAAGATTAAACATATAGAGTATTATAACATTTGAATAATGTAGTAGGGGAGCAATACAATATGAGAACACAGACTAACAATACACTTTCAGAACATGGGGATTTCCCCCCCTCTCTACAGAAAAAAATTATCATTATTATCTTTCTGAGTAAGCAGACTAAGGTGTTAGAGATAGCATTAAATTATAACTTGGGGGGAAAAATTAGAGAAAGAAATCACAAATTTAAAAAGACTTGGTGATTAAATGCAAAAAGCCAATATGGCCTTCATCCCATTTTCAGCTTCAAAACTTAAATAGAATACAGCACAACAGTTCCTATTAATATAAAAGGTTTCTCTTCCAAAATCTGTTTCTGTAACAGCAGCATGTTTAAATTTCAAACATTAGCCATAGTTGACTAAACTGAATTTCTTAGTTAACTTTATATGCCAGAAGGCAATATTTTTCAGATGCCAATTGCTTTTGTTTTGTGTTGCATTAGTAGGCAGCAGAAGAAAAAAAAAAGTTTAAAACAGAAATATACTAAGTTATTCATTATTATTGTTTCAAAAGAAATAAACATGAAATCTGAGCTGTTAGTTTGGACTATCCAACAGGGAAGAAGCTGCTCTGTCTACTCTTGTCAATATGCAAACCAAATGACTCACTCTTTCTACCAATTTCCACCTCTTCTTCCTCACTCCTCACTTGTGTATCAAGCTCCTGTGTCAAACTGCCATATTTTCTATTATTTCAGTATAATATTATAAAAAGTACCTATCTCCCACAACATTCATCCTTCAAGTTCAAGATCTCTCTTTTTAAAATTCCTTATCATCTATTCTGCTTATTCTTGTTTATACTATTCACCTAGTGCTTTTATTATCTCCAGTCTTTCCTTACATCTCTGCTATCCATGCCTCCATGATCTAATACTATCCATTTATAAAAACAATTCCTGTTTTTTTTTTTCATCTAACATGTAATTATTCTGTCTGTTTAACAAAACTTCCTCTAAGACTTTATTGAGAGGAAAATTGGAGGATATGGCAGATAAAGTATTATACTTGTTAAAGAGTTTCTGTAGTGAATGACATACAGTATTCATATACAGCTACTTTTCTCAGTATTTTTTTCTCATTTAAATATTAATTTTACACAAATGAAGAATTCTTCTTTCTTGGGTTTTGTTGAGCTCAGTACTAAAGAAAAAAAAATTCCAAATCAAATTATTCTCTTATTTAAAATCCAATGTAGTTCTGTGCACATGCCATGTTTTAAATGATCAAAGCCCTCTGTTGAAATATAGGGAATATGTCTGTATCCTCTCAAAAAAACACTAAGGTCTTTTGACTTCATTTTTTCAACATATGGAGATGTGTTGTTGGTAATGCATTATCTCCAGATAGCAACACCATTAATATGTCACCACTGTATGTTGCCAAACTGTCTATAAACTGAGCGATGAGCAGATGGAGACAACACTAAATTGAATATGCTGTGTTACCATATAGCTTTTAAAATTTCCTTCTGAACATACGCAAGTAAAGCTAAAAGAAACAAAATTATTTTTAAGTAAGCACATGGGGTGCAGCTACTCATCAATTATTTTTGCAAAAGTTTATTTAAGAACGGTAGGGAAAGGAGCTATTTACCTGTGCAGCACTAAGAAGATGTGTCCGATATATTGCAATCACTTCTTGGTGCTGTCTGTTAGCATCCTAAAAAAAGAAATGGAAAAAGAGCTAGTTTATTTTCCCACAGATCCTGGAACCTTATTTTAATATTGCACTTTGGTACCATGAGGTCTCTAGCATTTGTAGTAATGAACCAACCTGGAGCCACTTAATGAAGAATGATATAGTAGGCAGAGCTCTAGCAAGGAGAGGATGGTCTGGATATTTTCACAGTTCGTCAAAATAGTGTCCCAAAAGTCACAGTGTAGCTTTAAGCATTAAATAGCTAAAACAATAATTATACTACAACTTTTGGGATACTCTGTACTCAGGCAGTGCTCACACTATTTGTATTCCTTCATTATAAAGATACCAGATGACACAGATCACCTCTCTCATCCCACCACTCCACACTCATGGCCACAATGGAGAGCAGAATCATCTTCCCTAGTCCCCCTCTGAAACAGCATTCTTCCTGACCCCTCAAGCAAAGGCTTTGTGAGTCCCACATCTCTCTAATTGCAAACAAACTGGTCTTTATAAGTTTTGATTTGAGAGTATTTTGTGCCGTATGGTATGAGACTATTATCAGGGACAAAACTGTCAACATAGTGGATTTTTTAAATGCTATTTTACATTTTTTCCAATTACATGTAAAGACAATTTTCAATATTCAATATTTCTTTTAAGATTTTGTTTCAAATTTTTCTCCCTCCAGCCTTCAGTTCTCTCCTCCCTAATTTGTAAAGTAAAACACATTTCTATATTAATCATGTTGTAAAAGAAACAACAAAAAAGGAAAAAAAAATGAAAAAAAATAAAGTGAAAATAGTAGGCTTTTGCATTCAGACTTCATCAGTTCTTTCTTTGAATATGGCTGACATTATCATGAGTCTTTTGGAATTGTCTTGGATCGTATTACTGAGGAGAGATAATTAAATTATTGATCACTGCACAATGCTGCTATTATTGTGTATAATTGATCCCTTGGTTTTGCTCACTTCACTTGATATCAGTTCCTATTAACTTTTTACAAGTTTTTCAGAAAACTGCTCATTATTTCTTATAGCATTATAGTATTCCATTACATTTATATGCCACAACTTATTCAGTAAGGGGAATTCCTCAATTAGTGGACTATTGTCCATCATTCCAGTACCATTTTAATACTACAACTTTTTCTAAAAAACAATGACTCAAAGATCTGAGTTTGTATTTTTAAAGTATATACATCAAAAGCAGTTTTTAAAAAAGAATTTCTTCTTTTTAATATACTTTTCACTTGATTATCTAAACTTGAATTATTTTGCTTGAATTTAACATTCAGTGAACATTATGTAAGCTAAAACAACATCCTCCGACCAAAAATTTGATTCAATTCAATTTAACAAATCTAAAAATATCAAATCCCTACACCATGTTTCATTACTATTTGTAACCAACTTGGTCTTGGCTTTTGTAATTGAATTAAAAAACATTAAAAATTTTTTTTCATTAAATATTTACCAATTATACATTTTCAAAAAATTTTGAGTTCCAAATTCTCTCCCACCCTTTCTCTTCAGAAGGCAAACAATTTGATATCACTTATCTATGAGGTTATGCAAAACATATTTAGATATTAATTTCAAAAGAAAACATAAATAAAAATTAATAAAGTTTTTAAAAGTATGCTTCTATCCATATTCAGATTTCATAATTCTCTTTCTGAGAGTAAATAAGTTTTTCATCATGGTACTCTTGGAAACGCTTTGGAACATTTTCTTGATCAGAGTAGCTAAGTCTTTTACCACTAATCATTCTTACATTTTCCATGCTTCCCTAAATTTAGTTATGTCACCCTTTATGACTGAATCGTTTAACTGTTTTAATCTTATCTTATTATGTGGTATAAGATGCTGATCTCGATTTATTTACTTTCTGAAGATATGCTTCTCAGTTTTCCTAGCAGTTTTTGTAAAATGTTTAATTGTTACCCCCAAAGCTTAGAACTTTGGGTTGATCAAATGCTACATTTATTATATACCTAATTATTTCACCGATCCACCAATCCATTCTTTACCTGCTACTAGACTGTTTTGATGATCACTGCTTTATAATGTAGTTTGAAATATGGTACTTCTAAGCTACCTTACTTTACTTTTTCTAGGATCCCCTTGATATTCTTGACCATCTGTTCTGCTACTATTTCTTTTTCTAGCTCTCAAATAATTCTTTAGTAGCTTGATTGATGTGGCACAGAAAATTATCTTACTTAGAATCATCATTTTTATTACATTGGCTCAACCTACCTACAAGCCACAAACATTTGTCCAATCGTTCAGATCTGTCTTTATTTGTGTGAAAAGTGCTTTGTAATTTTATTCATATGATCCCTACATTTATTTTGACAAGTAAACTTCAAAGTATTTTATATTGTCTGCAATTATTTTGAGTGAACTTTTTCTTTCTATCTCTTTGTGCTGGATTTTGTTGGCAGTATCCAGAAAAGCTGATGATTTTTGTGCATTTATTTTATATCCTGCAATTTGCTAATGTTATGGTTTCAATTAGTTTTTAAGTTGATACTCAAGGGTTACCTGAATATACCATCATATCATCTGCAAAGAGTGGTAACTGTTTCCTCATTGCCTATTTTTATTTTTTCATTTTCTTCTCTTACTGCTATAGCTAGTATTTCTAGCACAATATTGACTGGTAGTGATAATAGACATCCTTGCTTCACACCCCTGATCTTATTGGGAAGGCTTCAATTTATTCTCATTACAGATAATGCTTACTCTGGAGTTTCCTTAAGATAATGCCTACTTTTTGATAGATACTACTTACATTTTAAGAAAGGATCCATTGATTCCTATGATTCTAGTGTTTTTGACTGGAATGAATGTATTTTGTCAAAGGCTCTTTGTGTATCTATTGATATAATTACATAATTTTAAAAATTTTGTTCAATTTTCCTAATATTGAATCTAGTATAATTCCTGCCTGGAATAATTCCAGCCTGTTATAATTCCTACTAGTTCATAGTATTTGATTTTTGTGAAAATTGTTATAATCTCTTTGCTAGCATTTTATTTAAAAATTTTGCATCAACATTAAGGAAACTGATCTATAGTTTTTGTTTTCAGTTTTTGCTCTCCCTAGGTTACGCATCAAAACTATATTTGGGTCACAATCGGAATTTGGCAAGACTTTTTTCAAATAGTTTCTATACTATTGTGATTAACTGTCCTATAAATGTTTGGCAGAATTCACATGTAAATTCATCTGGTCTTTGGAATTTTTTCTTGGGGAATTCATTAATAATTTCTTCAATTTCTTTTTCTAAGATGGGGTTATTTAAGTATTTTATTTGTTCTGTTAATCTAAACAATTTAGATTTTTCAAAATGTTTCACTTAAATTGTTAGTTTTACTGGCATAAAATTGGGGCAAAATAACTTAATAATATTGCCTTATTTTTAATCTTCATGGTGATATATTCACCTTTCCTGATACTAGCAATTTGGTTTTCTTCTTTTTAAAAAAAAAAAATGGTTTCCTATTTTATTGTGCTATTTTTAAAAAATAAAATCAGCTTCTAATTCTGTTTATTAGTTCAATATTTTTTTACTTTCAATTTTATTAATCTTTCCTTTGATTTTTCAGAATTTAATTTTTGGTGTTTAATTGAAGATTTTTAAAAATTTTTCTTTATTTATTTTTCTAGGTTTTTTTTTTAAGCTGCCTGCCCAATTCACTGATCGCTCTTTAATTTCTTAATTAATATACATAATTTCCCCTAAGTACTGCTCTGGCTACATTGCATAAATTTTGGTATATTGTCTTATCATTCTCATTAATGAAATTGTTTCTATGTTTGTAAAATTTGTTTTGAACTACTCATTCTTTAGGACTGGATTATTTAGTTTCCAATTAATTTTTAATCCATGCTTCCATGATACTTTAATAAATATAATTTTTATTGCATTTAAGTATGAAAATCATGCATTTACTATTTCTGCTTTTCTGCATTTAGTTGTGTGGTTTTTATACAATTTTGTGAAAGTACCATGTATAGCTGAGAAAAAGATACCTATTCCCATTCAATTTTTTCCAGGTCTATCACATATAACTTTTCTAAGACTCTATTCATCTCCTTGCCTTCTTTCTTGTTTTGTGGTTATATCTATCCAGCTCTAAGAGGAAAAAGTTGAGGTCTTCCACCAGTATTGTTTTACTATTTCCTCCTCTAATTCATTTAATTTTTCCTTGAAGAATATGAATGCTATGCCACTTAGTGTATGTGTTAGAAATTATTTTATTGCCTACAGTTCTTTTTAATGAGATATTATTTCTCTCTTTATTCCTTTTAATTAAGTCTATCTTTGCTTTTGCTTTGTCTGAGATGACTGCTACCCCCTTGCCTTTTTAACTTGAGTCGACGCATATCTTCTGCTCCAGCCCTTATTTTTAGTCTGTGTCTGGCTCTCTACTTCAAATGTATTTCTTGTAAACAATATATTATTAGATTCTGCTTTCTATTCCATTCTGTTGTGTGCTTCTGTTTTTATGGGTGAACTCATCATTCACATTCATAGGTGGGGGTCCTAGACAAAGGGTTGGTATCCCGCCCAAGGATGAGCTGCTCAGGTGTCTCTAGTCATAGGAAGCTCTATGGTGTGATTAGGGGATGCCTAGATATCTGCCTATTCAAAGTTAGGGCAGTGCTTGGTCATGTAGGATGTGATTAGGAGATTCCTATTCAGGAAGTCTTTGGTATTATTACCTGTACATTTCCTTCTGTTACTTCTGTTAACCCTTTTCTAAAGTCTGTTTTCTTTCTGACCACTGCCTTCTTTTATCTGCCTTCCCTTTTATCACTCCCCAACTCCCACATCTACTCCACCACAAACACATATTTTTCATTATCTCCTTCTCCTGCTTCCCTTTTGGGTAAGATAGATTTCTACTACCAATTGAAAGGGAACTCTTTAAACCAATTTAGATGTCAGTGAGGTTTAAGCATTGTCTGCCCTCTCCCCATCATTTCCCCCCTCCCGTTATTTCCCCCCTCTTCTGTAAAAGCTTTCTTTCATGCCTCTTTTATGTGAGATAATTTTTACCATTTGGTAAAGGAAGGTATCTCTCTCCCCTTCTCCTGGAGGATCCCCACTTATCATTTTTTTATATCATCCCAACATAATCAAGTTATCCTCTTTCTAACTTTTTCTTCTACTTTTTCACTCATTTTTACTTTGTTTTATTGTTTCTTGATGCCTCGTGGATCATTAGCTTCCAGTTGCCCAATTCTAATTTTTAAGAAGTTATTTTCTTCAATTAAGTTTTGCAGCTTTTTTCATGTAATCAATTCTCTCTCAAGGGATTATTTACATTAATCTTCCCGCTCCCCCTCTTTTTTTCCATTTGGCTAATTTTGTTTTTTAAGGTTTTATTTTCTTCAGCACTTTCTATGCCTCTTCTATCAAGATGTAAATTTTGTTTTCATAATTTTCTTCCTTTACTTTCATTTCTTTACTTTTTTTTTCCCCCGAGGCAATTGGGGTTAAGTGACTTGCCCAGAGTCACAAAGCTAGGAAGTGTTAAGTATCTGAGGGCAGATTTGAACGTGGGTCCTCCTGACTTCAGGGCTGGTGCTGCTCTATCTACTGTGCCATCTATCTACCCCTTCCTCTACCACTTTTAACTGATTTTGAAATTACTTTTTTAAATGCTTCCAGGAATTCTTGTTTTTGTTTTTTTTAAATGATCCCATTTGTTCAAAGGAGACACTTCTGATAATAACTGCAATACTCCATTCATTTCTCTCTTGGCTAAGCTTCTGACTTTCCAGACTTCAACAACATGCCTCAGCTTCAGTCTCACTCACCCTGAAACTTTCTTCAATACTTGGGGCATCCTCATCCAGAGATATCAATCCATCATGCCATCCCCCTGCAGGGGATAAGTTTCTTCAAGGGCCTTCAATTTGGGAAAGGGTTTAGGCTGGCCAACCTGCATCCCCTGCCTGTGCTTCTGAGATTTTGTTGCTATGCCTTTTGCACTTCCCTACCCCCAACAAAAGCTTCCTTTTTTAATATTATCTTCTCCTGTTAAAGGTAAGCTCCTTATGGGCAGGGATTATCCTTTTACTTGTGTTTGTATCCCCAACCCTTATCACTGCTCCTGGAACAGTGAGCACTTTGTTAGTTTGCCTTGCTATTTAACCCCTCATATCTCCCATGAAAAGCAAAGACATAGTACAGTTCTTATTCCATAGACTCAAAGTATTTATTACAATGAATGTGAATTCATCTACGTTTTAGTGTGGTTTTCATTTGAATTAGCAGAGTTTTAAATATTGTTCTATTGGTTTTGCAATCTACAGTAACTTTTTTTCCTCAAAACTCACAGTATTTATTCATTTTAGTTATATTCTGCCATGTAATATTTCTCATAGAATTGTTTCGACTTTCCACAGAATTGTCTTATCTCTCTAGCTGATTATAATTGACCCGAGGACATAGCATGCATAGAACCAAATAGAGAGCAATGAACACAGTGGGGTAAATAATACCATTTTCGGGTATATGTAAAGCTATGGGAACTACCTTGTTAAAAGAGAGTAGACAATTCTAGAAGTTCACATCACTTCAAGATGCCTTAAAACGGATCTATATTTTAAAGAAAGAGGCTTTGAAATTTAGTTGAACTTTAATATTACCATGGTAAATAATTTTCACTAGCTATATGAATTTACAGTATCAGAACAAGGGCTCAGACCTTTTGACTTCTGAGTATGCTGTAAAAGTCTAAATTTCATGTCTTATTAGGTACTTACAGCCAGCTGCTGTTGCAGAGATTTCAGCTGATACTGGAGTGTTTCCACCTGTTGGTTTTCTTTCTTTGTAGAATTCCCACTTGAGCAGGTAAGTTGTGAAAGGTCATTAAGGGCCTGTTTCAGTCGTTCTACATCATTAAGCAGTTCTGTTATCTTAGAGAAAAAGTTAAGAGGAAGAAAACAGTTTCTATTATTCTTTTATTCTATTATTGATATATATATATTATATATATATATACATTATTCTATTTTATATATTCTATTATTAGATTATCATATTATTCTATATATATGTAATGTATATTCTAATAGAATATAGAATATTATTCTATTCTATTATTATCTCATTAACTAAACACTCATTTGAAAACATTATAAGTCTCACACTTCTATGAAGGTTCCCTTTGACTTCACCCAGAATAATCTGGAATTCCAGCAATTAGGACACATCTAGATGAGTGGAAAGTGGAGGTAGGGGTTAAAAGTATGACCATTACTCTCTTATTTGTGCTTGAAGTAGACTGAAGTCATGAAAGTTGAAGAGCAATTGAGGGAAAAGGAAACAAAGGTATCTGAAGAAGGTCTGGATTGAGGTAAAGAATAAGATTTGTCCTCCTGGTACTGTTTATTAGGAAAAACGGAGAGAAACTTGTAGGTCTGCAGATATTAGCAGAAGGATTTGGACAAGCTTTAATAAATTTTTAGAGAGATGATTGCTGATTAATGGTGACAGAAGGGTCTGAAAATTGCAGTAGAAAACAAGGAATACACCAATTTCACAGGACTAGCAGGCCATAATGGATGCACTGATATACTTGAGGCTGGAGGACCTGAGTTTAAACCCCAATTGATAATTGCTGGTTGTAAGACTTATCAATAATGATCATTCTGAGTGCAGCTTTCTTATCTGTAAAATGAGACTAGATCTAACAACCTAGAAGTCCCTTCCAAATATAGAACTATAATGCTCTTTCTGGTTCTCTGTTATAGGATGTGAAAAAAACATTATTAGAGAGTCTCAAGAGATCTCCCACCATTTAAAAAAGGAACACAGAGAATTCACTTTATCCCTTCCCACCCAGCTTCTTTCCTGGACTTCATTCATGGTAGCTAGAAATGCTTATTTCTTTAAGATGACATAAACTCTGAAATTGTCCCTTTCTCAGATTATTTCCTATTGTTGCTACAAAACTTCAATCATGCTCCTGCATAGTAGGTCACCTTCTCCCATGTCCCTTTTCTGCTTCTTTTTAAACATCTTTTCCTATTAAATTCTGAGCTTTCCGAGGATTCAGACTTTCTTTGTATCCCCAGAACTTAATAAAGTTCCTGTATATAGTAGGTGCATAATGTTTATTGACTAATTCTGGTATCTTCAAGAGAAAACCAAACCTGAATGAGCAATAATAAATGTAAGAAATTCAAGATAAAGAGAAGTTTAAAATTGTAGACTTTGAAAAAGAAAGGGCTTTGAAAGGTCACCAAGTTCAACATCATCATTTTACAAATGAAAGACTATGTAACATAAAGTCACTCAAGTAGTAACTGGCAGAGCCAGGATTTAAATTCACGTACTTTGATTCTGGATGCAACAATCTTTGTAATATATCACAACAGAAATAGACTGAGGGCATAGTGAGAGATTAGGCAAAAAAAGATTACTGACTAGGGGAAAGTAAGATAGAACTGCCTACTAAAGGGGGTGATAGATATGCTCTACAGAAGTGAGATAGCATTCTGGAAAAGGGATGTAATATCCAAAGGATTCAAGTTAGTTAGCAGTCACTGATGGACAAAGGATTGTGCCATTAGGACAACTGGTGTTGAGAGGTGACAGGGGAACTCCGTGGATGTCAATATCTACAGAATAGTCCCAGTCATCTTGTGCTAATTCTAGCTGTCACCTCAGCCCATAATAGGCTTCTTTTCTTCTCAACTCCTAGGGTACTTAGTGTCTTTCACTTGGCATTTTAATATTCTTAGTTTTAATTTGTTTTGTTTTTTGAGTGGGGAGAGGGTGGTTTGTGTAAATCTATTTATCTATCTGTATAATTTCCTAAATTAGACTGTAAAAACTTGGAAGCCAGGCCTTTCAAATGGCTTTGTATCTTCTACAAAACCAAGCTTAGTACCTGGTTACTACAGAAAAGCATAAAGTATTTTTTTTAATTGCCCAAAACATTTTTAACAGTAGATAATTAGTATTTTATGTACAATGAGGAGCCGCAATGAATCTGAACTTATTATGATATAATACTTGGTTTTATTTTCTAACATAATCATGCAGATTTAATTTACTGCCTACCTTATTGTCTTTTGCTTCTATTTGTTTGGCAGATTCTTGCATTGTTCTTTGTAAATCAGTAATTGTTAGTAAGGACTTATCACATCTTTCTTTCTGTTCCTTAATTTCTTGTTCAATGCTTAAGCTCCTCAACTGTATCAATTCCTTCTCATCTTTTGCAGATAGTTCTGCCTTTTTGGCACATGCCGCCTCTTCGCACACTTCCTCATACTTTTTATTCAACGTGGTCAAATTTTCTGTCATGTTGGTAATTTGTGCTTCTAAAGCATTTTTCACTGTGTTGTATTCTGATAAATCAATAACCTCTCTAGATTCTAATTTCTTAAATGCTTCCTTCAAAGTCTGACTCTCATCCTGGAGTTTAGAGATCTTTTCTGTTTTGGCTTGACTTTCTTTTTCTTTTTCACTCAATCTACCTTTCATGTACCCAACTTCTTTCTCCAATGCTTCCTTTATCTGCATGTGTTCCACCAGGGACACAGAAGAGTGTTTTTGACTCTCGAGCATCTGTTGCCATTCAGCTGCTGCCTGCTCAGCTTCCTCATGCCGCCTCTTCTTGTCCTTGAGCTCTTCTCTCAGAGCCTCAATTGTGCCATTAAGGGAGTTTTTCAGCTCTTCCACCTGCCCTAGGGGAACATGTTGTTCCTGTAAAATTGTTTGGGCAGCAAGTATCTCAGAGGTCTTTTTGGCATTTTCTTCCAAAAGCTTCTCTTTTTCACTTTTTACCTTTGTGTACTTCTCAGACAAATCATTTAATTGTTTGCTAAGCTCTTCTGTTTTTTGGTTTAAAGTTTTTTCCAATTCATGGGAATTTTCAATGAGAATATCCTTATTCTTTAAATCTTTCTGGATTATAAGGATTTCATTCTTTAACTTTTCGTTTTCCTTCTGACATTTACGAGTCTCCTCTTTCTCTATACTGCATCTTTGTGTCTGTGTTAGCAATTGATCTTTAAGTTCTTTCACAGTGGCATTAAAAGCTTTCTCTCGTTCTTCAAAACTAACAATTGGTGCATACTTTAGCTTAATGCATTCTTGTATGGTGTCAAGTTCCTTCTTCTGGGCTTCAATCTCAACAAGCAATGCTAAAATCTCTTTCTGACCCTTATTATACTTAGTAAGTACTTCAGCATGATTTTCCTGTGTTTCTTTTAGGTTTTTGTTAATAGCATTCATTTTGTCCTCATGCTCATTTATGCTAATAAATTCAGCTTTCATTTGGTTTTTAGAATCCTCTAACTTTTTTTTTAATGCTCCATTCTCATCTCTTATTTGTGAAAATTCTTGTTTTATATCTTCAAGTTTTCTTTTCACATCTGTCAATTCTCTGTTAGTTTTATCCAATGTGCTACTTAACGCTGCTTTAATTTCTTCATGGGTTGTAACTGGCACATACTGTTCATTTATAGACCTTTTCAGTTTTGCATTCTCAGATGTGATTACATGCAATTTTTCTTCTCCATAACCACATTTTTTATTAAGTTCTGAAAGTTCTTTTTTGAGTTCAACAATATTGGATTTTAGAGCCATTATCTCCTTTTCATGGTTTTCTAGAGGAATATATGTAGCTTCAAGATGACTGACATTTTTAGTTAAATTGTTTTTTTCCACCATCAGCTTCTCAGTTTCCAATTCTCTTTCTTTATACTTTTGTGTCACATCTATTAGTTTTTTATTCAAATCATCAACTGTTGAAGCATGTAATTTTTTCATTTCTTGATTTAATTTTAAAGGAACATAATTAGTTTTCATCTCAGTCGATAAACTCTGCAACTGGTGGTCTAGTAGTTTATTATCTGCACAAACCTTCTCAAATTCTTTCTGTAATGTCTGATTCCTCAAAGTTAATTCAGTAATCTTCTTTCCAAATTCACCTGATTTTTGTTCGAATTTATCCTTAAGTTGTTCGTGTTCCTCTGGCCTTACATGTTGAGAAAGTTTAGCTTTATAATTCTCAAGTTCTCTCTTTAATTGTCTAAGTTCAGTTTGTGATTTTTCATATTCTCTTTCCATCTCTACATACTTTTTTGCTTTCTCATTCACTTCATTTGATAATAAACTCTTCATGTTTTCAAATTTTTCTGTAGGGATGGAGAGGGCCAATTTTGCTGCTAATTCTTTTATCTGACCTTCCATCTCCAAGGCTTTTCTTCCTCTCTTCTCTCGCTCTATTTCAGACATGCTAAATTCCTTCTGTAATCGCTTATTTTCTTCTACTAGTCTCCCTTCATCCCTTTTAAACTCCTCTACTAGCATTTCATTTTGTTTGATTTGATTCTTTAGTCTTCCCACTTCAGCAGAAGCTCCTTCATATCTTGCTTTCATTTCTTTCAACTGATCCCTTAGTTCTTCTGTTAATCTGTTATTTCCTGAAGCTGCTTCATTTGTCAAGTGCTCCTTTAGAGCAAGAAAATGAGTTTGCATTTGTTTCACTTTACCTTCTGAATCATACATTCTCTTTTGCACATCTTTTAAAGCATCTTCCAATTGTTTTATCTGTTCATCAGAATCCTCCTTTACTCTTTCACATTCTAATGCCAAAGCTTTGCATTCTGCTACTTTATGGGCCAGTTCATTTTGGAGCTTAAATTTCTCTTGTTTAGCTGAATCACAAAAGGTTCTCATAGTGTCTAACTCTTTCTTTAAAATCTCATTTTCAGAAATGGTACTTTGACTGGGTAAGGACAGTTCCAGTGGTCTTAGCATGGATCTTGTTTGTATATGGGCTGGCAATGGAATGCCCGATGATGTATACTAGAAGGAAAGAGAAAAATGTGTTGATTATATAAAGTCTAAAGAAGAAGTATTAATATAACTTGATTATTGGATTTACAAAAAAAAAAAAAAAAAGAAAGAAAGAAAAGAAAAGAAAAGAAAAACATTGAGCTATTTAGCTAAAAATTTACTGGTTAAAGAGAAATTTATTTTAAGTGCTTAAGAGAAATTTTTTGTAATACAGTTGTTTCAGTATTTCCAACTCTTTTGTGACCCCAACTTGTGGTTTTCTTGGCAAAAATCCTTCTTCATATCCTTCTTCAGGTCATTTTGCAGATGAGTTAACTGAAGCAAACAGAGTTAAGTGATTTGACCGGGAAAACACAGCAAGTGCCTGAGGTCAGATTTGAACCCAGAGAGAAGAATCTACCCGATTCTAGATCCAACACTCTAGCTACTGTGCCATCTAGTTGGTCCTAAGAGAAATTCTGCAGTAAAGTAATAACACTAAACTAATTCTCTTCATTAATCTAATAGAGGGATTCTAAGGGTTTTTGTTTGTTTGTTTGTTTTTATGGCATAGACTCCTTTTAGCAGTATAGTGAAGCCCAAGGACTTCTTCTCAAAGTAATGTCTTTAAATGGATAAAATAAAATATAGGATTAAAAAGGAAGTCAATTATATTGACATAGTTGTGAAAATATTTTTAAAACAAGGTTGTAAGGGCAAATAGGTGGCACAGTAGATTAGAGCACAGCCCTGAAGTCAGGAGGACCCGAGTTCAAATCTGGCCTCAGACATTTAACACTTCCTAGCTGTGTGATCCTGGGCAAGTCACTTAACCCCAACTGTTCAACCAAAAAAACAAAAAACAAAAAAATCCTAAATTGTAAATTTCAGATTAAAAACAACCTCACAGAGATACAATATAATCTTTTTTCCCTTTTGTCCCCTATCCATAGGCCACAATTCAGTACCACATTATAAATATACAACTCATTTTTTGTATTACATTTTACCCATTTTAAAATACAGAACATAGGTTGAAAGTGCTACATCAGAATTAAGATTCCTTAGATGAAAGAGATCTATATTTATCAAATAAATTTCCAAATATAATGTATTAACCCACAAATTTACTAAGTGACCAGGATTCATCTTCAACTCATTTTATTTAAAATATATATAAATCAATTATGCATAATGATAATTGCAGTATTTTTTAAAGTAGAACATGTAAACATTGTAGTAGAAAGTCTATAATCCTAAATATACCAGAAAGAAAGAAAAGAAAATAAAGATTTTCCTTTAAAAAAAGAAGAGAAAGTATTTCTTATTAGAAACAATTAAAGAATGTTGTAATTAACAGGTTTCTATCAACTAGAGAATGGCTAAATAAATATAAAATGGAACATTATAAAACCATAAGAAATGATGAAAAAACATTCAAAGAAATCTGAGGAGATCTTTGTGAATTAATGCATAGTAAAATAAGCAATACAAGAAAAACAATTTATTCAAAGACTATATATAATATAGTTAAAAAAAACAATCTTGATACACTAAAGATGTAGAATATGACATGTTTTGATTTAAAAAGAAATGTGTCACAAAGCTTTTTATTTTTAATGCTCAGAACAGAAAGAATTTAAATGAAAATATAAATAGGGACAACTATGAAACTTGACTTTATACAGTTTATTTTTTTAAATGTTAAATAAAATCATGGTTTCATATATCATCCTCCTTTTCTGTTCTTTATATATGAAAGTTCCTGATTATTGATGTTTTATCAAATTCAAAAATACCAAAAATAACTTTTAAAAGTTTATTTTCATTGTGTTTATGACTAGATCTTGTCTCCTTAAATTCTGTAGAGGATCCCAGATTTAGACCCAGTCATATCACTACTGCATCTATAACAACAAATTCAAAAAAAAAGAGGGAAAGGACCCATACATACAAAAATATTACTAACAGCTCTTTTTTGTTTTAGCAAAATACTGGAAACTAAGATAGTGCCCAATGATTGGGGAATAGTTGGACAAATAGTGGAATATTGTTATATTATAAGAATGACAAAAGGATGGGTTATTTTTTAGGAAGATTGTATTTTTTTTTTTTTTTGACAGGTAGATAGTGATCCAAAAAAACCCCAGAGAAATAAGCTCCAATAAAACATTTAAAAGAATACAGGAGAGAGTAGAAGGATATTCAGAGGAAGATAACAGACAAACTGAATAAGTTATAAATCAGTATATTGAATTTATCATATGCTTTTAAAAATAAGATTAAAAGGGAAGATTCACTTCCAATAGCAAACATAAAATTAGGAGGGAAAAAGGTCAGAGTTCTATGATTTTATCAAAAAACAAAAACAAAAACAAGAACAAAAAAAACTACTTTCTCGAGAAGCAGAATAGCAACTTGACACTTATAGTCTTACTGAGTTGCTTCATGCATTTCAAGATTGACTTGCCCTTATAAGGGGCAATACCTTAGATTTAATACCAAGTCTTCTTGACTCCAAGGCTAGCCCTCTGGAGATTTATTATGCCACAAAGTCTGTCAACAAATATTTGATAAAAATATGATTATTTTAAGTACTTTATTCTGGTATGATTATAGATGTTAATTAAATTTGAGCTATCCTCAAATAGACTGAGAGATAAAGGAAATTGACAACATAGAGGCAAATCTGCGGCAGGAATTTTCTTGAAATGTGCTTATAAAACAAATCTTAAACCATGGTCACCTGGATGTTTATATCAAATTCATTAAAAGCACCTACACTAACAGTACTTAAGAGTTTATACCCAAGATTCTTTGTTATGTTTTGTTGACATTATGTGTTATCTCCCTCATCAAAATGTCGCTTTTGGGGATTCGGAGATTTCTTACTTTTCCATTTATTACATCTTTAGCACTTAGTATAAAGCTTTACAAGTTTATAATAAATGTTTAGCCATTCATTTGTAAAATTTCCAGCAAGGAACTTGTAGATTACATAGTGAAACAGCTATTTTATGGATGAGAAAAATAGGTCGAGACATTAAGTAACTTACCCAAAGTGAATGTAAAATAAGGGTCTTTTTCCAGAACAAGATGGCAAAAAAACAGGAGTAAACAGTGGGATATATGCTAAAAAAAAAACTCATCCAAAGTTTTTTCACTTTAAATTGGATTTTTATTGAAGATAAGTCCCTAGAACATCTTGTTTTTAAATGCAAATATAAACTACACTAATTCTAAAAATAAAGAATTTTTAAAAAAATTATTAATGTCTCTGCTCTCCTTTTATGTACAAATAATTAAGAGCTGACTGTAGAGTTATTAACGAAAACATGTTAACCACAAACAAAAAGAATCTTGACTAGAGCTTAAGCTACTCTCACTAAAATTACTTCACAGAACACCAGAAGCTGCTAAATCTTTTTAAACTAGGCTTAACAATGAACAAATATGTTACAAAACACTAGAACTTATTTCTCCAATAAGTAATTTTCTAAACATATAAAATTTTTTAATGTAAAAAACAGTATAAAAGCATAAGTATTCAAGAATGGATTTTGTTCAAGAGAAATAATTACCTGTGATTCTGAAACAAAAATTTGATTCTGCTTATGAAGCATGTCTTCTTTTCCTAAATTAACAAAAAAGAAATTATCTATATTTTCTAATTTCTAAATCTAAATTTTCCTGCAAAAGCAAAATTTAAATCTTAGGTTGGTTCTATAATTTTAACTTGTTACATGCAAAAGAAAAGAAAAAAATGAGAGAAATGTCAAAATGTATTTAATCCTAACAGTTTTTACATAAGAATCAGTTCCATTAAGTTATTAAAATCACAAATAAAAGAAGCCCAAAATTGGAAAGGGACATATAAGACATCTCTGCCAAAAATCTAGTCTATATTCTACCTAACAAAAATCATCTAGCCTTTTCTTGAAGACATCTAGTAAAGAGAAATCCACTCCTCCGGGGGCAGCATATTCCACTTCATTTGATTCAATTCTATGAGCAGTTATTTAGCAACTACATTGTGCTAGGCATTAGTGATACCAAGACAAAACCCAAATAGATCCTGCCTTCAAGAAGCTATATTCTATTTACTAGTTAACTTATTCATAATTAACTCTAAATCTTTCTACAACTGCTTCTCACTCTGCCTTTTATACACACATACAAACGTGTGTGTGTGTGTGTGTGTGTGTGTGTGTGTGTATTTGTAGTTGCTAACTTGGCAACATAATTCATGAAACAATTTTTAAATCTATATTTAGAGAAATATTATCTGCCTCTAAAACTAAAAAGACACTTCCCCAAAGGATCAGTGCTCAAGGAACCAAACCAAATCATTTATGGAGGAGAAAAAATGTTTAAAATCCATATGAAAAGTTAAGTGGATTGCAGATTTAGACCTTAGAGGTTAACTAGTCCAAACTCCTCACTTTACAGATTTTTACTAAAACAAAAACAAAAAATACCTCCCAGCACTTGCCCAAGGTCACATGGGTTGTAAAGAGCACAGCTGGAATATTGTCAGATTTTCTGACTCCAAATCCATCCCACTGGCTATTATGCCATGCTATCTTCCCAAAAGAAAGTGACCAAAGGGGCAGCTCGGTGGTGCAGTGATTAGAGCATCAGCCCTGAAGTCAGGAGGACCCGAGTTCAAATCTGTCCTCAGACACTTAACACTTCCTATTCCTAGCTGTGTGACCCTGGGCAAGTCACTTAACCACAATTGCCTCAGCAAAAAAAAAAAAAAAAAAAGAAAAAAAAGAAAAAGAGAGTGACCAAAATACTTAAAAGACAAGCTTAAAATCCATTTTATATTACTAGAATTTACAAAATATTTTTAAACATAAGATCTACAATTAGCAGGGCTATGGGGAAATAGGCATTTTAATACATTATTAATGAGTCTAAAGAATAATCCAACACTTATTACTTCCCACCTGTGTGACCCTGGGCAAGTCACTTAACCCCAATTGCCTCAAAAAAAAAAAAAATATCCAAAACATTTTGGAGAGCAAAATACCATTTTATACTGAGAACACTAAAACTGATTATACTTTTTATCTAGTACCTCCACTGATAGGACTAACTCAAAAATCATTATGGAAGAAAATAGGATTTATCCATTAAAAGAAAAAAATTTGAAATCTACTTAATCTGTAATAACTATTTGGAAACAAACTATGTGTTAAATAATTGGAGGATAACAATTAATCATGGTATATTGATAGAATGAAATGTGTTATTTAAAAAAAATAAGAAAATTTGGAAAAATTTAAGGTCATGCAAAATAGAGGAAAGAAAAGAGAAACAAAGGGTTAGGGAGGCAGTTGACAATGGTTTGATAGCAAGAGGGAACAGGAAGGGGAACAGAAGGAAAAAAAGAAAACAGATCAAAGATAAGGAATTTTGGGCAGTCATGGAAGGGCACACTGAACAATATTCCCTTTTTTTCACTCAGGCATTTAATGTCCTCCACAATATCTTCTTTCCAACCTTATTTTCATATTATTCCTCATCATGAACCCTATATGCCAGAACAACTCAACTATCTCTGTTCCCCACTTGGTCTTTAGAGGTAGGATTCATAACAATTGATTGGGAAAAAAAAAAACAAAAAAAAAAACGGTCAAATTCAGGCTTGATTTAAGAAATAACTTTCTAATAATTAGGTTCTCCAAAAGTGGGTTTCTATACTTTGCTCGTCTGAAAAATGGGAATAATAGCACCTTTATCTCAGTGTGTTTATGAGAATCAAAGGAGACAACATATGTAAAGTACTTGTAAATTCTGAAGTCCTATAACTGTTAGCTATTACTGGTATTATCATTGCTGTTATTTCTTTTTAAAAAAAAAAAAGGCAGAAATTTGTCAGATATATCAAAAAGAGTTTTCAAATTCAGGTATGGGCTAGCCTGAAAATCCCTGAAATAACTTCTAATTCTGGAATTCTGTGACTTCCAGGAGTAATAATAATAATAATAATGGATATTTGTATTGTGATTTAAGGTTTGTTAGGGTCTTTATATCCATTGTATCTTTTGATTCTCAAAATAGCTTTATGGGTTAGCATTTGCTACAAATTGCACTAGGCAATAGGGATATAAATACAAAAAAAGAAACAATTCCCACTCTCAACAAATCTAAAGGACAAATCTAAAAATGAGATTAAATACAAAACAATTACATGCATGGTAGTTTGGGTGAGAGGGCACTAGTAAATAAGAAATCACAAAGGGTTTGAAGAAAGAAAGGGTCCTATGAGGCAGAGGTTTACCATTCCAGGCATGGGGGATGGCATGTGCAAGGAACAGAGAGAAAGGCAGTTTAGTGGGACAGTAGAGTGCAGGAGCGGAAGTACTCTAGAGTAAGGCTGAAAAAGTAAGATGCATCCAGCCTGTGAAAAGTTAAAAGGGGGCACTGATCCTAGAAGGAACAGGAAGCCAAAAGGGATTACTGAGTATGGAAGTAACATGGTTAGTTAGACCTGTCCTTAATGAAAATCACTTTGGCAGCAGCGACTGGGAGACACTCAAAGCAAGGTGATAAATTTAGAAGCCATTCTAAGGTTAAGGTAAGAAGTAGTATTAGTTGTGTGAATATACAAAATGCACCCAACACTATAAGAGATGGTTCTTAGAGGTAAGTTAGTAAATTTTGGCAACTTATTAGGTATGTTGGGGGAGAATAAATGAGATGATTATAATGATGCAATATATACAATGCAAAAGCCTGGAGAAATGATAAGGAAATGCTTAGTTTCCTTATGAGGAAACATTCTGTACCTTTAGGCGCTCTATAAATGCAAGCCACTCTATTACAATGATCTCCCAGCAAAAATATATAGTAGATAGTTTGTTTACTTGTTAACAAAAAAAGTTTGTCCATTTTCTTAAATAATCAAGTTATAGCTTGAATCATAAAACAAAATGACTGTAAACTTGCTTATAAGATCTTTTTTTCTAAAGTTCTTAATGTTCCTTTTAGAACTTTTGTCTAGAGCCCTTAACTTATGCCTATATTAGACTGTAAATTCCTTGTAATGCATGGATTGGATTACTGTTTTTTACTTTTTGTATTCCCAGCAACTCGTACAGCACTTTGCACACAGTAAGGGATTAATACATGTGTAGTAATTCATAAAAATTACAGCATATCTATGAAAAATGAATATTCACCCTAGGTACTAACATATATGATCAGAATATTAATAAAATTGTTTCTCTAAATATAATTTGATAATTCTCCATTAAATCTTTATTGGGGGGGGGGTGCACACATGTGCTATTTTGTATATTAACATGTTATTTTGTACATTAAAATTTCAGAATTCCATCAGTATGGTTATTCCCTCCATTAAAATTAATCCTAATCCAAAAAGTAGTTATGGTTATTAAAAATTACTGTGTTCAAAGTATTCAATTAGCTTATAGATAATTTGGGGATAACTCTCTCCAAATAGCACCTTAGAAGACAAATTTCATCAACAAGTTGATACCCAAAGCCTTTTCAGCTTGGTGGAAACCGTTAGAGTTTATATTCTAATGGCAGTTATTAGAAAACCAAGGCTTTGGTTTTCATACCAATACTTGACACCAAAATGAGCCAGTAAAGGAGAAAATATAGATACATGTGCATTTTTTCATAGTAAACAATTTGAAGTAGAGAACAATGAAAAAGTTTTAAAGTTAAACCATGCATGGCTTCAAATTGTAATAGCGGTTTCTTGAAATTCCAAGAAGTTTTAAAATATTTACTCATTTCTTAGAATAATCTTCAGAAATGTATGCAAAAATTTTCTCTAACATGTGAAAGAAGGTATCTTCCTTTCACTTTTGAAAAAAAAAAGGTTTCACTTCATGACATTCAAAGTCAGACACTGATTATATAAAAATTTATTTTATATAAATACAAAATGTAATGTGTTATAACATATAAGTAACATGTAATTCTGCTGTTTCTATCTAGTCCTAGAGAAGGGCAATGTATTTTTAATTGGATCAAATGTGGCAGCACCATGAAGAAGACCTACACTAAGTAAATCCAAATAACTATTCTTATTCTAAAGTCTAAATATAAAGTCTAATTTGTATTTAGGTTACTTACGATTATTGAAGTGATTTCCTGTCCCACCATAATCACTCTGAAATGAGAAATACAAATTATAAAATTTTAAATGAGAAGCTGCTTTAGTTTATTCAATTCTGCATTGGTATGACATCTAAACAAATTCTATAAAGCTATCAAGGTATCAAGAAAATAATAAAAATAGCTTACATTCATTTTAATTTTTTGAGTTCAGTGTTTTAGCTAAGACAGTAAAGTTGGTAATACAACTAGGCCTTCAGTCTACTTTATATACACAGAAATGAATGAGCAAATATCAGAACTGGGATTCAAAACTCAAGTCACCTGACACCAAATTTGATGTTTGTTTTTTCCCATGACACTAGATATACTTCACTTTTTTCCACTATACAAAATTTCGCTCAAAACCCCTGACATTTGTTAGAGATCATTAGAAATCTATTAGAAATAAAGGAATTTACTGCATTTTTGACAAACAAACAATAGAAACACAATTTCTGGGAATAATTAATATACTTGCCTATCTAGAAAAAACAGAATGGAAATAACTTCAAAACAATTTTCAACATACTTGTTATTCACTATCACTATGGAAATAAGAATGGAGGCCCAGCTAACTTCCTGTAACTTTTTGTAACATGAGTGACTCAGTTTTGGAAACTGTCTTCCATTTTATCCAAAACAAGAAGGCAAACATTTGATATTTTAAAACCTTTTCCATGCATTTCCTTGTCACTAGACATATCATAAAAATCTTACACCACGGCTGAAATGTAGATTAGCCTGCCTGTAAGACAAAGGCCAATGGTTAAGGGGCAGCTAGGCAATTGGGCCTGGAGTCAGGAACTCTTGACTGCTCAAATGAAATCTTAAGCATTTACTAGCAACGTGATCCTGCAAAAGTCACTAAACCTATTTCCTTGGTTGTCTTAGCTATAAAATGGAAATAATAATAGCACCTATCTCCCAGTTTGTTATGAGGAACAAATGAAATTTATAAAGTGCTTAGCTCTGTGCCTAGTACATAATAAATACTATAGAAAGTTATTATTATGAATAGAAAATAGCTGTTATTCTTAAGAGGCATATAATTTTTTTTTTAAAAAAAGGAGTTTCTATCTGTGTCTTGTGTCTTAAAAAAAATAAAAGTTTCTATTAACCTACTTATTAGCAAGATATGATCCTTTTATCATGACTATTTTATCTATATAAAAATGACAGCAATATGCTTTCAAACTCATTCAAAAAGTACGTTTTCAAGGCAAATTATCAGTATACTGGAGATAGTGCAAATAGTTTTTCGGTAACACTTTATTAAAGATATCTACAAACTAGATTATATTTTATTAGTCGATATAAACTTAAACCAAAATTAAAATAAATTGACTTAAAGCAAAAAATGGCCATCTTTTAGATGCATAATCCCCAGATATATTCTCTATTTTGGTAGGTTACAAAGAGAGAAAGGAGAGAGAGAAGAATTTTTTCATTTAATTTGTTGAAGTTTTTTAGAAAGTATTTTCTATAAACAGGATATATCAAAGGAGTAGATAATCACAATTCTAATAAGACAGTTAAAACCTTAGTTCCTATTCAACTTTGCACAAAAAATGGGCCAAAAAAAGTAGAGACAATTATTATCTTTGCCTTCAAATATGACATCATACTAAGATTTAGGAAGATTTTTGAAGTTGTTTTCCCAGTAATATTTATGGATATATCCCAAGTTATACTTTCTCCTGTATCCATCTGAAATATGCCCATTTGGGGCAAGTCTGTAGTTAAGAAACAGAAAAAAGCTAACTAGTTCAATGGTAAGCCAAGTCTGACGATGGTACTCCAAATGAAACAGTATACTTATGAAAGCATAAAATATTTGAGATTTTACTATCTATTTGTAGGAATATGTTATTTTTAGTGAACTTACATATAGAGATATCTAAAACTACAGAAAAACAACAATGATCAATAGGTTTTTAAAAATAAAATAAAGCTCAAAAGTAATTAAATTTGTCCCCTAAACTTAAAGTCAACCCATGATTCAACATTGATACCTCATAATATTTAAATCTATTTTTCAGAGCTTCAATAGTCCTTAAGCTTTCTTCATGCTGTTTTTCCTTGGTGCTCAAAAGAGTTCTCAGTTTTTCTTTCTGAAATGAAAAGAGAACAAAAACAAAAACAAAAACAAACTAAAAACCAGAAAGCCTCTATACTGAAACTACAGTTCAGAATGATAACCAACTCTTACCCTACCAAAGACCTCAAATAATGGAAAATTTCATAATGTTGTGATTATACGTTTTACCACTGCAATACAATTGTAGAAAGATTTTTTTAAAAAAGAACTTTAGCATTAGAAAGGACTATTATAAATTATCTAGACCTGACAACCCATACTCTAGTCTTCTGTACTTACCACTTTTTCTTCCAGGAAAAATATATGCCCCAAATTCTGTTTCCAGTTTGGCAACTCTCAATCAAGAGCTACAATTTCATGAGGGGCCTTCGCTATATTCACTTCATTGCTCATTCTCTATACTTCTCTATGTCCCCACCAAATGCCTTACTTCCCTCACTTTCTAGACACCCTAAGAATGTAAGCACCTTGAGAGTAAGCATTTCCTCCCTTCCTCCCTCTCAGTCTCTCTCAACTTTACCAAACAGCTCAGAGATTAACTTACCAAAAACCCCAAACCTTTTGGCTACTTAGCCGATCAGTTTACATCCTGGCTGCAGAACTGCATCATGCCTTAGCTAGAAGCCTTGCACACTAGCACCACTATAACTACCACCCTACACCCCCCCACCTCCATTACACCTCTCTAAGGGGAAGGTTTATACTTTTTTTCCTATGCCAAGCACTTAACACAGGGCCTGAAATATAGTAAGCCTGTTTATTGACTTTAAGAACAAGAATTAGAATCCAAGTCTTTTATTAATAATTTAGTTCTTTTTCTAATAGCGTTACACAGAAATGTTACATCAGCATCTTTTTCTCTGAAAAGCTTTCTTTCCCCTCCTACCTCATTTTCAAGGTCATCGGCAACCATTACTTCCTGGAAAAAAAAAAAGTAAAGAAAAATTAATTTCAATATTCATTGAAAGTTTTTTTTTAAATGAGATTTCCACCCATAAAGAAAGAATAAAGAATAATTCATATTAAAAAAAAAACTTATCAATGACAGGGACAGTATATTTAAGCCAAAAATTTTGTGATCCTATATGAGTTTATGAATTACTTTCATATAGTCATCTTGCTGGTGTAGTAGATAGAAAAGACTAGCTTTAAAACTATAATTACCTGAGTTCAAATACTACCACTGACACTTATTAGTTGAGTAGTATTGAGAAAGTCACAGCAACTCAGTCTTGAGGCTATATTTTTTAAGAATACATTAGGCATAAGATACTAACTTGAACAGGTAGAGGGAGTTTCTTCACAAATGAAATCACAAATTAAGTCTCTATCTCTATCCCCCTCCTGCTTTCACCTACATTCAGTTTCAGTGTTCTCTAACTCCTCTACTTCTTCCATATAAAGTCAATAATGCAGTTCCATGAATCCTTCATATCCCTCCCAATTCATTTTCCCTTTCCATTTCTATTGTACATTCAGGCTCTTGTCACACCTACTACCTTATGTATGACTTTTGGTGATGTACTCAAACTCTCTGGCTTCTATTTCCTGACCTGTAGAGTAAGTGGTTGGTATGTATGGCCTCTGGACTACATGTCCATTCAAGTTCTAAATTATTTAAATTGTTTTATTTCATTTTCAAACAAAGAATAATCTTCCAAGAAGGTGGAACAATGGATAAAGTGCTAGGCCTTGAGTCAGTAAGAATTCCCAATGGACAACAGACAGTTTCTTCAACTCTAAAATCAGGACGTGTCATCACTATCTCATGGCATTGCCAGCATAATCAAATGAGGTATCAGTGAAGTGTTTAGCACATTGCCTGGTACACAGTAGGCACTATGTATGTAAGCTATTATGATGAGAATGATCATTATTTCTTTTCCACTTCCTCCCCTTTTCTCATCTTAAGAAAGCAATAATAATAATAATAATAATAAAATAAAAAAAATCAAAACCCTTGATACAAGCACACATAATCAAGAAAAACAAAATTTCTCCTTAACTACACCTTTAAAACACACACACACACACACACACACACGCACGCATGCACACACACCTCAGTCCTCAACGCATGCTCTGAACACAAGTGTCCAACCCTCCCCTCCCGCTTAGAGCTCCAGAGGCTGCTGCTGCAATTCAGCTGCCCCCAAGCCTGGCATAGTCTTACTCAGGCACTGCCTGCTCTGGACTCACTCCAGTGTGACAGATCTTTCCTGCCAACCTTTTATATTGCCTTGATTGCTTCACCTTGTCCTTCTGTAGGTCCTGCCACTCTCGAATTCATTTGGTTATGTAAAGAATTTTGGGAGATGTCCCTACCTTTTCTCTGCCATCTTGGTTTCACTCCTCAATTAGCTTTTTAGTCAGTCACCTTGCCTGTAGCATTTCTTTCCCCCAAAACATCTAGCATGCTGCCCCTATCTTAATCTCCCTAAAATGATGTTTTTAACATATTTAAAAACCTTCCAGTTCAAACTTCTCATATGTCATCCAATTTTTTCTACAACTTAGATACAAAATAAATTTTTACTCTGATCACTAATAACCTTCTCCTCCATTCTTTACTCCAACCCTACATTTAATATTCTAATCTTAACACTAATTCACTGCTGTCTCCAAGGCCACATACTAATTTCCTCTAGCATAGTAAAAGTCTTCTAAATTTCTCCAGCTCTAAAATTTATTTTCTAAGCCTATCTAAACCTTACCCATCATTCAAAGTCTGGCTCAAGTCACATCTTTTTTTTTTAAGTCTTCTATTGACAAAGTAGTTTACATTATCTCTTCCTCCTCTCAATTCCTATTAAAAATAAGCTTTCTATCAACTTCTCTTTTGCTTGTACAAATGTTGCCTTCTCAGGTCCCTAAAGGCAGGGACTATTTTTCATTCTGTCAACTAAAACCAACAAGACACATAAAACTGGAAATGCTGAAGGTGCCAAGTGAAGTGTGTGATTCTGAGAATATATACTTTGGATGACTAGAACTACAATACAATACAATACAATTTTTACCCAGTTTTATAAAAGTACAGAATTTTGTTTTATTATCCCTTATACTATGCTTTGAACATAATATATGATAAATAAGTCCCTTAAAAAACTAATAGATTCTCAAAAGCAGAGAATATGACTTATATTCCTTCTTTTTATTATTATATTAATGTAATGAATTTATACACAGTGGATACTAAAATTTTTTGAGTTGAGTATTAAATTCATTTGCTGTCTATTTCTCCACAATTATGCTATATGTTTATAACTATTAGTGAACAAATATTCATTATGCCAAAAATATATTTGAAAACGTTAGATATTTGAATTACAAGCACAGCAATAATTCTATATGTATATTTAATTCTTCAATTCCTTATTTAGCAAGATGGCTTTTTATTTCATTCAACTAAAAAAAATTCTTTCTAAAACTGTATTTTACACTTGGCAATGATTGAAATTGAAATGGACATTTTTATGATGGGTTCCAAATTAAATTATTTATATGAAGAATATCTATTACAAAATATTTTAAAAGTTCAAATACCTCATCCCATACCTTCATTTGCAAAAAATACTAGAGTATACTCATTATTATTCAAGATCTCTAAATGCCACAAGCCATAAAAATAAAATTTATGATTAGCATTTTAATAGACATTGTTTTATCAGTAGCAGAGTAAACTAAGGCAACTCCATTTTGCCTCTGACATTATTTATAGCTCCAGTCATAGTCTTTGACCTTTTTAATAGCTGAAAGAGCAAGGACAGTTCTTATCTATTAGGAAGGAGTTACAAGAGATAGTTAGCCCCTGACAACAAACTCTGGCCAATCAAGGGATTATATATCCCCTAGTCCTACCCTATAAGCCCCCAGAAACAAGCCCTCTCCAATCCAGAGTTACCTCTATAATCCAATTCACCTTGTGCCTAGAGTGAAACTCATATAAGCCTTGTCCTTTTGGTTCTCAGTCTCCTCTTCACCTCCTATGTCTAGGGTTTCCTCCCAAGTGAATCCAATAAACCTTCAATGGTTACTAAATTTCTGGTTTGGGTTTTGTTACTACCTCTGATTAGTTCTGGCACCAACAATTTTGTCCAGTTTCTATTTTGAAAATGAAAATCCTCATATTTATTTTTTAAGTTTTCTGTTTACAAATAGACAGAAACAGTTTATATATCAACTGCTATATCTCTACATAATTCCGAATTAAACTGCGAAGACATCAGGTCTCTATGAACTGTACCTTAAATGCTATAACTGTCTCATCACACCTATTAACTGTGAATGCATCCCAAGATTTGTTCTTATACCTTCTTCTCTTTCCCTTCTATACCCCCCACTTGATGATTTTATTAGTTCCCATGCCTTAATTATCACTGTTGTACAAATTCATAAATACTTAAGACCAATCTTCCCTGGGCTTCAAACCAATCTCACTAACTATATAGTGAACATTTCTAGCAGCATTTCTGGTAAGCATCTTAAGATCAACATATTAAAAATACAATTCACTATCACTCCTTTTGTCTCCTTCACTCTCTTCCAAACTCCCGTTTTATTATGAAGAGCACCATGAAACTTCCAGTCTCCGTGCAAGTAATGGGAAGAGAGTCAAAGATAAATGAGGCTTTTAGCCTTCTTAGAAATAAGGAAGTCCAGAGGGAGGGAACAAGCATTTATTAAGCTCTAATCATATGCCAGGTACTGTGCTTTAAAAATATTATGCCATTTAATTCACAACTCTGGGAAATACATACTATTTTTATTCCCATTTTACAGTTGAAGAAACTGAAGCAAAAAGCAGGTATGTGATTGCTCAGGATCACACACAGCTAATAAGTGTTTGAGGGCAAATTTAAACTTAGGTCTAATTGAATTACTATTAATAACCATAGCCAGTGTTTTAAAGTGCTTATTATGTTCTGGACACTGTGCTAAAACACTTTGGAATTGTTATCTCATTTGGGCCTCACAAACAATCCTGAAAGGTAGATGCTATCATTATCACCATTATATAGACGAAGAAACTGAGGCAGACAGGAATGAAGTAACTTGCCCAGAATCACATAGCTACTAAGGGTCTGGAACTGGATTTGAATTCATTTCTCCCCGACTCTAAATCTAGGATTCTACCTATTATTGCATCTGTTGCAAAAAGCTACCTAGGTTGGCGCTGGATTTCCAGAAAACTCTCAAATAGCAGGTTTTTTTGTGGTTGTGGCTCTCTGGTGGAAGAAAGTGCTATTCAGCCTCTTGAATACCTGTAACTGTAGCTGACCCCAAATTTAAAATTACCCTTATGAAAGCAACTGTTACAAATCCCTGGTTTTTGTTTGTTTTTACTAAATTCCCTTTCCTCCACCAATTCTTTGTTGCTAATTCTTTGAAAAGTTTGAGAAGGGGTAGAGGAGTTTGTGGGGATAGAGCAAGGTCATTTACAAGGTCATTTACTTTTGAATTAAGAGGTACTAGTTATGCCTCAATCCACTAAAGTCTGAAGTGATTCACAGAGGTGCTTTAGATCTAGAGTTAATAATCTCCTGTCTTGGGGGGAAGAGGAGGCAGGATGATTGTAATCATGGGAGTGGCTAAGGTCATTAAATGGGGAAGAGAGAATTGCTGGTTTGATTTAAAAGGATAGAAACATTTAGGAACAGGATAAGGAACCTTGAAATGTAATCTCCACTGTTAAAAAAAAATTCCTACCACTATTTGTGTATTTGAATCAAAGGAACATCAAATTTGGTTTGGTAGAAAGTACACCAGATTTGGTATCTGAGTATGAATTTGCCACATTTCAACTGTGTGACCTTGCCATAGATGCTTCATGTCTTTAACCATATGAATTTCTTTATTTAGAAAAATGAAGGAGCTGGACACTGAAGTCTTTCAAGTCTTGATCCAGTGGTTGATCTGGAGTCAGAGAGTTTGAGGCTTCTCATTTTCTGATAAGGTTGAAATGCAGAATCATAGCATTTGAGAATGTCAGATCTCTAAAGTGTTGACTCCATCTAGAGAATTTATCCTATACATAATTATTCTGAGAAAGATGCTATATTATCACCTCTTGTGTACTTGTATGTTTAAATTGCCCCTTACTAGATTGGAAGCTTGTTGAGAGCAGGGAAAATTTTTTGAATCATCCTTATATTTTTTGCCTAATAAAATGCCTCATAGGGGAAAAAAAAAAAAAAAAAAAAAAAACTTCCAGTCTCCTAGATTTAAAAAACCTGGCATCATCTTTGAATTCCCATTCTCACTCTAGACATATTCAATCAAACCTTCTTCCTGCCTCTGCTACTGCACAAATTTCACTCATCCTTTAAGGATGATATGTCAAGTTCTTCCTTCTCTTTAGCTTTGCTAACCATCTAAGACTACGTTAAGTTCCCCTTTCTCTAAAGTCCTATAACACAATGCATATGCTGCTTTGTACTATAACTTATCTTTCTGCATATCTGTCTTGGCTCCTCAACTAAACCATAAGCTCAATAAGGGGAGAAAGGCCATATGGCTAACAAAATGCCTTACAAGAACCAGCAGGTACTTCATAAATATTTTCTTAATGATGAAGATGACTTGGAATCATCTTTTTTAATGTAACCATGATGCTATACAAAGACTATACCTCATTTAGTTGTAGTTGCAATCCATTGACTTTATCTAATAATATTCTTTGCTCCTGTTGAATATTTCTCAACTTTTCTTTCAAATCTTCATTTTCAGTCTCCAGATCCTTAAAAACACATTGAGAAATAATGAAGATAACAAGTAAATGGACAATCTAAAAAGAAAATTTCTTGTTAATAGAACCATAAATGCATTTTCTGTCTTTTAAGTCATACACAAAATAACGAATGTAATGCCAACCAAGTTAAAAAATTAACTTTTAAGAAAATAAACACAAGTAACAACAATAACTAATTAACATTTGCCTAGGAATTTAAAGTTTACAAAAAAGTTTATAAATGCAGTTTTCAAACTGTGTACCATGGAAAATTCACAGAGGCACAATGGGATATTTTAAATTTTCAAAAGAAACACACTGATAAACATCTGTTGGTCTCTGAGCATGTGGTTCAGTTTCAACATTAGAATTACATTTCAACATTAGAACATTAGACTATATTTCTTCTTTCACTGTTGTATTCTAGATATGTTTGTTCATTGTACTTTTCAGTTATGCCAATTGCTTCTCTAACTTTCTTATCTGAAACATTATCTTTGTAAAGTTGTTTTCAGCAGCTGCTATGATACAATAGTACTTCCAGTACTATGCAAAAATCAATGTTGAAAAGAAAAGAAATGTATAAATCAGTGTCCAATCTGATTCCAAGATTTGAGAAGTTGTTCAGTGCCTGATAATACACACATCTCATTAAGTGAGATGTGGCTAAGAATAATGAAATGAAAATATTGCTTTTTCTTTTACTTTATATATTATTTTTTCAATTGGTTATTAGTTAGGACATACTTACTCAGTTGCTTGACTTAAGTACTTAATAAATTAAACTGTTGATTATTCTATGGTATACCATGGTACACCATTGGTATATCATGAAAAAATTACTGATACATACTGATGGCACCGTGACCTGAGAAAGTCTGGGAATTTCTGCATTGTCTCATTTGAATTTCACAACAACTTTGTAAAGTAGATCATAATGGTATTATTATTTCCATTTTAAATTATCTGAAAACTGAGCCTTAGAGACGTTCATGGTCACACACACAGATGTTAATGCCCAGGTCTTTCTGACTCTGAGGCTAACATTCCACTCACTCTTCCCATGCTGCCACTGTAACATAATAATGACAACAAATAAATACTAGTACTTAAAATTTAGCACATGAAAGATATTATTCCTAACAAAAGGTAAACGGTCAGTCTATTAATCAAAATAAACAGAATTATTTTTAGTTTTAAGTTTCCAAAATCTATAATAAAATGACTCAATAATATTTTACTTTTGAGGTAGCTAGATGGTGCAGTGGATGAAACACCAGCTCTGAAGTCAGGAGGACTTGAATTTAAATCTGGCCTCAGTCACCATTGGGTGTTCTAGCTGTATGACCCTGAGCAAGTCACTTAATCCCAACTACCTAAGAATAATAACATTTTACTTTTTATCAGAATTTCAGTCATCTGGTAAAAATAAATGAACTATATTAAAAAATATTATATCATCTATAAACTTCTCTTCCCAAGGATAATATAGAAAATACACAAGAACATGAAAACCAAAACAAAGTTTTGTTTTGTTTTACTAAACAAAATCAGCTATACAAGCAGACTGACATTTACATATAAATTATTTTTTCATGTGTTGCAGTGCTTCCACTATATCAACCACAGTTCCTGTTTTTCCTATAATAAGAGGTTGGGTTGTTTTTTTTTTTTTTTTAACAATTTTTTTCCCCTCAACATACCCAAGAGCACTATCTTGAGTAAGTCTTAACAAGGCAAACCAAAACAAACCCAGTTCAATCAACAAAGTAGATATGCTAATATCCTGAAATAAAGACATTATGTGTTTATGTTTTGCCTCTGATACTGACAGAATATGTGGATTTAGGTAAGTGATGTAACAATTTCTCTGTGCACTAGGCAACTCTAAAGACTATTATACATTATTTAAAAAGTATCGATCAGAACTGATATACCAAATATGTATATATATATACAGATACATAGTCACACACACAGTATATATAATTGGATGTGTACAGTTTTGGATTAGACCTGTGATTCACTGATACAAAAAGGTCCCAGTAAAAAATTTGTACTTCCAAATATTATGTAGACTAAATTATGTCAACTAAGAAATGTTAGCATAATTAATTTTTCTATTAAAGGAAAATCAAGTTCCAATAAAGGCTCCACAATAACAAAAACAAACCTATCTAAACACTTGATTTTACTATTCAAAAAAACATACTATTTCTTTGAGCTCATTTTCTGGAGCATTACCTGAACATTTTTCTGCTCCCTGTGATATGGATTTATATTAACTTCATCTTGCAGATGCAACAGGTTTCTCTTCGGTGGAATATAAGATATCTAAGTTATTATGACATTAAGATAAAAAATAAGATTAAATGTTATAAATGAATAAAGAGCTTTTTTAAAAGCCTATTTTGAAGAATCTTTAAATCTAGCATAGTTTGCCTTATGATCTCAGATTAAATTTTGCTCTATATTACACAAGGTGGCAGTATTTCTATCTGTATATAATCAAAAGAGTCCATTCACTGAAAATGATATTTACTTTCAAATAACTGTCATTTAAATAATTTTAACCTATCATATGAAAATCTCAAAATACTAAATTATTTGGGCATTAAAAATATTTTAAAACAGAATCTTATTTAAATCTATCAACTTAAAATCAACAATAATTTATTTTACCAAATGTATTCAAAGAAATGATCACATAATTTCAAAACTAAAAATCATCAAAAAGAATTTGTTCAAGTATAACAGGAAACATTCTGATCCCAATTATTCACTCTCACAAAATGAGGCCAAGTTACATTTAAAAATAATAATAATAATAACAAACCAGGAATGAAATCTATATTGAGTTTTCTCTTTGTATTCCTATCACTTTGCACATTGTGCTTTTTGAATGAATCAACAAAGCATTTCTGTGGTTGACCAGGAGAAACAAAACTTATAAGCTTTTTCATTTTCAATGAAATTCTATCTTAAAAAATAAAAAATGAACAGGACAATAAGACTTTATCTTGGATCTCACATGGAAGAGATCAACATCAGCAAAATTCATTTTAAAAAATGCATTATAAGATAACATGGATTCATATACGTGTCCAGAAAAAATTACTGCAGACATTAAAAGTCATCAGCAAGTCAACAATCTAAATCTAACATATATGTTATGTTATGTTACTAAAATACTGGGAATCTAATAATATAAGATAAACATCTAGTAACTGATGGGGAATATTGAAAAAAAAATTAAAGAATCTTTCAGTGTCCATCTAGGAATGACCGGGTAACAAGCCTAAACCTGAAAATTCTCCCTAAAGTCATTAAAAAACCACAACCTATTTAGATTTTTATGACATCCAATTTATGTCAATTTAGTTGCATTTGTCTTTTCAATCTAGTAACCCATGAGTAGTTAGTTATTCTTCATCAAATTTTAGAATAAGGATTTACCTGCTGGAGGGATAGTCCTTTCTTGGAAGGGTCTCTCCCTAAAGAGCAAAAAAGAGAGGAATGAAAGCAATAACAAATTATGGATTTTTAGATATACATTCACAGAATTACAGAAATTCAGAGCTCAAAGAGACCTTAGAAAGCATCTGGTCTCATAAACCAGAGTTAAATGATAAAGTGACTTCATCTGGGTCACAGTTATAGTGGCAGAGGGGAGACTCCAATATCTTATTTCTATACTGCTTTTCCCTACACTTCACTACCCTCCTTTACCTTTACTATTTTTTTTTTCCAAATTAAGGCTGATTTAATCATTTCATTCATTATAACTGTATTTCACTCAAAGGAAAGTGAGAGAATTTTTAATATGTACCTACCTAACAGAGACAATATTATTTCCCTACAAATATCATTATAACTTTACTTGATAGTTGTTCTTCAGATTTCTTAATTATTTTCCAAGAGATGTTGACACAATAATCCAGAACTCTTTTAGCACAACCAGCAGTAATTTCTATTTTAAAGGATCTAAAATAACCAAGTAATATATATAATATATATATATATATATATATATATATATATATACATACACACGTATGTATGTATGTATGTATAATTATATTCTTTAAAATAGATATAAGGAGACAGATATTTTAAAATTTTACTAATTAAAACAAACTTTCTTCAGTGAATAAAGTGGCATTTCCTTGTCAGCCTTGCTCTTACATCATGTACACCACAACATCCCCATCCCACTGTCCAGAACAGAAATCAAATCGATACTACCACTGATTCTGGAAAGGGATGTCAATCAACCCTCCTGGGTCACTCCCATAGAAGACACTATTTTGTTTTTGTATTTCTATCCTTAGAACAATACCTGACAAGGTAAGCATTTAAAAAATATTTCTTATTTGCCAATTATACCAATTTTATCTACCAATCCATTTATTCATTCAAAGTTAAGGAAATTTCTGGGTACCTTTGTTTGCATTTTCAGCTGCAGTCTTCATTAAGGTTAAAATGTCCAAATTATCTCCAATTCTCGCATAATAAGAACTATCATGACCAAGGGCATCCAACAAGCTGACATCTGCACCATTTTTAATTAAAACTTCCACAGCATCCTTACAACCATACTCACAACCTAACATAAGTGCAGTTCTAGAACAAGACACAACCATAATAATGAATCATTGTAAGAAAACATTTCATAGAATTTGAGAAAAGTGCAGACTGCAATCCCCCTATGATTCATCAAATAAATCCTAAAAAGTTGTGTGAGAAATAATACAAAAGTTAAATGACTAGCCTAGACATATAGCTACTAAGTATCAAAACTGGGATTTTTAATTAGGTCTTACTGATTCTAAATAATACACACTAAGACTATTTCAAATACATTAAGAAATTTAGGTATTGTTTTGAAGACAGTTGGCTTTATTTGAAAAACAACACGTTTGTTTCAGAAAGTTTGATTAAATGAAGGCATTTAAACAATTGATATAATTGAAAGTGTTCCTTTTTATTATAACTAATTCATATATTCAGATTATATTATTTACATTTTAAAATTACATTGCCTTACAATGAATCAGAAAATTACATTCAATATCAGAAATTCAAATTGTAAATTCAACCAAAACACTCAAAATTCTGCTTTTTAGGTATCTTAAATAAACTAATAATTCAATTTATTGGATGATTAGGTTTGAGTAGCTTTCATGTGGCTATTGAACAAGTCTATTTTTAAGCTTATATATCTTACTATTTTTAACATGCATCTTGCTAATTTTTATGAAATTATGTTTAAAAGGAACTAAATTTTATTATTTTAAATCACTGATTTAAGGTGTTTGAAGTTCTGAATACAGCTGCCATTAAGTTATATTTACAAAAAAAGGGGGGGGGGAATGAAAAAAATCAAAGGGCTATAATAATAACTTTGATCAATTGAAATTTGTACTACAAAAGATTAACACAAATCAGGACTTAATGCAGATAATTTCTGCTTTAATTCAATTTATACAGAACTTTTCAGGAATATACGTCTAGTGTATAAAATAAAGCTGTCAATTTCTAATTTGTAGACCCATATAAATATGAAACTAAATTTAAAAGAATTAGCTACTTAATTACTGAATTGCCATTACCTATTTTGTTTGTCTCTGGCATTAACATCTGCACCTCTATCAATCAGAAGTTGGCATATTGCTGGTCTACACATCTGAGTGGCCAGTATCAGCGGTGTCCGCCCATCCTAAATAATGATAAGACAAATGGAAAAGTCAACAAACATTTATTAAGCATCTATCATGCCCCAATCAGTGTGATAAGTGCTGGGATTACAGAGAAACAATCTGTAAATCAAGAGGAAAACAGAAAAAAGCAATATACTTATTGTGGAATAAATGTAAGTTAACTCACCTTATCTTTGGCATTTACTGAGGCTCCATGGTCACAAAGTAGTTGTATACTAGAAGTACAATCTGCCACAGCTACACATCAGAAAGAAAACATAAGTTGATGAGACATTTAAAGTTCTATCAAAGAAATTCATAAACTGTTTCAACCTTTTAAAAAGTTTCACAACCTAATACATTGGTCTCAAGGATGTAGATAATCACATTTCTATTTTAAGAACTGTTCAAGTAAATCATTTTTAAAAATACTTTATAATTCATTTTGAATAAAGAAATTAATATAAGAATTTTCTGAGCTGTGAATGAAATGTGTTACCATGCATAGAAAAAAAACAAATAATTATGAACAAATTTAAATTTGCTACTTGTTCTCTTTTTCACATGGTAATTTACTGGTCTGTAATTCCATATATCACCTCAATCTAAAAACAAAAAGTCAAATATATCTCACAAGGATGTCTTAAATAAATGTGACTCCTCTGCTGATTTCTTTCCAATGTTTTTAGCAGTAGGTCAGATGTCCTAGTCTTTACCAAAAGCTTTTTAGAAAAAAAAAAAAAAATCTATTTCTAATATCTAAAATAGAGAAAAAATAACATTCATAAATCAAAAAAAATTATAATCTTGTGAAAAACTGCATTTATTAATCCCTCTGAGACACCAAGATGAAAAATAGCTCAATAGTATCTACACTGTAAAATTCAGTCACAACTTTCATTTCTGAATGTCTTTTGAACAAAATTTTACATTTTACTCAAATCAATTATTGCAAGCATAAAAAAACCTTAATTCATAAATCTGTAATTATAAAACCATCCTTCAGTTTTATAATATATCTTAAAACGTAAAATGTAATGCTTAACTACATTATGTTAAATGTCATTTGACATTAAACAAAAATGAAATGTGATCCAAAGATATAATTATCAATTAAATACATGGTAATATTTAATTTTATCAGTTTATACTTTGAATATGTCAAAGTAGTTTCAGAAACTTATTGTGTCTTACAAGAATGAAAAATAAGAAGAAAAATCTTAAAGAAACTGGCACATATATTTTCTTAAAGCAACAATAAAATAAAAACCAGATGATTTGTTGGTTAAAAGTTAATTTCTTGGTCCTATTATATTATTTCTCATGTTAATAAAAATTGTATCTTGTTATTAAATAAAACTATAATAGGGAAAACTAGCTAAAAAGTTTAAGAATTTGTTGAATTAAGTAATAATAAGTGAGAGCAAATTAATATAGTACAGTGGGAAAAGGCAAAGAAATTGAGATGGAATTCCATCTTTGAACCTGAAGAAATTACCTTCTAGAACTTATTCCTTCATTAATAAAATGAATGAATGGACAATGTTTTCTAAAGTTCCTCCTGCTCAAAAATTCTTTTATTCTAAGACCGTGTAAACACTTGAGCTAACGTCTTGCATTTCAGTTCTATTTTCATCCTTCCTTTGACATTTAGAGAGAAATTTCAAAAAGATAACTCAGTCACACAAGTACTAATTATAACTTTTAAAAGTATTAGTTCAAAATCTTAATAAAAGCAAGAAAACAGTGCAATGATAAAGAACTCACCCATAACATTGCTCAACTGCAGTTTAAAAGAAAAATGAAAATACAATTTTTAAGAACCAAAGGAGAAACTGATCAACATTCTAAAAGAATACAATCTGCTAAACGTGAATAATAAAAATTAAATAGCTTCTTAAAAACTAAAAGTACTTTAAGTTTTTTAAAGAAACATTAAGAATCTCTTACCACTAGTGAAATCTTTGCTCACCTGCATCATGAAGTGCAGTCCTACCGTGCAAATCTACGTGTTCAGTGGGGCAGTTATACTACCAATAAATTAATAAATTAAGTTATTTCCAAGGATTCTATATTAAAAATTAGATCTTAAAATATTTACTTTGTCAATGTTCAGTAAGTCACTCTATTTACATTTTGTCTAGCTTTAAATAGAAAAATACTGAAACAAATTATATAAAGTAAATGTACAATAAAATTTCATTAAAGAAAAAATTGATTTATTAAAAACATTAAAATAACTTATAAAATAATAAAAATAACATAAAAATAAAAATAACCTATAAAAATAGATTTATTAAATAACGTTTTTAAAAATCTTTGTGATGTTTAATCAGAAGACAAACTATGCTTAAGCTTATTAAAAACCAGAAAAATAGCCACAACTGCCACCATTTAACTTAATACATTTATAGCAATATCTATTTGACCAACAACGGATTTACAGCATTTAATTCAAGGAATCTCAAATTCAAGTAAAAGACATTGCTACCATAATGAAATTTCCATAAAATAATCAATTGAATAAAAACGTTTCACTGGTTGTTGGAAGACTCTATATGCAACATTAGTTAAATAAAAGACTTGAGGCAACAGTTTATAAAAAGTCCTTAAAATTAAAAGAAAATATTACTTATGTTAAATAATCTTAATTTTAAATTACAGCATATACATATAGCAAAAACACCAAAAATTTCTAATCTCAGCTAATGTAAACAAGAAGGTAGTCTTCATGGTTTATTTTTAATATATTGTTATGCAATTCTCTGTAGTTTTCTAACATTTCTCTATCAAAAAACAAAATGTGTAAACAAATCTGAATAAATCAAACATTTTTCTTTAAACCAAAGTTTGAAAAACACAGTAAAACAATCCTTAGCATACAATTTCTTTTTAAAAAGTTTAATTTTCACTACCTGTAAAAGCTTTTGTAAGCACAAAGCATGTCCATATTTTGCAGCAAGGTGAAGGGCATTTCTGCCTATAAGTAAAATTCTATAATTAATATATAACATATTGGAATGAATACACACAGATAAGAAACTACAAATTTTTTATATACATAACTTTGGTCACTAGAAATGGATGGTCAATAAGATTTTCTTAAATAACCGTACTTTATACTTATACTGTAAAAAGTAGAATATAACCAAAGAAAATACAATGAAACAAATCAAATTTACTAATATCCATGAAATAGGGACCTAAGTACCAGGTATTGGTTTATTTTTTCCCCTTTGTAAAAAGTTACCAAATCTCCTGGACAAAGTGGTAAGGAAAGTAGGTAATGAAAATAAAAGAAAAAGGAAAAGATTTG
Source organism: Sarcophilus harrisii (assembly GCF_902635505.1). NCBI lineage: Eukaryota > Metazoa > Chordata > Mammalia > Dasyuromorphia > Dasyuridae > Sarcophilus > Sarcophilus harrisii. The sequence goes on along the minus strand of NC_045427.1, from coordinate 513,719,575 downwards.
ACAGGAGTCAAAGCAGGAACATTAACTAATTCCTACCATATTAAGAAATGTTTCCAATTAATAGCAATCTTCTCATATAATTCATACAAAATGTGATTACTGAGATCTTGGGGTTTCCTTATAATACATCCTTCACAGAACTTTTTCTCTCCATATTCTATCTCTGCTTAAAAAAATTTGCCATTTCTTCATGAAGACTTCACTGATTTCTATTCAACCAGATATATGATCTTTCTTATATAATCCATTTTATTACCTCATCAAAATAAATTGTGCACTTTTCTTATTCTTAAGAATAAGAAAAGTGCACAGTATAGTAAGGGCCTTAAGGTCAGGACATGTCTTATTCATACGTGTATCATCTTCACTGTCGAAAAGACTTTGTTATGTGAAAGGGACTATTTCTTTTTTTTAACATTTCAAATGTAGGTGACACTTCTGCCACAAATCTAGCTTGTGTAACACTTGAAGATATCCTATAAAGGATTATTTTTAGGTAAATATTTCTCTTTAATATGATTTCAGAATGATTTTAAGTGTATGAATTATATTTAGACTATTATAATAGTACTTTACCTTAAATTTAAACAAGTTAGGGAGTCCAAGAGGCAGAGACAAAAAGGGAGAGTGTTCTGTGCATGGGGGACTGCCAGTGAAAATGCACAGAAATGTTGGAGATGGATTGGTGTGTGGGAAGAACAGCAGAAACTGATGTTTCTGAATTAGAATACGTGGAGCAGAATAAAGTATAAGAAGATGGGAAATAAGAAGTTAGATCATGAAAGACTTTGGAAGTCAAACAGAGAATTTTAAGTTTGATCTTAGAGGCAATAGGGAATCCCTTGATTTCACTGAATGGATGTGTGTCGAATATAGCAAGGAAAAAGTGTAAAAAGAAGTAAGTATTTCAATCAGTCTTTAAGTAGGTAAGGGAGGGAGCTTAGTTTACACTAGGAGGAAAAAAATAAGCATAAAGAAGTTAGCAAGATGACAGATGAGAACATTTAAAGTAATAAAAGGTTCAGAAATTAGCTTATTTTTATCTGGAGATTAAAAGTGTACCTTAAAAAGGTTTTTGAGGAAAGGGGGAATGGTGAAAATAAAAAAAAATTTAAATAAGTATTATATCAAGCTTCAAGAACTTTATCTAACTCTTCCAGAATAGGAGCTAACTTTTTTTGTCATGGACTCATTTGACATTTTGATTAAGTTTATGAACTGTTCTGAAAATATTTTTAAATGAATAAAATACATAGGACTACAAGGAAATTAATTATGCTGAAAGTTTTGAAAATATTTTAAAAAACAAGTTATGAACCCCAGATTTAAGAACATCTTTTCTAGAGTACATCCAATACATTTTACTACCATTTGCTTTTTCATTTCTAAATGTAATATACTGATTTGTGTATATGGATTTACAATATTTTTCCTTCTTTTAAAAAGCCTAAAACAATTAGTGCCTACAAATTATTCTGTGTCCTGCAAGTACATTTTGAAGAAAACGTAATACCTGCAGCATCACTGACAGTAATGTCAACTCCATGTACAAGAATGGCATTTAAGCACTCCAAATTTCCCTTTGACGCAACAACATGAAATCTAAACAAAAAAGAAAAAGAAATTATAACACTGCACATGAAATGTCAAATAAAAACTAAAATACATTGAAATAATATATACCCTATACCTAAATAATATAACATAATATATACCCTATACCTAAAATAGACCAAAGATAATACTATAAACTTCTTTACTATAAAATCTATAAAGGCTCATTTTTAATTAAGTTGAAAAACTCCCTAAAATAAAATCTTAAATGAAACAAAATTTTAAACAAGTGTTGCATAATTCAAAAAACACACACACAAAAAAAATCCATTCTGGCAAATTAATACTATAGTCTTATAGGCATAAAGTGTGTCAACACAGCCAATATCATGTGCATATGGAATTCTTTTTATAGGGAAGAGGAAAAGAAGAAAGACCCTCGATTTATTCCCACATTATAAATATTTTAAATTTATATCTGGATTTGTTTGAAAGAACTTGGGTTCAATTTTTACTTTTGTTACTTTCTACCTATAACCCTTAAGAAAGACACAGTACATAATTCAGCTGAATTGTAATGAGATTAAGTTGAGAAATCCACTTCTCTTGCTAATCACTGTTCTATTCTTTCCTCAAACAATTCTGCTAACCTTGGGAGATGTCAGTGGCTATAAGGGTGTTGCGCCTAATTAAATATTTTTACATTACCAAGCCATCCTTCAAGGATGTCTGGTTTGCTATCCAAAAATGTATGGTAGCCTCAAATAACAAACACACAAGAGGAAAGAAGGTGGAGAAGGGAAAAGGGGAGGGGGAGTTGTTGTTAGCTTTTATTCCCAAGTTCCAACTAAACATATTGTTTCTACATCTTAGTTCTGTAATCAATCAGGACTTGTGAGTGCCTCTCAACAGTGAATCTAAACAAGAAGGTGCTTGTGCTTCACAACAGCACCTAAAACATCTTTTTATATAATCAAAATTATCCTTCCACAGTCAAAATTTATCTTCTATGACCCTTTCTATATCTCATTTGGTAATGAAATTTTTTTCTCCCATAGATGTGATAGGTTAAATTTTTTTCACATTTCTCTTATTTCTTTGTGATGTGACCTTTCATGTCTAGGTCACAGATCCATATGGAAGTTATCTTGATATAAGGGATGAAGTGCTGGTATAAATCTAATTTCTTCAATACTGCTTTCCAGTTTTTATATATATATATATATTTATACATATATATATAAGTTATAATCTGGGTTCAAAGACAAATGTAAACTGAGTGATTTGGGACAAGTAACATCTCCAGGTTTCAATTTCCTTTTAATAAAATGATATTTTATTAATTAAATTATTTCTATTTCTATTTTTTATTTCTATTAAATTATTTCTATTAAGTTATTAATTATTTCTATTTCTATTTTTATTAACTAAATTATTTCTAAGATTTCTTTTAGCTCTAAAACTCAACTTTCTTTTTTTAATATTTTTTTTCTGGTTGTACATGTACATTCATTTTTTTTTTTAAAACACATTTTCTTAAACACATTTTTTTAACACATTTTAAACACATTTTCTTATGAATCATGTTGAGAGAGAAAAATATGAGAGATAAAAAGAGGGGAAAAAAGAAAAAAAAAAGTGAACATAGCACATGTTGATTTATATTCAGTCTCCATAGTTCTCTCTCTAGATGCAGATGGCGTTTTCCAGCCAGTTTATTGGGAGTGCCTTGGATCACTGAACTTTTGAGAAGAAACAAGTCTTTCATAGTTGATCATCACACAATCTCAGATTCCAAGTTTCTACAAAAAGGCATTTTGTGTTTCACAGATAGTAAAGAATATATATTCAAACCTCCATTACATTCCTTTCTTTTCCCACTCATTCTTTTGGACTAGAAACCTCCCCAAGATATCTTGGGATTTACTAGCTAGTTTTTTTTTTTCTTAAAACCATGCCTTAAATCAAACCCAAATGATTCTTATTGACCACCAATAGTTCTAGGTCAATCCATTTGGTCATACTTTGAGTCCTGATTGTTTCAGATTAAATGTCATTTCTGCTTTGGCCAGAAATCTTATGGGTCTTCTCCTTCCAGATCAATTTAGATTTTTTTTTTTTAATTTGCTCTAGGTGAAAGAGAAGATTCTTTGCTACAATTACTACCTAACCTCAATCACTGAATGGTGCAGCCTCAGTCAGACTGAGACCTCTTGAAGACCTTAGCTTGAAAAGACCAACATCTCCCACTGCATCCAGGCCTATCTCCAATCACCCAGTCTGGCCACTGGACCCAGCTGGCTCTGGAGAGGAAAGTGAGGCAGGTGAGTTTGAGCAGCTTCCCTGACTTAAATCCAATTCACTTGCATGTCATGGCATCCCCTCCCTGATGTCATGGTCCTCTTCAAGAAAAAAGGACAAAAGTCAACAGAGCAACTTGAGGCTGAGAAAAGATCTTATTCAACTTTTGCCTCTTAAGACTAAATGCAAATGCCTCTTAAAGTGTTTCACAATCTGATTTAAACCTATCTTTTAAGACTTAATGCCTGTTACTGTGCTTTGTACAGAGATTCTATATAAGTTCTAGTCTAATTGGACTAATTATTCTTCCCAGCACAAGAAACTATACTTTGCAAAGAATGTCCCTCATGTCAAGAATGCAGTTCCCTCCTCATTATCTTTCTCTTGGAATCTCCACCTCCATTCAAAGCTCATCTCAACTGCCATCTCCTACAAAGTATCTCTCTTAATTCCTTTTCCAATTTTTCACCTCTTACCCTACACCCCCCCCCCCAGATGGCAGGATGACCAGTAGATGTTATTAAATATATTAAATTATAAATTTATTTAAATTTATTAAATATATTAAATTATATTAATTATTAAATTATTAATATATTAAAATATAAATTAGAAACACAATAAGTCTAAATGACCAAACCGTTATTTTGCTGTACAAAAAGAATGAGACTCTGAAATAACACCCTAAATTTAGAAAACAAGTTTCACCACACATCTAGACCCAAATATAATTAGCTTTCAAACTCTTCCTATTTGAGTTCCGGAAGAAAAAACAAACAACATGTGGAAATCACTAGCAAGAATTACATTATGTCAGCATTTCCTTTCCTGCGTCCTATTGTTTTATGGCCTAAAATTCAGCGAAACTAGAATGAAGAAAAAGATTTTAAATTGATGACATCATCATTATAGAATTATCTACTTGATGCTTCCTTAGCCTACTGGTTTGCAACACAATTCAGATCCTTAAGAGATAAATGAAACTATCATTTCTAAAAGTGTAAAATAATAATAATAATAATAATAATATAATCTGTATTGAAATAGCTATATTTGAATATTATCATGGGGAAAAATACATGCTGCCTAAAATGGATTCTTAAAGTACACTGTTATTTTACATCTCATTTTCCTTCTCTCTTTAAAATGAGTTTACTTGCACATATCTTATATTTACATAGCTTTGAAAACATTGTATCAATACCCTCTCCCAGTAAAGTATAAGTTTATAAGCTCATTTTGGGTGGGACTGCTTCCTTTCATTTTTTTGTCTTTGACTTCACATAATAACTACAACATATCAAGCCTTTAGTAAATGTTTATTGGACTGAACTGAACTCATAATGACATCCTAAACTAAATGGATACTTAGAATTATAGCATGGGACCTATAATTGAAAATAAAATGTTAGGCCTTAAAATACTTAGAAGTCCTTTTGAAAGGTCCTTTAGAGTTCCGATGTCAACTTACTTGTTTTTTAGAGCTTTGTCCTCTGGTGCCATGAAAAAAAAAATAATGAAATCCAGGGTAAAAAGTGTTGTGGTTTTCTTAAGTGAATTATTACATTATTTAAAATTATTTAGAAATAAGAATAAAATACATTGTATGGTTAAGAATTTTCTAGTTTCTCTAGCCAAATTCCCAGATGAGTCCTGTGGAGGACTCATTTAAAATTTGACTACATCTCCTGTGAAACTAACCCTACTCTTTTCTAATTGCTGTTTCTTTTTTAACTAGTTAGTTATTAACTAGGATTTGTTATTCCAAATCCTAATCCTCCAAATCTTTACATTTCTTCTACCTATTTCCCATCATCATTCTTATGTGATCTCTTTGGGATCAGGACCTAGGAATGATGTTGGATCAAAAGGTTTGTACCACAAAGAGTTGCTATAAATATTTTCGTACAAATAGATTGTTTTCCTTTTTTTATCATTATTATTTTTTTTATCTCTTTGACCCAGCAATAGCACTATGAGGTCTATATCTCAAAGAGATCAAAAAAAAATTTTTTTTAATAAAAAGGATCTATACATACAAAAATATTTATAGCTGCTCTTTTTGTGATGCCAAGAATTGAAAATTGAGAAGATGACCATCAATTAGGGGAAAGAATGAATAATGAACAAGCTACACTATGAGGGAGGGAAAGAATTCAAAACTCAAAAATTTTTAAATAAAAGTTAAAATTATTTTTATGTGTAATCAGAAAAGACAAAAAATATATATATTTTAAATAAGATAAAATAAAAAATAATTTAAAAAAAGATAACCGGGATCTAAGTGCTGCTCCTAAATAGCATCATTTATTTAACTTCTCTAGGTCTGTTTCCTCATCACAAAAGGAAATGAGCTTTTGGATAATAATGTGATCGTGCTAGAACACTGGTTCCTAATGTCACAATCCTGATATAATCTGAACCCCTTAAAGTAAACTAGAAACTCTCCAAGATCAATGCTAAAAATTTACCTATGTATATATCTTGTAAATAAAAAGCTATAATAAAAAAATAAAACTTAAAAAAAACTCTACAGGAACACACAACTCTATTAATATTATTCAGATATTTTTATTCTAAATATTTATTATATATATCAATAACAAAAATGTTAACTTTCTATTATTTATCTTGTATTGATTATTTGCTTTATAGTTTTAAATCCTCAATAAACTTAAATAAGAGTAAATCACATAAGGATTTAGGGGAAAATAAAATCTCAACTTTGTCTCATTTTGGACATTTGAGTTAGAAGGCTAGGAAGTATTCCTAAATAATGCCTGTATTAACTCAAACAGAGGTTTCATAGGAGTTGAGCTTAAAAATATTTAGAGAACATCAAATGTCCTCATTTTACAACTGAGAAAAGTTAAGTACAACAATGCTAAATGACTTTTTTGCTTACAAGCAGTAACTCATACAGGAAAGAAATTGCACCAGAAGTGGCATCTAGGATCATGGATGGAGAGAACAGAGATAGCACTCAGGTGCTTCTTAGCCATACACCAAACTACAGTTCAGAAACAGTGGCCAAAAAGGAAAGCAGTGAAGGAAGAAGGCCTGAGGCTCATTTCCCTATTTTTAGCCTAAAAAACTATCTTCACTATCATGAAGGCAAAGAAATAGGACTGCCAGTCCCTTCTCTAAACAATGAACAGGACTTCTGATTTTTTTTCCCCACCTTTAGGACAGCTAAGAACAAATAATATTTATTTTAATATATTTAATCAGAATAAAAAATGTTGACTGGGTAAAGAGAAGACACAGCAATAATTGGGCAAATTAAATTAGAAAAAGTATTTATTAAGTTTACTACTTACCAGGGCAACCAGATAGTACAGTGGATATAAAGAAACAGATCAGGAGTTAAGACTTACCTTCTCGAGTTCAAATTAATAAATCTGACACTTACTATTTGAATGACACTGGGCAAGTCACTTAACCCTGTTTGCCTCAGTTTTCTCATCTATAAATTAAGTTGGAAAAGGAAATGGCAAACCATTCCAGGATCTTTGCCAAGAAAACCCAAAATGGAGATCATGAAGAGTAAGACATAACTGAAACAACTATACAACAAAAACTACTTGCCAGGTACATGCTAAATTCTGAGAATACAAATACAAATAAGAGAAAGTCATTGCCCTCAAAATGCTACATTCTAATGGGGAGAATGGGGATAGACTACAAGTCATAAAATGGAGCTGAAAAGAGGGAATAGGGAAGAAAGGTGTTACCTATATGCAAGCAAGATTAGGAATGAACACAACTTTCCCCAATTGATAAATGGCCAAAGGATATGAACAGACTATTTTCAAATGAAGAAATTAAAGCCATCTATAATCATTTGGAAAAATGCTCTAAATGACTACTGATTAAAATGTACATTAAAACAACTTTGAGGTATTACCTTATATCCATCAGATGTATTGAGAAAGAAAGGAAAAGTGATAAGTTTGGGGCACAAAGTATTGTGAAAGAAAGAAATATTGTGGGACATGGTTGAAAGGATATAAGGAACACTGGGTAATTGGGCGCTGAAAGGGGAAGTGGTGTGCATACCCTTTGATCCAGCAATGTCTCTACTAGACCAATATCCCAAAGAAATCATAAAAAAGGGGAAAGAACCCACATGCACAAAAATGTTGTGGCAGCCCTTTCTGTAGTGGCAAGGAACTGGAAACTAAATGGATGTCCATCAGTCAAGGAATGGCTGAATAAATTGTGGTATATGAATGTCATGGAATATTATTTTTCTATAAAAACGATCAGCAATGTGATTTTAGAGAGGCCTGGGGAGACTTACAGGAACTGATACTGAGTGAAATAAGCAGAGCCAGGAATCATCCTGCCTTTATTATCCTAGCTAAGAACCACCCCTGAAAAACAGATGAGAGAATAAAACTCAAAGATTTGAGACATCTCAAAATCAATCACCATGGAGCAGTGAGTGACAGAGCATTTTACTAATATTGGAGGATCCACTCATACTTTCCCACCTTTTGAGGTATCTAGGGATGCACAAGAAGTGCACAAGAAGTATGTATATATGTAAGAGAAGGTCCAGTGACAGCCCACTTTTCCTATCCTCTTCCCCAGAACACACATATAGAGGAAGACTCCTCACCCAACCTTCATTTGAGTTGGAAATACCACTGCCATGGCATTCCCCTCTGACTGCTCCAGCTTATACCAAGACCACCCCTTTCCAGGGAAGAGAAATGAAGAGAAACTGTCTTTATTACTGCAGATCACCAACGATTCTGTCACTTCTAGACTAAATTGCCAGATTGCATTGTCAGAGGTGGGAGAGGAAGCCGACTCCTCCCGACACTAAGGCTGGCTATTCCTCTATCCACTGCACAAGGTGTTAAATTCATAATGTACTGGCCCCACACAGCCTACAAAACTCTCTATGTTCAGGGCAGTAACCAGATTAAAATGTAAATGGTACATTTACCATTTTAATGAAAAAATACAAGGGCAGCTAGGTGATGCAGTAGAGAGGGCACCAATCCTGAAGTCAGGAGGATCTGAGCTCAAATCTAGTCTCAGATACTTAATACTTCCTAGCTGGGTGACCCTGGGCAAGTCACTTAACCTCAATTATCTCAGGGGGAAAAAACTGCTTAAAAAATAAAAAAATACAGTACACTGTTGTATAGCATTAATTTGTGGTTTTCTAATTCAATATGTAGCCAACAAGAATTTGTTTCTAATTGAATTTGACACTACTGCACTACCTCATGTAGGCTTTTGGGACCCAATTAGCAAGAATACTTAGTAAAAATAGGACGTTACCAAATGGTCAACAGATGGATAGAAAAGGGTAAAAGGGGACATATCTTAGACCTCAGGTATCTTTTCTTCCCCCCTCCCTTCCCCCGACCCCAATCCATTATGGCATCTTTACAGACAAGTCCTTAATGCCACAGGCTGCTTTCTAAGACTAAATTACAGAGCAGTTATTAGAGGAACATCAGTTGAAGTAGACTCCACATAGAGCAAAACAAATTGGCCAAACTTATTCTTGAGGAATGTATAAAAAAGCAGAAAACTTTATTTGAATATTAACCAAGAAAGAAACACCGAAAAGTTAATAAAAGTAACTCACTTATTAACTATGCCCACTTAAAGCAAAGCCCAAAGCCACCTAAAATATAGTTGAATCATTAGATACTTACACAGATCTGCCTTCCACATCTAATTTACCAGGATTGATTCCCTTTTTAGCAAGAATACAGGACACTTTTTCTACATCTCCCCTTTCAGCTGCTTTCATTAGTCGATCATCATATTTGTTCCAATCTGTTGCTTGCTATAAAAATGAAAAATAAAAATTAGTTTATAGCATGTTAGCAATGAGAAAATTTTCACAGGACAAAAGAAAAATGAGACAACAGCATAGGTATACCACCTATAGCACCTGAACTAAGATTAATTTTGTACTAACGTTGTTAAAATGTGGTAAATCCAAAGATGGGTCAGGAAATATGCGGGTTCGGGTCCATCTCTGACACTTGCTGTGTGAGCATGTGAAAATCACCTAATCTCTCTGAGTCACACTTTTATTCCTTTGTAAAACATGAATATTTTTACCTATGGTACCTACCTCCTAGGATTATAAGTATCAAAAGGAGATTAGCTATATAAAGCATTTTACAAAATTTACAACACTTTATAAATATCAAAGATATTTATAATTCTCCTTGATGTTCACCTCACCTAAACCCCACCAACTCTAGCTCAATTCAGCTCTCTTCTCATGTTATTTTGCCTAAATCCATGATTTTATGGAACCAAATGATCATGTTAAATAATGTATTCTTGTACAAAATACTGAATTACACTTTTCAAATGCATCAAATATGCACTATTTTCTATTTGTTATTGTATGAACATTTCTATGATAAATAAGATTGAAAATTTCACTGGATTACAAATAATAAAAACCTATTGCTATTGGACAATTAATGCTGCATTAAAGTCTTTAATTTGTGGGAAGATAACTTTTTTTAACTTATTCTTTGCCAGTAACACATAGAATGGCACTTAATACATCTGAAAATATTATGTATCTACTCAGATTACAGTATCTATGTATCTACTCAGCTTAGAGATATTAAAGTTTAAAGGAAATCACTAAACCTGTAAGATCTCGGTCAAATGATTCATATTAAATTTTCAACTGGGGGAGGAGGAGTTTCCATAATTTTAGCAATATTTGTAACTGGCAGCTGTTCACATTCTTATGATAAAAATTAAAGTAATGAATATTGTTCACAACAGTGTTATTCAGACCATTTTATTTCATTTATCTTTATGCATTAAGTTGACACAAATATGAATCCATCATATCTATAAACTAAGGGAAAAAAAAAGAAGTCCATTTAGGCACATTAATTTTAAAACAAGAACAAAGGAAAAGTTTTGTTATTTATGGAGAATTCCAGTAAAGGCTTGAACTTCATGCTAACTTCCATTATATAGAGACATTATGAGTTGTGGCTGGAGAAAAACATTAATTATTCTTGAAATAAAACTTTAATTTTTTCCTATCAAACAGAAACTACAAGGAGATGGAACTATTCTAGACATGTTGGTCAAATCGGTGGGACTATGGCCTTTTAAATTTTAATAAATATAAACTAAAACAACACTACAAGCCCCAAATACAGAGCAGTTTCTCTACTTCATCTGGTTATTTCTTCTCCCAGCTCCAAATCTTCAAATCCAAATTAAGAATATTTCCAATACAGTAAAACTATTAGGTTTTTTAAAGATATAAATCAAATCCAAAAATCACAAATGCTTTAATATTGCATATTTACACAAAGAAATAAGACTTCTAATCTCAGCTCAAGAATCCATCAATTCCAAACGATATTCTTTAAGTGATTTTACTTTCATGTATTTTGTCTGTCTTATTTGTTCAAAAATAAGCCCCCAAAAGCAAGAAGTAGGTTGAAGTCAGTTCCTGGTCCTCAAAAACACCCTCAAAAAGATTAAGTACTATTTTACCCCCTACCAATTAAAAAAAAAAAAGAAAGAAAGAAAAGAAAAGAGAAGAAAATCTTCTATAAATAGGGAACACTGGTTTAACAAATTTAACTAATAAATATTATCAATACAATAATAAAACTTCTTGGATAGTAAGTAAAGCTTTCTAAATTATTAAGCAAAATAATCACAAATTTTTCCCAAGTCAAAATATAGCATTCTCTACTTACAACTGAATTTAGCATTATGACACTATTCCATTTTATCAATTTTTACTTATCAACTAAGTAAAACTGAAATTATTGGTGGTGATTGCATTTCAAGCAACTGCTTATTGTGTTGTATCTAGTAACTATACAAACACAAAAAAACCTTTGCTTGTAACACTACCATCAGCTAAATCATATTGAAAACAAAACAAATTAATAAACATAATGCAATATTAAATAGGTGGGGGAAATCTTACCAACAAGCTTTTGTTAAGCTAAATAAATGGGATACCTACTCTGTTTTTAGCAGAACAGGAAAACCAACAGCTCATGATAAAGAAGACTTGGAGCTCCTTGCTGCCAGCAGAAAACTATGTACGAGGCATTAAGTTACAAACTTCAGCCATTTGCAGAAAACAAATGCTCAGCCAAAACTTCTAACCAAAGGCTTAGACCTTTGTTTATAATGTTTCCCGTTCGACATTCATCTTGCTGCATTATATGCTTAGCTTGGATCCCTAACAATATTTTCTTCGTCCTCAGGATCTTCCTTTGACTTCATAACTCTTGAAAAATCTCTCTCCCTCCTCCCTCTGCTTGATTAAGAACAGGCCTAAGGCAGGTACTTTAACTCCTCCTCTTATTCTCTATTTGCTGCCTTGGAGGCAATCCTTTTCAGGAAGGAACTTGGTGGAAAATCCTATACACAAGTAACTTAGCATCCAGCTGCTTTCAGTCTGCAACAAAGACACTGGAATGACCAGGCAGCAATGACTAGATCTGCTAATGACTAGATTTGCTTCGCCCTGTTAACAGAGTGCAGTCTCACAATGCTACATTCTATTTTGGATTCTATAGTACTTGACAGCTGAGTGCTAGAAAGAAATGGCTAAATATATACACGTGTGTATATATTTATATGGAGATATAAATGCGCATTTTTTTCCTCTGAGTAACACATTTTTAGATTCTACTGGGAACAAATAAGTCAAGCATATGTAAGAATTTGCTACTGAGGAACATGTCAAAACACCCAAACTGGCAGCCCGAGTGTCACACTTGTCTTCTAGATGGCAATATTATTAAAAAAACAAAAAACAAAAAAACCTCTTAGATTATATCATATACCACAATCAGCTTAAATTATATACATACCCTGAATATTAAAGGGCACAACACCATAAACAACTTTCAAGAGTACCAGATCAACTATCAAGAAAAATCTTAATCAAATAAGGGATAAAAATCATAACATAAAAAAGAAAATCTCAATTTCACAAAGTTGAAAAACTTTTTCATGAATACAACTCAAGGACACTAGGATAAAGAAAGGTATTAATTGAATGGAAAGATTTTTTTGAATCCTATATGTAACAAAGTTCTGCTATATAAGATATCTCACATAATTAACTCAAATGTATCCTATATATGAAGCATCTAAGTGGTACAGTTGGATAAAATGCCAAATCTGGAATCGGGAAAACTCATCTTCCAGGTTCAAGTCTGTCCTCAGACAGCTGTGTAACCTTGAACAAGTCACTTAAGCCAATTTGTCTCAGTTTCCTCATCTGTAAAATGAATTGGAAAAGGAAATGGCAGATCACTATTATTTTTGCCAAGGAAACCCAAATGAAGGTCATGAAAAGTTGGACATAACTGAAAACTGAACGAAATTTTCTATATATAATGTTATGTATCTTATATTTTATATAAATTAAACATATCTTATGTGTTTATGTTTATATATATGAATATATATGCATACATATATCATGCAACTAACACAAATACAGTAATAGCCATTCTCCAACAATTCTCAATCAAGAATTAATAAATAAAAGTAAACTATAAACAACCATATGAAAACTAGTTCCAAATAACAAGAAATGTAAATCAAAACAACCTTAAGATTTCATCCTACACTCAAAATATTGTCAAGACAAAAGATGGGATTAAGCAGCTCCAGCGGGTTATGAAAAGAGAGACTTAGGAATACAATTCTGATACAACAAACAAATGGTCCAACTTTTCTGGAAACCAATTTGGAATTATGTTAATAAAGTCACTACAAGGGGCACATCCTTCAAATTAAAGATCTCTCTGCCAGGCAAATGTCCCAAGGAGTTCAAAAATAGAAAGAAAAGTTACACATACAAAAAATATTTATCACTAAACTTTATGTAGTAAAAAGAATGAGAAACAAAATAGATACCTAAATAAATGTCTAAAGAAATGGTGGTATATCATATATTATTGTATTATTTTCACCTTATTAATGCACAGTAAAAAATAACAAATATGAAGAATACAGGGATGTGCAAGGGCAGACTTTTATAAATGGTACAAAGTCAAGTCAAATAAATGTTTATTAACTGTTTAATTAGCTATGTGCCAGCCACGGGAATATGGTAGAAATATTAACAATTCCTGCCTTCAAGAAGCCAAATTCTAATGAAGGAAAGTGAAGTAAGGTATAGTAATAATATCACAAAGAAGTAGAAAAACTAATCTGTGATATAGGGATGATAATGTAGCAGTGACTAAATTTTTTTTACTTTCTCCTTTGAAATTATTTTATTCATTTCTTATTTACTTCTTCAGTAAAATTAAAGTGATATAAAAGCAAAAGATAGCAATATTTTTTAAAAGAAATGAACTCAGCCATTCTACAGAATGATGTTAAGAAGTTTCAGTATGGTCTTTAAATTTACAGAGACCTACAAACACAGTGTGAAATTCTATTTTAACCAAAATGTGTCAGACTTTAATTTAGAAAAAACACATGCTTGCATTTCCAATTTTTCTCCCTTCCAAGTATGAATCTCATTCTGTATACAACCAGGTTTCAGCTTACTACTGCTGCCAGTCTGTCTCCCAACATGTTAAATGAGAAGAGCCAGAAGCACTGTCAAAACATTAAATAGATCACATCATGATTAACAGTTTTAAACAAATAAAGTACTCTTTCAAGCAATTTAAATTTAACTTAGTACTCTAGCCCCACTTTTCTTGCCTCAGCTAACTATCATGATCCCTGAGTAGTTTATCTCCATAAAGTCAATTTCTTCTATTCAGTTAAGAAAATAAGTTAAGTGAATACCAACAATTTCATTCAATATCATATATATAAATAAGACTATAAATAAAATATCTTAATAAAAATAAAAGATCTCTATACTCCCACCCAAACCAAATATATGGGGTAACTCTAAAAATTAAGTGCCTTGTCTTAAGTCTTATTTATTTTAACCAAACTTTGGGTCCTAATGGACTAACAAAGCTACTGTCATTAAAGACCCTGAACATGAAGAACATACCAATGTCATAAAACATAGATATAATTCTTCAGACATGGGACTATAAGTTGTGATCTGGATGTATTCCCATAAGTATTATCTAGAGCACAATTTCTTAAAATATGAGACCTCATATGAGGCAAAAAGCAGTCATAAGTTTAAGAAGCCTGATCTAGAAAGTCTTACCTATATATGTATTTTCCTACAGAACGTTTTTATTTAGTAAGAGAGTAATTTAAAAAAAAAAACACGCTGTCTACATCTCACTGACTATTTCTCTATAAATTTTGACCCTAAACTTGGGTATGGCATATTATCTGAACATCTTTAGACTAGCAATAATCTTATAAAGCACTATATAATAGGTTTTTTAAAAAGTCAATCTTGTTTTTAAAAAAAAATTTTCCACACTCATTGCTTCCACAATAGTATCATGGTAATTTATATATCCTCCAAAAGTTCAAGTTTCATTCAAAATTTCCATCACAGAATCATCAACAGGAAGAGGCAAACAATCAGGCTACAGTAGTATATAATGTCAATTAAAAGTTGTATTATAACCAATAAGAAGGAAAAAAACTTCCTACCATTCATTCTTTAAGGGATGGGTAAGGCTATATCCAATCCAATAAGACAGATATACTTAGCTGTCTTATAAAGTATTATTTGTAAATAAATATCATAAATATAAATAAAGTATTATTTTTAAAGAATTATCATAAATTCATGGGAGAAAACAAAAAATTCATTTTGGCTAAACTAAAAGATGAGACTTTCATTTAGGACTGTTTTATTGTTTTACAGAGAAAATTTGGGAAAGCCTAAGCTATCTTTTTCCACTGGTCATGGAAAAAGCTCTTCAAAAAGAAGAGTTAAAGCAAAGAAGGCAATCTAAAGATCTATACAATTAAAATACCATAACAGCATCTACACAATCAAAGGCACTCTTAAGGAATGTTTTCTTTGTATTGTATCTAAAGTCACTTCTAACATTCTGTGGATGTCTGGCTATAATAATAATTCCACAATGGGTTGAAAACAAATCTCTCTATGCCATCTATAGTCTTCTATAACAAAGAGAAAAGAAAAGTGGAAAATGCCATCACCTTGCCTCCTCAGGACATTTGGGGAATTCCTCCTCCAGAACACATTTCTCCAAATTGAATATAAATAGATTAAAAAATATTTAAGACAAAGCTGAAAGTAGCTAGAGAGAACAAGAAAAAGCAGGTATTTCTTGAATGAGTTAAGAAATAAATTGAGGGAGCAGAGAAAATTTGTAGTCAAGATTTAGGAGCAAAATGATATGGCTGTCTACTACTGTTGAGTAATTAGCTATTTAGGCTGGTATTCTTCTATAACAAAAAATCTCACTCTCAAAAAGCAGAGTGGATAAAGAAAGAGCATACTATGATATATAGATGAATCAATGTATTTTGTGGGTCTGCATTGCAGCATAGAATGAAAAAGGGAGTAATAAGAGATAGAAGATAGAAGATAGAAGGAAATGTGTGATAGGCTCTAATCAAAAACACATTAAAGAAGAAAGTTAAAAAAAGGATCTACAGATGAAATGGTAAGGAAAGTAAATGAAAAAGGAGGAAAGAAAAGATGAGAAAATTCAATTCAATTGGGTTGAGGAAAGGGATATCCTTCTCCCACAGAAGAAGATATTCTATAATGGAAGGAGAAGACTTTACAATTTACAATTTGTCTAATTGTCTAATTGTCTAAAAGCAACACTGCACAAGGTGTCTACAGAGAGAGTGATGTGCCTTGCCAGAACAACATCTTGCCTTAAGAGAAGGGAAATCTGACCTACTAGAAATAACTAGTAAACAGTATGTAACAAGAGTGGCATTGAGGGAAGAATTAGATTAAACAATTTAAGACTCAGGGAAATTTCTACTTTGGAAAAATGCTTCTTTGGAATATAAAGAGAGGATAACACTGGAAAAGAATATTATTCCAGGTATGAAGTCTCATTAAGGAAATAGATGAGGATAAAGAGAGGATAAAAGAGCCAACCTAAAATCCTCTCTTTACAGAGGTTCCATGCCATGCTATGCCAAGGAGCCTCTGCCCACTGGAATAATATTGTTTTCCAGTGTTATCCTCTCTTTATCCTCACCTATTTCCCTAGCGAGACCTTATGCCTCTGTCAGGATTTCTAACCTTACTTTCCAATCCCTATAATAAACTTCTTTTTATCAATCTAGGTTTTTGGGTTTGTAAATTCCTTTACAGAGAATCTCTGTTCCACCAGAAGGGAGTCCCCAAAACTCCCTACCCTCGTACCAAATTCCAAGGGGGTACAGGGGAGCCAAACCTCTCCATTTGCTTCCCTGAACCTTGAACCTGCAACTAGATCTTATCATTTAACTCCCTGACCACCAGAAACCCTAATCTCATTTTGGTTCCCTAAATCTAGATCTTATCATTTGGTTCCCTACAAAAGGGGATCCCAAAACCTAAACCTCTTATTTTTTGTTCCCATACAGGGAACCCTGAAAAATAGACTTCACCTCATCACTTCTACCAAGAACCAAAAACATTGTACACAGTAACAAGAAGATTATGTGATAATCAACTGTGATGGACTGAGCTCTTTTCCACAATGAGGTGAACCAAGATAATTTCAATAAACTCATGATGGGAAATGCCATCTGCATCCAGAGAGAGTTATGGAAATTGAATGTAGTTCAAAATATAGTATTTTCACCTTTTTTTGTTGTTGTTTGTTTGCTGGCTTTTTTCTCTTGTTTTCTTCCCTTCTGTTCCGATTTTTCTTGGGTAATATAATTAATATGGAAATATTGCACACGTTTTACGCAAATCAGATTACTTGCCCTCTTGGAGAGGCAGGGCAAGACAGAGAGAGAAAATTTTGCAACACAAAATTTTGCAAAGGTTAATGTTGAAAAATATCTTTGCATGTATTTAGAAAAACAAAATACTATTTTTAGAAATCAAATGAATACATAAATAAATTGCCTAAATAATCTAGTATATGTTAAACCCAACAGTATATGTTAAGTTTCTGGAACCAAAAAAAAAAAAAAAAACATTTAACAAAATCTTCTGGGGAAACTGGAAAACAATATGGCAGAAACAAAATTTAAACTAACATTTCATTCTATATAATAGATAAGGTCAAAATGTGTACATGATTTACATATAAAGGGTAATAGCATTAGCAGATTTTTAAAAGTATGGAATACTTTTAGTCATATTTATGGGAAAAGAAAAAATTTAGAAACAAAGATAATATAGAAAGCATCACAAAATGCTGATTTTCATTATGGAAAATTTAAAAGTTTTGCACAAATAAAACCAATGCAACCACAGTTTGAAGGAAAACAAAAACACTGGTGGAAAGAGGGGTATAAGAGGGGAAAACTTTGCAACAAGTACTTATAACAAAGGCTTCATTTCTCAGATATGTAGAAAACTGACTCAAATTTATAAAAATAACAAATCATTCCCCAACTGATAACAATAAAAAATTATGAAAAGACAGTTTTAAAACAAATAAACTAAGGCTATCTATAGTCATATGAAAAGATGCTCTAAATCACTGTTGATTAGATAAGTGCAAATTAAAACAATTCTGAGGCACCACCTCATATCTATCAAACTGGCTAATAATAGCTAATAAGACAAAAAAGGAAAATGTTATATGTTCAAGGAAATCTGGGAAAACAGGGACACTAATGCATTTATAATTGTAAACTGATTCAACCATTTTGGAGAGCAATTTGTAATTATACCCAACTGGTCATACCATTGATCCAGTACTACCACTACTAAAAACTTTGGGTCTATATTTCAAAGACATCCCCCCAAAAAGAGAAAGGAACCTAGTTGTACAAAAGTACATATACTAGTTTTTTTGTGGCAGCTAAGAATTAGAAATTGAGGAGATACCCATGAATCAGGGAGTGGTTAGACAAGCAGTGATATATGATTGTAATGGAGCATTATTATGCTATAAAAAATGACAAGCAGGGACTTCTGGGGGAGGAGCCCAAGATGGCGGAGACAACATTTCTCTCTGACCTTCTTTACAACCCTCACAATAATTACAAAATCCAGGGTCTGAATTAGTTCTGGACCGGCAGAACCCACAAATATTGGGAGTGCAACAAATTATCAGCAGAAGATAATTTCAAATATTGCCCCCCCCCCAAAAAAAAAAAGGTCTGTTTCAATTGGAAATAGGAGGGAGGCAGCTAGGGCAACCAGTACAATACCAGCACAGACAGCTCAGAGTCCTGGGGCAGAGAATTTATGGGAAGAAACAGAAGAGAAAAGATCTGTTTCAAGCTGACCACAAACACCAGCACAGAAAGCTCAGAGTCCTCGAGCAGTGCAGTCTCAGGATGCCTAAGCAGACTGTGATCACAAACACCAGGGCAGACAGCACAGAATCCCGGGGCATTGCTGATGACTCCACATGGCAGAGCCAGCACCAGGAGTGAATCAGCACTGACCCAGCGCAGCTGCGGTCCCTTGGAAAACCTCTCCCACCCTAAAGGCAGACCTTAACTTAACTTTTAAAAAAAAATGAGCAAAAAAATGTAAAGAGGACTCTTAACAATTGACAAGTTTTATGGCAAAAGAGAACAGATTTCAAACCCTGAGGAGACTAAAGGCAGATGAAGCTCTCCAGATGAAGTTCTAAAAGGTAATATAACCTGGTCCCCATCACACAAGGTTGTTCTAGAAGAACTTAAAAAGGATCTTAAAGATTGCTATAAGAAAAATGGGGAAAGGAAATGAAAGTTTTGCAAGAGTTTGGAAAAGACAGCACAAAATAGACATAGTGAAATGGAAAAAGCATATAACTCATTAAAAGTGAGATTTGACAAGCTATTCTCCAATTGATAAATGGTCAAAGGATATGAACAGACAATCCTCAGACAAAGAAATTGAAACTATTTCTAGCCATATGAAAAGATGCTCTAAGTCATTATTATAATAAATGCAAATTAAGATAATTCTGAGATACCACTACACACCTGTCAAATTGGCTAGAATGACAGGGAAAGATAATGCGGAATGTTGGAGGGGATGTGGGAAAACAGGGACATTAATTCATTGTTGGTGGAATTGGGAAAACATCCAACCATTCTGGAGAGCAATTTGGAACTATGCTCAAAAAGTTATCAAACTGTGCATACCCTTTGATCCAGCAGTAATACTACTGGGCTTATATCCCAAAGAAATCTTAAAGAAGGGAAAGGGACCTGTATGTGCAAGAATGTTTGTGGCAGCCCTCTTTGTAGTGGCCAGAAACTGGAAACTGAGTGGATGCCCATCAATTGGAGAATGGATGAATAAATTATGCTATATGAATGTTATGGAATATTATTGTTCAGTAAGAAATGACCAGCAGGATGATTTCAGAAAGGCCTGGAGAGACTTACATGAATTGATGCTGAGTGAAATGAGCAGGACCAGGAGATCATCATATACTTCAACAACGATACTATATGATAATCAATTCTGATGGACCTGGACATCTTCAGCAATGAGATGAACCAAATCAGTTCCACTGGAGCAGTAATGAACTGAATCAGCTACACCCAGCGAAAGAACTCTGGGAGATGACTAAGAACCATTATTACACTGAATTCCCAATCCCTATATTTTTGCCTGCCTGCGTTTTTTATTTCTTTCACGGGCTAATTGTACAATATTTCAGAGTCCGATTCTTTTTGTACAGCAAAAAAAAAACAGTTTTGACATGTATACTTATTTTGCATTTAATTTATACTTTAATATATTTAACATGTATTGGTCATCCTGCCATCTAGGGGAGGGGGCTGGGGGGAAAGAGGGGAAAAATTGGAACAAAAAGTTTGGCAATTGTCAATGCTGTAAAATTATGCATGCATATAACTTGTAAATAAAAAGCTATTAAAATTTTTTAAAAAATAAAGTTAGATTTTATAAACTGAAAAAAGAAAGCAACTCCCAGAAAAACAGAATTTGTGAAATGGAAAAAAATTCCATAGAAAAAAAACAACTCATTCAAAAATTCAATTGGACAAATACAAAAAGTAGTTTTAAAAAAAAAGTAAATGAAGAAAATATATTAAAAATCAGAACTGAACAACTGGAAATGAATGAATGACTCAATAAAACAAAACCAAAAAAAATGAAAAAATAGAAAAAAATGTAAAATATCTAACGGCAAAAACAATCAACCTAGAAAATAGATCTAGGAGAGACAATCTAAGGATTATTGGACTCCCTGAAATACATGATGAAAAAAAGAGCCTAGAGACTATCTTTCAGGAAATCACCAAAGAGAACTGCCCAGATATAGAGACAGAAGTTAAAATGACCATTGAAAGAATTCACCAAACGCCTCCTGAAAAAGACTCTAAAATTAAAACCCCAAGGAACATTGTGGCTAAATTTGAGAACTATCAGACCAAGGAAGAAATATTACAAGCAGCCAGAAAGAAACAATTCAAATACCAAGGAGTCATAATAAGGATTACTCAGGACCTAGCAGCTTCCACTTTAAAGGATTGAAGCGCCTAGAATCTGATATTCTAAAAGGTGAAGGATCTTGGAATACAGCCAAGAATAAATTACTCTGCTAAACTGAGCATTTTATTTCAAGAAAGAAGATGGACATTCAATGAAACTGGTGAATTCCACATATACCAGAGCTAAACAAAAACATTGACCTCCTAATATAGAACTCAAGAGAGCTTTTATAAAAAGTTTTACATAAAAAGGTAAAAAGAAAAAAAAAAAAAACTCGAGAACTATTTCTGTTGTGGGTATACATTAAGAATACATGTATAATCTGGTTTTACTGTTATAATATAAAAAAGAAACTAGAGAGGAAAAGGAAATTGTAGCAAAAAAAAAAAAAAAGAGGGAAAGTGGAGGTAAAATAAGGGAAATTACATCTCAGTAAGAGACAAAGAAAACATAATTGAAGGAAAGAAGGGAGGGTAATGAATATTGTGTGAATCTTACTCTCATCATATTTGGCCCAAAGAAAGAATATTAGATATATTTGGTTTCACTGAGAAATATCTCTCATCTCAAAATATCATCTCAAATATCTCTCATCTCAATTTGTGGGATGCAGTCAAAGTAGTTATTAGGGGAAATTTTATATCTCTAGATGAATTGAGCTTACAACTAAAAAAGCTAGAAATAGCACAAATTTAAAAACCCCAATTAAATACCAGATATAAAATTCTGAAAATAAAAGATTAATAAAATTGAAATTAAGAAAACTATTGAATTAATAAATAAAACTAACAGTCAGTTTTATAAAAAAAAAAAAAAACCAACAAAAGAAATAAACCTTTAGTTAATTTGATTAGAAAAAGGAAAGAAGAAAATCAAATTGTAAGTCTCAAAAATGAAAAGGGAGAACTATCCACCAAATGAGAGCAATAATTAGGAGCAGTAATAAGAGGAAATTTTACATCTCTAGCGCCTTACTTGCATAAAATAGAGAAAAAGAAGATCAATAAATTAGGCTTGCAACTAAAAAAGCTAGAAAAAGAACAAATTAAAAACTCCCAATCAAATACCAAACTTGAAATTCTAAAAATAAAGAGATATCAATAAAACTGAAACTAAAGAAACTATTGAATTAATAAATAAAACTAAGAGTTGATTTTATGAAAAAAACAACAAAATAGATAAATTTTTAGTTAATTTGATAAGAAAAAGGCAAGAGTAAAGTCAAATTTCTTAGTTTCAAAAATGAAAAGGGAGAACTATTCACCAATGAAGAGGAAACTACAGCAATTATCAGGAGTTACTTTGCCCAACTTTATGCCAATAAATTTGACAACCTAAGTGAAATGGAGGAATACCTACAAAAATATAGATTGTCCAGATTAATAGAAGAGGAAATAAATTACTTAAATAGTCCCATTTTTAAAAAGAAATAGAACAAGCTATTATTCAACTCCCTAAGAAAAAAATCCCCAGGACCAAAGGATTTACATGTGAATTTTACCAAACATTTAATGAACAATTAACTCCAATACTATATAAATTTTGAAAATTTGAAAAAATTATTTTAACATATTTAACATGTATTTGTCAACCTGCCATCTGAGGGAGGGGATGGGGGAAGGAGGGTAAAAATCGGAACAAAAGGTCTGGCAATTGTCAATGCTGTAAAATTACCCATGCATATAACTTATAAATAAAAAGCTATAATTAAAAAAAAAAAAGAAAAAGAAAAAGAAAATTTGAAAAAATAAGGAATGAAGGACTCCTACCAAATTTCTTTTATGACACAGAC
The DNA here is from genome assembly GCF_902635505.1 of Sarcophilus harrisii. Lineage (NCBI taxonomy): Eukaryota > Metazoa > Chordata > Mammalia > Dasyuromorphia > Dasyuridae > Sarcophilus > Sarcophilus harrisii. The sequence continues at coordinate 513,696,422 of NC_045427.1, read as the reverse complement.
ATGATACTGATACCTAAACCAGATAGGACAAAAACTGAGAAAGAAAATTATAGAACAAATTATAGACCAATCTCCCTAATGAATATTGATGCAAAAATCAAACAAAATATTAGCAAAGACATTAGAGATAATCATCCCCAAGATAATATACCAGGACCAAGTAGGATTTATACCAGGTATGCAGGGCTGGTTCAATATAGGAAAACTATGAACATAATTGACTATATCAATAACCAAATTAACAAAAAACCATATGATTATCTCAATAAATGCAGAAAAAGCATTTGATAAAATCCAACACCCATTCCTCTTAAAAACACTAGAGAGTATGGGAATAAATGGATTTTTCCTTAAAATAGTCAGTAGCATCTATTTAAAACCATCAGCAAGCATCATATGTAATGGGGACAAACTAGAACCATTCCCAATAATATCAGAGATGAAACAAGGTTGCCCACTATCACTGCTATTCAATATTGTATTAGAAATGCTAGCCTTGGCAATAAGAAAAGAAAAAGAGATTAAAGGAATTAGAATAGGTAATGAGGAAACCGAATTATCACCTTTGTAGAAGATATGATGGTATATTTAGAGAGCCCCAGAAAATCAACTAAAAAGCTATTAGAAAAAAATGCACAACTTGAATTTTTGCTTTCCTTCTTAAGTTTTTTATTTTATTTCTAAGTCCAATTTTTCTTGTGCAGCAAGATAACTGTATGAATATTTATACCTATATTGTGTTTAACATATACTTTAACATTTAACATGTATTGGACTACCTGCCATCTAGGGGAAGGGGGGAGAGGAAAAGTTGGAGTAGGTTTTGCAAGGGTCAATGCTGAAAAATTACCCATGCATATGTCCTGTAAATAAAAAGCTATTAAAAAAAATTTTTTTAAAAAGGGATGCTACAAATGTTTTTGCACATGTAGGTCCTTTTTCCCCTTTTTTATCTCTTTGGGATCCAAGCCCAGTAGAAACACTGCTGGATCAAAGAATATGCAGTTTGAAAGCCCTTTGGGCATAGTTCCACACCACTCTCCAGAATGCTTGAATCTGTTCACAACTCCACCAATAATGTATGAGTATCCTAGTTTTCCCACATCTCCTTCAACACTTATCATTATCTTTTCCTGTCATCTTAGCTAAACTAGGAGGTGTGCCTCACAGTTATTTTAATTTTCATTTCACTGATCAATAGTAATTTAGAGCACCTTTGCATATAACTAGAAATTCCTTCATCTGAAAATTACTCATATCCTTTGGCCATTTATCAATTGGAGAATGGCTTGAATTCTTATAAATGTGAGTAAATTCTCTATATATTTTAAAAATGAGGCCTTTATCAGAACCCTTGAATGTGAAAATTTTTTCCAAGTTTATTATTTCCCTTCTAGCCTTGTCTTCATTGGCTGTTTGCACAAAAACTTTTTATCTTAATATAAAATTGAAAGAAAACTATAAAACTAATAAACTACAAGTTGTTTTTTATGAACCTCCCTCCCCAAAAAAATTAATTTTTGTTTAATTTGACCAGAAAAAAGGAAGAAAACCAAAATCAAAAATTAGAAAGGTAATTTACCACCAATAAAGAGTGAGATCTATTAAATATAGTTTGCAAAGAAACTGCCCTTATTATTTTTCAAAGAGGTATGAATCTTAGGGTTATAATATTTTTATAAGAGATATTATGGCCTATTGGTTAGAAAACCAGATTTAAAATATGGGACACCTAGGTTAAGTCATGCCTGTAACACATATTCTGAACAATTTAATTATCTTTTCAGTGTCCCCAATCAATTCTCTAAAATATAGAATGACTCTGGATCTGCACTGGTGATTTACATCAGTATATAAAGTTTCTATAAAATTAGAGGTATAGTTCCCCCCCAAAAAAAATTTTTTTAATAGAAGACATTGGTAAGATCAAGGCTTGAGATTGCAGTGATTCCTCTGATGGGTTTTGAAATTAAGTAGTTAGGTTTTTATAGGACTTAGCAGAACAGCTGTTATGTGTTAGTAGAGCTGGCTGTTTTATTCTCCAATGAGACAACTTAAATAATATAGTAAATTAATTTAAAAGCTTTAACTTGCAGCAGTTTTAGATTAAAACTAGATGAATATATCCATTTCAGAGAAACCCAGAGAGGTGAGTTTAGAAATTTGTTTGTATTAAGACGACTGTTGAGTAAATCAAGTTAACACTTAAAAACTTCTGGCTTGCTTTAGAATCCTATGCCATAGCCTTCTTTGTAGTGGCCAAAAACTGGAAACTGAGTGGATGCCCATCAATTGGAGAATGGATGAATAAATTGTGGTATATGAATGTTATGGAATATCATTGTTCTTTAAGAAAGGACCAACAGGATGATCTCAGAAAGGCCTGGATAGACTTATATGAACTGATGCTGAGTGAAAAGAGCAGGACCAGGAGATCATTATATACTTCAACAGCAATACTCTATGATAATCAATTCTGATGGACGTGGCTCTCTTCAACAATGAGATGAACCAAATCAGTTCCAATAGTGCAGTAATGAGTAGAACCAGCTATACCCAGTGAAAGAACTCTGGGAAATGAGTGTTAATCACTATATAGAATTCCCAATCCCTCTATTTTTCTCCGCCTGTATTTTTTATTTCCTTCACAGGTTAATTGTACATTATTTCAAAGTCCAATTCTTCTTGTGCAGCAAAATAACTGTATGGACATGTACACATATATAGTATTTAACATATACTTTAACATATTTAACATGTATTGGTCCACCTGCCATTTGGGGGAGAAGATGGGGAGGGGAAGGAGGGGAAAAATTGGAACAAAAGTTTTTGTAAATGTCAATGCTGAAAAATTACCTATGCATATATCTTGTAAATAAAATAGAATCCTATGTCATTTTAAAGTAACTATTAAATACTTTTTATGTAATATCTAATTTAAGGGATCTTGTAATAATAACAGCTTCTTCCTACAGCAATTAACTTAAGTTCAGTTAAATGATCTGTTGTATTTGTTTGATTTTTGTTTGTTTGAGTCCAGCCTTATTTATGAATTAGTATTGAGGAACTACAAGGAAGTCAGTGTCACTGGACCAAGGAGCATATGAATGGGAGTTGCCATGTAAGATATAGACTGGAAAGGTATTTGGGTGAGCTAGGTTATGAATGGCTTTGGAAAATAGATGAAGATTTGTCTTTAAAGCCACTTGGTTTTAGTCTATTTTGAAATACACTTTGAAAAGCCAAAACAACAACAACCACCACCACCACCCTGAGCTTCTCCTACTTCAATTATATCACAAAAAAATCTTTTTTTCAAATACTGGTTTAGATTGTTGTGAGGATCAAAAGAGGCAATATTTATAAAGCATTTAGCACATAGTACATAGTAGGCACTTAATAAATGCTTATTCCCTTACACTTCTAATAGGCAGTTGGGGATATAAATCTAAGGATTAGGAGAAAGGTTAAGTACTGAATGAATATATCTGAGAATTATCAATATAGGTGATAACTGACATCAAGGGAGCTGATCAGATTTACCAAGTAAAATAGTACTGAGGGAAAAAAGGGAAGGTCCACAGGAGCGCCTGAGGAAAATTCCTTTAGAGATTATAACCAGAAGAGCTAGCAAAGAAAACTAAGAAACTCACACTCTCACACACTCCCTCTCCTTGTCCCTCTCCCTCTCCCTTCTCAATAAATTCCAATAGCTCTCTAATACCCCAAGATCAAACACAAAATTGTGTTTGGTGTTCTAAGCCTTTCTCTGGCTGATGCCCAGGAGTGTTTTTCCTCCTCATTGACTCCTGGCTTCCTGCAAGTTTCAACTAAAATCCTATCTTCTAGAGGAAGCCTTATCCAATCATTTTTCATTCTAGTGACTTCCTTTTATTTACTTCCCATTTATCCTGTATATAGCATATTTACACATAGTTGTTTGGATGTTGTCTTCCCTGCTACCTCCACTAAATTATGGGCTCTTGAGGGGTAGGGACATGAATTTAATTCCAGCCTCAGACACTTTTAAACTAATCCTGAGCAAATCACTTAATCTCTGACTCAGGTACCTATCTCATCTGTAAAATGGGGATAATAATAGCACCAACCTTCCAGGGTTGTTGTAAGAGTAAAATTAGATACCTGTAATGAAAAGGGCTATGTAAAAGCTATTAGTACAGATTAATTATGAATTAATTATAGTATCATATCTTGGGAGCTGAAAGTAACCTTAGAGGCTACCTACAAGCCATGATGCCTTCCTTCAAGCCTCCTCTTTTGTTTCACCCCAACACAACTCAGTCTGTTACCTCTTCATTCCTTAGCTGTGAAAATCAGCTTAGATTTTACTTTACTCAATCCCAAGTCGACCATAATTTCCTCTGGTTCCCTTTCCAATTCTTACTCTCATATTTCTAATAGTCTTCTCTTTGAATATAAGTGCTCTGTAAGCAGAAACTGTTTTGCTTATTATTTATTTGTATCCTAGCACTTAGCAAAGTTCCAGGTATATCAGTGTTAAAACATGTTACTGTTATTCATTCATTAATATCCCCAGCTTCTGAAACTGTGGTTTGAGACCCCATACGGGGGTCATGAATTGAATATGGGGTTTATGAAATTAAGATTTATTTTGTTTGGTTTGCATATTTATTTTATATACCCATATATCTGGATCATATAAAAAATTTCTTGAACAAAAAGGGATCGCAAGTGGGAAATGGTTTAAGAAGAGTTCATTTCCTTATCACTCCTCTGATGCCAAAATTGAGGATTAAAACTACTTGGCATTCTTTGTCATTTATATTACAATAGTCATTGTATAGATTATTCTATGGTTTTGTTTCATTCTGTATCAGTTCATACAAGTTTTTCTGCATTTTTCAGAATTCATTTACTTAAGTAACTCTCAATATCCGATTGAAGCATGAACTTGAATGGGAAATGACTTGTAGTCTATTATAACAGTCCAGGCATGAACTTATTAGGCTTTCTGCCAGGTGGTGGCAATGTCTGCAGACAGAAGGGGACACATACAAGAGATGTCAAGAAGGCAAAAATACACAGGACTTGCAGATGGGAAGTCAGAGAGTAAGCTGAGGATAAAAGTTCAATTGCAAGCCTGAAGTACTGGGATGACAACTCAAATTCACAAGACAAAAAAGAAAAATAATGACCTTAGTATTTCAAAAGATCTATGATCTCACTGATATGGGTATTCTGATGATAATAAAGATGCCAACACATCTGCATTTTCTTAAGCAGTGGATGACTTGCCAATGTCTTAACATAAATCCTGCACAGAGAGGCCCAACAACATATTAGGTAGGGCCTTCCTCTAGGTCTCTCACTTACATAAACAGCAACACAGAATTTCAGTTGTCTCAACAAATAAATATTAAATGCCTACTATGTGTCAGGCACCTTCAAGCTAAGAGTATAAGGACAAAAGATAGTTCAAGCCCTCACAAAGCTTAGGAATCTTAATGGGGAGAAAACATGCAAATACATAGATAAAAAGCAAGCTACATAAAATATAAATTAGAGAATTAACAGATGGGAGGTACTAGAATTAAGAGGGGCTGGGAAAGGCTTCCAGTAAAAGATAGGATTTTAATTAGGATTCAAAGGAAGGTAAAGGGGGTAAGTGGACAGAGAAGAGGAAGAGACAATTACTGGCATGCAGACAAGAGGAAATGTCCCAACCTGAAAGACAGTATCTTCTTCATGGAACAGGAGGCCAGTATAATTGGCCTGAAGGATAATGTTAGGGAGTATGGTGTAAGAAGATTGGAAAAGTAAAGGGCTTTGAATGCCAAATGGATCATTCTGCATTTGATCTTGGAAATGATTGCAAAAGCCCAGGCATGTAATAATGATGGACTACACTAGAGCAGAGAAGGGGACAGGCACATCTGAGTGAGTAGTGAAATCGACAGATCAGATATGAGAGGTGTGAGTGGAGTCAAATGACAACCAAGATGCAAGCCTCCACAGAGATGATGAATTCATAGATTTGCTTCAAACATCCACTGATAAAAAAAAAAACTTTATTACAAAAGTAACAAATATTTGTTGGTTCTATATTCAAGCCAAAAAATGAGCCTATATATTCTAAGCAGAATACAATCCTAAAACATCAAAACATAACTTAACTACTTTAGAACACAGCTTCCATATAAAGTCATGATATTTAGCATATACATGATTTGTTCTTAATATGAACAAAAATGTTACTTAACACGTAGAAATCCAACACAGAGAAAATTATTGGAACAGTAACAGTCAAACATGAGATAAACAGGAACGAGATACACTGTCAACCTTTCTACTTCTGGTGATAACAAAGAAATGCTATTCTACTCAATTTCATCTTTAAGAATTGGGGAAAAAATTCCACAGTATAAACTTCACCATTATCATGAACAACTAGCAACACACAATGTTGCTGGGGATTGTGCAATGCTGGTATTTTTTTTAAGAACTTCATAGAATATCATTATGACCAAAATCTTAATTGTTGTTATATAGTTTAACTAGTCATAAAATTCCCTTAGTTTGCCTAAAATTTACAAATACCTAAAGGTTTCTCTGTCTCAAAACAATTATTCTAAATAACAATTTTTTATAGAAAATGAAAAATAAAATTCCAAGCGGGACATGTGACTAGTGATAAAAAATAACATTAATACATAAATGTTTACACTATAATTCACCAAAAGAACTACAAAAAGAATACATCAGAAGTACTTTTGTTAAAAAGAAAAGTTCATACGAAAAGAGTAATTTTTAACTTGCTCCTTTAGTCTCAGGTTTATAAAACTGCTCACTATGTTACAGATAAGTATTCTTAGAAATATTTAATACTAACTTTGTAAAGCAATAACATTTCCAAATGCTTTTAACTATAAATATGTTGGTAGAACCAGGCTATTAAAGAAAATCTTTAGAGAAAGAAAAATTACCCTCATATTGAGCTGTCTAGTACATCTAGAATTTTTTAAATTGGTGTTTTCCACAATAATATATATCAAAAAAAAACCTAAATCTTTATAAACGTGGGTAAAATAAGAGGTATTGCCATACAAGGTAACCCTAATTTATCATATGCCCCAAAAATGTTTTCCCCATTCATTTTATTTGACTATACAAAAACAAGATAAAAAGTAACAAAAAACACAAACAAAAAAATGTTTTCTTTAATCCTGTTAAGTCAAAATTAATGCAACATCTTGACATTTTATTCCTATAGGACATTTTATTTCTTCATGATTATTATTTGATGTGAAGAAACTAAAGGGAAACTAATCTTATCAGTGTTAATGTATTTTGATAACTTCAATTTAGATTCATTAAATTCAAATATTCCTACATTCTATGAAGTAAAAGAGTAGTTATATCAGAAGGTAAATGCCAAATACCGCTTTTAATAAGCCAAGAGTCTATGGTAAATAGAGTAATGGTAAATAGAGTAATTTTTAAGTATTACAAGATCCTTTTAGAAGTATATAAAAGGTATAGGTTCCTTCCCTATGAAATGAAAGCTCTTCAACCTTATGCCTGATTATTTCCAAACAACTATATCTTCTCACAAAACATCCCTCTAGATAAACCCAGGAGTGACAAGAGAGACTATTTCTTGTGACTAATGTTAATCAAGATATATGAACAAAGTTTCAAAGCATCATTACCTGAATCATGGAGACCAGTATCACTGATATCATGGGAGTGAAGAGGGAAAAAAAAAGATAAGGAAGAAAAGGAATGAGGGAGGTAGAGAGAAAGAGAAGAAAGAGGAAGGAGGGGAAGGAGAAGAAAGTTGCAGAGGTAGCACAAAAAAAAAAGTATTTTTGGTTTTTGTCGCTACATTAATTCATTTGTTTATAAGAGTTTTACCTAAGATTATTAGATCCTTTATTTTCTTTGCTTAGTCATTTCATAGATTTAGGACTTTTAACACACCAGTTAATTAGACCAAGTCTGTCATTTCAGAGAGAGATAAACTGAGGCCAGAGATATAATATGACTCAAGTTAATAAGTTGAATTAAGTACTTATTATGTGCCAGGCACTGTGCTAAGTTACACAAGGACTATAGATGGTAGAACAGTATCTTGAGTATAGATTTTTCTGACTCAAGTTCAGCATTCTTTTCCACTTATTCTAAATTATTAAATGTATAGTGACTTATGACAAATCATGTTAATTTATTCATAAATCACATTTTTATATAATTCATGTTTTTAAATAAAGTCCTAACCAAACTCCAAATTCTAATGCCATCTCTTGATTTCCTCATTCATACTTAACTATATTTTAGTAATAACAGTTCATATTTATAGAGCAAATTTTAACTTTAACAAAGTACTTTCCTCTCAACTCTCCAGTCAAAGTATATAGCATAACTAGATTGTCCCTGATTAATCACAGACGATAAAGCTGGGGCTAATAATGTAAATGTCTTGCCCAAGGTGAAGCAACTAGTAAAAGGCAGCAGAATAGTAATACTGATGGAGGTAATTTTTAACTTTTCCTCCTAGTACCCTAAATGTAAGCTGACAGATCTCGTGCAGACCTTTAAAAGACAGAAACTGACCTTAGCAACTAGTTAGCAAAAATAAATAATTAAAATAAGAAGCTACTCACCACCAAAAGAACAAGTTTCAAAGAACAACCTTAGTAAAGCTCACCTCCAGCACTGCTCCAGTCCCAAGGCAGCCCCTCCATCAGCAGCCTCAGGTGTCTCAGAATCTCCACCCACGGAAATAAGTATCTCATCCCTAAAAACTTATGTCTCTGGGTTTCTACTCCCATGGGACCATAAGGTCCAATGTCTCTCTCTATGCCGTTAACTGAATTTTAATTAAGAAGTCGTTTTGAGGAAGCCTTTTGTGCTTCCCACTTTAGGAACTGGAATTGCTAGTTACAACCCTGAATTTAGACCAAGATTTCCTGGCTCCAAGTACAATACTCTTTCCACTTAAATCATGCTTTCCGTCCTAAAAGTTGTTTCACCTGTGAAAGACCATTTTAAAAAAAATCAACCTATTTCTTGAAACATAGTCTACTCTGAATTGTAGTTGTCTACTTGTGTTATTTTCCTCTTCCATTCCTATCCCAGACTTCAAATTCCTTCAGAACAAAGACTATATTAATCAGCTTTAAATACATTCACAATACTCTGCACATAGCATATATACAAAAAAAAAAAAAAAAGTGAATAAGACTCAAAAATCTGTTCTTAATAGCTGTCTATTTTTAAGCATTTTAAAATTAATCTGTTCCTTCCACAACCTATCATCTTCTCTCCCACTAAGAAAGTTTTAAAAAATCCCTCAATACACATTTACATTGTTTTGCAAAACAATTTGCCAATTAGTTATGTCTGAAAACAATCATTTTCTGAATTTTAAATTCATCACCTTTCTATAAGGAGATAAATAGAATGCTTCATTCTTTTGGACTCATAGTTTTCCATTGTATTGATCATAAATCAAGTGCTTTAGAGTTGTTTTTCTCTATATTTTGGTCACTGGACAAACTGTTCTAGTTCTTGCTTCTTTCTGTATCAATAGTTCGCAGTCCATTTCATCATTTCTAATGCTACAATTATATTAGTCTATTGCACTTCATATTACACAATAGAATCAGCCATTCCTTAATATGAAGAAACAACTTTAGTTTCCAATTTGATGCTACCATTAAAAGAACTGCTATAAATATTTTTGTACATATTGATTTCTTTAATTGTTTTAATTTCTTTGGGGTATAGACCCAAGAGGTTTATCTATTTATGTGGTTGTTTACCTAAAGCCTCTCCAAATGTGGTAATTTTTCTCTTCTGTCATCTTTGCCAATTTAATAGGTAAGAGATAGAACATCAAAATTAATTTGAATTTAATTAATAGTGATTTGGAGCATTTTTTTTTCATGTAATTATTGATAGTTTAGAATTCTTTTACAGACAGGTTATTATGATCATTGATCAATTGGCAAATAACAAATTTGAAATGATTCTTTATATGTGTTGGAAGCAAATCTTTATTTAAGATACTTATAAGAGAATTAAGAGATTAAAGGAATCGGAACAAAAGGTCAAGAATTTCAAAGGAATTAATGAAGAGAAAAGCAAATGAAGATGGCCTAGCTGTACCATATCTAAAACTATATTATAAAACAGTGGTCATCAAAACCATTTGTTACTGGCTAAGAAATAGAGAAGTTGATCAGTGCAATAGGTTAGGTTCACAGAACAAAATAGTCAATAACTATAACAATCTAGTGTTTGAGAAACCTAAAGACCCCAGCTTTTAGGATAAGAATTAACTATTTGACAAAAACTGCTGGGAAAATTGGAAACAATATGGCAGAAACTAGGCATAGACTCACACACCTAACCCATATACCAAGATAAGGTCGAAGTGGATTCATGAACTAGACGTAAAGAATGATATTATAAACAAATTACAAGAATATAGGATAGTTTACCTTTCAGATCTGTGGAGAAGAAAGGAATTTGTGACCAAAGAAGAACTAGAAGATCATTATTGATCACAAAATAGATAATTTTGATTATATTAAGTTAAAAAGTTGTTGTACAGACTAATGCAGATGAGATTATAAGGGAGGCAATAAACTGGGAAAACATTTTTACATCCAAAGGATCTGATAAAGGCCTCATTTCTAAAATATATAGAGAATTGACTCAAATTTATAATAGTTCAAGCCATTCTCCAATTGATAAATGGTCAAAGGATAGGAACAGACAATTTTCAGATGAAATTGAAATCATTTGTAGTCACATGAAAAGATGTTCCAAATCACTATTGATCAGAGAAATGCAAATTAAGACAACTCTGAGATATCACTATACATGTGTCAGATTGGCTAAGATGACAGAAAACGATAATGACCAATGTTGGAGGGAATGTGGGAAAACTGGGACACTGATACATTGCTGGTGGAATTGTGAATGCATCCAACCATTCTGGAAAGCAATTTAGAACTATGCTCAAAAAGTTATCAAACTTTGTCCCAGCAGTGTTTCTACTGGGATTATATCCCAAAGAGTTATATTAAAGAAGGGAAAGGGACCCACATGTGCAAAAATGTTTGTAGCAGCCCTCTTTGTAGTTGCAAAAAACTGGAAACTGACTGGATGCTCATCAACTGGAGAATGACTGAATAAATTATGGTATATGAATGTTATGGAATACTATTATTCTGTAAAAATTGACCAGCAGGATGATTTCAGAGAAGCTTGGAGAGACCTACATGAACTGATGCTAAATGAAATGAGCAGAACCAAGAGATCATTATACATGGCAACAACAAGACTAGATGACGATCAATTCTGATGGACGTGGCTCTCTTCAATAATGAGATGATTCAAACTAGTTCCACTTGTTCAGTGATAAAGAGAGCCATCTATACCCAGAGAGAGAACCGTGGGAACAGAGTGTAGACCACAACATAGCATTCTCACGCTCTCTGATGTTATTTGCTTGCATTTTGTTTTTTCTTTTTCTTCCTTCTTGACCTGACTTTTCTTGTGCAGAAAGATAACTATATAAATATGTATACATATATTGGGTTTAACATGTATTTTAGCATATTTAACATGTATTGGACTAATTGCCATCTAAGGGAGGGGGGTGGGGAGGAAGGAGGGGAAAATTTGGAACAAAAGGTTTTGGAAGGGTCAAGTTGAAAAAATTACCCATGCATATATTTTGTAAATAAAAAGTTTTAACAAAAAAGAAGATACTTATTGCTGATATTCCTCCTGCCCTAAGTATTTGTTTCCTTTCATTAATACAACATTAAATTTGTGGTGACAAAATCCAGAGAATAAAAGCTAGCTGCCTCTCCTAATGAACAGTCAATTGGTCTCAGAGATATAAAGGTAGAAGCAACTCTTAAAAAACTATTCTTCCATGACCAACAGGATAATTTCAGAAAGGCCTGGAGAGACTTACACGAACTGATGCTAAGTGAAATGAGCAGGACCAGGAGATCATTATATACTTCAACAACAATACTATATGATGACCAGTTCTGATGGACCAGGCCATCCTCAGCAACGAGATCAACCAAATCATTTCCAAAGGAGCAGTAACGAACTGAACCAGCTATGCCTAGAAAAAGAATTCTGGGAGATGACTAAAAACCATTACATTAAATTCCCAATCCCTATATTTATGCACACCTGCATTTTTGATTTCCTTCACAAGCTAATTGTACAATATTTCAGAGTCTGATTCTTTTTGTACAGCAAAATAACGTTTTGGTCATGTATACTTATTGTGTATCTAATTTATATTTTAATATATTTAACATCTACTGTTCATCCTGCCATCTAGGGGAGGGGGTGGGGGGTAAGAGGTGAAAAATTGGAACAAGAGGTTTGGCAATTGTTAGTGCTGTGAAGTTACCCATGCATATATCCTGTAAATAAAAGGCTATTTAAAAAAAAAAAAGAAAGAAAGGAAAAAAAAAACTATTCTTCCCTAAAAATACCAACCTTAATTTTTAAAAAATATACTTTTTATTAGTGCCTTCTGTCTTTTCATCATTGTCATTTTCCGCCTGTTCCAAAAAATAAAAAGCTAAGTAAAATATCTGATACAGAGTATGTATCTGACAAAGAACAATATTTTGTCCTAGTCATCATCTATACCTAAGAAAAAAAAATTATGTATTATCTGTTCACTGGGACAACTTTGGTGAAATAGTACCTCTTTACTTAACCAGCAAAAAGATGTTGGAATAGAAGAAAGCAGTACAGTCCAGTTCTCTCCCAGAATTATTCAAATACAGACTGAAGAGTACCAAACTCCATCATGCCCAAGAAATCTAAAAAGATACAGAAATTATTCTTCCACAATAGTTCAGGATACAGAGCTAGTGAGAATCTTTTGCAGGCACTGGGGAGGGAAGGCCTACACAAATGAAAAATGGGATAGGGCTATTTTCTTAGATAAATCTTGAAGTATGATGTCCAGGTCTGGTTTTTGGTCATGGCTTTCAGGTAGTCCCATAATTCTTAAATTATCTCACCTGGACCTATTTTCCAGGTCAGTTGTATTTCCAATGAGATATTTTACACTTTCTTCAATATTTTCATTCTTTCACTTTTGATAATTGATTTTTGGTGTCTCAGGGAGACATCAGATTCCACTTGCCCAATTCTAATTTTTAAGGAGTTATTTTCTCCATTTTTCTATTTGGCCAATTTTACTTTTTAAGGAGTTGTTTTCTTCAGTAAATTTTTGTTTGAGTGCTCCTTTTATCAAGCTGTTGACTTTTTTTTCATGATTCTCTTACAATATTCTCATTTCTTTTCCCTCTTCCAAAATACCCCATAACTGTTGAGGGCACTACCATCCTCCTGATAACAAAGTCTGTAATCTTGGTATCATCCTCAGCTCCTCATTCACGCAACACATCTAATCAAGTGCTAATTCTTGTTTCTTTCCCCACAACATCTCAGACATTCACTACATTGTTCATATACCACCATCCTAGACTTTATCACCTCTTGCTTGAATGATTTCAATAGATTGCTAATTTAGCTCTCTCCAGTCTTTCCCCACTCCAATCCACCTACCACCCAATTGCTAAAGTGATTTTCCTAAAGCATAAAACTGTTCTATAGAAATAGTATTGTGTTCTTATTTATTTAATAAGTTTCAGCAATTCTCTTTTATCTCCAGAATCAAATATAAAGCCTTCTGGCATTTTCAACTCTTCACAATCTGTTCTAAACCTACCTTGTAGCCTTATTACACATTAATTCTCCCTATGTATTTATAATGGGGATAAGCTAGAAATTTTCTCAAAAAGACCAAAGGCGAAGTAAGGATACTCATTATCAAATTAGAAATGTTATAGTAAAAAAGACTAGGAAAAAAAATGAATAAAAATAGACAACAAGGAAATAAAACCATCACTTTGCAGATGATATGATAGTATACTTAGAGAATCCTAAAGATTCAACTACAAAACTACTTGAAATAATTCACAACTTTAACAAACTTGCGGAACGTAAAATATATCCATAATTCTAAAAGTAATCAACAAAGACCAGGAGCATGGGAGAAAGAAAAATTCCATCTAAAATATATGTAAATAATACAAAATACTTGAGAATCTGCCTGCCAAGACAAACCCAGGAATTATAGGCACATAATTACAAAATACTTTTCACACAAATAAAATCAAATTTAATTAACTGGAAAAATATACTCATAGATAGGCTGAGCCAATACAATAAAAATGACAGTTTCACCTAAATTAATCTACTTATTCATTCCACCTAAATTAATCTACTTATTCAAACTAGCAAAAAACAATTTTGCAGAGCTAGTAAAAAATAGCAAAATTCATCTAGAAGAACAAAGGGTAAAAAATATTAAGGAAATTAATGAAAAAATGCAAAGGTAGGCTGACTAGCCACACCAGATCTCAAACTTCATTATAAAGCAGTAATCAGCAAAACTTTCTGGTACTAGCTAATAAATAAGAATGGTAGACCAGTGAAATCAATTAGGTACACAAGACATAGTAATAAAGAAACATAGTAATCTAGTGTTTAATAAACCCAAAGATCTCAACAAAAACTACTGGGAAAACTGGAATAATAAGGCAGAAACTAAGTATAGACCAATCTCTTACACTATATACCAAGATAAAGTCAAAATGGGTACATGATTCAGAGATAAAGGGTGATACCATTATCATGTTAGGAAAGCATGGTTTATCTGTCAGATCTGTGAAGAAGAGAAGAATTCATGACCAACAAGAGATAAATATAAGATGAATCATTGTGATTATATGAAATTTAAAAGTTTGTGTACAAACAAAACCAATGCAACCAAGATTAGAAGGGCAGAAAGTTGGAAAACAATTTTTACAGCAAGTGTCTCTGATAATCCCCTCATTTCTCAAATAAAGAACTGAGTCATATTAATAATACAAGTTATTCTCCAACTGATAAATAATAAAGGATATGGACAGTTTTCAGACAAAGAAATCAAAACTATCTATAGCCATATGAAAAATGTTCTAAATCACTATTGATTAGAGAAGTACAAATAAAAAACACTAAATTTGGAACATTAATGCACTGTTGGTGGAACTGTGAACTGATCCAACAATTCTAAAGAGTAATTTGAATTATGCCCAAAAAGCAATCAAGCACTAACAATCCTTTGAACAAGCAATACCACTATTAGGTCTATATCCCCAAAAGATCAAAAAAGGGAGAGAAGAAGGAAAAGAGGGAGGGAAGGAAGAAGAGAAGGAGGGAGAAAGGAAAGAAAGGACGGAAGGAGGGAGGAAGGGAGATTTATACAAAAATAGCAGGCTTTTTGTGGTGACAAAGAATTGAAAATTAAGGGGATGCCCATTAACTGAGGAAGGGCTAAACAAATTATGGTATATGAATGTAATGGAATACAATGGAATGTAAATGGAAAAACCTTTAAATACTTATATGAAATAATGCAAAGTAAAGTGAGCAGAACAAGGAGAACAATGTACATAGTAACAGCAAACCTGTATAATGATCAGCTATGAATTACTTAACTATTCTCAACAATCCAAGCCAATTCAAAGAGGTTCAAAATAAAAAAATGCTATCTACCTCCAGAGAAAGGATAGACTGAATGCAGATTGAAGCATACCATTTTTACTTTTTTTTGACGTTTGTTCTTTTACAACATGACTAATATGGAAATGTGTTTTACATGACTGAACATATATAACATACCAAATTGCTTACTGTCTTAAGAAGGAAGTTAGGAAGGAAGAAAATTTTAAATTCAAAAAAAAATTTTAATGAAGGTTAAAGTGTCTTTACATGTAATTAGAAAAAATAAAATATTACTTACAAAAGTGCTTTTTTTTTTTTTTTAATTATGTCATCTACCAAGTTCCTCCCACATAAAATCAATGCCACTTTCCTTGGATGATTCACATAATAAGTCACAACAAACTGATTCTATGGGCTGAACAGAAAATATAAATTTATAATTAACAATGATTTCTAATTAAAACATGCAGATATTGGTTCAATCACTGCCATCTTTTTTCCTTCTGTCTATCCCTTTTCCACACCCCCCCCAAAAAATTGATACTTTAGGATTTAAAATGCTACTACAGCCTTATGTAGCTAATATTTACTCACAAGAACAGTGATTTAAGAGTTTTCTTTGAGACAAATTTATATTTTGCCCAAATGCTGAATGCTAACTACACATTTACTTTTTATCAAACTACTTTCAATTAGTCTACTTTTTAAAATTTATACTATAATATTAGAATGTAATTTATTATTAAAATATGAACAAGCTGTCTATGAAGATAAGTCTAGTCAGATGAACCTAAGATTAACTTCTGACCATCGGGAATAAGCAACCAAAAATCAACAATCTCTCTCTCTCAAAATCTTTTTAGAAGAAAATGGCTTTTGACATTTAGTTGCCTAAAAAAACCAAAATGGTCAGACATTTTCTAAAGTAAGAACCATGCTTCAGAAACTGGAAACAGCAACAGCAAGATTATATGATGATCAATTCTGATGGATGTGATTCTTCAAAAATGAGATGATGAAGAGTATATGAATGTTATGGAATATTATTGTTCCATAAGAAATGACCAGCAGGATGATTTCAGAGAGGCTTGGAGAGACTTACTGATGCCAAGTGAAATGAGCAGAACTAGGAGATCATTATACATGGCAACATTAAAATTTTACAATGATTAATTCTGGTGGACATGGCTTTCTTCAACAATGAAATGATTCAGGCCAATTCTAACAGTCTTGCAATGGAGAGAGCATCTACACCCAGAGAGGACTATTGGGACTGAGTGTGGATCATAACACAGTATTTTCACTTTTTTTTTGTTGTTGTTTGCTTGAATTTTGTTTTCTTTCTCATTTTTTTCCCTTTTGATCTGATTTTTCTTGTGCAGCAAAATAACTGTAGAAATATGTATGAAGAACTGCACATATTTAACATATACTGGATTACTTGCTGTCTTGGGGACGGAATGGAGAAAGGGAGGGGAAAAAATTTGCAACACAAGGTATTGCAAGAGTAAATGTTGAAAAATATCTTTGCATGTATTTTGAAAATAGGCTATCATTTAAAAAAATAAATTATTCTTTGAGCATAAAAGGAAAGAAAAAACTATTATCAAAAAAATCCATTTTAGCTTTTCATTTTATATCCAGATCCACAAACTACAAAATTTAACTTCTCACCTAAGCCAAGCTAATACAGATGGCAGCTACAAAATATAACAATAAAGATTACTGGTCTATGTGGCATGAAATTCAAAGGTTTACATCTTGCATAACTGCAAAGCAGTAAAAGTTTACATAAAGGACATATGAAACTGATGCAAAGTCCAAAGGTTATAGTGCTTAATACCACTCCAGTCTAACTCCCAGCCCCACCTGGAATCCAATTAGACTTAGTAGGGAAAAGGAAGAGATGATCAGACTTGGGGAGATATTAACACTCCTGATGAAGACAACTCGCTCTGACTACTCTGAAATTTGAGAATTTCTTTTCCTCATTTCCCTCATTTCTCCAGTTTTCTTCAAGACTAGATACATAAATAACTACTACAAGAAGCATCCAGGTGCTAGTGTCCTCCCCAATAACTTTACTCATTTAGGAATATGCTCTATCTCTGCAATTGAAAGTTCTTTAAACACTGGAGGACTTAAATGAACTGCTTCACTTTTGTATTTGTCTCTTGCAACTGGTCTGGCACAAAGAAGTCACTGAAAATATGTTTATTCAGTTAGAGTTCTTTTGCCAGTATTATATTAAGGCTGAGTCGTGAAGGTAAATCTTTCTGAGTCTTCTATCTGGTGAAGCAAAATGCCTCTACATTAGGTCTATAACCTGACAAAATTATAAACTGAGCCAATAAAGATAAAAAATACAATCATGCTGGAGACTTGAGAAAGTCATCATAAATCCTTGTCAACTAACCAAGATGAAAACTGCCTCCTATAGAAACTATTCTCCCTTCATTAACTTTAGACTAAAGTTTTTAATAGGAATTAATAAAGAAATTCAAGAAAACTGCTCAACACAAACTACACAATCTTAAAGAGTTCAAATAGTATAGCTTTTAAACACCATAAAGTTTTACTATAACTTCTTTTTTTCTCAATCTTTCTTTTCTTAGTCAGAGGCAACACTGAAGAATACCTAAACACAAATTTTTTATTTCTTAAATATATTACTCAAGATAATTGTCAATTATTCTACTCCTATTAAAAAGAATATTTTTTTTTCTTTCTTTCTCGAGCTGGTGACTTTCTCATTCTTACCTCTCATTCCCCTTCTCATTTTTTCTTCTACCTCTCTTATTTGCCTTTTAAAGTCTTTTATGAGTAATTCAAAGAAGCCTCTGGGCTTGAGACCAATTTATATCACTCTAAGATTTACAAAAGCTAACTGTAGAAAATCACATTAAAAACTAGAATAGGGCAAACGGAAACTAACGACTTTGTGAGATGGCAAAATTATTGGCCTATCTGCAACCAAAAAGAGAGCCTGGATAGCACTCTACAAGAGACCATTTTTTAAAATTGCTCCAATATTCTATAAACAGAGGAGGAAATACTGATTGAAAGAATCTATCAGTCACTTCTGCAAAGAGATCCCACAAGGAAAACCCCAAGGAGCATTGTTGTTGCTAAACTCCCAAACTACAATCTCAGGAAAAAAATACTGCAAGCTACCTAGACAAAAACAATTCAAGTATCAGAGAGCAACAGTCAGGATTACCCAGGATCTGGCAGCTTATACAACAAAGAATCAGAGGAAACCATATTCCAGAAGACATGGGACCTGGGGTTACAATCAAAAATTAACTACCTAGAAAGATTCAGCATCATCTCTCAAGGGAGGCGACGGAGCTTCAATGAAGTAAGAGACTTTCAAACATTTCTATTGAGAAAAAAAAAAAAAAAAAACTAAACAGAAAATTTAATCTACAATCATAAGACACAAGAGAAACATAGAAAGGTAAACAGGGGGAAAATATATATTATTTAAAAGTTGAACTGTTTATATCCCTAAATGGGAAAACAATATCTGTAAGTCACTGGGGCAGAAAGAGAGGGACATCATATGTACCAAGGGTGTAATTGTGAATGGACTTGTGATAACATCAAAGAAAAAGGCATTAAGGAATGGAAAAAAGGTCTGTAGTGGAAAAAGAAGAGCAATCAAGATCTTTGCTCTTTACTTAGGTTCACCTTCAGAACATAAATGCCAAAAAATTCACAGTAAAGCATTCTGAATCAAAACGTGTTGGTCCATAACAAGATAAGCAATTAAAGATCTGAGAATAAAAAAGAGAGCTTCAACTCTGTACTTTTATTAAGAAACACAGCATCTACAATAAAAAAAAAAAAATCCTAGAGAAATATTGCATACTAAAGCTTTAATTAATATGCAGTTTTGATTTAAGGTTTACATCATTCATTAATTCAAGCAAACTACTTCATTAAATTTCAAAATCTTTAAACTACATGTGGTTTTAATTATTAAGACATTACATAAAAGTCATAGTTATAAAATCAGCTTTCAAGTATACCCAAATTACCTCTATGAAAGGAACATAATCTATTTTCAAAACTAAAACAAAATAAAATGAAATATGCATGTTTGTATATATGCATCTATATATATACACACACACATATATATATGACATATCTATTACACATATTGCCTTGTGTTCTGAATGATTTAAATAAATCTCTGCTAAATATTAAAATAATTCTTTGAAAAAGGGTCACAGACAGTGGAGAAACTCTGGGTGAGATATAATACCCTTCAGCCCAGAGGGAACCTGCTAACAATGTCTGATTCGGTTCTCCATCTCCCTTAAGGGCTCTCAGCCTTCCTGAGAAGTCAGGGGGCAGTGAGATTGTTGAGATTGTGTTGAGATTGAAGCAGAGTGATAACAGGTGGAAGAGTAATACCAGGTGGCAAACTACGTACAATAGCCAGTTGTTTATGTGGTCCCATGTGGGCAGTGTTGTTTTTGTTGCATTATAAAAATGGGAAAAAGCCCTTGAAATAAATGGACTCTATTTTCCCACCATCCTCGGGAGTCCCGCCTCATCACTTCTCCACTAGGAAAGTATATCTTAATCACCCCAGTGTGGAGGCTCTAGAAAGCAGGACACAACAATTCTTCCCCAAAATAAATAAGAATGCCACATTAAGGACTCTGAATTCCTCTCTGGAATAAGGCAAGTGTCAGCAATTTTTCAGGATACCAAAATATTACCAAGTTTTTACATGATATATTAACTGTTTCATGAAGCAGTGTTTGACTTCTAAAAGAAACTGGGGTACAACTTAATGTAGCATTTACTTGATTGTGAGATGTTGGCTTTCAGAAGGAAATGCAAAGGAAATACCTGAAAGCAAGACGTTCTAAAGCAAAGAGTGTACTATAATTCAAAACTTTAATAATCTGAGATTTGGTGATGAGAGAAATTTCCTAAACAACACAGATCACAAACTCTTAATAACTGCTAACTTAAGCTGCTAACATCAAAATAGCCATCTGCCTACAACTAATCTGATGATAAATTTTCCAAAATTGAGTTAAGCTTCAAATATTTTATTATGAAAAATTCTACAGCTTGACAGAAAATTAATTTAAACAAATCTTAGAATCCCCAATACCTTCATGATGCTTTTCCCAATTCCTCCAATCTACTAGTGACTTGCCCCTCAAAAATTACATTGTTATTGTGTGTGTAAAAGTATGTATTAAATATGCTGGTAGGTGGCACAATGCCCAAAGTCAGGAAGACTCATCTTTCTGAGTGCAAATATGTTCTCAGACACTTATTAGTTGTATGATCGTGGGCAAGTCACTTAACCTCATTTGCCTCAGTTTTCTCATCTGTAAAATGAAGTGAGCAAGGAAATGGCAAGTCAGTATCTTTGCCAAGAAAATCCTAAATGGGATCACAGAATTGGACATGTTAAAAAAGACTGAACAACAAATAAAAATGTGTGTATGTGTATACATACACAACTAATAAATGTACATATTGTGCCCCCTCATAGAATGTAATCACCTTGAGGTCAGTGACTAAGGGACTGTCTCATTTTTGTCCTATTCCCAGATCCTAGGACAAAGTCTATCACAAATCAGGTATTTAACAAATGTTTATTATTTAACTGACTGATCTTGACAAGAGAACATACAACTATAAAAAGATGGAATAAATAAAAAGTATATCTCAATTATGGAAGACAATTCTTTAATTCCTTTCCAGGCTTCACTCCTAACTCTCTGGACTTGCTTTGCAAGTCTCCTCAGCCTGCAAATTCACTCTACCCTTGGATCTCTCATACCGTTAGTATTAGTATGTCCAGTGCCTTAGCACAGTGTTTGGCAAACATTAACCACTTAAATACTTGTCAAGACTTTTTTTTCCCCCTAGTCAACAAATACAAGGAATTATTAGGGGCAAAATAAATGTGTATTGTGCTATGACTATATGTTAAAAACAGAATTTAAAGAAAACTAAGATTAGAAATATATTTAAAACAAATAACAGAAAAAAGTGACAGCTAAAATACTTAGGAGTTATTATAATTCCAAAATGTAACTCCTATTGCAAAATGGATAAAGGATAAAAGATCAAAGAGCTGAACAAAGAAAACAAGAAATTATTTGGTGTCTCACACCCAGCAAATTATCAAAAATCATTAAAAGCAACAAAATTCAAAATCTTAAAACTGGAAAAAAAAAACAAGTACAAATACTAGTGGCAGGATTGCAAACCTATAAAATCCTTTTAAAGACAATTTAGCAGTAGATAATAAAAGCTACAAAAATAAGCATACTTTTTGGATGAGTATGTAATAGCTAACATAATGTGGTGCTTTAAGATTTGTAAAGCTGGGTGTTGATGGGTGGATGTGTGGGTGTGTGTGGGTGTGTGTATAATAATATCTACCATTATTATGATGCTTTGAGATTTATAAAGCATTTGCAACAAAACTGTTTAAAATTTTTCTTAAAAGAATTACATATAATTTTTAAAATAGGAAACTACCTCAACAAACAACAATAAAGAAATGGTCAAATTAATAGTGGTATATTAATATAATGAAATTACATTACAATGCAATTAAATCCAAACATGAGGAAAACAAAGAAATCTAGAAATAATACTAAGAAAAATCACAGCAAAATGGACATTTAAAAATGCGAATGACTGGTAATAAATTATGATAAAGACAGAAGAAATTTAAGTTATATTTTATGCACGTGATTCAATATAAAAAAATATTAAGTCAGTTTAATTAATTAGAAAAAGTTTAAAATCACTTCATTTTTCAAAGGAATTTACAATTATATAAGAGGTAGTCATATAAGCAGCTCCATTAAAAAATCCTTCAAACAAAACAATCTACCTATACGGTTTTAAATGTCTGTTAAATGCAGATTTTTTTTTAATTTTAAAGTAAGCTTCTTCAGAATAGGGATTATTTCACTTTTGTCTTTGTATCACCTTTTCTGTAGTAAACAATGTGTCAAGAATTTCGGGTTTTTAAAGAAAAAAGCAAAAATGAAATGTCTATTTTTTTGTGAATTTTCTAAAATAAAATTAAATAGTTATTATATAATTAATCATCACCTTCATATAATTTGCCACCTTTTGGGACTTTTTACTTTAACTCAGAAGTACACATTTTAAAAATACATTTAGGGAATTTCTCTTAACATTTAATTTCTTCACTTTGAGAGATTTAGAAGTACAGTAAGTTGGAAGATTTAAAAGTTCAGAAAGTTGTCTCTGAGCTTGCAAGTTTATAAAATGTAAAACAGCACACTAATACTTTTTAAAAATCCCAAATATCTTTTGGGCTTTTGGAGGGATTAGTCTGAAATTATGCAGTGTTTTATCATGTTGTGTAAACTTCTTGTGATGAACTGTCTCTGGTCTAAGAAACCTGGAATTCAGTGAAGTAAGATGTTTATAGAAGAATATCATTGTGACTTTCTCTGAAACTAGTAACATTTCCCCATACCTTAAAAACATAGATAGGCAGATTCCCATTCAAAAAGATGGTAAATTCCAAATCAAAGCTATTCAGGGTTGTGTGCCTTTGAGCAAGTCACTAAATTTCTCAGTGCGGAGAGAAAGAAGGAAGGAAAAGAGGGAAGAAAGGAAAGGAAAAAGGAGAAAGAAGGGGAAAAGGGAAGGAAAGGAGAAAGGAAAGGGAAGGCTATCATTTCTCTCTCCTTAGTTTTACTATTTTTTTTCTTTCTTTTTTGTTTTATAACTGTGATTTCATTGGGCAGAGAAAGGTTCTATTGAGAGAATTCCTTCCACCATTGAGGAATGGAAACTTCAATAATTTATAGTTGTATACAGTTGCCTGGTAAAGGCTGGAATTGCCCAGATATAACTTAAATCTAGATCAATGCTGCCTCATACAAAATTCTTTTTTAATCATTCAATCAACAAACACTTATTAGATGCCAACTCAGTTCTAGGTACTATGCTAGGTACTAGGAATACAAAGACAAATATGAAAAACTGCCAGCCCTAAAGGAACTTCCATTTTATTGAGGAAAACAGTGTTTCCATAATTTAATACAAAATAAGTAGATGGTAAGGGTTTTTCCCCCCCTATTGGGGAAGGGAGGTTTGGGGGAGGAATGAAGGGAAGTCCTAACAAGAAGATCTGGGAAAAGTAAGTCTGCTTAAATTGAGGCAGAGGAAAAAAGGAGCACAGTTAATGGGTGCTAAGGGACAAAGGAAAGAGATGGTCTTGTTATGAGGTACAGTAAATAGTCCAATTTGGCTAAAGTTTAAAAGTATTTGAAGTCAGGAGGACCGGAGTTCAACTCTGGCCTCAGACCCTTAACACTTACTAGCTGTGTGACCTTGGCCAAGTCACTTAACCCTAATTCCCTCAGGAAAATAAAAGAAGAATGTCTTTATTGAGCCAACTCAAAAGATTGTTCTGGGTCAGTTAGATGGTGCAATGGATAGAGCACAAGCCCTGAAGTCAGGAGGACCCGAGTTCAAATTTGACTTCAGACACATTTCCTAGCTGTGTGACCCTGGGCAAGTAAGTCACTTAACCCCAACTGCCTCAGCCCCCAAAAAAAACAAAAGAAAAAGAAAGGAAAAAAAGTTCTTATATAATTATATACAAGGCAAGTTGAAGCCAGATTTCAAAGGCCATCAGTTTCATGCCTCTTCAAATGTTCACACTATTCATAATAACCTTTTTGTTTAATCTGGGGGATAGATCCAGGTCCTCACACAATTTATTTTCATTTAAAAATCAATTAACCCTTTAAAAAAAAATTAAACCAGATAAAAATACAAAATGAAAGGGAAACAGTGCTTTATTTCACAGAAGACAAAACTGAGTATCTGAGGCAGGATTCTGAAGTCTGGTCTTCCTAACTTCAGCCACAAGTCAGGAACTTGAATGCTCCCCATAAGTTTTGGGAGCAGATGATTTTTTCCCCAGATAAGAAAGACCCTGTTCTGAGCATTCTGAGAATGAGGCTCGCTTTGAGATCCTATTTCCCATAGGTTTCTGGCTGACGGAGACCGCTTTCCTTTCTGCATCCCGGGATTTAGATCACATTTCCACCGCCTTACACTCTGTCGAAGCTATCAGGCGTCAGGAAGCTCCCCAGGGACGCCAGGACTCCCCTGCGAGCCTCACTCAGGATTGAGTCTCCGTACCGGGTACGCCGCACTGGGACGTTTCGCCACCGCAGCCCGCGATTTCGGCCCCGACCTCCCCACAGTATCCCGGCTTCCGTTTCCATCTCCAAACCCGGACTTTGCAGGTCTCCGCAAAGCGCCAGCGACCCGGGCTGCGCAGTCCCCTTTGCGCCGGTCTCTCCGGACCCCGTCCCCCCGGGCCGGACCCCCCCCGGCCGGACCCCGCCCCCCCGGGCCGGACCCCGTCCCCCCGGGCCGGACCCCGTCCCCTGGGCCGGACCCCGCCCCGGCCGGACCCCGGAGCGCTGGAAAGCGGGGGCGCCGGGAGAGCCGGGGATGAGCGGCCCTTCCGCGTTCAGCCCAAGGGGGACGCCCCCCCCGGGCCGGCCTTTCCCCGAGTCTCGCTGCCCCGTCCGGCCCCCGCCTTCGCCCGGGAGCAGACCCCCGCTCATCCCTTCGGCCGCTCGGGCCGGGAGTCTGGCCGCCCCGGAGGGTCCCGGAAGACGCTGGGGGAGGGCGCTCGGAGCGAGATCTCCGGCCCCCGGCGGGGAAAAGGCAAGGGGCAGCGGAGGGAGCGCCGGGAACCCCGAGGCCCGGGGGCGGGCGGCACTTACCGCGCAAGCTGCCCCGCCGGCGAGGGCTGCGCTGGGCCCCTCCGGCCTCTTCAGGCGGGACTTGAGGCTCTTCATGGTGCGCGGAGCTCGGCCCCGGCTGGCGCGAGGGCTCCGAGGCTACGGGCTGCGGGCGCGCCAGACGCTCCTTCCCCGCCCCACCTGCCACCTGGGGAGGGGGAGGGGCGCGCGGGGAGGACCCCGCCTCGGGGTTCCCGCCCCACATCCCAGCCAATCCTCCGGCCACCGTCAGGGGGCGGGGCTCCGTCCGGGACCTATAGCGATTGGTGAAAGGGTGGGACTTCCCCTTTAAATTTCTTCTCCGCCCCGTTCCCTTCTCTCCTGAAAAAAACTTTGATGGGATTCTGACGTCTTGAGAGCTCGGGGGAAACTTTGCAGGAATGGAGGGTAGTGGGGGAGAGGCGGCTTTGGGACCCCTGGCCGCCAGGCCTCCAAGCCAGGCCAGGCTGCCCAAGCCTCTGGCCGCGGCTTCCTGCTGCGGCTGTGAGGGTCCCAGTTCCGTGAGCCTTTGTCTGCTATGTACCAGCTCGCCTAAACTAAACACTTATCTTTTTTTTTTTTTTTTTTTTTTTAATTTAATAGCCTTTTATTTACAGGTTATATGCATGGGTAACTTTACAGCATTAACAATTGCCAAACCTCTTGTTCCAATTTTTCACCTCTTACCCCCCACCCCTCCCTAGATGGCAGGATGACCAGCAGATGTTAAATATATTAAAATATAACTTAGATACACAATAAGTATACATGACCAAACCGTTATTTTGCTGTACAAAAAGAATCAGACTCTAAAATATTGTACAATTAGCTTGTGAAGGAAATCAAAAATGCAGGTGTGCATAAATATAGGGATTGGGAATTCAATGCAATGGTTTTAGTCATCTCCCAGAGTTCTTTCTCTGGCGTAGCTGGTTCAGTTCATTACTGCTCCATTGGAAATGATTTGGTTGATCTCGTTGCTGAGGATGGCCAGGTCCATCAGAACTGGTCATCATATAGTATTGTTGTTGAAGTATATAATGATCTCCTGGTCCTGCTCATTTCACTCAGCATCAGTTCAACACTTATATTCTTACTGCGCGTCAATTCCATTTAGTAAACATTTGATAAAAGAGGAAAAAGGCAGATCCTGCCTCAAAGAGCTTATAAGGAAGCCCACGTGCAGAAGCACTGAATAACTAAAAGAGGGAAAGCATTTGAATGAAAAGGGGGTGGGGAAGCCTTCCTGTAGAAGGGGGAATTTTTTCTACCTTATTAAGTTTTTTTGGACAGATAAAAATAGAAGATAGTGGGAAAAGTAATCTAAGTAAATTTAGGTCCTAAGACTTCCACAAGACTTTATTTACAAAAGCTTCTTTCGTTGTCCTTTTCATCCCCTGCAAGCTTTACTTCATAATCCCTAAAGCTGTGAAAATATTGACTAACTAGAAACTGGAAAGGGAACCTATTGCAATGGCCGGTGGGGATGTTAGGAGCTGAATAAGATCTCCAGGTCTTTAGTACCAAGGAGAGAGCCTGAATTACTGTAAACAATCTGAAAAACTAGCTACTTCTTGAGGAGGGCAAGAAGGAAGAGCTGGATTATAAGAGAACTTTTTGATTTTGATTAGGCGTTTTGTTAAAATGGGACTTTAATCACACCCCACCCAAAGTGAAGGTCTCTGGTAGAATTCTTAGCCATATTTTGCTTTGACAAAATCATACAACCTTTACTGTATCCAATCTGAAAGCCAAGTAATGATATCAGTCCCTTGAGGTTATACTTTTCTCCTATCAAAGAAATTATCAACACCTTATTAGCTCTTTTTAGGATACTAAATCCCATTTAGGGTTAGCCTTCCCGCAAGGATGCCTTCTTCCTTGGTTGCCTAGTAGACCCCTTGTTAATTACTTAAAACTTTTCCTTGCTGAAAACACTGATGTATTTAACCCACTCCTAACAACATAGTAAGATCTTTGCCCCTTGCTTTGGGGAAGGTCACAGGGGTCCTCGAACTATGGCCCACGGGCCAGATGCAGCAGCTGAGGACATTTATCCCCCTCACCCAGAGCTAAGAAGTTTCTTTATTTAAAGGCCCACAAAACAAAGTTTTTTTTTATTATAGTCCGGCCCTCCAACAGTCTGAGGGACAGTGAACTGGCCCCCTATTTAAAAAGTTTGAGGACTCCTGGAAAGGCAACAAATTCTTTTGAGATAATCTGATACACCAGTCTGTAATCCCAATATACTTTAGGAGTATCACCCCCATATCCCATCATTTTGATGGTCCAATATAAGGAGAGTATGACAGCACCCCATTCCCTCAACTAGGAGACAAAAAGGAAGTTGTACCATGTTGTACTTTGTTTTCAAAGAGGACCAAAATGACATCACTACATACATAGATACAATATGTCCACCTGTGACTGATAAAACCAATACAAGGTTGGAATGTTCTGCCACAAGTCATACAAAAATAGTCCATATGAATATTTGGGATAGCTTCTCTAATTTTGTGTATTTTGAATTTCCTTTGGGTTAATTCAATTCTGCTTTGCTCATAGAGCACAGCTCCTTCTCTGATGAGGGCATGCTATGCTGGGATTCATCATGGTTGGAATCAAGAAAGGAATCAGCTTTTCAAAAGCTTTTGTATATTTTTTAGTGTCTCGACCACAGAGTGGGATCCCTGCCTGCTGTTAATCAGGCCAGGTTTGGGTAAGCAGATAATTTTTAGTGCACCTTTTCTAGCCCCTTCCTCACAGACAGAGGTGAGCAATATGGTCTTTAAAAGGCTACTTGGGCACCTAGGGAACTGCTGAATACCACTGCTGCATCCAGTGAGAAGATGACCCTATGGTCTAGCTCACCTGTATGCAGGGTTGTGACTACAGCTCCCAGTGTATCTGCATCTGCTGTTTCATAACTCATCTGTGACCACAGGATTTTGAGACAGGCAGAAATGGTAAAATGGTATGGTGATGTCTTTTGATTCATGAATAAATTGGATTTAAGTGAGGCAAAGTTGCATGAATTTTTCAGCCTCACTCTCTCTTCTAAACCTGTCTTGTGGCAGGACAAAGCCAAGACAACTGGTGATGACTCAAGATGCAGGGGATGATCTAAGTTTCTTCCATGTTTAACCAAACTTCACCTGCCTTCATGGCCGTTAGAACAAATTGTTCTTATTTGTCTATTCCACCAGGAGAAATCTTTATATGCCGGGGGTAGACATCCCCCTAACTCACCCAAGGGTTTGAGACCCTTTGGTTACCATCAACCTGTTTTAGATCATCTACCAAAATGGTTTATGGGAGTGTGGCAATTGTGCATGTTATAGCTTCTTGGAGCCACAGGTGAGAGTTAGGTGGATCAGATGGATACCAAAAGTGGAAAGCAGCCCTGTAATGGGCTCAGCATACTTCACAACAGAGGTGCTAGTCTTCCCTAAACACTCCCTACACACTACATCATGTGGAGGGGTACCAAAAGGACAAATATGGCTGATAAATCGAAAAATAAAATAGGCTTCGAGAAAAAATATTTGTAGATTGAATATGGAATGCACAATTGGGGGAGATTATATATATGCAGATTCACACCAAACACAAACCAAATAAACTTCACTAAACTGAAGATTGGAGACAGTTTTCCATATAACTCATAGCATCACAGATTTTTCAGGTTATCTCACTCAGTATCCCAGCTGTAAGAAGAAATGAGGAAAGTGATATTCAAGCAAGGTCACATAGCTAGGAATTGTTAGTCAAGAGCTATACTCGTATGTTCTGATTCTGATTCTACCATTCATTCCATTACAAAAAGCAGCCTTTCTCCCTCAACAGTTCAGCTCTTCAACATTTTTTTTATCCTAGAATCAAACCCTTACCTCTTTTGTCTTACAGCTTCTTAGACTTCCCTAAAACAGCCCAGGGTACTCCACTATCTATTTTTTCTGCTTCTACTTGTGGGCAAATGAAAGCTTCATAACTGTACACTATAAATGTACATAATATTTACAGTATAAATAAGTGTTCTCTCTAATATCAGCTGACTTTTTTTTCTTGCCCATTGTCACTTTTGCATACACTCCTCAAATATTGCCCCTCTCCCAGAAAATATATCAAACTCCTAGCTAAGAAGTTCCTGGATAATGAATGGCTTCAGTTCTCTCCATCTCTTGCCAGCAGACATTTTGGGGACTAAGAGAGTAATCTTTTTAATCTGATGTAGAATTTTAATCCAAATTTTATAGCAATTTAAGCCAGTAATTTATATTCTTGAAAAAATGGGGCTGTAATCTCTTTTATTCTATCTGACCAAAAAGGAAGTTGGTCAAATGTTTCCATTTTTTCTTTTTTTTAAGGAAAGAGGGAACAAGAGACAAAATGGAAATGATGAATGACAGCAGCAATATAAAAATGGTTCAAATTCTAGCCAGTATAAAAATATAAAAAAAAAAAAAGCCAATTTATCAATATTCCCAAAAGATTCAGTTTAAAAATTTTGTTTTCAAAAAGAAAAGCCAAAGATGGTTTACCATTTCTGTAATGCCTGCTACTGGAAGGCTGAGGCTAGTTGATCCTTTGAACTCTGGAGTTCTAAGATATAGAATGGCTTAAAGCTAATTCAGTGCTTCATCAGGTACCAATAAAGAGAAACCTTAATAACAAGGGGCCATCAGACTACCTGAAAAGGGGCAGACCAACCCATGTCAGAAACAGAGCAGGCCAAAGCTTCCATAACACATCAGTAGTGGGATCAGGTCATGAGTGGTTATGCCATTTTCAGCTTGGGGGGGGGGGGCGGAGAAGAAAAGAAAAAGAAAAACAGCTTGTCAATAGTCCCAAACAGTTTGTATTTCCTTTGAGAATTGCTTTTTTGTCCTATATAAAATATTGAACTAAAAATCTTCAATGAGATAAAAAAAAAATGTTTAATAACTAAGTAGAATCCTTGTTAATGTTTACCACTTTGTATTGCAAGTAAAATATATTACTATTTATTTCTGTTAAAGTAGGGGAAAAAAACTTAGATGATACATGCCCAATATTTTGCTACAAATAGAATATCTACATAAAGTAATTCACCCCAGCAAGATATTTATTCAACCATACACCCACTTCCAAAGAGAAACAATCCATGTTTCTGACATACAAAAGTCTCTTTATATATGAAAGGTCGGTTATTTTCTTGAGAAATAACTTAGAGCTAACCAACTTTTTTTTTATTTTATAAAAGTCTTCAAAAGTTTTTGGACCAATGTCAGTGAAGAAACAACCCATTAAATAGCATTAACACAACAATTTTAAACCAGAAAAACTAAAGTTTTTTTTTCTGTTATTTAGAGAATTTCTCCTCATAGATCCTATTTAATGTTTCAGGGCTCTACATTTTGCCAAATGAGTTCTCTTTGGCTACTTGTTTCTTTCAAGTCTTGTATCCAATCAAAAATCAAGTTTCGTTCATGGTCTTTTCAGGCTTATTTCCCATTACTTGCCTTCACACATTTTATTTTTCAATGCAAAGGGCCTACTTGCTCCATTACATTCCCATGTTTTTCCTACACTTATCTCCCCAAGCCTGGAATGCTGTCTTTCCAAGCCTCACCTCACAGAATGACTCATTGTAGTCTTCTTAATCCAATTGTTAGCACTAGATGCCTTGTGGGCAGGGGGGAGGGAAAGTGATGAATATTTCGGTCCTCCTATAATACGAAATAGGAGTTCCTAAAAATCATTAAAGCTATTGTAAAATCAATCAATAAAAACTTTATGGTGTAAAACTTATGGAAGAAATGAGGTTAGAGGCAAAAGACTCAAAAACTTTGTCAGTGACCAAAAAAAAGATAGGAATCCAATGAAAACAGTAGGACAATTGGCATATATTTTAACTGGTTAAGAAACATAGAAACATAGAAATACTCCAAGTAATGGTTGTCTCCTAGTTTTGGGCTGCTGTTTTGCCTGCATCTTATTCTTGTGGGTTCAAGATGGCAAAACCCATGGCTATAGAAAAGAGGGTGGTCTCAGCAAACCACAACTCCAGGATACAAGGGTCCAGGACCACAATAAATTTGTCACTTTATTTTGAAAAAGACCTCAAGCTTGTTCCCAGAAGTAGTTTATCAGTAGCATTGTAGCTTGTGACATTATCAGGGCAGTTTTCTGTATTCTCCCCAGTTTATCAAGGATGAAATAATACATACACAAATATGCAATTTTTAAAATTTTTGTTATGCTCAAATTGCTTAATATATCAATCGAGTAGAACAAATTCATGATTTCAAAACAAGCTCAGCAGAGCTGACTAATGCCTACAGACACACACACACACACACACACACACACACACACACACACAGCCAAAGCCACTAGCCATTAAGCTTTTAACAATTGGAATTAGGGAATTTATTCAATGGGGCTGAGGAGAGAGAAGGAAATGAGGGAGTCCTTGTCTATGATTTCTTCACTGATATGAGGGACGTCTAGGTGAGGAAACTGTCCTTATTAATATGGATCTACCATCCAGCAAATTAGTGTCCTTTGGAGACACTAAGAGAATTGCTTGGAACACAGAGGTTAAATTACCTTCGTAAGATTCACACAAGTAATATGTGCAGTCTATCTCAGGAGTCTTACTAACTCACAAGGCAAAAGCCAGCTCTCCATAATACCAGGCTGACTTCCATACTTTGTATTTCCTTTTGTACCAAGGGGAAAGACTATAAGTTCACTAGAAGATAAGAAACAAAGCTATCTTTGGTAAAAATTTCTCCAATGGGTCTCTGCAATACATATGGCTCAAACAGAAATCAAATGTCCATGAGTAAAAGAGCATGTACTTTGTGCTAGATTCAAACAGAAAAAGGCAGAGGAATTTTTGCTCTCGTTGAGCACACGCTCTAATGAGAAAGCCAACAAATAAAAGCTAGTTAAGCTGTAAAACAGATGGCAAGACCCAGAAGTTTTAAGGTTCACCAGTGAGACAGATGGCAAGGCTCAGAGTTTATTAAAATGGTTAGTTGTCAATACAGCTCTTGGGGATAGCAGAGCATAGAAGCAGGGCAGATGATAAGGTCTGGTGGTCCTCCATCTCATCAGAAATAATTGGGTTATAGGCTTTCATTTCATAAATTCTGTGAGCAACCCAAGTAAAGGGAACACAAGGGAATAGATCACTTTGGTAATGATATTCTTCCTGCCTGGCTGTCCTGACCAGGAAAGCTTAAAAATGTCCCTTCTCTCTTCTATGAAGGTAGGTAGGGGGGTTGGGGAGTGTGTGGTGATTTCTTGGAGTCAGCAGTTCTTTATTAAAGTCTATGTAACCCTAGTGCCTACTGTAATACATAGCATAATACATAGCACATAATAGATGCTTAATAAATGTTTGTGAATTAAATTTAATTGAATTGGTTTGTATTAGTCACTTCCTTTCCCATGTCATTTACCATCTTCTTAATTTAGATTATTATACTTGGATTGTTGAAATAAACTCCCAAATAGTTTGCCCTGTCACCAGTAGCTCACCATCTAATCTGACCTGTCCACAGCCTAATTTTCCTAAAGTAGTACAAGAATCATGTCATTCCCTTGCTCAAAATCTCCAATAGCTATTTAGTCTAGGATTAAAGTCTCCATAATTGGGTCTCAATTTGTCTAGCCAACCTTTTTGCTGCCCCTTCCTCTATTTAAATTCCACAGTGCCAGCTAAAGTAATCTCAATGTTTCCCAAAAAAACCACATACCCTTCTGCCTCCAATCCTTTTCTCATGCTGTTCTCTCCTTCTGGGATGTCTGCCTCTGCCCCTGCCATTCTTAACCTATTAAAATCCTACCCATCTTTGGAAGCCCAGCTTAAGTATCACCTCTTCCATATAGTTTTCTTTAATCATCCAACCTGAAATGATTTTTTGCTACTCTGAATTCCACTGTTCTATTTTTATAGCACATATCTGCCTCAAGTCTATGCTGTATAATTATTTGTATACATATCATCTTTCCTATTTAATTGTAAGTTCTTAGAGGCCAAGCTTAGTATTATGTATATTGTCCTATTCCCTAAGGTACCTAATACTTAGTACATGCTTAATAAATGTTCATTGGATGAATGAGTGTATATATTTTTCTATTTTGTTATTACCTATACTACTATTTCTCTTTGTATGTGTTGTTGTTCAGAGAAAACAAGATTATGAACATTATGAGGATGGCAGGGGAGTGGGGTATCTTCTCACCTACTACCTCCCTCCATGACTAATTTTGCCCTCCTCCCCCAAACTTAGGTTATTATACTTAAACTATTAAAATAGACTCTTAATTTGTTTGCCCAGTCACTAGTGGCTCACCCTTCTAATCTAACAGTCAACTGTCCCTACCTTAATTTTGATTCACTTGCACAAAAATCGCCTGTTGCTCCCTTTTGCCCACCAAATATGGCAATTTGGTGTTGTAGGAGCAATCTGTCCGTTCCTCCAGTTCAACACAATTATTTCTGGGACAAAGACAATATTTTAGGCTCCAAATAAGCTCCCCTGTTTGGCTCACAGTAATGTGATGTAATTACTCTTGGATGTAATTAGCAATTCTGTTTTTAACTTTGCTTTAAGTTGCACTTTCTTGGGTCCTAGGAACTGCAAGAGTTATTATAAACTGGTGTGCTAGCTTCCTCCTTTCTGCTATTAACTTGCTAAAACTTAGGAATCAGAAAGTTGCAAATAGAGCTTATATCAGTCTCCAGATATGTTAGGCAAGTTATTTTTATGCTACAAATGCACAAAATCCCCATGAAGTCTGTGTCCAGGAGCATTTGTGGATTTCCCAGACTAGACACTCAATAGCCAGTGTCTGCTTATCCTTGCTTGAGAGCAGCTAAATAAATAATACTAGTTTAAATAAACAATAATATATTTTTATACTGGTTTTGAAGCCCTTGAGTGAAGATGTTTTCAATTGCTATCATTATATCCCTTAAACTATTTTTACTATTATCACAACTGTTTGCAACATCTTTTCCTTGAGGGAATCCAAGGGATTTAATAAGCTCTTTTATGATTATTTTTAAAACTCCATTTTACCACTTTGTTCCAAAGTCTGTTTTCTTGTCATGCTTCTTTACTCCTTTTCAGTGATTTGCTGGAGTCAGCTCTTACTCTTGAAAGATAATTGTTAAATTTTTGATATGAGCAATAAATGTTCCAAATCAGGGTTTTATTTGTATTTTTGTTGATTGTCTAGATTTTAAAAAGTAATGGAAAAAATGTTAATCCTATAGAATATAAACTTAAAATTTCATCCTGTTACATTTCTCCCAGAGTTAATTGTTAAACATTTACCAAGACACCCCTGCTCCCTTTCCTCTGATAAAGAAGAAAAATTTTCCTCTTCTCTTCCTATTCCTTTCTTCCATTTCCTTCATTTTCAGTTTTATAACATGGGTACCCTCCTTTGAAACTCGATTCTCATAGGAAGTAACCCTGGGTTTTCAAAAATCTCAAAATACAAAATTTAGAAAAGGTTTCCAAGCATATATGTGGCCACAGACTCTGTGTCAGCCAAGGATCAGACCACTTAAATTTTGAAAGGCCTTTCACTTGAAGGTTTTATTTTGTTTGTTTTTTTAATCACAGCAACTCTTGAAAACTGTGCCCTGAGGCTGAGAGAATTGTGATCTGTATTAGTGAAAGGTTGTATTTTGTCTTAGTAAAAGGGAAAGCAGGATTAGATCTGTGATTTCATTGATAGAAAGAAAACCTATTGAGGAAATTCCTTTTACCAATCTTGCTCAGGGGTTTATAATCTTATAGAGCTTCCTGGGGCACTGAAGAGATTAAAAGCTTGCCCACAGACATATAGATAGGATGTATCAAAGGACAGATTTGGACTTTGCACGATGTGGGGAGTTTTAGACTCAGAGGCCAACTGTGTATCTCTGCTTAATGAAATCAAATCTTTTGAAGTAAACTTTAGATGAAGATAACACAGTCCCAAGATCTGAGTCAGAGGCCCTCAAAGCCCAGCTTGACAGGACACTGTATGACTTTGAACAAGTCATTTAATCTCTTTTCTTCATTTTCAAGAAAAGAATTGGACCAAATGTCCTCTAAAGTTCCTTTCAGTTCTCACTCTATAACGTTATGAGCCTGTAAGGTATTCTCTGAGGCAGCTAGATAGTTCAATAAAGTATTGAGTCTGGAGTCAGAAAGAATCTGATTCAAATTCATCTTCAAACACTTAATAGCTGTGTGATTCTGGGCAAGTCATTTAACCTATGTTTGCCTACTCCACTGGAGAAGAAAACATTCTAGAATCTTTGCCAAGAAAACCCTATACAGGGTCACAAAGAGTCATACATGATTGAATGGCTGAGCAATAAGGCTCTGAGTTCATTTTTGAAACTATTACTAACCAGTATTTATTGATTACCATTGATAAACAGCAAAGTACTAGCTGGCACTATGTTGGAAATGTAAGAATATATGGTACTTACCCTCAAAAAACTTAACCAAGGAAATTGGGCTAATATGTGCATTCGAGAACAATATGGTGACATCCTATACAGTGCTTACTACAACTATAATAAAGGAAGAGATGGGGGAGAGGATGGAATGAGTCAGATAGGACTTCACAGAGGAGATGTGCCTTAAGTTAGATCATAAGAAATAATTAAATTATTAATTAAATATTAAATTAATTAAGTGAGGAAGAAGAAAATTTTTTGTAGGGCAGGAATAAAGGCACATGGACAAGAGTAAGAGTAGCCCCTGGAAGGGACAGGAAATGATCTAAAAGGGTACATGTTGAAAAGAGTGGAAAATTAGGTAGATATTATGAAATTTATTTAAGAAACAAAAATATAATCCTTTGACTTTGATGGGGCCAATTTTACCTTTAGGCCTCCCTCCAGTTTTTCAGTCTACCAGATAACATTTTTTTTTTTCCTATTCCTTCCCTTTTATATATTATATATAATAGGGACAGCTAGATGGTACAGTGATTATAGAGCTGGGCTTGGAGTAAGGAAGATTTGAATTCAAATATAGCAGTAGACACTTGCTACATAACCTTAGGACAGTCAGTTAATCTCTATTTGTCTTGATTATCTCATCTGTAAAATGGAAATAATAACAGCATCTCTCTCCTATGGCTGAGAATCAAGTGAGATAAAATTTGTAAAAAACAGTAGTTGTACATAGTAAGCACTTAATAAATTATTTATGAAGTCTATCTAAATTAGATCTTAATATAATAATATGAACACAGGAGAAACACCTTGGGCAGCTAGATGCAACAGTGGATAGACTGCTAGGACTAAAGTATCCTCTTCCTGAGTTCAAAGCTGGCCTCAGACACTTTCTATATGTGTGACCCTATGACTTAACTTCTATCTGCCTCAATTTCCTCATCTGTAAAATAAGCTGGAAGGAAATGGCAAACCACTCTAGCATCTTTGCTAAGAAAATCCCAAATGGGGTCATGAAGAGTTGGATCTGACTGAAAAACAACTAAACAACAGTAACAACAACAAGAAACTCCATAAAAGGCAATTAGGAATCATGGAAAGAGCACTGGATCTGGGTTCAAATCCTGATTCTTTCACTCATTGTCACTTCCACACACTATTCTTACTCTTGTCTCTGTGTTTTTACTCATGCCTTACAAAGAAAAACCACTTGGATAAACCAATTTCCATCTTTGTACCTTAATTCCTCATTCATGAATCAGATGTTTGGACTAACTGGCCTAAAAAGGGCTTTCCATGAATAAAATTTATAATAATGATGATAATGAATGATATAACAAAAATACATGTAGTCATAAAATTGAACAAATAAAATGATTGCTTTCAAGAGTGAAAGAACTTTAAGTTAAATCAGTTTCCAATTCCAAAGAGTCTTTCACCCTTCTTACCCATTGAAGTGAAATGAAAGTGATTATGAGCATTTATCACTTCCATCTACTCTTGATAGCAGATTAAGTGAGCCAACAGTAGCTCTCCTTCATAAAATGAAGTGACAAGAACAGTCAACCACTCCCTCCCAAAGTAGATGCCAATGCAGTTAGCTGGTCAAAACTACTTATGAAACAAAGGTTCATTTGAGTGAGCACCTTACCCAGTACTGAAAACTTAATTCCAAGTATGAAATAATCAACACTCCCTTCTCATGTCAAATGAGAAACCAAAAGAAGTTGCCTAATATTTTTTTTGTTCTTTATAGTATTTTTTCCCAAATACATGTCAGGACAATTTATACAATCAGTTTTACAAGATTCTGAGTTCAAAATTTTTCTCCCTCCTTCCATTCTTTCTTCTGAAAATGGTAGGCAATTTGATGTAGATTGTAAATGTGTGTTACCTTGTAAAACATATCCTCAATATTAACTACAGTTATGAAAGAAGAAACATATCAAGAAGATAAAAACCACACCAAAAAAAAAAAATAGTGAGTGAAAAGAGTATGCTTCAATCTGCATTCAGAGTTCATCAGTTCTTTATCTGGTTTGGATAGCATTTTCCTTCCTGAGCTCTTTATACTGGTCTTGGATCATTGTGTAGCCGAGAAGAGCTGAGTCAGTCATAGTTGATCATCAAATAATGTTACTGATACTATGTATACTGTTTTTCTGGTTCTGCTCATTTTATCTTATATCAGTTCATAGAAATATTTCCTGTTCTTCCTGAAATCTGCCTGCTCATCATTTCTTCTTGCACAATAGTATTCCATTATATCCATTCCAGAGCTTGTTCAGTCATTTCCTAATTGATGGGCATCTCTTCAGGTTCTAATATTTTGCTACTATGAAAAAGGACTGCTACAAATATTTTGGCATATGTAGGTCATTTCCCACTTTTAAAGATATCTCTGGGATACAGACCTAATAGTAATATTGCTGGATCAAACAGTATGCACAATTTGGTTGCTCTTTGGGCATAGTTCCAAATTGCCCTCCAGAATGGTTGGATCAATTCACAACTACATCAACAATGAATGAGCATCGATTTTCCCACATCTTCTCCAATATTTATCATTTTCCTTCTTTTTTTGTCAGATTAGACAATGTAATAGGTGTGAAGTGGTACCTCAGAGTTGTTTTAATTTGCATTTCTGTAATCAATAGTGAGTTAGAGCACTTTATCACATATCTATAGTTATGTGATAAAATGCTCTAACTCACTATTGATTATAGTATTAACTATAGATAGCTTTGATTTCTTTGTTTGAAAATTACCTGTTAATATCCTTTGACTATATATCAATAGGAGAATGACTTGTATTCTTATAAATTTGACTTGGCTCACTATATATTTGAGAAATGAAGTATTTATCAGAGACACTTGCTACAGTTTCCCAGCTTTCTACTTTCCTTCTAATTTTGGTTGCATTGTTTTTTTTGCATAAAAATTTTTAAAGGTTATTTCTATATATGTATATATGTTTATATATAAAAAGTCAAAATTATCTATTTTGCATTTCATAATGCTCTCTATCTCTTGTTTGATCGTGAATTCTTACCTTCCCCATAGATCTGACAGGTAGACTAATCCTTAATCTTCTAATTTGCTTATAGTGTCATCCTTTATTCATGAACCATTTTGACCTTATTTTGGTATACAGTATAAGATGTTGGTCTATACCTAGTTTGTGGTTATTGTTTTCCAGCTTTCCCAACAGTTTTTGTCAAGTATAATGAATTCATATCTCAAAAGCTGAGGATTGGGGGTTTAATAATACTAGATTATTATGGTCATTACCACTGTGCCTTATGTATCTTATCTATTCCATTGATCCACCTACTCTATTTCTTAGCCAGTACCAGATTATTTTAATGATTATTGCTTTGTAATATAGTTTGAGGTTTTTTTGTTTGTTTGTTTGTTTTTTCTGAGGCAATTGGGGTTAAGTGACTTGCCCTGAACCACACATCTAGGATGTATTAAATGTCTGAGGCTGGATTTGAACTCAGGTCCTCCTGACTTCAGGGCTGGTGTTCTATTCACTGTGCCATCTAGTTGCCCTTTTTTCATTAATTTCCTTGATATTTTTGACCTTTTGTTTTTCCAGATGAATTTTTTTTGTTGTTGTTTGTCTAACTCTAAAAGATAATTTTTTGATAGTTTGATTCATATGGCAATGAATGAGTAAATTATTTTAGGCAGAATTGTCATTTTTATTAGACTGGTTCAACCTGCCCATGAGTAAGTGATATTTTCCCAATTGTGTTCATATAGTCCCTGGGTTTGTCTTAGCGGGTATACTCCTAAATATTTTATATTGTTTATAATTATTTTAAATGGGATTTTTTTCTTTCTATTTCTTGCTGCTGGGATTTGTTGATTTTATATAGAAATATTGAAGATTTATGTGGGTTTATCTTAACTTTAGATATATATATATAGATAGATAGCAACTTTGCTAAAAGTGTTATTTCAAGTAGTTTTTTTTTTTAGTTGATTCATTAGGATTTTTTAAATATATTATCACATCATCTGCTAAGAGTGATAGTTATGTTTTCTCACTGCCCATTCTAATTTCTTCAATTTCTTTTTCTTTTATTGCTACAGCTAAAATCTGTACTGCTATCTTGAATAATAATGATAATAATGGGTATCCTTATTTCATGAACTCCCATTATAGATAATGCTTGTTGATGGTTTTAGATAGATACTGCTTATTATTTTAAGGAAGGCTCTGTTTATTCCCATACTCTAGTGTTTTTAATAGGACTGGTTACTATATTATGTCAAAAACTTTTTCAGCATCTATTAAGAAAACCTTATGATTGCCATTGGTTTTGTTATTAATATGATCAATTATTTTGATGGTTTTCCTAATACTGAACCAATCCTGAATTCCTGATACAAATTCCCTCTGATCATCATGTATTGTGATCCTTGTGATATATTGCTATAATCATCTTGCTAGAATTTTGCTCAAAAAAATTTTTTATTGATATTCATTAGAGAAATTAGTCTATAATTTTCATTTTCTGTTTTAGTTCTTCCTGGTTTAGGTGTTAGTACCATATGTATCTCATAAAAGAAGTTTGATATGACTTTTTTTTACCTATTTTTTCAAATAAGTTACTTAGTATTGGAATGAATTGTTTTTTAAATATTTGGTTGTTCATGAATGAATCTTTTTCCCCTAGAACTTTTTCTCTTAGAGAGTTCATTAATATCTTGTTTAATTTCTTTTTCTAAGATGGAGTTATTGGGCATTCTATTTTCTGACCTGCCATTCTAGATATTTTATATTTATATCCATCAATTTCATTCAGATTGTTAGATTTATTGGTAGATAATTGGGCAAAATGTCTCTTAATTAGTACTTTAATTTCTTATTCATTGGTGATTATTTCACTCTTTTCACATTTTTAAAAAAAAGTTAAAGTCTTTCTACCTCTAGACTTGTTTTGATTTTCAAACCATCTTCATTTTTTTCAAGGTTTAAATCTAAGGCCACATCTTCCAAGAAGCCTTTCCTAATCTTTACATTTACACTAATATAAAGTCATAACCTTAGACTGAAATGACATTTAGAGATCATCTAATCCAAAGCTTCTTAAACTATGGATCATGATCCCATAAGAGATTATATCACTGAATATAGGGGTCATGAAATTATGATTTATAATCAGTAAATGTTAGATTTGTGTAGCTTTTTTA
Organism: Sarcophilus harrisii; assembly: GCF_902635505.1. Taxonomy (NCBI): domain Eukaryota; kingdom Metazoa; phylum Chordata; class Mammalia; order Dasyuromorphia; family Dasyuridae; genus Sarcophilus; species Sarcophilus harrisii. The sequence continues at coordinate 513,655,379 of NC_045427.1, read as the reverse complement.
TATACTTATATGCCTGAGGTCAAGTAAAAATTTCTCCAAAGAAAAGGGATTGTGAATAGGAAAATTTTAGGAAGCCCTGATCTAGTAAAATCCCCTCATTTGGCAGATAAGGAAATTGAGATTCAGAGTGGTTCAGTGATCTGCCCAAGGTCACAATGGTAACAAAAAAGAAGACTGGGATTTGAACTCAGGGATTCTGTTTCTAAACCTAGTACGCATTTCATGAAATGACTCCTCCCCCTTAGCGTTTCTCATGGTACTATCTATATACTATCATAGTATCGCCTATAATATTGCAATATATTTCTATACATGTTTCATCTTCAACCCCTGCTCCCAATCCAAATTACAAATTTCTTGAGGGCAAGATGGTCATTTAAAATCTTTGTTTCTTGAGCTTCTAACATAATTTTGTATACGTAATAGATTCTTAATAAATGTTGAAATGTAAGTAGAAAGAATAAAAATCTAAAACCAAATGTTGTATATTTTAATGATCAGGATGGGTTCAGGGAATAGGGGGTAGGGGGGGATTAGAAAATGTACCTTACTTCCTTCTTTGCAAAAGTGGAGGACTATAAGTGAAGGGACATTATCTGATTCAGTTATGTTGATTAGATATGATGAATTGTTTTCTTCCCCTATTCTTCTTTTTCCTTTTCCTCCTTCTCCTCTCTTTCCTCCCTTTCCTCCACTTCCCTCTTCCTTTTTTCCCCTTTTCTATCTCTTTCCTTTTACTCTCCCTTTCCTCCTCCTCCTCCTTCCTTCCTTCTCCTCCTTCCTTCTCCTCCTTCCTTCCTTTCTTTCTTTCTTTCTTTCTTTCTTTCTTTCTTTCTTTCTTTCTTTCTTTCTTTCTTTCTTTCTTTTTTCTTTCTTTCTTTCTTTCTTTCTTTCTTTTTTCTTTCTTTCTTTTTTCTTTCTTTCTTTCTTTCTTTCTTTCTTTCTTTCTTTCTTTCTATAAAGTACAATAGAACCTCATGAAGTGGTTAAGGAGAGAAAATTTAAGAATCATTTGACTCCCTGAAAATCATTATTTTATAATGGTCCTGATATTATATTTCAAGAAAGCATAAATGAAAATTGCTCACATCTATTACAATAGGGCATTTAGTGAATTAATACAAAAAGCAGGAAACCTTAAAATATAAAGGAATACACTAATGTGGAAAGGAGAATGAAGGTGATGCAAAAGTATGGAGGGGCACATAAGAACGTGAAGGAAGTGCACTGTAGTGTGAAAAAAAGAGTATATGAACATGGTCAAAGAGGTGACAAGACCAGGCATTAGATGATCCTTATTCTTCTGGATTGAACAGAGCAGTGTTGAATCCACACACCCAGAGTTTAGTAAAGAAATGCATGAAACTCAATGGAGAAACAAATGGGGATGGGAGTTGGCATTAATAGGGAAGTTAATACTAGAGAAATAATAATCTTCAGCAACTAAAGTTCCTTATGGCAAGGGAAAGGAAAGGAAAGAAAAAGAGGAGAGGAGAGGAGAGAAGGGGATGGGAGAAGGAGGATAGAGGAGGAATCTAAAAAAAATTGTCAGTCAATTGAAGAAAAACTAGACAAATTATAATATGTGAATGCAATAGAGTATTACTGCTCCACAAGAAATAGCTTCAGAGAATCTTGGGTAAGAAAGTCCTATTTACTGGTACAGAGTGATACGAATAGAAGAACCCAGGGAACAATTTATACAAAGATAACAGAAGTGTAAACAACCTTGAAAGAGTTAAGAACTGTGATCAATGCAATGAGCAACCAAATCATCAGAGGACCTCTGAAGAAATGTGAAATCTATTTCCTGGCAGTCAGATGATACACTCAAGGTACAGAAAGAATCATACATTTTTGCATATGATCACTGTATGGATTCATCTTGTGCGTGACTGCTTATTTGTGGAAATGATTTTTCTTTCTTCTTAGTTTTTAACTGAGAATAAGAGTAAAGGTAGGGTGAGAGAGGGATTAGCAGTAAAGGTATATAAAAAGGAGGCCATTGAACATTTGTTTTAAAAATATAGAAGAGAACAAAAGGAAATTCAGAAGAAATGACAGAAAAGCAGTGTGGTTTTGAACGATGTGAACAGGGTTTATTGTATTCTCTTTCTCTCTCTCTCTCTCTCTCTCTCTCTCTCTCTCTCTCTCTCTCTCTTTTTTGGCTGAGGCAATTGGGGTTAAGTGACATGCCCAGGGTCACACAGCTAGGAAGTGTTAAGTGTCTGAGGTCACATTTGAATTCAGATCCTCACTTCAGGGTTGGTCCTCTAGTCACTGTACCACCTAGCTGCCCCTATTGTATTAAAAAAACAAACAGGTAGTATGAAATGGAGATTCATCATTTCATATAAAATCCTCTTTTGTGTTCTGGTATGTGGGGTTTTGTGTATGTGTTAGCTTTTTTTTTTTTTTAACAGAAAAAAAAGTAAACTGTCTGAATAGCTGTTTATGAATAGATTAAATTTTGTCTCTCACTTCCAAGTCTTTGCACATGTCTAGTTTACATTTCTTTCTTCAAAGTGCAGTTAAGATTCTACTTATACATGAAGCCTTTTTTTGAGCTCCCTAAGTTCCTAATTCTGTCCTTCTTGGAATACATTAGTTTTTACTTTTTTTGTTATATTATCATACTTCCCATCCCCCCATTCCCCAGTGTATTAGCTTCTTAAAATTTTTGTTTTGGCATTCAATGACTTATTTATATTATTTATTATTTATATATTAATATTATATAATACTTATTTACATATCAACATTATGCATTATAGTAATTTTTTAAGTTGTTTATTGAATTGAATTGATTCTATAAATCTAGGAGGCTGAATCAGATGATCTTTGGGATCCTTTCTATTCTTAATATTCTATGATTCTATATTATTATGAAATGACTCCATGCTGGAAAACATGGAAGATCTCTGTGTTAATAATCTCTTTGCTACACAAACTACACAAGTTTGTTTTTTATTTGTTTTATAAAGATAAAGCAAACAGAAATCTTGTTAGATGGAAAATATTTCCCCCATTAAGGAAGTGCTATTTTTAATCTTCTTTCTTTATTCCATGATCTTTGTTGAAATTAGTAAATTCTTCTACTTTGAGAATTATTTAGCAATTATGAAATAAGTTTTCTATTTGTCTGCAAATCTCTTGAGAGTTCTAATCTATCTTTTTATAATATATGCTTAATATATTAAGCACTGGTCACTGGTGATACCTCAAGATTGTCATCAGTTTTAAAACTGAAGGGACTGTGATGTATATGGAGAGGTTGGGGGGGTGGGAAGAAGGAATGAAATAAAATCTGAATAGACATCAATGAGCCAATTAAGCTTTAAGACTAATAACAGTCTAGACACACACATCACTATTCTTTCTTTGCATTCAGGCATAAAGCCAAGAGAAGGTTCCTTTTTGTTACTTGTGGAAAGTAACCTTTGTTACTAAGTCTTCTGGTGACTATTTCTGCAGTCACCAGAAATGTTTTGACTTATCTTTTATGACTAAACTATATGATGATAAATGTCACTGAATGCAAATAGTTCAAAGGCTGGAGATGTTTATTGCCTCCTTTAAAAAAGATTATTTAGTCTGGTGCTTAAATAAATTCCATGGATCTCTTTCATGGAGCAGTTACTATCTGACTTGGACCTTACTGTTACAGAACCTTTAGATTCTTCTTATCTGAGATTTTTTCTTAAGATGTACACAAAGAATATAAATACATGAAGAGTTTCCCAGAGCAAAACTTGGGTACTTAGAATAGGAAAATACTTTATTTTTTAGATTAGATGTTGTCAAGCAGAAGATTTATTTATTAAAAAGTTAACTCACATTTCTTGAGTGCCAGCTACTCAATTCAGTTTAATTCATCAAAAGTTTCTCAAGTCCTATGTTAAGTTATGGGCATCAAAGAATGAAACAAGACAGTTTCTAGCTCATAAAGCTTAACAAAAGGGATGAGACATATATACAAGTAACAATAACCCAAGTTAAAACATCATAACTATGTAAGTCAAGTCAGAAAGGCATGGGAGATTTAAGGAAAAGAAGATGACATAGCTGGGGAAATAAGGTCTCCTCAGAGAGCTGGGTTTTAAAGAAAGGAAAAAGTTTCAACAAGAGCCACTGGACACAAAGGAGTCCATTCCACTTATGGGGATGGTGCAATCAAGGACATGGAGAAAGGAGTACAATTGCACATGAAGAAGAAAACAACGAGCCTGGAAGTTGGGACCAGATTGTGGGGATGCTAGAATGTCAGATATAAAGAGTTCATATTTTGTCTGGTAAGTAGTGGAGTGACAGAATAGAGAAATAATTGATAACGTTTGTACATTAGGAAAACTATTTTGTCGTAGGGTAAAAGATAGGATAGAAAGAGAATATAGAAATGTGAAGATCAAGTTAGATAGCTTTGGCAATAATTCTGGTGAGAGTTAATGAAGACCTGAATGAGAATGTTGGCAATATAAGTGGAAAAAGCGAGACAGATGTGATACATATTGTAAGATAAAACTGATAGAACTTGTCAACTAAATGAACTTGAGGACTGAAAGAGAGGAAAGGGTTTTCAGATGTTTCAAGACATTTAGATGTAGAATACATTGAACATATGGGACTGGAACTTGAGTGAAAGGAGCTAAAAGATTTAACAGGCATCTACATTGCATGATAATCAAAAAGGAAGCGTATAGAGGAATAACTGAAAAGAACTAAGGATAGAAGACCTACATTTCCACTGGTGTAGGGAAGTTCCAGTAAGGAAATTCTCTCTACCAGCAACTTATCTTATGCCACATATAATCTTAGGGAACTTCCCAAAACTCTGAGACATGAAGTGATTTACCTAGTGACAAAGATCCAGCATGTGTCAGACTCGAAGACCTGGAAGATTTAAACCTAAGATTTCCTAATTCTGAGGTCTACTTGAGCAGACTCTGTCTACCAAACTGCCTCTGAACAGACAGAAGGGGAAAAAAATCTCATTTTTTGTCTTATAACTGGGGATTTGACTTGAACTATATAGTGCATATTTGACAATGCAGGATCATAAAATGAGATTTAGATATAGAAGAGATTTCAGAGGCCATCTAGTACAAAAAAATTTTACATGTGAGGAACCTGAGATCAAGAGACAAGTCCCTGATCCAAAGTCACAGAGGAAGAAAATGGTAAAGTTAGGACTCTACACTAGGGTCCAGACTGCAAATCTAATAGGCTTTCCATTCCACTAAGCTCCCTCTCATGCTTAAAGTCATTTAATTTTCAATAATTTAAATTAGAATAGAAACAGTTTGGTTATCCCATAGAGTAGGAGCAATATGTCAGTGATCCTGATATTCTTTATAGTTTACTAGAGACTAAATTAAATCAAACAATATTTTAAGGACAATATTAATTGATTATACTGCCAATTCTTGGTTCAGTGAAGAATTGTTTTGTAAAGCAAACATTGACCTTCTCATTTATCTTGCATATAAATTCTTATTTTTATATATAAAATTTATTTAAATTGAAGTATAACGATAGAAATAGAAATATAAGGTGTTATTAAAAGCAAACTATTCACATGGAACAATAAAACAAATGTCAGATTTTATTTTCTTTTTGTTAAATTTGTTCCAAAAAAAATGTTCTAACTTTGATTTCCTGGAAAAGAACAATTTATTGGGAATGTTCCTTGCATATCATTTCCTGCAAAATAGTCACACCCATGATGAAGTTATTAGTAATATTAAAAATACAATCTGGTGGCTAATTGCTAGAGAATACATCTAAGAGGGGAACAAAACCAGAAATAAAATGCCTATTTAGGATGACAGTTCTTAGATTGTTATCCTACACTGTAGATAACTATCAGAACTATTTTCAAAGCAGACTTTAAGTGCCTCAAGAAGCTGGCATACTTGTGTGTCATCTTAAAATGATTATTCAACCATTCTCTGCATTATTCATGAACACATTTATTTAGTACTAATCTTACAGGATTACTGGGTTTTTTTGGTTAAAAAATAAAAAAGTAAGCAGCTCAATATTACTATGTTCCCACTAGTATTTTAAGAATTCTTGTCACCACAAGAAAAATCTGTAAAGTTAATTATCAACAAGTTTTTATACATATCATTACATTCAGGACTTCAAAGAACACTCATTTAAAATCTCCCCTTTCCAGCTGAAAGGTGGAGACATTATTTCCCTATAAACTTCAAAACTATCCTCAGAAGCAAAACAACAATTAAGGTTGTTCCTTTGAACCTTGGCATGATATAGCATATGAATTAGCTTAGCGTCAAGGAATGACACACTAAGACTATAGGGAAGGTGTGTTTCTCAGGATCAATGTGTAAAGTAGAAAGCAGTTTAAATTAGTAAGAAATGGTGAACATCATCCTGCCATTCACATCCAGAGAGAAATTAGGTAAAACACAGGCAAATGCAGGTCAAAATCTTTCAGTGTCACAACAGTTTAATGAGTACCTATAGAGGGAAGGAAGGAAGGAAGGAAGGAAGGAAGGAGAAAGAAAAAGAAAGAAAGGAAGAAAAAAAAAGAAAGAAAAAAAGAAAAAGAAAGAAAGAGCAAGGAAGGAAGGTAGAGAAGGACAGAGGAAGGGAGGAAGGAAAGAATTCAGCATTCTATGATTAAGCTTCATCTCTGTACTTGGTGAAATCAGTGTTTGGACTGTCCATTGCAGGGGTCCTCAAACTACAGCCCACGGGCCAGATGGGGCAGCTAAGGACATTTATCCCCCTCACCCAGGGCTATGTAGTTTCTTTATTTAAAGGCCCACAAAACAAAGTTTTTTTTTTACTATAGGCTGACCCTCCAACAGTATGAGGGACAGTGAACTGGCCCCCTATTTAAAAAGTTTGAGGACCCCTGGGCCCCTAGTCCATATGTTTCACATGATTGCTCTCTACAGTCATAATTTTGGAAATCCTTAAGTGGCCTCCATCAGTGATAAGACTTTAGAGGAGGATTTTAGTAAAACATGCAGAAAATCCTGAAAACTATGCTACTGGAGGACTGAGATATCATTGAATTAAAAGGTAAGTCATTCTAACCCTAATTACAAATGACCTCAGGGATGCAGTAAGACTTAGCCAATTAAGAATTATCTCAGAGCACAAAGTCATAATAATATCCCTTATAGAACTTTAGTTTCTGTATCTCATAGAAGGATTTCTATTGGTGACCTAAAATGTCTTCACATTCTCCACCATCAAAATATCATCTTAGAATGGCAAATATATTTGGTCTGTCTCTAACCAAAGAAGAACAAGAGTTCAGCTATGAAATTATAAACAAGGTTTCTTGCTTCCTCTCTACCAAGGCAAAGGTTGCTTTCATCTTCACTCATCTCCTGAGTCAAGCCTTGGTGAGCTTGTGTCCTTCAACCCAGGCTACTCCTCAGTCAAATCCCACATGTACAATCTCTGTGTGTCTAACTACTGCTTTAAGAAGAAGGGTACTTCGTTGAGAGCAAAAGACTATGTATTAGATTACTTTGAATCCTCCTAGATGCTTGACACAGTGTCTTTTGAAGAGTAGGGGTTCAGTATATAGGTTGAATCATTAAAGATAAGTGCCTGAAGTTTTCTATTTCAAATGTCCTAAGATCCACCTCAAGCAAAAGATACATTTGAACATCTAGTTAGAATTTAATAATAGAATTATTCACACAATGTAAAGGATTTAAAATATCTTAATTGAGTTGTAAAGACAAACAATTTGGAAAGACTTAAGTACTCTGATCAATAAAATGGCAATCCATTATTGTAAAAGATTGATGATGAAGAATATTGCCCACTTCCCTACAGAGAGGATATGGACTAAAGGAATATATGAGATGTATAATTTTGAACATGGTGAGTGTGGGAATTTGTTTTGCTTGACTAATGAATAATTGTTAGAAGATTATTGTTGTTTTTAATCAGTAGAAGGAGGGTAAGGGATGAAGAGAAAATAAAATGTTCATTGGGGAAAAATTAATAGATTGTTATGTCAACTTTCATCCACATATATTTTCAGATTCACGTATGATTCATGTCAGGGCAGTACAAGTGAGAGCCTGAGGGTGAAATCAGTTTGTTAATAGGGTTCCAGAGGCAGAATTACTGCCATTGTTGTCCCTTACAAAGATATTTTGGAATCCAGGAATTATATGAACATGATTACAAAATACTTTTTTTTTTTTTCTTTTTTTTTATTAAATCTTTTTATTTTCAAAACATATGCATGAATAATTTTTCAACACTGACCCTTGCAAAATCTTGTATTCCAAATTTTCCCCTCCTTCTCCCCACTCCCTCCAATATATGTTAAACATAATAAAATATATGTTAAATCCAATATATATAATACATATATATACACATACATATTTATACAATTATCTTGCTGCGCAAGAAATAACTGATCAAAAAGGGAAAAAGAAAAAAGAAAACAAATAGACAACAACAAAAAGAGTATAAATACAATATTGTGGTCTATATTCAGTTCCCACAGTTCTTTCTCTGGATGCAGATGGCTCTCTTCATCACAAAATCAATGGAACTAGCCTGAATCATCTCACTGTTGAAAAGAGCCGTGTATAATAATCTCCTGGTTTTGCTCACTTCACTCTGCATCAGTTCCTGTAAGTCTCTCCAGGCCTCTCCTGTTGATCGTTTCTTACAGAACAATAGTATTCCATAACATTCATATGCCACAACTTATTCAGCCATTCTCCAACTGATGGGCATCCACCCAGTTTCCACTGGCCACTACAAAAAGGGCTGCCACAAATATTTTTGCACATACAGGTCCCTTTCCCTCCTTTAAGATCTCTTTGGGATATAGGCCCAGTAGAAACACTGCTGAATCAAAGGGTATGCATAGTTTTGCAAAATACTTTTCACACAAATTAAGTCAAATCTAAGTAACTAGAAAAATATCAATTGCTCATGGATAGACCAAGCTAATGTTATAAAAATTATAATTCTACCTAAATTAATCTACTTATTTAGTACCATAACAACTAAACTACCAAAAATTATTTTATAAAGCTAGAAAAAATAATAACAAAATTCATCTGGAAGAACAAAAGGCCAAGAATTTCAAGGAAATTAATGAGGAAAATACAAAGGATCTCAGTCATACCAGATCTAAAACTATATTATAAAGTGGTAATCATCGAAATTATTTGGTACTGGTTAAGAAATAAGAGTGGTGGAACAATGGAGTAGATTAGGCACACCAAATGACCATATTAATCTATAGTTAGATAAACCCAAAGATTCCAGTTTCCAGGATTAAGGAATCACTATTTGTCAAAAACTGCTAGAAAAACTGGAAAATAACATAGCAAAAAGTAGGCATAGACCAGCATAAACCAAGATAAAGTCAAAATGGGTACATGATTTAGACATAAAGAGTGATCCGATAAGCAAATTAGAAGAGCAAGGGATAGTTTACCTGTCAGATCTATAGAGAAAAGAAGAATTTATAACCAAATAAGAAATAGAGAAGACTATGAAATTCAAAATAGCAATAAAACTGTGCATACTTTTGATTCCAACAATATCACTAGTAGATCTGTATCCCAAAGAGATTATTTTAAAATAGTATTTTATTTTTCCAACACATAAAAAAGATAGTTTTAAACATTCACTTTTGCAAACCTTGTGTTCCAAATTTTCCTTCCTCTCCCCCTCCTGTCCCCTCCAAAAGACAGTAAGCAAACCGATACAGGTTACAATATGTGCAGTTTTTCTAAATATATTTCCATATTCATCATGTTGCCCCCCCCCCAAAAAAAAAAAAACAATCACAAAGGGAAAAAAAACAAGCAGGCAAACAAACACAGCAAAAAGATCAAAAAAACTGCTTTAATCCACATTCAGTCCCCATAGTTCTCTCTCTGGATGCAGCCGGTTCTCTCTATTACAAGTCTATTGGAATTGGCCTGAATCATCTCAATGCATCATAGATGATCATCATATAATCTTGTTGTTGCCATGTATAATGTTCTCTTGGTTCTGCTCACTTCACTTAGCATCAGTTCATGTAAGTCTCTCCAAGCCTCTTTGAAATCAGCCTGTTCATCATTTCTTACAGAACAATACTATTCCATTACGTTCATATACTATAATTTATTCAGCCATTCCTGAACTGATGGGCATCCTCAATTTCCAATTCCTTGCCACTACAAAAATGACTGCTACAAACATTTTTGCAGTATGGGTCCTTTTCCCTCTTTTATGATCTCTTTGGGATACAGACCCAGTAGAGTTGCTGCTAGATCAAAGGGTATGCATAGTTTTACAGCCCTTTGGGCATAGCTTCAAATTGTTCCCTAGAATGGTTAGATCAATTCACAACTCCACTAACAATGTATTAGTGTCCTGGTTTTCCCACACCCCCTCCAACATTCATCATTATTTTTTCCTGTTATCTTAGTTAATCTGAGAGATATGAAGTAGTACCTCAGAGTTGTCTTAATTTGCATTTCTCTAATTAGTAGTAATTTAGATCATTTTTTCATGTAACTAGAAATGGTTTTAATTTCTTTGTCTGAAAATTGTCTGTTCATATCCTTTGACCATTTATCAGTTGAGGAATGGCTTGTATTCTTATAAATTTGAGTTAATTCTCTATACATTTTAGAAATGAGGCCTTTATCAGAAACATCAGCTGTGAATTTTTTCCTCCCAGCTTTCTGTTTCACTTCTAATCTTGGCTGCATTGGTTTTGTTAGTGTAAACACTTGTTAATTTAAAATAATCAAAAATTTCCATTTTGTATTTCACAATGTTCTCTAATTCTGCTTTGGACATAAATCCCTCCCTTTCCCACAAAATTGAGAGGTAAACTTGTTCTCCTATTATATTACATATAGTATTATGTTACCATATTTTAGTAACAGCCTTTATGTCTAAATCATGAATGAACCCATTTCAACCTTATCCAAAGAGATTATTAAAAACGGGGGAAAGGACCCACATGTACAAAAACATTGATGGCAGTTCTTTTTGTGGTGACAAGGAAGTAGAAATTTAGAGGATGCCCATCAATTGGGGAATGACTAAACAAGTTATAGTATATGAATGTAATGGGATATTATTGTGTTATAAGAAATGATGAGCAGGCAGATTTCAGAAAAACCTGGAAAAACTTACATGAATTAATGCTTAATGAAGTGAGCTGAACTAGAACTTTGTATATACAGTAGCAGCAATCTTATATAATGATTGAATATGACAGAATTAGCTCTATTCAGCAATACAATGATCCAAGACAATTCCAAAAGGCACATTATGGAAAATGCTGACCATATTCAGAGAAAGCATTATGGAGTCTGAATGCAGACCAAAATATTATTTTCACTTGTTTTATTTTTTTCTTACTCATGATTTTTCCCTTTTGTTCTGATTCTTCTTTCACAACATGACTAATGTATAACTACATTTAATCTGATTGTACCTGATGATTGCTTGTCTTAGGGAGGAAGAAGGGAGAAAAATTTGAAGCTCAAAATGTCATAAAAATGAATGCTGAAAACTATCTTTTCTTGTAATTGGAAAAATTACTAAGCTGTTAAGTGGGGAAAAAAAAGCACAAAGATATTTTGGGTGTCAACTTCCCCAGAGTTGGCAGGACTCAAGCTATCTCTTGAATTCTTCCTGCTGATTCTGGGAACTTTAAATAGAAACCTGGCCAACTCCTGAACAAAATCGAAATACCAGAGGAATCTCTTGAAAAACAAGTCCAAATGGGACAGCATGGAGTAATTTCAAGCAGTGAAAATAAAGCAACATAAGAAAGCCAAATCAGAGGAAATCCTGTTTCCAAAGAAACGAAATACACATACCTTGGCTATTTCAGTGGGCTGCTCCATAATGAGAGTGTGTTTCCACCAGGATTCTCTTTGGTCTAATGATGTCCCCTCCTATGTAATAATATCTGACATCTTCAGGGTAAATGGAGCAGGAAAGGTATTATATTTTGCACAAGCTGGATTTGCAACAAAATTAAGATTTTGTTTGGCTTCAGTGTCACATTCTGGAGTCTGTAGCACAGCCAAGGGAGTGGTTTTGGGTAGTAGAATTTGCTACATAGATAATAAGCTGACTCTGGGACAGAATTCATCCTCTTGCAACTCTCTGATATGCATTATGTCCCATATTAGGGAACAGAACAATCCCCTGACCTTGAAATCATAGAGATATCTTGGAAATTATACTCATCCCCCACAGGATGACAGGGTCATAAATCAGATTTAGAGCTGGGAGGGTTCTTAGAGGATATCGAGTCCAAACCTCTTATCTTACAAATATGGAAACTGAGGCCCAGAAAAATTTCCCCAAAGTCACAAGTAGTAAATACCAAAGTCAGGATTCAAATTCAGCTCTTCTGAGAAACATTTTCCCATTATACTGTAATGTCTCCTCAGTGTAGGTAGCCAACCTACACCTTTATTTCTTACCCCCCCCCCCCCCCAAATAGGACCATGGCATTCCAAACTCCAAAGATTACTGCTATGTTACTCCTACAAACTTACTTTGCTTCCAAACACTCCCACCCATTGTGTTCTGAGTGCCATTTTCAGCCTTTTGAAATACTGCTACTGATCTTCAATGCAACCTTTATCTAGTTATTTTCCCCTAAGTTCAAATGGAATCTGCCAAGATTCATATCTGGTTCTTGGCACACAGTCACATTTGCCCACCTGAGTAACCACTGCTCTTTTCTGGCATTCAGGCCCACACCATCCTTTTCACCACCATAAAAATATCAGATTGGAGGACCAAAGATTTGGAGATGGAAGGGATCTTCTAGTCCAACTCCTTTACTGAATTACAGATTTTTGAGCTAGGATTTCATAAGCCATCTAGTACAATCTCCTCATTTGACAGATGAGGAAACTTACTCCTGGAAAGGTTGAATGGTTAGTGCATGTCATAAGCAATGAGTGGCCAAGTTTATATTCAAATCCAACATTTGACTCCAAATCCAACATTCTTTCCACTAAACCCTGCTCCCTCCCTCTCTTTCCCTTTTAGTGTTCCCTTTCTCCTATCCTACCAGTATATTCTCCTTTTTCTCATATTGCCAGGGAGAAAAATAGGAGTGTGAATAACCAAATTTATTCTCATGATTTATGTATACCTTTCCTCAGGAAAAATGGAATTGGTGTCCCTGTGTTGTACTTTCCCTTCTCCAATTCTCTCCCCTATGCATGTGGAATTGATATTTCTCTGTCACTGATTTAATTCTTTCCTTCTCTATTCAAAAATCTGCTTTGGCTCCCATTTGTCTTTAAGATTAAAAGCAAAATCTTCATCATAACACTTAAAACTTCCCAAAATATTTTCCACTCTTATTTCATATTACTCCTCTTTACATATTTTTTCCTAATTAAACTGTTTTTTGTATACAATATTCCATCTCCTTACTCTATATCTTTGCTCAGGTGGTGGTCTCCGAAGGCTGAAAAGCAATATCCTCAGAGCCATTTCTAAGTAGCTTCCTTCAAAGCATAACACAAGTACCACTTCCTACAAAATGATTCTCCCTCTTCTCTCCAATTGTTAATGTGAAGTCCTCCTTGAAATTACCTTGAATTTATTTATTGGTATTCATGCTATATTCTTCCACAAGAATGTAAGTTTACTGAGACCAGGAAAAGTTCATTTTTGGTTTTGTATTTCTAGTGCCTTATATATATAGTTGGTACTTAATAAGTAGGTCCCGAGTTGAATGTAATGCTTAACACCAATAAATTACTAATTAGTGATAAAATTTTAGACATTTATGAAGAAAATATTTTAGGAGAAGGAGGGTTTTGCAATTGATTTTCCATAAAGCATATTACAACCATTTTGTCCATATTTAAGGCTGAATCTGTAAGAGAGGACACCAAGAGCTAGAAAGACAGTATACCCTGCCCAGATAAGCATCATACCAAGTTGAAAAGATTTATTAACTGCATAAATAAGGCACAAATTTTCAGATTCCCCAACATTAGCCCTTGATGTACTGGAAAATTGAGGAAATCAACAGATGTGAGGGAAAATCCTGGGGAAATATATATATTTAAAATTTGGATTTAAGCAAGAGATTTGAATTTGATAAGAAAAGTCTAAGGGATAAAGTAGGAATGGGAAACTGAGGTTGAGATTGAAGCATGCAATAAAATTGCTACTGCACCATCAGGAATATTGAATTGATTATGAATCAATCTTCCTCCTCAAAATCTGTTTTTTTTTTTTCCTTTTTAAAAAATTATCCCTATACCTTGCTTTGATGTACTGGTTGTGGGAATAGACAGTAGTCATCTAAATATAGCAGAAGCAACTACTGAAAATTCTCAAATATACTAAATTCAACGTGTCCCAAACAAAATTCTTTATTTTTCCATTTCTGTTGAAGACATTGCCAACTTTCAAGTCAGCCAGGTTAACAACCTATGAATCGTCATCCTTAACACTTTTTTAAATGGATTGTTTGGGAAAAGAGAGGTAATACAGACAGTAAATAAGCATGTAATATAATAATACTATACTGTTGACTCTTTCTTAGTCCCTCTTTCTAATGAGTTACTTAGTTTTGATCTTACTACCTCTACAATAGCACTATAATCTTCTTTTTCTCTTCATATCACCACCATCCTACTACAAATTTTTTTCTCACTTGACATGGCCTGGAAGGCTCAGTTCCCTCTCCTCTCCAATTCATCTTCCACACAGTTGAGGAAATCCACTTCCTAAAACACAGATATTATTATGTCACTGTTTTGTTCAAGAAATTCCACTGACTTCCACTTTCTACCAAATAAAAGGGTTTGAGTTTTTTTGGGGGGGAGGGGTTCCCCCCCCAAGGCAATTGGGGCTAAGTGACTTGCTCAGAGGCATACAGATAGTTAAGTGTCAAGTGAATGGAGGTGAATTTGAACTCATGTCCTCCTAACTTGAGGGCTGCATTTATCTACTGTACCATTTACTTGCCCCTAAATACGAGTTTCTTAATCTGAGATCTGTGAATTTGTTTTGCTAGTATTTTGATGACCATATTTCAATATAATTGGTTTCCTTTATTATTGTACCTTAAATTGTTCTTAAAAACATATTCTGAAAAGGGGTACATAGATTATTTCCCAGATTTCCAAAGGAGTGTAAAATATTAACAAATTAAGAATCCAAAATTCCTCATCCTTAGAGGAAACTATATATTTCTAAACATTTTCATTGGGAAAAAAAGAGAAAGAATTGGACATGCACGTAAAAAAAAAAAAAAAAAAAAAAAAAAAAAAAAAAAAAAAAAAAAAAAAAAAAAAAAAAAAAAAAAAACCTCTGGGAAACCAACACATTAAAAAAAACATCAAAATTAAAATTCTGAAAGTCAAAAAAGAGATTATCAAAACTGAAGGAAGAAAAGCACATTGAATTGGTAAATGAAACTACTAGCTGTTTGTCTGAAGAAAAAAAAAAATAAACCCATAGCTAATCAGATTAGGAAAAAAATTATATAGAAAAGCCAAATTGCCAACATCAAAAATGAAAAACAAATGAAGAATAAAGGAAATTATAAGAAACATTTGTTCAATTATGTGCAAGAAAATCTGGCAACTTAAATGGAAATTTAATTTCCATTACAATTGAAGCTATCCAAATAAATACCATATTTAAATAATTCGGTTTCAAGTTTTTGCTAGAATAGATATGTAGGAACTAAGAAACTTTGTTTAGACAGTCATCTTTGCTGGAAGTCTCTATAATCCGATCTCTGAAGAAAAAAATGACCTGGAAACAAATTCCCAAGAGATAAAATCTTAAAACCAGGTGGATTTGAAAGTAAATTCTATGAAAAATTTAAAGAAAAATTAATTCCAATATGAATACATTTTGCAAAAAGAGAAAGTATTTTGTCAAATTCCTTCCATGATACAAAGATGGTTTTGAAAAATAAACCTGAGATAGACAGAAAAAGAGAAAGAAAACTACTGATCAACATCTTTAATAATTATCTATGCAAATTTAAAAAATAAAACATTAGCAAAGAGGTTAGCATCACATATGTTAAAAAGTATCAATTATAACTAAATACATTTTATGCCATGAATGAAGGGTAGATTCAATATTAGGATAAATATAAGCATAATTTATTAACATATTGGTAATAAAAACAAAATCTAATTATATCAATCAATACCATAAAAGTTTTTGATAAAGTATAACCCTCATTTCCGATAAAAATAACACTATACTTTTAAAAATGTATTAAATGAACCTTTCCTTAATATGATAAATGTTTTAAGTCAAAAATCAATATTATATACAATAGAGATAAAATAGAGGCTTTTACCAATAAGCTTAGTGATAAAAAAACAAAGCTGTACATTATAACCACTGTTATTTGACATAGTGCTAAAAATATTGGCTACAATAATAAGAAAAGAAATTATGGGAATAAACATGGACAAAGAAGATACAAAATTGTGGCTTTTTCCAAGAATAATAATGTATATAATCTAGAGAGTCAGCTAAAATTGATTGAAAGAATTAATGATTTCTACAAAATAGTAGGGTACAACATTAACTCACAGAATTTATCAGCCTTTCTATTTATTATGAACAAAATTTGGCAGAAAAAGTTAGAAAAATTCCAGGCAAACTAACTATAATATGTGTAAAATATTTAAAAGTCCATTTGCCAAGATGCAAATAAGAACTTTATGAAAACAATCAACACACTCCAAACAAAAACAAAAACAGACGTAAATAATTGCGCATGAGTGGTATAATAAAAATGACAATACTACTGAAATTAATTTACTTATTCAATGCCATATTACTCAATATACCAAAGGGTTATTTTTTAGGGCTAGAAAAATAATAACAAGTTTATTTGGAAGGACAAAAATTCAGGAAATTCAAGGGAAATTTCTGAAAAAGAATGGAAATGAAGAATTCTTAACAATATGAAACTTCAAACAACTTTGCAAATCAGTAATCATCAAAACTACTTGGTATTGGTTAATTTTTTTTTTTAAAGTTGAAAATGAAATAAAGTTGGTATGCAACATACAGAATCACATTGTTTCAAATACAATGAAATCAAGTGATGATAAAACACTTATGACATAGTGTAAGATCCTATGCTTATTATTAGTATCTGAATTAGATTGATAAATTCCCTCTCCACCTTATTGCTGTTTTTCAGTCATGTCTAATACTTTGTGACCCTATTTGGGATATTCTTATATTTAGGAGGTACTTAATGCATGTTTGTTGAAAATAATGATAAAATCTTTCAATAACTCACAACAAATAGTATTCAATAGAAAGCACTCAATAAATATTTGTTGATTAGTGGGTAAATTAATTGCTGTCTTGGGAATTCTCTATATAGCCCAAATGTATGAGAAACTGGCATTTTACCACAATTATGGGATGTCTGAAGTGATAGGGAAAGAAAAGAAGATATTCAAGAATAGGTGAATTCACTGGTAGAGTTCTTCAAAGCTTAGGGCTTACCCTGCATTATTGAAGTCCTTTTTTGGACTTGAAAATTTAGATGGACTATTACGGGGAAAATACTGTATATCATTGGTGAAATATTAGTCCAGTACTTAAATCTTGCTATAGGTATCTCAGGTCAAGTTCATTGCTATTATCATATTTATCTAACCATTCTGAGTAAACATCTACTTCATTTCTAAATTTCACTCTCAGGACATAGTATGGCTCAACCTTTCATTCAAGATCAGTCTTCTGGATTTCTGAATTAAATTAAGTGCAAAGATCACCTGAGGGATCACCTGTGGCACCTAGTTAGATCCCTTGATCCTAATTATTTACACAACCCATTTACACAACTTAATTCATTTTTCACGGATTTTGATTCAACAATTTGTGGAACAAAAGTTGAAATGTTATAGTAATCCTAAGGCAGTTAAGCTTCTTATCCCTAAGGTTATGACTGAATGCTTTCTTGAAATAAGGAAATTAAATGGTGGAAAGGAGAGCTAGTACATGAGGTTCTGATGAATAGATCACTTTCAGTTTTAGAGCAATGTAGCACCAACAAAAATGGTGCTTTATCTACTGTACTACTTAGCTGCTTTTTCCTGCCCATCAAGACAGTTTTACCAGGGTGTGGACATTTTTCATGCTATAACTTCTTGGAGCCACAAGTGAGAGTTAGATAAAGTAGGACACCACAAGTGGATGAGCAGCCCAAAAAGTTCTCAACAAGCCTTCAATAAGTCCCAGTCCTCCCTAAGTACCCCAAATTTTCCTTTTAGTGTTATAATTGAACACTATTATGCATAAGAAATTATAAATGAATAGTTTTAAAATGGAAGACTTGTGTGGACTGATGCAGAGTGAAATGAGCAGCACTGAGTCTTGCAAAATCATACTTTGAGAAACCATGGGGCTTATAGGGAAAACAGTTTCAGAGTTACAATGTCTTTAATGACACATAAAAAAATAAAAGGTAGGAACCTATTAAAAAACTAGCATAGTTGTATATACATTTAAAAAATGATATGGTTTAAGAAATGATATGGCTGCTTCTTCAACCTCAGGCTTTCTGAAGCTTCAGGCTGCTATTGTCCCTTTTGCCTAGGTTCCCAGTGGTCCTGAACTAGCAAAGCCTTTTTTGGTTGCTGTTGTTATTTTGTTTTTATATTAAAGCTTTTTATTTTCAAAACAAAGAAAATTTTCAGCATTGATCCTTGCATAGCCTTGTGTTCCAAATTTTGCTCTTCTTCTTCACACTCCTTCCCCTAGATGGGAAGTAATTCAATATATATTATACATGTCAAAATATATGTTAAATCCAATGTACATAAACATATTTGTACAATTATCTTGCGGCACAAGAAAGATCAGATCAAAAAAGAAAGAATAAATAAGAAAACAAAATGCAAAAAAACAACAACAAAAAGAGTGAGAATGCTTTGTTGTGGTCCACACTCAGTTTCCATAGTTCTCTCTCTGGGTGTAGATAACTCTATTCATCACAAGATCATTAGAACTGATCTGAATCTTCTCATTGTTGGAAAGAGCCACATCCATCAGAATTGATCATCGTATAATACTGTTGTACTAGCAAAGTCTCAAGCAACTTGGGCAAGTCAAAACTCCTGGCCTAGGGATTGCAACTCTGGGCTATTTGGTCTAATGTCATGATGGAATTGATAGGAGTAGTCAGCAGCAGCAGTGGTCAGTCCTCTCTACCCACAGCTTCAAGAAAATTGCACAAGAAAATATACAATAAATACAGCACTTTATCAATGTGAGAATTTATCTTTTTTAACTGTATATTTGCTTATAAGAGGTTTTCTTTTTTCCTCCCCAGTGGGAGACAGAAATGGCAGGAAAAAAACTACATTTGGTAATTGAAAATTAATTGCAATTTCTTTTAAGAAACCCCCTCTTGGTATACAACTCAAAGTTCATAACATACTATATGCAATCTATTGTCTGTCATTTTCATTGAGTAAAAATAGTTTTAAGCATGTTAAAAATATAGATACAGACTAATATTATAGCTGTCCATTATCTAAAACATAGATAATAGCCTTGTTGTCAAAATGTTGTCAGAGTTTGCCAGCTGGCCCCCACTCCAGTACTTGGCATTACTTGTAGTTGGGAAATATTTAACAAAATAAATTTTAAAATTCAATAGAACTTAGAAAATATTGCATTTTAAAACTAAGTGAATCTAAAGCCTGAAGGGATCTTTACATATGAATTAGATGCCCTCGTTTTTATTTAAATCATCAATCTACCTGGAATTCAGACTTTTTAGCCCAGGATCCCAGACAAAAAGTGTTCATTAGGAAGTGATGCTTGACCTAAGCCCCAAAGAATTCTAAGAGGTGGAGATGGAGAGAGAAACAGGGAATGAAGAGAATGGGGAGAGAATACATTCCAGATATGAATGACACCTCTGTGAAGGCTTGGAAATGAAAAATGAAAAGCCAAGTTCAGTTAGTAGTACAGATTTCTGAAATATAAAATGTATGAAGAAAAAAAGTATGAAATAAACTTGGAATGACATGTAGGAATCAGATTGTGGAGCCTCTGTTAGTTAGGTTTTTATTATAGAGGAGATAAGGAGCCCCTGAAACTTCTTGAATAGGGGAGTGACACTGCAATTCCATTGGTATTTTGAAGCTAGCTCAGCTTTTAAGAGCTGATTGTTAAATTTTCAATTTTGTGAGTGTTTATACCTCATAAATTGAAAATTGATGAAAATCACAACAAAAGACTTTATTGTTTTGTTGATCATCTAGACTTAAGAAAGTGCTAATAGTGCAATTCAAACTTAAAAGTGTGTCCATGTTTCCTGAGTCCAACTCTTTATTATTTAAATTCAGCAAGAATACAGTAGAAAAATCAAAGGTAAGGTGAAACTAATAATGATAATAAAATAGTAACAATAACTAGGATTTCCATAGCACTTGAGATATGCAAAGTGCTTTGTATTTGTTATCCTATTAGAGTTTCAGAATACCTCCTGCATTTTAGGAAGTTAACTTGTTACCTGTGTGGAGGATAGATTGGAGAAGGAAGGTATTGGAAACTAGGGGACCAATTAGAGAGCTATGTGAATGGAAGTAACAGGATGGAATCAAGAGATATTGTGCAGGCAAGACTCATAAATCTTGGCAACTAAGTACAAGTAGTAAATGAGAAGAAAGTCAGGGATATGAATGAGTTCTATTGGAACTCTCAATAGAAATAGGGAAATTTGGAGAATAGAATAGTTAAGGGAATTAAGGAATTCTGTTTTGGACATGTTGAATTTTAAATGCTAACCCATCTAGTTGAAAATGGCAAGCAGAGAGTATCAATAATAGAATAAAGAAATAAAGGAGATATATAGCTATACATACTATTTATGCATTGTATATATATAAATATATGTGTATTTTATATCTAAATATTAAGTGTGTGTCACATAAAAGATTAGCCTACCCATTCTTATCCAATACACATAAATGAGTTGATGCAGTTGATTTCACTTTGCACCTGAGGGCAATAAGAAACTGTTTTACAGGGCTCTTAGTCAACTTGCCTCATATTCATGAGGTTCAAAGTATGTATATTAAGAAAACAGATTATTAATATATGCTACTGAGGATAAATGGATACATTTTCTGAAGAGATTGACACTATTGAGTACTGAGAAATTACAATTCAAATGGGATAGTGCCATTGTCATCAATAATAAAGCCTAATTGATATTATTGGTAACTTCAGTGTGAATGTGGGAACGAAAGAGAAAAAGTAAAGAATAATGCTTTGGAAAATATAAACTGAGTTTAAGAAATTGAGTCAGTCAAAGGTTTTTTGTAGTTTTATTTGTATATGCAAAAATAAAAATTCACTCTTGGTTGTACCTTGGTAGAGTCCCAAGTATTTTATAATCTGTAGTTATTTTAAATGGAATTTCTATTTCTATTGCATATTGTCCAGACATTTTAGATATATTTTACATAGTTTCTTCAATTTGGAAGATTCTAAAAATAATCACAAAAATGAAAATTGTTAAACTTAACAAATAGGAAATGATTTTGTTTCTTTTAGGAGTCATTCTAGGATCAGCTGTATGTGTACAACTAGATCATAGACAGAGCAAAAAGTCAAAATTAGCACAAAGTCATGAATACTGGTGATGTTAACAATACCAATTAAAAAGAACACATCTGTATATATAGTAGAGTGGGAAAAGAAGATTGTGCTCATTTGAAACTGTGTTTTTGATTATGAACAGTTTGTTTATTTTTTAAATTAAAAATTAACATAACTTTTTAAACTGTCTTACTTGTCTGTGATTTATTCTAACCTTCTTTCTTCTATTTTCTTCTGTCCATGAAAAAAAATCAGCACCACTTCCAAAGAAAGGATTTTGTGGTTGTTGTTCAGTTGTTTCAGTCATGTCCTACTCTTTGCAATTCCATTTGAAATTTTCTTGGTAAAGATGCTGATGATCTGCCATTTCTTTCCCCAACCAATTTTCTAGATAGGAAACAGGCAACCAGGGTTAAGTGACTTGCCCAGAGTCACACAACTAGTGTTTGAGACTGGATTTCAACTGAGAAAGATGAGTCTTCCTGTTATCAAGCCCATTGCCCTAATTACCCTTCTACCAAACTATCAAAGAAAAGATAAAGATGTTCAATTTCAACAACTATAACCCAAACTGCTTGGACAAGATGTTTATTCTGAAAAATGGGAGAATGGACAAAATGAAAGCAATTGTTTCTATTGCTATGTCAGAAAAATTCAACTCATATAAAAGTTATAAAAATCCAAGAGTCTAAAAACCATCTCAGCTAGCTAACAAAAAGTGAAGAGATGTGGAATCCAAGGACAATGTGGATTTAGAACAGTTGTGTTAAACAGAAAGAGAGACCACTAAACTATCCATAAAGATCCTTATGGACCATATATTGAGTTAGTTTTTAAATGTAATGCTATTTATGTCTTATGGTGTTTTTATTTTGTTAAATATTGCATTTTAATCTTATTCTGGCTGCACTCTGGAGTGTTGGTCAACAGGAAGTATGTTTGACAACTCTTAAGTTCCAAGTTATATGCAAAATATGGAAGGGAAAGAGGATAAAAGAATATCAAAACACAGTGGACAGAAAGACAAACCTGCAAAAAGTTTGGTGAGCCTTCATAAAACCAGAAAATCGTCCTGAAAACTTTTAGAAAAAAAGAATGGGAAGGGAAAAACAAATGACATGAAATGAAATTGTTGCTGTTATTCAGAATTTCTATATCATCAACTTGATAACCGAGAACATTGGAACCAGTACATTTGGACTCTTTAACTCCTCGATACCCAACATTCTTCCTACGTGAGGAAGAGGAGAGCTGCTCCAGAGTAGTTAAACAACTCACATCAAATTATATTGTGTGGATGATTATGGGTTTAGAGTAATTATATAAACATACCAGACAATTGTTTTGTTGATTGGTTCTTAACTGTGTTTCTTGGCTAAAAAAAAAAAAAGAAAAGTATGCATTTGATATTGTGTGTACAATAGAGGAATAAAGTTTATCTGGAAATAATTATGATGTTTTAAAAAGAGATCAACAGTTTTTCTTAAAAAGCAAACTGTATTTTGTGTTTGCCTAATTACCCATCTGTCTATTTATTAGATCTCAAGTCCTAATTGTAGTAAGTTTATGTGAAATGATCATTTCATTTTGCTAAAATCAAAATTCATTTAAGAAAAAGATTTTTGTTACAAAATAAATCTTCCTGATTACAAGCCCAGCGCTCTACCCATTGTGTACCTAGCTGCCACACAGAGATATTCATTTTCAACAGCTCAGACAAAGTATTAACTCTGGAAAAAACAAAAACAAAAAACTAAGAACTTTCCATAAGTCCTTTTTTCAATCATTTTACTACCATGAATGTAGAAGAGAGCCATGCAGGACTGAGACTCATTTTGTATTTTTTATCTGTTTGCATTGGCCAAAGAATTTCTCATTTGCAATAAATGTGCTGCTGGTGAGCCTTTCTGTGCTTAGATAGCCTGGCCCTGGCATAGCATACACAGAGATTCACTGATAGAATTATAGATAGATAGGATCATAGATCAGAGTTGGAAGGGAACTTAAGAGTTCTTTACATCTCTTTTCTCAACTTCCTTCACTGCTTTGATACTGCCATTACCAGTTCAATTTCTCATCATCTCTCAACTAGACTATCATAATAGCTTTCAGATTGGGCTCCCTGCCTTTACTATCTCCCCACTCCTACCCATCCTTGACTTAGTTGCCCAAGTGATTTTCTTAAAGAACTGGTCTGACCAAGTCATTCCCTTCCCCTACTCAGTAAACTCCCTATTGTTTTCAAGATCAAATATCTAAATCCTCTTATTGACTTTTAAAGCTCTTCACAATTTGATTCTGTTTTGCTTTTCCAGGCTTTTTATGCTTTATCCAAGCACACGCTACAATCCAACCACATTAGTTTTTCTGCTCATCCTTGAATACGTGTCATTTATTGACTCATGGGCTGGTTCCTATGCTTGGAATGTGCTCTGTCTCTGTCTCTGTCTCTCTCTTCTCTCTGTCTGTCTCTCTGTCTTTGTCTGTCTTCCTCTCTTCTTTTCTTTTTCCTTGTCTCCCTCTTCTTGTCTCTCTTCCTCTCTCTCCTCCTTCTCTGTCTCTATCTCTGTCTGTCTGTCTGTTTCTCTCCTTATTTTAGTCTTCTGGCTTCCTTCACAAGTCAGCTAATATCTTACCTTATACAAGCTTTTCTTGGTTCTCCTCAGTACTAGTGCCTTTCTTCCATTATCTTACTTATCTATATATATATCTTGTTTGTATATATTTGTTTTCATGTTTTCTCCCCCATTAAAGTAAGAACTCAACTCCTTCAAGATAAAATCTGTTTTTATATTTCTTTGTATCCTTTACATCAAAGATAGAGCTTGGCACATAGTAGATGTTTAAGAAATGCTTATTGACTTCCTTCAGAACAGGGGGTGAACATGGCTGTACCTCAGCATTTGTGTGCCCAGTAGCTTTCTATAATTATTGTATAAGCAAACTCTGTTGAAGGGCAGGACTCCTGTCTTTATGTTTCTCATATTTCCCACAGTAGATAGACAGACCTGGGCACATAGTGACTATTCAGTGAATACTTATTAAATCAAACTGAATTGAATTCAAACTGAGCTGGATTGAATTCTGTATGAAGAGCTAACATGAGTATAAGCCACTAACTGCAGAGAAAACAGTCCAGTTTGTTCAGATTGAATAAAAACCAGCTGTTCTGGTTTTTAATTCCTGACTTTCATATTTCTTTGACATATTCAAATTTCTCCATGGAAGGAAAAAGGTGACTTATTAGTTCCTGTTTTTACATTTCAAAAAATGAAGCCAGCATTTTCTCTACTGTAAGCCTTTATGATTTTTCATATTTTTACTGAAGTATCAGGGCCTACCTTTCAAGGTTTCCACATTCCTCTTCCTCCATTATCCTATAAACCTCATCCATGACTGTTCCTCATTGTGCTGAACTGGCTATCAATGCATCTCTGCTAAGTTTGTGTTAATATATCTCTGCTTTAAAATATTATCTTTTTCAGAGGTATGTGAATCATTTTAGAGGATTCTTGAAGTTAGAACAGGATTTGAAAAAAAGTTATTCTTTCTTTTGAAATCTTTGTTACAAGGTGGGAAGGGGAATATTTAGAAATGAATATATTACACAAAAACAAAGATATAGATAAAAACAATATAGAAGACAATATACACATTTTTATTTTTAATAGCTTTTTATTTTTCCAAATACATGCAAAGATAGTTATTAACATTCACTTTTGTAAAACTTTGTATTCCAAATTTTTCTCTCTTCCTCCCATCTACTCCCTCCTATAGGCAACAAGCAATCCAATATGGGTTAAACATATGCAAGTCTTCTAAACATATTTCCATATTCATCACACTGTGCAAGAAAAATCAGATCAAAATGTAAAAGAACAAAATGAGAATAAAAAGCAAACAACAACAAAAGGTGAAAATACTGTGCTTTGATTTACATTCAGTCTCTATAGTTCTCTCTCTGGATGCAGATAGCTCTTTCCATCATAGGTCTATTGGAATTTCCTTGAATCACTTCATTGTTGAAGAGTCAAGTGCATCACAGTTGATCATCACATAGTCTTGTTGTTGCTGTGTACAACTTCAAAGTTATCTTGAGTCTACTCATTTCACTTTGCATCAGTTCCTGTCTCTCCAGGCCTTTCTAAAATCACCCTGCTTGTCATTTCTTATAGAAGAATAATATTACATTACATCCATATACTATAATTTATTCAGCCATTTCCCAACTGATGGGCATCCATTCAATTTTGAATTCCTTACCACTAAAAAAAGAGTTGCTACAAACATTTTATGCACATGTGGGTCTTTTCCCTTTTTTTATGATTTTTGGGATACAAACCCAAGAGAGACATTGTTGGATTAAAGGGAACATAACATTTTAAAAAATAAAAAATGAAGCTATAATGGTGAAACATTAGGCATTACTAAAATTGAGACAGGCAGAGTTTGGAGGCAGGAGAAGTGATAATTTTGGGAAGTGAGACCTTTTGAGCACCTTTTAAATCACACTGAATGTGACATATTCTGTAATCCCTGCTACAGGGGATCCCTTAACCTTTGCAGTTCTAAACTATTATAAGGCTAAAGCTTTTGGGTGTCCACACTACTATATGATGAGGCCTCAGAAGTAGGGAACCATCAGGTTGCATAAAGAAGGGCCAGATCCTCCTAGGTCAGAAATGGAGAAAGTCAACATTTCTATTCATTAGTAGTGATGTTGAACAGAAAAATGATTGCTGAATTTCCAACCTAGAGGAGATAGATACACAGACAGACCCAGCAAGATAACCATGTCACTCTTATGTTTATGAAGCATCTTCAGTGGCTCCCTAGTCTATTTGTCTGGCTCTCTCTTTTCTTATTTCAATTTCATAGTCTCTCTCTTCCTTTGAAATAGAGTTCAAGCACCACATTCTACATGAAGACTTTTTTTGTCCTACAAATGCTAGTGTTTCGCCTTCCAGACTATCTTGTACTTAATTTTGTATTTATCCAGTTTATACAATGTATATTCTCTTACTGTCTCGTCTGTCTGTCTGTCTGTTTCCATCTATCCATCTACCTTTCTTTACTGTTGTCCTCCCCATTTGAATGTAAACTTCTCCCAAGGAAGGATTATTTTCATTCTTTGTACTTATATCTTCAAAGTTTAGCACATAGTCGGCATTTACTAAGTACATGTTGACTGATTATTAGTAAAAGCTCTTATCATTCAGTCTCTCTCTCTACTCCATACTCCACATAGCTGCAGGGATTCCAATAGCAAGATAACCATGTCACTCTTATGTTATGAAGCATCTTCGGTGGCTTCCTTGTGCTTCTAAGATAGCAAAGTAAAACAAAACAAACAACAGTGTTTGTCATATAAAGTCCTTCACAATCAAGCCTATATTCTCAGACTGATTTCTTATTTCTTCTCTCACATTTTAGTTACACTTAGCTTTCTCACTTTTCATTAGGCATGGCATTCTGTCTCTACCCCTATATCTTTGCTCAAGATGTGTCCCACCTTCCCTAAAATGTTCTCTTTCCTCAATGCTGCCTCTTGGTATTTCTAATTCTTTTCAAGGCTCAGTTCAAGTGCCACATTCTTTCCTAATTCTTCCCCACTAAAATGACCTTTTATTTAATCTACGTGTTGTTTTCTCTCAATAGAATGCAACTCCCTTGAAATCTTCTTTGTCTCTGTATCTCCAAGGTCAAGGAGAATGCCCTGTACATTCCAGGCACAGAATAGTTGCTTATTTAGTGTGATGAGTCCACAGTTTCTTTCTGGGCCTTTTGCATGTTTTATCAGTGCTTGATTCCCTGGTGGAAAAAGAGTGAGTTTTCTAGGAAGTTTGTGTCAATAAGGTCATGCTTCATTTATGATACTGTCATTATTTTGAGACTCTATCTCCATTACCCTAAAAGGCATCCTGGAGATACCCAGATGTCAGAAGAGCTACTTGGGCAGAATCTAAATTGGCAGAGAGAAGAAAAGGAGGCAGTTGGCCAGAAGAGTATCACAGGCTTTGGATCTAATTTACTCTCCTTTTCTTTTTACCTTTTCCTGTTTTATATCTGAAAGAGAATAATTGTTTCTTAGCAATTGAATTTGAGTATTATATTATGAGAAAAAGGCTGCATTTAGAGCCAAAAGATCTGGGTTCAAAAAAAAAAAAAACCTGTTTTATATAAGAAAAACATTTCATCTCTCTAATCTTTGGCAAGGGTATATGTAGCCATCATCATGCATGTTTAGGTTTAGACAAAATTTCGTATATATGTACCATTAATTGTTGTTGGTCAGTCATTTTCAATCATATATAATTCTTCATGACCCCATTTGGCATTTTCTTGGCAAAGATACTGGAGTGGTTTGCCATTTCCTTCTCCAGCTCATTTTATAGATGAGAAAACTGAGGCAAACAGCATTAAGTGATTTGCCCAGGGTCACACAACTAGTAAGTGTCCGAGACCAGATTTGAATTCAGGAAGGTGAGTCTTCCTGACTCCAGATCCAGCACTCTGTGTACTGGTGGAGCAAGAAGAATAGGATTCAAATCCTGATATTACTGTTTGCTACTTATTTGGCCAGGAGAATTATTTATCTACTCCTAGGACTCGTTTTCCTCAACTGTAAAATGAGGCAGATAAACTGAACTCAAAGATGTCTTCCAGTTTTAAATCTTTGATCATATCCTAACTGGTTTATAGTTCTGTGTTGCAATTAAGAGCTAATAGCAGCAAAGAGGAGCTTTCCAAATTCATTCCTACTTCTTACTTGCACTCTTGGGATTCAGCATTCCATAGCATGGTGATTTAGCTTTTATCATAATGATAGTTTATCTTTAAGGATAGTTTAGGCATAGTTAGTGCCAACAAAACAATAGCCTCCTTCACAGGTTGGCCATGGTCCAGGAGTTCCCTCTGATTTCTTTCTCATTAGGGCAAACTTTCAGAGGAAGGAAGGAAAGAGAAAAGTCAATAAATAATTTCAGTGAGAGAAATAAGGCAAGGGAGTATAATTTATTCTTAAGCAGAGTCTTTTTACACAAGTTTGATAAAAAAGTAATGAGGTGATTTCAGACCTTCCTGAAAGGAAGTCAGATAATAGCTCCCCTCCTCCTTCCTTTTATTCATCAAAGCATTACGTAAGTATTCCAAACCAAATTCCACTCTAAAAAGATATGGGGATTAACTTTCTGCCTCTCTGTAGGCAAGTGACTACAAATTCTGGGGTTTTATACAATTCAGTGATTCAATCAGCATCTAATTTTTTTAAACATTGTTTTTGTGTAAAGACTAGAAATTGTAAAATCCTATCATAAAGGACTCAGCTCAGGTTCCTTCTCTGTGAAGGCTTCCTATAGCATTCCAATCCATAGTGATTTTTTTTTCCAACCTGTCTAAGATATCTCTTCTACTATTTATCTTTAAACTTTGTAAATATTATTATTATTAAATTTTTCATGGGTTTAAAACTTCTCTTCAGCTACTTATAAGATCCTTGAAATTTGTTTGTACTTTTCATCTTCCTCTCACACTTAGTGCAATACTCTATACCTGATAATCATCCAATAATCTTAATCAACTGAAGGACTTAAACACTATAGAGAATATAGTGAAAATTCAATATTATTTGAGCCCTAAGGTTCTTAGATTTAGCTGAGGTGATATGACAAACACACTTGAAGAAACAAATAGTACTAAAAAGTAACTACATAAGACACAAAGTAAAACAAAGTGGTTGGTACAGTTAAAAAGGTGTTAGATAAAGTCCAAACACAAAAGTGTGAGTTTGAATAATGGGGAAAGACTCCATGAAAGAGATAGAATTTGAGTTGGATCCTGAGTAATAGGAATTTTTTTTTTAAGGAACACCTGAGCTTTACTTCCAAAAATACAATTAGTCATTCCAAAGGCCTAGTTCAAGAAGAATTGATCTAATTATAGTCTAGGGAATTCATTGTGGGAGAGAAGACTCACTGAAATGAAAATGGACTGGACTTTAGAATCTTTTATAGACCTAAGAATCTGATCCTACAGTGTTTTCTAAACAGGATTATATACTATGTTGATGGTGAGACAATATATTGATCATTTATTTGGCAATTAGAAAAAGACAGTAAAGGATAATTAACTTACCTCAATATTGATGATAAGATGTTAATTAAGCCTAGAAATGCAAGCCATTTACCCAGATGCAAAAATTCTCCTCCAGAAGACAGGACTACAACAACAACAAGAAAAAGAAGCATTTATATAGCTCTTTGATTTTTATAACACACTTTGTTTCAATCATGTCTAACTCTTTGTGACCCCATTTGTATTTTGGGAGTTTTTTTGGGCAGAAATACTGGAATGGTTTGCAGTTTCCTTTTCCAGCTCATTTTACAGATGAAAAACTGAAGTAAACAGGGTTAGGTGACATGTTCAGGGTCACAGAGCTAGTAAATATCTGAAGCTGGATTTGAATTCATCAAGATGAGTTCCTAACTCTAGGCCTAGTACTCTATTTACTTTGCCATCTAGCTGTCCATATAAAGCATATATATATTTGTATCATGTTATCTGTGATAAATATAAAAGAAAAAAATTGCAGATCGTCAATTTTGTGCAATAGAAACATATAAAAAAATAAAGGGGAAAAGACTTGCATAATTAGTAGTTCTGTGTGTGTGTGTGTGTGTGTGTGTGTGTGAGTGTGTGTTTTAAAAGAAACTCAGTGTTTGAAAAAGGTTAAATGCCTAAGATAGAAATTGCCCCTGTGGTAATAGAATCCACACCTGTGGCATTATGAAGAATATGCCTTGAAATAAGATCAGATATTATCATTTCAGTGTAAGTAAATAGGGTCATTTGTGCTTCCTTTTTGATGATGCTGGTTAGGATAATTAGGGCAGCCCTGGGACCAAGCACCCCATCCTGATGGAGGTACCAGGAAAATGTGATCTGCCAGCTACAGTTGAAAGAGATTTGAGACTCAGAATCCCACCAAACAATCCAGAAATCCCCCATTATCATCACTTCAAAGTGCGGGGCTTGTCTCTCTGTTTCCTTTCCCAGGACCCAAGCTGTGTAATACTTTTTTCTCTTCTCTCCTCCCCTCTTTTTTTTTTTTTTTTTTTTTTTTAAATCTGCTCTTACTGTTCCTTTTAACCTGATTTTATCCATAGAAAAATGTTACAGAGTGAGGAAGGGCAGCATGCACAGTGTGAGTTGCCCAGGGCTCTCATGCCCTTCCACCCCCTTAGATCAGCCCTGATGCTGACTGCTGATTAAATACTCAATTGACATACTTCCCTTGCTCCCTGGCCCATGTGGGTCAGGCGGAAGGACTTTCAATGTGTCCTGTCACTCAAATTAGAATACAGATGGCAGGAAGGACGCGGGAAATTGGATTAAATAGAAGGGTTAGAAACTAAGAGGGACAAAGTTTTGAAAGTCAGAACAATCTAAACCTGGATTATGATGTCAGGGTTTAATTTCATCTCCAAACAACTCTGTTGATGGGTATTATTTTAGTTGTGCTCAAAGGGATGGGAAGAATAATTGTGTGTTCCTTAATCTCCAACCAGCAAACCGACAAACAGGAAAAGGACCTAACAAAGTTGTGGACTACAACAGGTGTACTCAACCAATCTCTTGTATTCATCTCTAAGAGATATCACCATAAAAATTCCCTATTTTAGAGATGACATACATATCTCAGATGCTTCCAGGAGACAGACTGTTCTCTCAACTATTTTCTCTAGATAATTTCACCTCCTCTGCATAAAGAAATTGCAGAATACGATGACTTGACTGAGTATACTGACCTAACCCCAAAAGACAAGGCCATCATTCAAGTCTACATAAGGACTTGGGCCACTGTCACTCCCTTCCAACTAGAAAAACTACATTGTTCTTAAGACAGGAATTCTTAGTCCTTTAAATATCACGGACTTTTTGGCAGTACTGGTGCCATCTGTGGGCTCCTTCTCAGAACAAGGATTTTTAAATAACTAAAGGAAATACTAAGTTTTAGTTAGAGGTTAATGAAAATAATGATGGAAAGCTTTTTCCCATTTAAGTACATGGACTCTCTGAAATCTATCTGCATATCCCATTGGGGTCTGTGGACCCCAGATTAACTCCAGCAAGAAAAAGTTTCCTACTGCTTATGTAAATATATTTTTGACTAACTCACAGGTGCAGGAGAATGGAGGCTGCCAGAAAATAAAATATTTGGCCTCCATCTTTCTCTATAGAATAACTTTTGAAGTTAACTCTTATGTGGCCCCAAATCTCCATCCCACCCCCAAACTAGATGTTTCTTTCCTGCTGTTCCCCTTTAAGTGCATTCTCTCTGCTCCACTCAGACTCAGCTCTTCATTGCCCCAAGACTTTCTTGCCTCACAACATCTTGCTTATAATCTTACCTCTGACAATACTTCTATATAAATTCTATACAAACTTTATACAAATTCTTCCCAACCTTACCAGTCAATTAGTGTGCAAGGACATTACTGAACCTTTTTTTTATCCCTCCTTGAGGGCTGGAATTGTTTTAGTGTTTCATTCATTTCTCTCCCTCACCTCTCATCCTCTCTCCCCCTTTCTCCCTCTTTCCCACTCTCCTTCTCTCTCCCTTCCTCTCTCCCTCTCTGTGTCTGGGTTTCTCCTCTGTTTTTCTCTATTTCTGTCTCCCTCCCTCTCTCTCTGTCTCTGTCTCTTTCTCACTTTCTTTCTCTCTTTCTCCTTCTCTTTCATTTCTTTCTCTCTCTCTCTGTCTCTGTCTCTCCCTTCTTCCCCTCTCTGTTTCTTTCTATTTGACTTTATCTCTGTCTCTACCTGTCTCTGCCTATGTCTCTTTCTCTCTATGTCTGGGTCTCTTTTTCTCTCTCTCCTCTGTCTTTGTCTTTGTTTTTTCTCTCTGTCTCTGTCTGTCTCTCTGCTTTTCTCTATCTCTCTATCCCTCTTTGTCTTCCAGTTCTTCCAGTCAGTACTTTATATATTGACACTTTGTCCTCTTTGTCAACTAGACTGGAAATTTCCCGAAGGCAGGGATCATATTGTCTCATTTTCTTGTTAGCACAGCATTGAACTTAGGAGTCTTGGTGTTCAAGAAACTGAATTAATTTCTTGCCTCACCGTTGACAGACAAATTAGGTAACCTGAGCCAAACTCATAGTTCCGTTGTTCATCTCTCTGCTCCACTCTCTGCCATGGAGACCTAAGCCTGAACACATACTTCACCTTAGGAAAGAGATCATTACAATTGAATGTGTTGGCCAAGAGTCACAGAGGGTGTGCTTTGTGGTTTGGTTTGTTTTGGATCCAAACCTATGTTTTCCTAGAAGTGGGCAACTCCTTCTGTCAGAGCAGATTGGCAACTGTTTGCTATTTCAATTTTAGAGAGGTTAAGTGCCTTTAAGGGTTTGGAGAGATTGGGTGACTTGCCCAGTCAGTATTAAAGACAGGAGCTGAATCCAGCTTTTTCTGATTTTTGTGACTGTTTCTCTATCCACAATAGTATACTGCTTCTGTCTTGTGTTTTTGTTTGCTTGTTTTTGTTTTAAGTTCACTGCTACTGAAATAGAATTATTATTATCATTATTATTTATCATTATTATTTATACTAGGCAAATTTGCTGCCTTCAATGACAGCTGACCTGAAGAAGCAGTGAGTTCATCAGTTTTAGCACTTTGCCAACCAGACCCATATGTCTAAAAACAGAAAAGGACATTCCTTGGGGCACACACACACACACACACACACACACACATATATATATATATATATGCAACATTCATACATGTGGACACTTTCTATCTTTAACCCTCTAATTTTGGGGTCTCTAGATCAAAGGAAATAATTGATTTAATAACTTTTTTTTGTACAATTCCAAATTGTTTTCCAGAAGTTAGGCCAATTCACAATTGCACCAACAGGTATTAGTGTGTCTGCCACCCTGCAGTCCTTCCAGTAATGACTAGTTTGTCATCTCAGACATTTTGCTGAATGTCAGACAAAAGCATAGGATTATTGTCAATGATCTGGAGCACTGGATGATAAAACTGTTGATAGTTTGCATTTTGAAAACTTTCAGAATATTTTTCTCTATTTGATTCTTAGGGGCAGAAGAATGTCCCCACAAGTCCAAGACATATTAACCGGGAAAATAATATTTATTATTAAATAGATTGTGATAGTTTTCTGGATGATACCAGCCCAAATGTTAAAAATACTGAAAAAAATTGTTAGATAAATGAATAAGTAAATACATGAATATTTAAAAATGAAAGAAAGAATCAAGATCATCTCAGAATCTTATCTTAGACTTAGTAGCTAAATCCTCCTATCCATTTTCAGGAACCAATCAACCAAATTAGGGTGGCAGAGGGATGATAGATGTATAATCACCAATTATAGGTGATTCTAGTTAGAGAAACTTTCCAAATTATCTATTAACATGTGATTAAGCCCACAATGAACAAAAATGTCAGACTTAATGGTTGAAAATCTCTAGGGACAAAGTGGAATATCTTTGCAACTTGGAATTCTAACTATAGTTTCCGCCTGCTGGATTCTTGTGAACATGAAGTCTGAAGCAAATTCTTCACCTCTGCCTTGTGGTTAAAAGAATATTTTTTTACTTGATGGAAAATGTCTGAAAGGCAAATTTAAAAAAAAGGAAAGAAAAGTGTGAGAGGAATAAACCCAGGTCAGAACTCAACTGGATAATGGAATTTATACAAACCATAGAGAGTTAAAGCAGAAAGATATTTCTTTCCCATATTATCACATTGCCTCCAGATCTAGAAGAGATATTAGAAATTACAGAATCATGGATTTAGAGGTGGAAGGGACTATTGGGATCTTTGAATCCATCCTCCTCATTTTAAAGATGAGGAAACAAAGCTCCAGAGAATGTAGGTCCTCTTTCCAGAGTCACACAGATAATAAGGATGAGAGTGATATTCAAATTCTACTGAATCCAGATTCAACATCTTATTGACTGTCATGCTGTTTCTCAGAATTATGTGGTTCAATCCTTATTTTTCAAGTAAGGGAATTAAGGGCCAAAGAGTCCATGTGATGTACCCAATATTACATTTTCAAATATGAATCAGAGCTAGAACCTTGGTCACCTTAATCCCAATTTAGTGTCCTTTACACTGGAAAGTACCTTTCATATCATAGCAGGCTTAAGTAATCTTCATCAGAAAATTCAGGTCAACAGGTGCAGGAAGAGAGACTATGGTTATATTACCACTTATAAAAACAAACCCTCTTAATTAGAAGTCAACAACTCTCATAAACACACCCACTGAGAGTCATCCATTGTCTATGACTTCAAGCTGACTAAGTCACTTTTGGAATGTGCACTATGTCATTCATGTCATTTATTATTTCCAGCATGCTTGGACATTGCATCTCTGGACCCGCCTGCCCTCTTTTCAACTGCCCATTATCAAATTATGACATAAATGCTTCCTTTGAAGCTCAGGAGGAATTTTCTGATGCATGATTATAGTGTTTCTTTTCCTTTCCTAAAGACATAGGTCTAAGCAAACTACCCAGATAATGGCCCATTTTAAAATAAAATGAGAAAACTAATCATAAAAGTGAAGGTTTGCAGAATGGATTAAAAAATGACTGAAGACAAAGTTTTTCAAGCAGTTTAACCTAAAGATTGAAGCAGGGGAGCAAAAGATGACAGTATGATAGGTACAGTGGATAGACTGCTGGACCTGGAGTTAGGAAGATGAGTTTTCTTTTTAAAAAAATTTATTTTGTTCTAAACTTATGAAATAAAATAAACATTTATATAATAATAAAATAGAAAAAAGATGATTATACATGAAATTGCAAATTTGTTATGTACAATTTGCTATTCCATTTAAATATATATTAAAACATTCTTTAACTTTCTTTTTCCCCCATTTTTTCTTTCCCTTCCTTCACCCCAGAGATAGGTGACATATATATATATATATATATATATATGTATATGTATATAATTATTATATACATCTATTTATTAGTTCTTTTACTAGATGCAGATAGTGTCTTCATTTATAGATCCTTTGTAATTAATTTAGGTATTTATATGATCAAAAAAAGAATCTTGATACAATATTAAAAGAAATTATTAAGGAAAATTGCCTTAAATTCTAGAACAAGAAGGTAAATAGAAATAGAAAAAAAAATTCACCATTCACCATCTGAAAGATACTAGGAACAGAATTTATAAAAATATCATAACCAAGTTTCAAAGCTTCCAAATTAAAGAGAAAATATTACAAACAACAATAGCAACAACAATAAATAATGATAATAATTCAAATTGTAATGCTGGAGAAACTGAGGCAAGATAGAGAATAGAGACCTTTTAATATTTTATTTGAAAGGGAGAGATTTACTGGGACT
This sequence comes from Sarcophilus harrisii, assembly GCF_902635505.1. Taxonomy (NCBI): domain Eukaryota; kingdom Metazoa; phylum Chordata; class Mammalia; order Dasyuromorphia; family Dasyuridae; genus Sarcophilus; species Sarcophilus harrisii. The sequence goes on along the minus strand of NC_045427.1, from coordinate 513,619,342 downwards.
AAATGGATCTATGGTTTGGTCCCAGGGCTGAATGAGACTATCCTTTCCAAGAATCCAGCAATGAATGTCAGATACAAAGATTCTTTTATAGGGTAACGAGAACGATGACATAATGGGGGGAGGCACTTGGAATGGGGATGACATAATGAAGGGAGGTATGGGAAATGGGGAGAAGCTTCTGATATTCTAATGATGTCTAAGATATAAGACCTTTGTCCTATCAAACATTCTAATGATTAAGAGGGAAGGATGGTGTTGCAGGATTACAATTAGGAACGGAGGCAGAACAATTTAGGGAAACTGAGTCAGGACAATAAAAGGGAACTGTGGCACAACAAAATAATGCAAAACCACAGAATTTCACAAGACCTAGCAGCTTCTACATAAAAGACTATAGGTCTTGGAATATTATATTTCTTTTCTTTTCTTTTTTTTTTAAGTTTTTAGTGTTTTTTTTTTAAATTTTCAATAGTATTTTATTAAATGCATGTAAAATAGTTTTCAACATTCATTTTTGTAAGACTTTATGTTCCAATTTTTTCTCCCTCTCTCCCTTACCTCTCCCCTCCCCAACATTAGCAAGCAATCTGGTATAGGTTAAATAGGAACATTATATTTCAAAGAGCAAAAGAGTTGGGATTACAACAAAAATACCCTGCCCAGCAAAGTTGATTATAATTCTGAATGGGGAAAAAAAAGACATTTAATGAACTGAAAGAAAGGTATTTTTGACAAAAAGATCAGAACTTAATGAAAAATATAATATATTCCAGAAGAAATATGAGGAACCTTTTAAAGACTAATTATAAGGGTCTCATTAAGATCCAACTTTTTACTTTTTATATGTGAAAATGTTAACTTAAGATGTTAAGTTATTCTTAAGACGGGAATCATTATTTGGGTAGTTTAAAGAAAGTTTTGGATTGAGCTAAGTATGTAGAGATGATTCTAAAAAACAAAACTGGGCAGGAAAAGATAAAAAGGAGCAATTATCTCATGCAAATGAAGCATGAAAGGAAGTAGGCAATTTTGTAAGGCTGATAGTGCTTACTTTAAAGATCTGGGTTAGAGGGAACAACATATATATCCAAAAGGGTATAAAAGAAAAAGGAGGATGAGAGATAAGAGAGAGACTTTTAGAACTATGCATAGATTAAGATTGGAAGGTAAGGGAGAGGTTAAGGGAAAGTCCCTCGGAAGGATGGGTAAAATAAGAAAAAGGAGGAAAAGAGAAGAAAACTATGAGGGGAATTCTTTAAAAGAATATAAAAGTAGAGGTACATTAGATTTCTAAGAAGGAATTGTTTGTCATTCTCAAAGAGGACCATGACATCAGAAAAGTGATGCCATGATATGCAAGTGAATTGGATTTAAGTGAGGAAGGGCTGTGCAAGGTCACCTGACTCTCCAGAGTCATTTGGATCTAGTGGTCAGATATATAGATCTGGAGAAATGAAGATGGCCCTGGATGCAGTGGGAGAACCTGGACTTTTTAAGCTAAAATCTTTAACAGGTCTCAGTTTCACTGAAGCTGTATCAATGATTAAAGCTAGGTAGCAACTGAAGTAAATAATCGCCTTTTGCACTTAGTCCAAAAAAAAAAAAATAGAAATTAATAAATCTGGGAGGGAAAGACCCTCAGGGTTTCTGGCCAAAGCAGAAATGATTGCTATTTGCATTCAATCTGAGTCAATAAGGACTTTTCTTCCCTTCCTTTCCTTCCTTCCTTCCTTCCTTCCTTCTGCTTCCTCCCCTTCTCTGCTTTCCCTCCTTCTATTCACATAGGATATTATAACCTTGTTTATAGATGCTCTCAAAAGCTTTTTTTTTTTTTCCTTTTGGCTTTCTGAACCCTTGTAACACAGTTTGGGATTTACTGGCTAGACTTTTTTTCTTAAGAATCATCTTTTAAACTAAAACCATTCTGATTCATTGACCACCAATAGGTCCTAGACCAAGTCCTATTTGGTCAATGTGAGAAAGGATGGGGTAAAAAAAAGAGGTTAAGAAGAAAATAGTGAAGAAAAATAGTTTGGAGGGTAATATACAAATAATTGTTATAACTTTGAATGTGAATGAGATGAACTGACGCATTAAAAGAGAAACAGCAGGATGGATTAAAAATCACAATCCAACAATGTATTGCTTATAAGAAATGCATTTATAAATAAGAGTTAATATAAAAGGCTGGAGTAGAATTTATTATGTTTTAGCTAATGCAAAAAAAAAAAAAAAAAAAAAAGGGTAGTAACCATGATCTCAGACAAAGTTAAAACTAAAGCAGAATTACTTAAAAGAGATAAACAAGGTAACTACATATTGATAAAAGATTACCATAGAGAATGGAACAATAACAATACTAAACCTATATGCACCAAATACTATAGTATCTAAATTTTTAAAAGAAAACTTAAGTGAGTTACAGGTTGAGATAAATAGTAGTACCATAATAGTGGGGAACTTTAATTTCCCCCTCACAAAACGAGATAAATCTAACCAAGAAATAAGAAAGAAGTGGGGGAAGTAAATAGCACTTTAGATAAACCAGATATAATAGATATCTGGGGAAAAATCAATGGGAATAGAAAGTATATAACTTTTCCTCAGCAGTTCATGATACCTTTATAAAGATTGACCATATATTAGAACCAAAAAAAATTTATGATTAAAAGTAGAAAAGCAGAAATATTAAAAGCAGCCTTTTCAGATCACATAGCAACAAAAATTATATTTAATAAGAGACCATGAAAACATAAATGAAATACTAATTGGAGATTAGCCAACCTAATCTGAAAGAATGAATAGGTTAAAGACACATTTTCCTAAATTCAAATTTGGCCTCAAATACTTACCAGCTTTGTGACCATGAACAAGTTACTTAACTTCATTTGCCTCAGTTTCAAATGAGTTGGAGAAGGAAATGGCAAACCATTCCAGTATCTTTGCCAAGAAAATCTCAAATTCACAAAGTGTTGGATATGACTTAAAAGCAACTCAACAATAACAACAAAAAATAATAAACATAAGGTAATAATAATAATAAGCCCCTTAAACCCAAAGGAATGGAGGGCAAGAGCCAAAGTGATAACTATTTGAAGGGAAATAAGAGAAAGGGAAGAGTATCTCCATGGAGAAATTAAAAAAAATAAAACAAAACAAAAAAACACGCACAACACTCTACCAAGCATCAAAAGACCCAAATTTTAATATTATATGCTATTAAATTTTTGTATGATCTCAAGTAATTCACTTAATTTCTTTGAGTCTCAGTTTTCCCACCTATAAAATTAAAAGGTTGGATTAATCTATAGATTCTCTCTTGGTTTATATTTCTAGAATAAAATTCTATGCTTGTTATTATTTATTCTATTCAGTACAGTTGTATGATACTGTTGCCTATTGGATATTTTGAACTAGATGTACTATTATTATTTCAAAGTCAATATATCCAAAGCATAACTTACTTTCTTTTCCTGAAAACCCATTCTGTCTTCCAAACTTCCCTAGTTCTATTAAGGATATTACCTTCTTAGAATCATCCTTAACACCTAATTCTCCTTCACTCACTTATCTAATTGGTTATCAAATCTTATCATTTCTACTTTTATGATATTGCTAATATCCATCCCTTTCTCTCAACTCCAACACTCCAATTCAGGACCTTTTTACCCTAATTGTAAATCACTGCAATAGCCTTTATAATGATCCCTATTGCTCTAGCTTCTCGCCTTTCCAGGCCTTCTACCACATAGCTAACAAATTAATTTTCCTAAAGTTCAAGTCTAAACTTACCTTTCCCCTGCTCACTCCAATAGCTCCCTTTTATCTCTAGGATCAAATATCATCCTCATTTAAAGACCTTTGCAAACTAGCTCCAATGTACTTTTCTAACCTTGTTACTTCTCTTCATATATTTTATATTTCAGTCAATTAGGCCTTCTTGATGTTTCTCACTAACAATCTTCTATGTTGTTACCCTGTAATTCTAAGTCTTTCAATTCAAATCAACCAATCTTTATTAAATACTTACGATGTGCAGTGTTTTGCTCTTTACTGATCCTTACAATGTAGAAGATGAAAATGCTGAAAAGATGCAATACTGGATTTATGGAATCTTAAAGACATTATCACTATTATTATAATGATAATTATTAATATGAGTTATTGGGGGAAAAGTTGTTGGGGTACAGGGAGTTGATGTTGGACTTAAGAAAACCTAAGTGAGTCAATCAAAAAGCATTTATTAAATGTCTACTAAGCAGTGAGGATACAAAGAAAGATAAAAAGCATTTCTAACTATTGAGGAACTCACAGCCTAATGGAGGAAAATAAATGTAACTATTGTCCATAAAATATATATAGGACAAAGTGTACATAATATACAGAGGGAAGATACTAATATTAAAAAGCATCAGGAAAGGCTTCTCAAATAAGATGGAATTTTAACTGGGATTTGAAAGAAGTTGGGTAAACCAGCTATTTGCCACTAGATAATATTGTTAGACAATAAAGTACAATTGCAGATCTGCATCAGAGAAGAACATGTTTTTATGGAGAGTTCCCTACAGGATGAAATAACAATTTGGGACATCCTACCCATCCAAATAATTCTTTTTTTTATTATATATATATAATATATTATATATATTATATTTTTATTTACAAGATATATACATGGGTAATTTTTCAGCATTGACAATTACAAAACCTTTTGTTCCAACTTTTCCCCTCCTTCCCTCCATCCCCTCCCCCAGATGGCAGGTTGACCAATACATGTTAAATATGTTAACGTATAAGTTAAATACAATATATGTATGCATGTGCATACAGTTATTTTGCTGCACAAAAAGAATCAGACTTTGAAATAGTGTACAATTAACCTGTAAAGGAAATCAAAAATGCAGGCAGTAGTTCATAGTCATCTCCCAGAATTCTTTCACTGGGTGTAGCTAGTTCAATTCATTACTGCTCTATTGGAACTGATTTGGTTCATCTCATTGCTGAAGAGGGCCACATACATCAGAATTGATCATCATATAGTGTTGTTGTTAAAGTATATAATGATCTCCTGGTCCTGCTCATTTCACTCAGCATATCCAAATAATTCTTACATTCATCACTTCATTTTCACTCTCACAACAATCCAGAGAGATAAGTAGTATGGGTAATAAGAGAAGTTATTAGGCAAATTTTGTTACAAGAGAAATTATGATAAAACGCTTTTAAAATCCCATTTTACAAATGGTGAAACTTAAGCCTAGAGAATTTAAATGACTTCCCTAAAGTCATAAGACTTGACCTAGGAAAAGAAAATAAATCATCTTCTAGCACATCAGTGGTGAAAATTTTAGATTTTTATTTATCACAAGTATAAGATAAAGAACTGTTGATAAGATCCAGAAAACACTTGACTTAAATGTATAAATCTTACATATACAGCCACCTTTCATTTTGGTTAATTCAGTACACTAACCAACATTTCTCCAGTGATTCTAATAAATAGATGCCAGGGAATTTAGACTTGAGATGTGGAATTATGTGCTAAAAATTCTCAGAATCTTTTGGATTATGGTTAAAAACTTTTTAAAATAGCATTTTATTTTCTCAAACACATGCAAAGATATTTTCAAACATTCACTTCTGCAAGACTTTGTGCTCCAAAATTTTCTCCCTACCTACCTTACTTCTGCCCCTCCCCTAGAAAGCAAGTCATTTGATATTCCTTTAAACATTGCAATTCTTTTATACATATTTCCATATTTGTCATGCTGTGCAAGAAAAATCATACCAAAAGGAAAAAAACCCCACAAAAACAAACAAACAAAGGTAAAAATACAATGTTTCAATCCATATTCAGTTTCCACAGTTTTCTCTCAGGATTCAGATGGCATTTTCCAACCCAAGTCTATTGGAATTGTCATGAGTCACTACATTGCTGAGAAGAGCCAAGTCCATCACAGTTGATGATCTCATAATATTATTACTATGTACAATGTTCTCTTGGTTCTGCTTACTTCACTCAGCATCAGTTCATGTAAGTTTTTTCTAGCTTTTCTTTTTTGTTTAAGCTTTTTATTATCAAAACATGTGCTTAGATAGTTTTCAACATTCATCCTTGTGAAACCTTGTATTCCAATTTTTTTTTCTTCCTCCCTTCTCCTCCTCTCCCCCAAGATAGCAGTAATCTAATATATGTTTAAAAAGTGCAATTCTTCTAATTGTACAATTATCATGCCTCACAAGAAAAATCACATGAAAAAAGAAAAAAAGAGAGAGAAATAAAACAAAAAGCAAGCAAATAACAACAAAAAAGTGAAAATACTATGTTATGATCTACACTCAGTCCTCACAGTATTCTCTCTGGGTGCAGATGGCTCTCTCTATCACAAGATTATTGGAACTGATTGGAGCTTTTCTTAAATCAGTCTACTCTTCATTTCTTGTAGAACAATAATATTCCATTACACTCATATATCATAACTTATTCAGCCATTCTCAAACTGATGGCTATCCACTCAATTCCAGTTCCTTGCCACTACAAAAAGGGCTGCTACAAACATTTTTGCACTTGTTACTTAAGGTTAAATATTTTAAAAAAATACATTAGATGTAGAAATGTATTTAATATGATTGCACTTGTATAACCTGTATCAGATTGCTTGCCATCTTATGGAGGAAAGAGGGGAAGGAGGAAAAGATAGTGAATTTTGGAACTTAAAATCTTATTTTTAAAATGTTGAAAACTATCTTTACATGTAATTGAAAAAATAAAATACTATTTATATAAAAAAGAAGTACACTAGAGGGACCCAGTAGTTAAATTCAAATTTCATAATCCAAGAAATAGTTTATAAGAGGATACCTCTCTTCCCCAATCCATAGCCCAAGAGGACTTTTACTATGCAGTTTCTTATATTCCCCTCTTTTTTTAGACTCCCCCCCCCCCCCCCCCCCCCCCCATAGGATTTTAGAACTTAAAGTTGGAAGGGAAAAATCATAGGATTATAGATTAAAACTAGAAAGAATGTTCTAGGTCATCTGGCCTATCCCACATCCTTCATTTTCCAGTTGAGAAAACTCAAGGTCAGAGGGCTAGAAAGTAGCTGAGATGAGAAGCCAATTGATTTCTGATTCCAATTATCTTCAAGAGACCTTTCCTAATCCTTTCCAACTTCTAACATCACTACTAGCTTGTATTTGTTCTTATTGTATAGCTGTGGCTGACTCTTCATGACATTATTTGGGGTTTTGTTGGCAAAGACACTGGAATGATTTGCCATTTCCTTCTCTAGCTCATTTTCCAGATGAGGAAGCTGAGGCAAACAGAGTTAAATATCTTGTTCAGGGAGTCTTCCTGACTCTAGGCCTGATACACTATCTAGGAGACCACTTGGCTGCCTCAGTTTTTATTCAATGATTTTTTATTATTTGTATTTATTCATTTTTATGTATACTGCTTTCCCTATTTAGCTTCTCCATACAGTATCTGATACATAGTAGTCACTTAATAAGTGCTGATTGATTCATGTCTTTCAATTTCCTTATTTCACAAATGAGGAAATAAAAGCCCAGAGACATTTCCTTGAAGACACATAGCTGGTCAGTTAATGAGCTGAGATATGAATCTGTGTGTTTTGATTCCACATCCAATGGTTTTCCCACCACAATACAGTGACTGCACTCTAAGCTGTTCCTATGATAAAAGAAATAATCCTTTTAAGCACAATCTCTTCTTACTCCTTCTCCCCAAACATTTTGCCCTCACCCTATCTTTTTATTGGCACGGTTCAAACCTAGGTCTTCTGACTACAAATTTAACAGACTTTCCTATGCCAGTTATACAAGATTGGGTCAATTACTCTAAAACTGGTACTTTCTGGCTCCCTCTTTTGCCTGGATAATGATCCAAGGAGCCAATCAATACAAGCAGAATTTGTTGAACCAAAGATAAGTAGCTCCCCCATAAGGAATTGAGGTTCATTTTTTATAAAACAAACCTGTAAATCTCCCAACTTAGCCCAAGCAAGAGCTGCTGCCACAAACTAGACAGATTATTTGTTGTATTCTCTTCAAAGATTCCTTTCTGCTCATTTTAACAATATGTTATCCAAATTTAAGAAAGGCATTTATATGATTTCTATTCTCAGACCATAAAACAAGGACAAACAGTTTTGGCTATGCTGTAGTATAGAAGCCAAGCTTTCTTCAAAAATCTGGGAACTGTTTCTTTTCTTTTTTTGTTTTGTTTTGTTTTGTTTTTTTAAATTTTACCTTATTTTTGTTATTTTTTTTTCTGGGAACTGTTTCTAGAAGGAAAAAATATAGAAGCCAAATCCAAAAAAGATTTATTTCTACTCTTTTTTTTCCCTCTCCCAATTCTATAGTCTCAGCATTGCAAAATTAATGTGGTTATTATTGAAAAAGAAAGCTTAGTTCTAGAAAAACCCAGGAATAGTTGAGGGGAACTTGGGGAGAGGGGAAATAAAAGATGGTCAGAAATAGTAGACAGAGAATCAGCCTCACGTCAGGTGGAGCTCCATTCAACTCTCCTTTCTGGCACATATTGGCTAGTCTACCCTCTCCTCCAGGCAAATCTCTAAGGTTCTAATTAGAGAGACATGCTGAGGTGTATGGATAGAGTGAGTTATTCACCCTGAAATTCTTACAGGGAGGAAATCACAGGTTAACCCCTCCTTCCCTGTTACCCCTCTGGCAAATTTAGAATATTCAGCCTTTGTTGAGGCTATGTGGCCACTGGAAAGGACTCTAAGAGAGGGCTCATGGGTTCTATGATTCATGCCTCTGAGACTCATTTCCTGTGTGACATTGGGCAAGTCCCTTAACTTACATGGGTCTCTGTTTTATCAGCTATTAAATAGGGATAACGATCTCTGCTTTGAATAACAAGGTTGTTGATAGTGTCACATAATAGGATCCTCATTCTAAAACTGGAAAGGTCCTCAGAGGCCATGGGGTCCAGCCTCAGAAAACTGAGTCCTAGTCCCAAGATTACCCAATGCTAAGCATCAGAGCCAAGATTTGAAACTAGATTTTCTGACTCTAAAGGAGATGGTATAAAGATGTGTTAAAAAATGTAAAATGCCCAACATATGTAAGAAATTATTATCTGTTTATGGGTTCAAGTCATTTTTTTCCCTATGACTTGTGAAAAAGCCATTCAGCTCTTAATAACTAAAAATATAAAATTTAGCTTGAAATAAAGGAAGTTTGGGCTACAGGAATGAAGATGGGAAGTGAATACCCAAATCAAGAGTGTGTGGGCCTCAGTCAATTGCAGAGTTAGATGCCTGTGGAGAAAATCTCAAATAATTCCTCAAGCTCTTCCTGACCACAAAAGATTAGCCTGAAGTGTTTGCTCTGGTTGTTTTACAGTCTGGAGGAGAGCTCAGAGAGCCACTCCTGCATAATGGAAAGCAGTCCATTGATTCAATTCATTTTAGCTTCAAAGGGACATGCCAAGTGAAATAGAGAACTGATAGAATTTGTCCTCATAATTCAAACCATCCCACATGACCCCTTCACCCACCTACACATGCACACTTTTGCCTCAGTGACATAGATATTCCAAGGGAAAGAATTCTTCTGACCACAAAAATCCAGAAAATGAACTCAATTCAACCATTTCCTCTCAGTTGGAATGTTGTCTCCTTTCCTTTCTATCTAGCCAGATCCTACTTATTTTCAAGGTCCCTTTTCCTTCTCCTCCAGTTATCCTCCTCTCCATCCCACCATATTCCATAAAGCCTTCCTAGATCAGCCCACAGTGATTTCTCTCTTCTCTAATCTCAAGGAACCAAAAATTTTTGTATCAGATTATAGGATTTAGAGATGGGAGACCTTAAAGAACACCTTGGCCAGCTCTAATTTTTATAGAATAAAGTAAGGTAACATGTAAAACCCTTAGTAAAACTTAAAGGATTATATAATTGCTTGCTGTTACTACAGAAGACCCAGAGAGGGGAACTGGTTTACTCATAATCAGACAGGTAGTGAGAAGATAAGTCAGAATTTGAACTGAGTTCCTTTGTCTTCAAATCTGGGGCTTTTTCTGCCCTACCAATGTCTCCTTTGACAACCAATCAAGTGCTATTTTATGATATCTCTTACAGTGATTGTTTTTCTATATTATTACTTAGCTTCTGTTTTAACTTAACATTTCACATGTATTTTAGCTCCTTAGCTAAATTTTAAATTGCTCAAGGCCAGAAGTCATGTTTTTTTTCTATTTCTTTGTGTCCCCTTATAGTACTAAACAAAGTAGTAATTTCATAAATGTTTCTTAATCGATTAAGTAAATGTAATGATTATGAAAAAAAAAGAAGTCAAGAGTGGTGGCAGAGGGGTCAGTTCCATGGATAAGCCAGATGATCCAGCAGAAGACCATGACCACTTTAGGAATGGAATGGATGGAAGAATCTCTTCACGCAAGAGTCTTCAAGTTAGGACAAAGGCTGTTGATTTTAACTTCATAATATCTCCTACATTTGGCTTCCATTTCTTGATAGTATTATCACTCTGGTACAAGCCCCTTATTAGCTATTTCCTGGATTATTGCAACATTCTACTGATTGGTCTATTTACCACGAATTTCTCTTCACTTCAGGCTATCCTCCACTATCTGTCAAAGTAATCTTCCTAAAGTACAGCTCTGACAACACCTGTCATCCACTTATTCAATAAGCTCCAGTGGCTCCCTATCACTTCCAGGATCAAATATTAAATCTATGTGGCCTTCAAAGCCTTCCATAAACTGCCTATCTTCCCTAAAAACCTTTCTAGTCTTAAGCTTTACTCCTCTGCCTTCCAAGTATTCTTCAGTTCATTGACACTAGCTCCCCTGCTGTTTTCTCAAGGAGACATTCCATCTCCTGCCTCCAAGGAGGTATGGAGTATCCCATTCATCTAATGCTCTTTCTCTCATTTCTGCTTCCTGTTTTTTCTGGCTTCCTTTAAGCCCTAGCTAAACTTCACTTTATACAAGAAGCCTTTCCCAGTCCTTCTTAGTTCTAGTCCTTCCCTTTGTTGATTATTTTCAATTTATTTCTTTTGCATGTAGCTTTGTTTGCATATAGTTCTTTGTCTGTTTTCTCCCCCAATAGATTCTGAGCTCTTTAAAAGTGGGGACTGTTTTTTTTTTACTTTTCATTGTATTTCATTTAGCACAGTGCCTAGCACATAAGGTAAAGGCTTAACAAATACTTTTTGACTACAGTACGCCACTCTCTGGCTATCAGTACTCTGGAGCAAAGTCCTAAATTTTTTGCATTAGTTACAGTTACTGAGTCTGGAAAAGACAACAGTATATTTATTACATTGATTACTGCTATTCCAATGAGTCAGAAAAGGTTAACTCAGAGGATCAGGATTGCAAGAGTAATTCAACAAATCTTTTAAAGAGCCTATAATATACAATTTTGTTTGCATGCCTTGATGAAATAAAGGTACAATTGGAATTAACATAAATGTGTAGTGCAGCTTCCTTCATTTCTGTTCACTAATACATTGATAGGAGCAGAGGAGTTGAATGGTTGGGGAAATCCAAGGCTAAGGCTTTAGGAAGGCAAACCTAGCAATAGAATAAGAGTGCAAGGAATTCAACAGTAGAAAATGGTATAACATCAAACCAGTTCACCAAGGAACCAAGATAGGGAAGAGAGGAGAATATATAACTTGTGTGAGGATGATGGCCTAAGAATGAACTGAAGGTTGAAGGAAGGGAGGTCTGTGAGAATGAAGAAAAAGTCCAGGAGTCATAGGGCACAGGAAACATATTGTGGGGTCAGGAAATAAAATGATATTCTAGCAAAGGATGATGAGTAGTCAGTTGGAGGGACTTTAGGCCAGAGCAATGTCACAAAAGTCAAAGGAAAAGAGTGTTCAAGATGTGAGGGGGTTCAACAATATTAAAATCTGCTGAAAGGTCAAGAAGGTTGAGGGCAAAAAAAGTCATCGGATTAAAGATAAACTTAAAGGGTTAGAAAACTGGGAGGTGCAAAAGTGGACAACTGTAGATGGAATTTTTTTCTTTTTTTGAATATAATTTTTTTATTAAAGCCTTTTATTTTCAAAACATATACATGGATAATTTTTCAACAATGACTCTTTATAATTATAGCTTTTTATTTATAAGATATATGCATGGGCAATTTTTCAACACTGACAATTGCAGAACCTTTTATTCCACTTTTTCCCCTCCTTCCCCCCACCCCCTCCCCCCAATGGCAGATAGACCAATACATGTTAAATATATTAAAGTATATGTTAAATACAATTTATGTATCCATGTCCATACATTTATTTTGCTGCACAAGAAGAATCAGACTTTGAAATAGTGTACAATTAACCTGTGAAGGAAATGCAGGTGGACAAAAACAGAGAGACTGGGAATTCTATGTAATGGTTAACACTCATTTCCTAGAGTTCTTTCACTGGGTGTAGCTGGTTCAATTCATTACTGCTCCATTGGAACTGATTTGGTTCATCTCACTTCAACAATGACTCTTGCAAAACCTTGTATTCTATCTCCTCCCTTAGATGGCAAGTAATTCAATATATGTTAAACATGTTAAAATATGTGTTAAATATAATACATGCATACATATTTATATAATTATTATGCTGCACAAGAAAAATCAGATCCAAAAGGAAAAAAAAAAAAAGAGAGAAAGAAAACACAATGCAAGCAATCAAAAAGAGTGAGAATGCTATGTTGTGATCCACACTCAGTTCCCACAATCCTCCCTCTGGGTGTAGATGGCTCTCTTCATCACAAGATCTTTGGAATTGGCCTGAATCATCTCATTATTGAAAAGAGATACATCCATCAGAATTGATCATTGTATAGTTTTGTTGCTGCCATGTATGATGATCTCCTGGTTCTGCTCATTTCACTCAGCATTAGTTCATTAAGTCTCTCCAGACCTGAAATCATCCTGCTGATCGTTTCTTATAGAACAATAATATTCCATAATATTCACATATCAGAACTTATTCAGCCATTATCCAACTGATGGGCATCCACTTATATTCCAGTTTCTAGATGGAATTTTCTAGGAGTTCCACTATGAAAGGGAGATATATGATAAGATGAGATATAGGCTGATGGCTAGAGAGGATAACATAATCAAATGAAAGTTTTTAAGGATGAAAGAGATTTTAGCATGTTTGTCAATAATAAAGATCCAGTAAATAGGCAAAGAGCTTGATGAGAAAGACAGAGATGGATGAGAAAAATAGAAAGAAACATACAGGGAGATACAGAAATAGAAACACAGAGAAAAAGAGTTTGAGAAAGAGAGAGAGAGTATTCTATGAGGCAAGCTCCTAGAGAAGATGGGAGGGTGTTAAATAAGATGAGGACTTTGTAGAGTGCTAAATTTTAGGAAGAAGTAATTTCCCTTCCTCAAGGACAAAATAAAAGTGGAGAGAAGTAGGTGAAGATACAGAGCAATTTTTGAGGTATGAAGCAGAAGGAAAAAATGAGCTCAAGGCAGATATTCTCTATTTTTCTCAAATTCCTTTTGCTGAGGCAGAAAGAGAGAGGGTTAGGAGTAGGAGACTAGAAGAGAGAAAAGATTTGAAATGGCTAATATAGAAAATGTAAGAGTCAAACAGAAAGTTTGCTATGCAGAGGAAGGGCTTAATTGATATTAGCTCTCATGAATTTGTAAGTGACTGAATCAGTATGGTAATGTGAATTTCTTCTCTGGCATTCAGTCACTTGGGAATACATGCAGAGGAAGCAAAATGATACAGTGTTGAGAATGACAGGACATAAATGCAAAGGATCCAGGGTTGGGGACATCATAGAGTAGAATTGGTTAACTCTAGGGTCAAGATTGTGATGAGGGAAAAAAATACCAGAGCAGGAGTAATTTGATGGGAAAACCGAAAAAGATGAAGAAACTAGAGGTTTTGATAAGGACACAGAATAAATTTGGGAGAAATGAGGTAAAAGAAAAGATACAAGAACAGTAGATTATAGTCAGAGAAATTTCAAAGTTAGACGATTTGGTGGCACAGTTATGGATGATGGAATATCCAAGGCATGATCAATTTTGATGAATGGCTATGGTAGTACTTACTCAGTAGTTACATTGCAATATGGAAGAAGTCGAGGTACATCTCCACTCAAAACATGCCCTCCATTCCACATAAGACCTTGTTTCTAAAGTCTTAGTTCCTTTGATCTTTAGTCTTGTGTATGAGTTACTAGTGGACAATATGGGACTTTTTCCTGATATTCCCATCTTTCCTGCTCTAGGATAGCAATATTGGTAAAAACAAACTCAATATTCCACCCTAGAAAAGATGGGATATTAAAGCATAAGGACATCCTAAATAAGTTATTTATGAAAGATATTAGAAAGGTAAAATCAAAAAGTCTTGGCAAAAATTGGATAGGAGAGGTGAGAGAGTAGAAGATGACTTCTAAGTTTTAAGCCTGAGTGAATGGGAGCATGGTGAAATCCTTAATACTAATAAAAAAAGTTAGGAAGACGGAAGAATTTGGAGGGAAAGATAAGTGAGTTCAGTTTGGGAAACTGATGATGTGAAACGAGAGGTGAGGGGAAAAGTTAGAGCTGTATAAATAAATCTAATAATTATCATTAGAGATATGATAAATGAATCTATGGCAACTGATGAGATCACTAAAGAAAATAGTACAGAGGGAGACAACAAAAACAATGGTCTAGGACACATACCTTTGGATATATCCATGACTTAGTGGGTTCAATATGGACAAAGGTTCAACAAAGAATCTGAAAAGGAATGGTCAGATAAATAGGAGGCCCAGGAGAGAGCAGTGTCACAAAAACCTAGAGAGAAATGTCAAAGGGAAGAAATGTCAAAGATACTGATATAGATGACAGAGTTCAAGAAGGATGAGAATTTAAAAAAGACCATTGGCAATTTAGAGATCGTTGATAACTTTGGAACAAGCTGTTTCAGTTACATGATGAAGACAGAAGCCAGCCTGCAGAGATTTAAAAAGAGAGTGAAAGGAAAGGAAATGGACAAGTTGATTGTATATGGCTTTGTCAGTGTTTAGTCAAGAAAGGAAGGAGAGATATATGATGATTATTAGTGGGAATAGACAGATCAAATCATTTCTTGAGAATGGGAAAATATGGTATAATAGGGAGGAATAGATGGATCAAGTGTAAGATTTTTGAGCATGGAGGAGAGATATTAGTATATTTGTAGGTGGTAAGGAAGTAGTCAAAAACAAAGATTGGAGTGGGGATGGTGGGTGGTGGGAATCTGTGGGAGTTGATGGGATGGGATAGAATGAGACCACTTATGCAAGCAGATGAATTTGTCTTAGCAAGGAAAAGGGTCACCATTATGTGAGATAGGATTGTGTTTGACTAATTCTTGAAGTTTTTTGGCTTGTTCTTCATAATCTGTATTGATTATAGACTCGTCATTGCTAGGTAAATATATGGCATCTGGGTTATGTAAGATAAGGAGGATAGGAAAAGAGGGAGTTCGAAGTCTAGACAGTTATCTTATTTAGCCACTGACCCCCACAAATGTTTTCACTGCTTTTCCAAGATCGCTGATGCAAACATGGTAAGGTATATGGGGTTTGGATTATCCAGTTAAGAAACCCTTTAGATTCCTGGATTTAGGATTCTAGTTTTAATATTTAAGGTATTCTCTGATATGTTATTATACCCTCACCTTCCTCCTCTTCAGTACCACTGTAGTCTAGCTTCTTGCTCTTAGATGCTCACCCAGTAGATGGACTAATCAAGAAAAATCTGTTTTAGAAAAGAGAACATCAATCATTTGGGGCTAGAGGTGGTTGGGGGTAAGATGGGGAGAGTGGTGTTCAGATCTATGATTTCATGTATGAGGGAAATTTCTGAACTCCTTCTGTTAATGTAGATCAGCAACTCACCTAATTCACAATCCTAGAAGGTTGCCTGGAAGTTAAGTGACTTGTTCACATATCTAATGGGTATAGGAGGCAGAATAGGAGCTCATGTTAGTTTAACTCCATGGATATCTACTCTATTAGGCCACATAGCCTCTCTCATCAGAAGTTACAAAGTGAAAGAGGGAGAAATGGTACATAATGCAAACTTATTTATTAATGGAGTCAAAAGTGTATTGAAAGAATATTGAAAAGATTAAAGTTAGAAAGGGAGAGTTAGAAAGAGCTATATAATTTTGTTTTGGAAAAACATGCATAAATTTGTATTGTTGAGACAATACTGCATTCATGGATTTCAGTGATATTTTCCATAATGCATCCTCTACAAATGTATAGTTTGTCCTTTTGTTCTGTCTTCCATTTCACATAGACACAGACTTTGGGTTTGTTTCTTCCAAGTTGAAGAAACTACAGACTGTTGCTTGGGAAATAAATCATAAGAATTTTTAGAAAAAGGGGGAAAAGACCAAACTTCTATTCCAAAAGTGGAAAAGAAATAAACATAAAGTTCACTTGACTGAACATTTACTCAAAAGAAAAACAAGCAGAAATAACATTTCTTTTTTGAACATTTAAAAAAATGCCTTAAGAACAACAAAATAGAAAAAATAAGCAGAAGAGATCAGAGTCGGGAAACAGGAAAGAGGAAAGGCAAAAGCCTTTAATGAGGTCATTGTCAAATTCCCCAAGGTCATATTCACAGCCAGCCACAGGGGTGGAAAAGGAAAATCTGCACTGTTGTCAGTGCAATTCTCTCTGTACTCCAACTCAGGTCCTAAAGAAAGCCTTCATGGAGAGCAATATAGAGAACTAATCCTGGATTGGGGAGAAGGGTAAGGAAAGGAAGCAATCAAAAGAGTTTCTGATCTGAAAGGCTGTCTGGCCATACTGACAGTATGTCAAAAAGAAAGGAAAAGAAGGTGAAATTGAGAAGAGAAGAACATGTGAGTAGTTGAGTGTAACTCAAGAAAGCAAGATAAAGGCAAATAACCAGTGTGGTTTGCAAAAAATTTGGATTAGAAACCAAAATTCTGAATGTAGAATTTCACTCCAAGGGATGTTTCAGTGGAGCACTTCCCCCCCAGCTATGATTAGGCACTAACATTTCCCTACCTCCTTTGTTGCTTTTTTAGAATGCATCTTTGAGTTATTGCTCCCTTTCTGATATTCTGTCCATTTTACCTTTGTGTAATACTCTCTGAAGCAGGGGCTGGCAACCTGGGACATGTAAGATGGTAGGTCTAGGGCTGAGGGGGATCTTGGAGCCCTCTGGACCAATCCCTTTATTTTACAGATAAGGCAACTGAGGCTCAGGGAGGTTAACTGACTTGCCTAAAGTCATACAGGTAGTAAATGTTACAGGTAAGACTTGCACTCCTGTCTTCTCACTCCAGAGCTACTCAGACAATTCTCTCTCTACTGTAACATACTCTGACCATACATGACCAGGAATGGCTTTTGACAAAAATATCAACTTGAAGTTTATGTTTGTCAGTGCCTCAATCCCAAGTCATTCCCAAAAGAAATCAACTATTCCTTGCTAAAATCTAAAGGTAATTAATAGTATTTAAGGCAGAGAATTCTCTGGAGGAAAGGAGGGTGTGGACCAAGCTCTGATCTAAGAGAGTAAACAGGATGCTCTATTGGGGCAATCCTAAGTTCCCAGGGCAACCAAGAGGCCGGGGAGGAGGTGGGAAAAAAGCTTGTAGTAGTTGCCCACAATTAAGAGAAGTCAGCACATACTAGGGTGGGAGAACATACTGTGCTTCCACTACTTCCACTCTCCTCCAGACCACTTATATGCTCAGCTGCAAGGGCCTGGGGTTTGGGGGATGGCAATCCCTTAGCAAACCCTTCTCTGCTAAAAGGCTCAGGCTGTCCCCCTTACTCCCCAGCTGCCTCTTGGAGAGTGGGGGCGAGGTGGGAATGGGTGACATTTGGAGATCTGCCACTCTGCTCCCCCTCAGCTCATTAAGGCTTGAAGACTTCAAATGGCACTTCTGAAGGGATGCCAACCCCTGCACTATAAGGAAAAAGGATGAAAGGGATACCTCAGCCCACATGGCACCACCAGGATTAGCATGAAAGATTTCTGCCAAATTCTTTGCTAAAGTTTAAGCTTATTATACAGTGTAGAGGAAATAGCTCTACATGGGTTTGAAACCTGGCTCTTCTGTTTACTAGCTAGTTGACTTTGGACAAATTATTTACCTTTTTTAGACCTTCAGTTTCTTTATCTGTGAAATGACATTGGGGTAAGTGGATAAACTTTCGGAGATTCATGAACTTATATGGGGAAAAAATGGCATCGTATTTTCACTATCCAGAAATTAACATGCCCATCCATTATGAATGTAGGTAGCAAAACCTTATTCTGAGAAGGAGTCTATAGACTTAGCTCTTTTCAAAGGGGTCCATGAAGCCCTGGTCAGGTAATGCTAATGATTTCTCTCTTGGAGTCTGAATGTTGGCAAAAAAAAAAAAAAAAACAACTACGTGTCCAAGGTTACGAGGGCACACAGCTGTTCCCATCTATCAATTATAACCTAATCCTTCTTAGGAATCCTTGGGGTATATTCTTGTCCATGATATTAGAAGTGTAGGTTTTCATGTTAACTTCTGAGCATGTAGAATGAGCTTCAAAGGCAGAGAATAGGGAACGATTTCTATTTCTGGTAGAAAGTTGCCGGCTTTCTTTGGTCTGCACCAAGTGTGACCCCTGTGATTTTCACAGAACTCAAGAACTGGAGGACAGGTATCCCTGCAGCATAGCTTTTATAAAATTCTTTGTAGATTTGACAAGCAAAACTCCTGGGAATAATTTATCAAGACCAGGAATGTGATAAGAATTAAAAATAATTTTTTATCTATAACTCAGAAAAGAGTTAGATTGAGAAAACCCAAAAGATAAGGGAAAAGAGTAGTTTTAAAAGACAGATTTAAAGTTGGCTACAAGTTTCTCTAGATTCCTAGTGGGTTGGCAGTGTTTAAGGAGAAGAGGGGGCTTTCAGTGAATGCCTTCACCTTTTTTGGTGAAATTTGAAGCAAGATTCTTAGCTCAGAAGGTTTGGGGAAAGAGAGTCAAGGGAGATATTAGGAATGATGAAAAGATTTGGGGAAAAAAAACAAAAAACACTGAGTCAGAAAGATATAAAAGGATTATTTTCCTGAAGCTAGGTCCCAGTTTAAATTATGCAGCATGAACTGGTAGTGGAACCAATTAGTACAATTTTCTCATATTCTCCAGTACTAAATTACTTAGGTAACTCTCTAATATATATTCTTTTACTTGTTTGGTTACCTTAAAGAAAGAGGGAGTTCTTACACATTTTTGCATACTCCGCAGAGCGGTGCTACCATCATGATCTTCTATATATAATAGGTGCTCAATAAATACTGATTAAATGATGGATTATTCTTAGCATGAAAGAAGACTCTTGTACTGTCTGTGAGGACTCCAGATATGAAGGATTGGTCCAAAAGCAGGAGAGGAGCCTGTCCTGTCCATTCTTTACTCATTAGAAAAGAATGACCATAGCTGCAGTATGATTAATGTCTTTTAACTCTCTCTGTCTCTATCTGTCTGTCTGTCTGTCTCTCTTTCTATCTCTTCCTCTCTGTGTTTGCCTCTATCTTTATTTCTATCTCTAACTCTTTGTCTCTATCTCTGAGTGTGTCTCACTGTCTCTGTGTCTGTCTCTTTTTGTCTGGACATGTAATTCCCAAATTGTACAGTTATGTAACACATTATGATCCTCTTCCTTGTTCAATATCCCAGTGATTGCTACCTCAAATTATTTTGAGACAAAGATATTTTGGGGGGACAATACCGGTTTAGACACCCCTCCGAGCTAGAAATGACTTGGATTTATGTTAATGTTAAATTCAATGAAATTGTTTCTAGCAAATGAGGCTGAATCTCAGAGTACATTGTTGGTATTAATATATTTTCAACACTTGCTAGCTCTGTGGCCGTGGACAATTGCCTTCATTTTCCTGAGAAGTTAAATTTCCTCACTTATGGAAATAATATTACTACTACTACCACAGATGACTTCACTGGGTTGACATGAGAAAAGTACTTTGTAAGGTTTAAAGTCTTATTGGGGGTGGGGGGAATGGTGAGGAATGAGCTATTAAGGCATCTTAGAAATGTGAGTCGTTGTTGTTACGTAAGAGTTGGCTATGAATACTCCAGAGTTCAAGGTCAGCTGGGGCTGATTTGGAGAGTTGCTCAGCTTGGGGATTCTCTGCGGTTAGATATAGAAAGAAAGTGGAAATTAAACCAGGTCCTGTTGCACCTCCACCCCCACCGTCTCAGACACAGGGTTTCCTCAAATGACCACTCAGCCGTCCACTTAAATATCTTGACAAGGGCCAAGTTTAGATGATGCTTGTCCCTGCTCTGGTGACAGTTTCCACTCTTCTTCTCGCTGTCATGCCCAGGAAGGGCAAGTTTCTTCCTTAGTTTTGTTGCTGCTCCTGCTGCTAAACGCCATCTTTGACCTTGGAAGCAGAAAAAGCTGTTTAACTGCAGGGTGATGTCCAGAAGCCAGCAAGAATCAGTAGCAGCCCCACCAGATTCTTGTTGACTCAGTCAATTAATGCAGGGGATTGCCAGTCATTGTCACCACCCTGGTGCCTTACTCTGGTGATATGCCATTCTATTTCCTCATTCCTATAAGGTAACAAACTAGTCGTGAGAACTCCTCCCACTTTCTTCTCTTCCCTTTCTCCCCCATTCTTCTTTTTTCTTTCCTTCTCTGCCAAAGGACAAGTCAAGGCAGTATCCGGGTCTCAGATAAAAAGGAAGGTGAAGTTTTTGGAATTCTGGTCATTACCCTGGAAGTCTAGTGGAGAGATAAGGGAAGCTGAGAGCACCAAAAGTCAATCCACCTGTTGGTCACTTTGCTCAGCTTCCCTAACCAACTAGCTTTCATACCATCTCTCCAAACTCCTCCCCTGATAATTACCTCTCTCATGTCCCATCCATTAGAACTTGATACTCTTTCACCAAGCAATAGAGGAGGTGGTGAGTTAGTTAGACAAATTCAACCATGATGATGTGTACGCCCCACTAAAACACCATCTCCTTAGAAAGAAGGCTGAAACAAATTGACTCAAAGAGTGGAGAGTTGATTCCTTGTAAGATAGTTTTATGGGGAAAAGATTACAAATCATATAACATAAGTAGCTTCCTGTCCTACCTATAGGACCAAGACTGATATCCAGCAAATTGTTAGAGACAATGATTGTCTCTCTTTTTTATCCCTTCTTACTCTTTCAGGAATGCCAACACTTTCATTTGTCAATGAATGAGGAAAACTTCTTGTGAGGGCATAAAATGTCTGATATTTTCACTTATATGTTACCTTTTCCAGGGAATTTATATGTTAAAAGGAGAAACTGAGGAAGAATGAAGGTGGGAATACAACAATTTTAAAATTTTCTATTTTTATTAATCAATTTTATTTTAAAATAATCTTCATTCCCTGTTATGTCCCTGCCCAAAGTGTCAAATTTTATAATGGAAGATTAAGAATAAAAGTTTTTAAAGTAGCTCAACAAAATTAACCAACACACCAACAAAATGACAATATGTGTAGTGCCCTATGCCTATGGTCCCCTACCTCTGTAAAGAAGGGAAGGAGTTATATTTTCAGAGTACTCAACTCTTTTTATCAAATAATATTTTATTTTTCCAAATACATGCAAAGATAGTTTGCAAAACCTTGTGTTCCAAATTTTTCTTCCTCCCTTCCTCCTCTCTTCTCCCATAGACAGCAAATAATTCAATGTAGGTTAAACATGTGCAATTCAAATAAACATATTTCCATAGTCACCATGCTATTCAAGAAAAATCAGATTAAAAGACAAAAAAACACAAGAAAGAAAAAAAAAGCCAAGCAAGCAAACAAACAACAAGAAAAAAGGTTAAAATATTATGCTTTGAGCCACATTCAGTTTCTATAGTTCTCTCTCTAGAGAGATGAGTCTTTCCATCACAAGTCTATGGAAACTGCCTTGAATCACCTCATTGTTGAAAAGAGCCAAGTCTTTCACAATTGAATATCATGTAATCTTGTTGTTGCCATGTATAATGTTCTCTTTATTCTGCTCATTTCACTTAGCATCAGTTCATGTAAGTCTTTTCAGGCTTTTCTGAAATCAGCCTGTTCACCATTTCTTATAGAACAATAATATTCCATAGCATTCATATCCATAACTTATTCAGCCATTCTCCAATTCATGGGCATCCACTCAGTTTCCAGTTCCTTGTCACTATAAAAAGGGCTGCCACAAACATTTTTGTACACATGGGTCCTTTTCTCTCTTTTATGATTTCTTTGCTTTACAGACCCAGTAGAAACACTGCTGTTTCAAAGGGAATGGACAGTTTGAAAGCCCTTTGGGCATTGTTCCAGATTGCTCTCCAAAATGGCTGGAGCATTTCACAACTCTACCAACAATGCATTCATGTTCCAGTTTTCCCACATCCTCTCCAACATTTATTCAAAGTACTTATCTCTCAATCAAAGTCATGAACTATTTATTCTAGAGCTTCCTCTAGAAATTAGGATATTTTCCTGAAAACATGATTTCATGTTTAAAAGTGAACAACAAAAGGGACTCTTATGCACACATAACACTAACAAATCCTGTCTATTATTTTGAGAGCAAATAAGACCTAATCAGTTCATAAATATTTATTAAATGCCCATTATGTACTAGGTATTGTGTTAAATCTGAGGATAAAAAGGAAAGTAAAAAGGTAATCCTGTTCTAAAGGAAGAGTTCTTCCTGCTGCTAATCCACATGGAGAGTTTGTTGAGCAGCAAGGAAAAAAAATGTTATGCTGACGTGGAATGAAGGGGCCATACTCCATTTCAGAGCATTTGTGGGCATTCTGTGACTATTTCTGTCCATTTACAATCTAAGGTACACAGTGTCTTGTACATAACAGTAGGTGCTTTATAAATGATAAACATCTTTTAATTCTCTTCCCCCCCCCCCCCGCCCCTCTCTCTCTCTATCTCTTTGTCACTGTCTCTCTTTTTGTCTCTCTCTGTCTCTTTTTTCTGTTTCTCTGCTTCTTTCTCTATTTTTGTCTCTGTCTCCGTCTCTATTTTTGTTTTCACCAGAATCCAGAAAACAACTCTTTGTAAAACCTCATTGATTTTTTTCCTTATTGATGATATTGATAGGTTAAATGATATTGTGAAGAGACAATAACTGGCACTGGTAAATGATATTTGGTAACTGACATCAAGAGACATGCCAGAATGGTGGCTTGGGCTAATGATATTATAAGTATCCCATTTCCCTTAGAGATATCTCTAGGACCCTAAAGGGGAAGATGTAGTCAACTGAATGATACCCAGCTTATTACTGCACATATGGGTTGGATGAGCAAGTCCATAGCTATACTATAATTTAAACAAAACAAAAACTATGTAGAACATTGCTTCATGAAGCTCTTCAAGAGACAGATCAGATCCTTGAGCTTTATTCTTGCTATCTACTAGTGATAACCCAAAAATCTCATTACTATTTAAATTTGCCTAGGTCCATATTCCCTTTTAGCACCAATCCTATTGTACAGTTCAATTAACAAGTTTTTATCTTCTTTTTAATATAGCAGAAGCACATGTTGATATAATTTGTTCTAGCCTTCAACTGGATCAAAAACTAGACAATTTTCTTTTAAAAAATTATTCATGTTTTGTATTTAAATCACTATATTTTCTGAGTATATCTCTTGTTCCTTACCCAGTGATCCATCCTTTGTAACAGAAGATAAAAAAGGAAAGAAAAATAAAAGAAATTTAGCCAAACTAACCAACACATTAATAAAACCTGACAGCATATCCAGACAAGTTGCATCCTTTCCTTGGGGGAAAAAAAAAAAGGGAAATACATTTTTTCAATTCTTCTCTGGAACTAAATTTGGTGATTATAATTATACAAATTTCGATTTTTGATTTTTCATTCTTCCCAAGTAGAATGTTTTAGTTATTATATATATATATATATATATATATATATATATATATATAATTTTCCTAGTTCTTCAGATGTAATCATTTCAAACAAGCATCTGTATAAAAATCACCAGAATAATTTGCTTTGTATCTGTCAGTGATATAGAAAGTTTGGTATTTTCACCTTTTTTTGTTGTTGTTATTGTTTATTTGCTTTTTTTCTCATTTTTTTGATCTGATCTTTTTTTTGTGCAGCATGATAAATGTGGAAATACATTTAGAAGAATTGTATATGTTTAACCTATATCACATTATTTGCTGTCTAGGGAAGGGGGTTGGGTGAAGGAGGGAGAAAATTTTGGAACACAAGGTTTTGCAAGGATGAATGTTGAAAACTATCTTTGCATGCATTTTGAAAATAAAAAACTATTATTAAAATTAAATTAAAAATTTTTTAAAAAGTGTGATACCATGCGATCTTCTTGTCTTTTCCATTCTCTCCCCCATACATCATTCATATCAGTAGAAAAATTTATTTTTCTTCTATATAGATTTGGCTAATCATTTATGGCTCCTGATTGTCCAACAAGTAAAGTTTAAATTCCTTTAGCTGGTATTCTAGGCCCTTTGTAGAGTCTGGTGTCAATCCAGTTCTTTCCAGTCTTGTTTCATTCTCTTTTTTCCCTGCTAAATCTATAAACTAGCCTAAATAGATTACTCTTTGTACCTCCTTAACAATGACTTGTTTTTTATTTTCTTGACTCCATGAAATTTATAAAAATTTTCCTTGTTATTGAAATGCCCTACCTTTGACACATCACCTTTCAGAGTTGAACACAGACTTTGAAAGTACAACTGAAATGCCATATTCTCTCTGGAAGCCTTTCTTAATTTCCCTCCTTTCATCTGTCAGATGGTACTAACCTTTTCTCATCTCAGATCACAGATAGCACTTTTTGTTTGTTTTATGCAATGATCGTATTGATAGATCAGGCCTTATTGTGTCTTATGCTCAGCAGGTATCTATTCCAGTGCCTTATCATAGATGGCACAGATATGACCCTGGTTTTAGAAAGGTGAGGCTGACTGAGGGCAATTTCTCAAGATCAAGCAATCTCTCCACAATGTTACGGAACTGAAATAGTAGATCTTGCGAGGATCACATTATTTAGCATATGGAAAGCATTTTGAATCATTTAAATGAATTGGTACTGGTAAAAACATTGAAAGGCACATCAGTGGAATAGGGACACAATCTCCAAAAGCAAATCAAAACAATAGCTTCAAGTTTGATAAACCCAAAGACCACAGTTATTTGAATATAGATTCATTACTTGACAAAAACTGCTGAGCAAACTGAGAAATAGTTTGGCAGAAATTAGGCTTAGATGAATATCTATGAATAAAATTTCACACTATATAACAAAATAAATTCCAACTGTACAAATGACTACAAGGTAGCATTTTAAACAAATTTCAAAAGCAAGAAAAAAAGTTACCTTTCAAATCTATGGGTAGGGAAAGGGTTCACAACAAATGATTGAGAAGATTCCATAAGAGTAAATGGAAAATTTTGATTATGTACAATTGTGAAGCTTTTGCAGAAACAAATCTAATATGATTAAAATTTGAAAGGAAATAATAACCGGGTGAAAGAATCTTTGCAACAAATTTCTTTGATAAAGAGCTCCTCTCCAACATATTCAAGCTACTGATTAAAATTTTTAAGTTTAAGAGCCATTCTTTCATATATTAATAGTCAAAGAATATGAAAATTTCCAAAGGAAGAAATTCAAATAGCAATATATCAAATATCAAGATATCAAAATATCAAGCAGAACAGTATGCAAAAATGTTCCAAATGACTAATAATTTGAGAAATGTGCATTTAACTCTGAGTTCTATCTCACATGCATCTTATTGGTAAAAATGACTAAAGAATGACAAATGTTGGAGGGATTATGGGAAAAGCAAGGACATTAGAATAGTGTTAGAACTGTGAATTGTTTTTAGCCATTCTTAAAAGCAAAATTAAACTAAACCTTGTTTTTGTTGTTAATGGTAGTGGTATAGTACAATAACATATCCTTTGACTAGAGGTCAAAACTAGGCCTATATCTCAAAGAGATCAAAGATAGCAGAAAAGATCAAATATGGGTAAAAATATTTAAAGCAACTCTTCTTTTCTTTTCTTTTTTTCTTTTTTTTTTTTTTTTTGGTGACAAAGATTGTAAATTGTCTACTTACCATTTCCCCTCTATTGAGGAAAGACTACACAAATATCGTATATAATATACATAAATACATATATGTATATAATGAAATAGTATTGTTCCCTAGGAAAATATGAATGAACAATTTCAGAGAAAACTAGGAAGATCTCTCTAACTGAAGCAGAGTAAAGTAAGCAGAACTAGAAGAATTGTACAATTACAAAAAAAAAAATTAGAGAAAAACAACTTTCAAAAGCTTTTGCCTTCAATTCAATGCAATGATAAGCCATGAGCCTCGAGAATATAAGATGAAACTTAATGCCCATCTTTTGCCTGAGAGATGATGGACCTAAAATATGGAATCAGATATGTATTTTTCAGTTGGCCATTTTTTTGTTGAACTACACTTGCTAGTTATGAGGGTTTACTTTTCTTTTATTCAAGTGACTGTAGGAACAGTGGGAGAAATAAAAATACTTGTAAAAATAAGTATGTAAATAAAAGAGAATAAAATATTTAGCATTTCTTCAGCATATTGATTATTTTAAAATTAATTTTAAAAATTTTTAATTACTCAGAATTTATTTTTTCTATCCTCACATCTCCTCACATGAAAAAGAAACTCCAAACTCATATAACAAATATGCATAATCAAGCAAAATAAATTGCCTATTGGCCATATTAAAAATGTATATCTCATTCTGAATCTTAAATCTATTGCCTCTCTCTCAGGAGGTATGAAGCATTCTTAATCATTAATCCTCTAGAATTACAGCCAATCATATTGACTAGAATTCTTTAAGTCTTTCAAAATTGTTCAGTTTTACAATGCTGTTATAATAAAATTGTTCTCCTGACTCTGTTACATCAATTTGTATAAGTTCATAGATTTTCCCCTGTTCCCCTGAAACTGTCTCCTTAAATACTTCTTACAGAAAATAATATTCTATTACATTCATAACAATAATTTGTTTAGCCATTTTCAAATTGATGGATTCCTGCTTAGGTTCTAGTTCTTTGACACCACCACACACAAAAAAAACAAAACAAACAAACAAAAAATCTCCTATAAATAAATAGATAGATGAATGGATGGATGGATGAATAAACAGACTTAGTAGTAGTCAATGACCTCTTGGGTTTAGTACTAAATTACTTTTCAAAATGTTTAGACCAATTCACAGACCCTCCCTTGGTATATCAATGGCCCTGTTTTCCCAAAGCCCCTAAACTATTTGTTATTTTCATTCTTGAGTCAACTTGAGTCAACAATCTGATAGGAGGGAGGGTTGATTTAATGTACAATTCTCTAATTGTCAGTGAGCAAGAGCATCTTTTCATATGGCAGTTAACAATTTGTATTTCTTTCCTTAGAAACTGCCTATTCGTATCCTTTGACACTTCAATTAAAATCTTATTGATGTCTTTTGTTTTCATAACATGGTCATTTTCTTTAACCTTGAATCTTCACTAAACCCTTTCTCATAACAAAGGATAAGCAAAACCAAATGGCAAAGGCACTGTAGTGTATACTAGGTTCTGCATCCTTAGTCCTCCACCTCTCTACTGAGATGAGGAAGGTACATTTTGTCATCTCTCCTCCAAAACTAGGATTGGTTTCTACAATTAGTATGACCTTATCGTAATCTTTGTCTATATTGTTCTCCTCATCCTGCTTACTGCAATCTGTCACAGTTCATATGAGATTTCGTGTTTCTCTGAATTCCCTATTTCTTACAGAGTAATACTTCTTCATTATATTCATACAATATATTTTGTTCAGCCAATTCCCAGTTGATGGGAACGTATTTTGTTTTGCTACCATAAAATTGCTGCTATCTTGACATATAAAAGGTTTTTCTCTCTTTTACTTCTTTGGTGTCTATATCTTTGCATTCATTTTCCTAGGCTAGGAGACAATAAAAAGAGAAAATCTCCCAAAGTATATCTGGCATAAGAAATACAAAAGAAAGAATAAAGAGGAAAAGAAGATGCTATATGCAACTATAGCAACTCTAACCTGACCTGTTAAGCCATCCATTCAAAAAAAAAAAAAAAAAGAGAGAGAATTGAATAGCAGTAAACAAAATTAACTATATCATAGACTCTTAGAGAAAAGAACTGATAAGA
The DNA here is from genome assembly GCF_902635505.1 of Sarcophilus harrisii. Classification (NCBI taxonomy): domain Eukaryota; kingdom Metazoa; phylum Chordata; class Mammalia; order Dasyuromorphia; family Dasyuridae; genus Sarcophilus; species Sarcophilus harrisii. The sequence continues at coordinate 513,591,053 of NC_045427.1, read as the reverse complement.
AATACTCACAATACTAAGACAAAAGAGCCCTGCAAATATAGTTCTGAACTCTCTTCTCCAAAAGACAACAATAACACCATAAATATGAGTTTATTTATGAATACTAAGAAGGAAGATGGAAAATTCTGAATAATATTGCTTCACAAAACAGTACAAAATAGTTGAATTGGGACACAACTATCCCACATTTTCCAATCATACATTTTTCTATATAATATTCCTTATGTCACTTTTTGCATAAATCATCATTTGTAATATGCTGCAGCTGCCCAGAAAGTTTTTCTCAATTGTTCTTGGGTGACATGCAATTACGATTCCTCAGAGACTGTAATATTCCATGATTCACAGCTATAAAACACCACTGAGATAATCATGTTTAAAGCACTGGCATGCATAAAATAATAAAAGATCCAAAGGAAGACTTCCAGCATGCTGGGAACTTCCTACAGAGTATTTATGAAAAGAATTCATACAGTCTAAAAAGACACGGTCATGTTTCACTTTTAGAAGAGAATACCTATACTAAAATACTGGAAAACCACCACTATCTTGATCATCATGATTATCATCATTATCATCATCACCATCAATAACAATAAATGTTTATTAAGCACTAACTACTTTTAGAACATTGCGTTAAATGTTGAGGATACAAAGAAAGGCAATATTATTTATTGTAATATGGAAATTATCAACTCTGTTCTTTCCAGATTTTATATCACAGAGCTCTGCAAATGTTCAGTTATTGGACTGAATCCAATCTTAGAAGGCGGAGTAGGTGGTTGTCTACGTCGGGTGATTTCATTATTAATGTAAGGATTCCTTTCTTGAGAGACCTTCCCTTGAGTATACAAATGTCAAGGTAAATGAAATGCTTTCAATAAAAATTCATTTTCTGACTTTGCTAAGAATTCCTCTTTCAAATGCAGAAATCCTTAGAAAATAAAACACATTAAGAATCTAATAACCTCCTTAGAGACTAAAGTTATCAAACTCTCTTTTTTGGTGGAGGTGGGAGTGTCAGCAGAAAAGGGAGTAGGAAGGTTGGAAGGTGCTTGAGCACCAGGAGAGCACTGCCTGAGGGGAGGTCTGAAATTGCCTGAAACCAAATTTCTCTCCTTTATTGAGCCATCCCCTTATGGGTAGTTAGGAATGGGATGAGGTGAAGAGAGAGATCACAGAAAACATAGATGAAATCATACAGGAAATTCCAGGGATCCTATATGTAAAGAAAGCAGATTTTGGGTCATAAGTTGACCCTTTCCTACGATCTATATCTAGGTCCTGTGATCGGATGCAAGATCTTTGAAAAGAAGTGTAGGTCTTGATACAGTGAAGAAAAAATTGGCTTTGAAGTCAGGAGACCTGGGTTATCCTGGACAAATCACTTAAACTCGATTTGCCTCAGTTTCCTCATCTGTAAAATGGAAATAATAACAATATCATTGACCCCACCCCCCAGGATTATTATGATAATAAAATGAGATAATAATTGTAAAGCACTTAGTATGGTGACTGGCATATAAGTAAGTACTACATAAATGTTAACTGTTATTAGTAGTAAGCTTAAAGTGTTATATAGATGTATGTTATTAGCACACTGAAGAATCTCATCTGTGAATTTGAGATTAGTAATATTTTACATGTTTTCTTATTTTAAAGGGATTTCATATGGACACACACACACACACACACCACACAAACATCCTAATCTGACCATGTATTCTCTACTTCATATATGGCTTTTTCCCCCCCATAACTTAATGGAAAGAAATTATGTCTAATATTTCAGTTTTTTTTTTTTTTTTTTTTTGTTCCTTTCTCAATAGCTCAGGGAGACAGTCAATGCACTGAGTTCCAAAAATTTCAATATAAATGATTTTTAATCAGATTCTAAATCTGATTTCCCATCACAGGAAATCATGTGCCCATGATAGGAGGAGGTCTGTGTTGTGTAAGAGCATGAAGCATTTCACTTATCCATCAAAAATATCCACTCACATTTAGATGGTGTCTTAAGATGGACAAACTATTTCTCTCTCAATAACTTTAAAAGGTAGGTAGAGCAATTATTATTGTTCCCATTTTACAGATGAGAAAATTGAGGCTCAGAGAATTAAAATGATTCATCCAAGACTGTTGTGGAGCGAAGACTTAAACTAAATTCTCCTGAGTGCAGATTCCAAGAGAGTCTTACTACTACCCTTATTTTGTCTGAAAGGAACATGTGTTTTCCTTTTTCTCTGGCCCATCGGCTCATTCAAGTTCCAGAGTCCCAAGTCAAAACTCTGGTAGGATTTCTTAATAGCACGTATGCAGGCATGCCATCTAGTGGCCAAAATTACAGCCACAGGCTTTCAAGACTTTTTTGGATTTTTTTTTTTTTTTACTAAACGTTGCATGTTTTCAGTTTTTTATATTTCACTTAATTTTTTTTATTTTTAAAAGTTTTTTTATTTTAAAAACATATGCATAGTCTTCAAAATTTGCCCTTGCAAAACCTTGTGTTCCAATTTTTTGTCCCTTTCTTTCCCCTAACCCCTAGACGGCAAGTAATCCTATATATGTTAAATTCTTCTATACATATTTCCACAATTATCATGCTGCACAAAAAAAAAATCAGAATAAAAAGGAAATAAATGATAAAGAAAACAGAAATCAAGCAAACAACAACAAAAATAGTGAAAATCCTATATTGTGACCCTCTTTCTCTATCACAAAACCCTTGGAAGTGACCTGAATCACTGAGGTCACATTTGAACTCAGGACTTCAAGTCAGGCAACCACCATACTACCTAACTGCCTGTAAAAAGCAAAGCAAAAACAAAACAAAACCCTTTTGGTTCAGTTTTTAAAACTATTTCCAGGTAGTTTTATTAACTTTGTCTAAATCTTCTGCAAGACATGAGTCTTTCTTGATTTCCCTTTTTAAAGGCTCACAGATTATTGTAATTGTTCAGTTTATGTGACCCTGTGGACCATATCACATCAATACTGTCCATGGGATTTTCTTGGCAAGGAAACTGGAGTGGTTTGACATTCCCTTCATCAGAAGCAAACAGATTAAGTGACTTGCTCAGAGTCACAAAGCTAGTAAGTGTCTGTGGTCATATTTGAAATGGGGTCTTCCTAACTTTAGTCCCAGCACTTTATTTATTGAGCCCTTTCACAAATTATATCTCTTCCCTTAAATTTCCTTTTTATTAAACCATATTTAATGAGCAATAGTGTTAAGAAAAACATTTAGGACTAACTAGTAATTGTGTAGATTTGGGATGGAAAATGCCATTGGCATTCAAAGAGAGAACTATCAAAACTAAATGTGCATGGACCCACACTTAACACCGTATACCATGATAAGATCAAAATGGGTCCATGATTTAGGCATAAAGAAGGAGATTATAAATAAATTAGAGGAACATAGGACAGTTTATCTCTCAGACTTGTGGAGGAGGAAGAAAATTGAGACCATTATTGATCACAAAATAGAAAATTTTGATTACATCAAATTAAAAAGCTTTTGTACAAACAAAACTAATGCAAACAAGATTAGAAGAGGAGCAACAAAATGGGAAAACATCTTCACAGTTAAAGGTTCTGATAAAGGCCTCATTTCCAAAATATATAGAAAATTGACTCTAATTTATAAGAAACCAAGCCATTCTCCAATTGACAAATGGTCAAAGGATATGAACAGACAATTTTCAGATGATGAAATTGAAACTATTACCACTCATATGAAAGAGTGTTCCAAATCACTATTGATCAGAGAAATGCAAATTAAGACAACTCTGAGATATCACTATACATGTGTCAGATTGGCTAAGATGACAGGAAAAGATAATGATGAATGTTGGAGGGGATGCGGGAAAATTGGGACACTAATACATTGTTGGTGGAATTGTGAACAAATCCAACCATTCTTGAGAGCAATTTGGAATTATGCTCAAAAAGTTATCAAACTATGCATACCCTTTGACCCAGCAATGCTACTACTGGGCTTATACCCCAAAGAGATACTAAAGAAGGGAAAGGGACCTGTATGTGCCAAAATGTTTGTGGCAGCCCTGTTTGTAGTGGCCAGAAACTGGAAACTGAGTGGATGCTCATCAATTGGAGAATGGTTGGGTAAATTGTAGTATATGAATATTATAGAATATTATTGTTCTGTAGGAAATGACCAGCAGGATGAATACAGAGAGGATTGGAGAGACTTACACGAACTGATGCTGAGTGAAATGGGCAGAACCAGGAGATCATTATATACGTCAACAACGATACTATATGAAGATGTATTCTGATGGAAGCGGATTTCTTTGACAAAGAGAAGATCTAACTTAGTTTCAATTGATCAAGGATGTACAGAAGCAGCTACACCCAAAGAAAGAACACTAGGAAATGAAGGTAAACTGCTTGCATTTTGGTTTTTCTTCCCGGGTTATTTTTACCTTCTGAATCCAATTCTCTCTGTGCAACAAGAGAACTGTTTGGTTCTGCACACATATGTTGTATGTAGGATATACTGTGACATATTTAACATGTATAGGACTGGTTGCCATCTGGGGGAGGGGGTGGAGGGAGGGAGGGGAAAAATCAGAACAGAAGTGAGTGCAAGGGATAATGTTGTAAAAAATTACCCTGGCATGGGTTCTGTCAATAAAAAGTTATTATAATAAAAAACAAAAGACTAAATGTGGATAGAAGCCTAGCATTTTCACCTTTTTTGTTTGTTTATTTTATTTCTAAAGATCCCCCGCTTTGGTCTGATTTTCCTTGAACAGGATAACAAATATGGAAATATGCTTTTTAAAAAATTGCCCATATTTAATCTATATTTTGGGGAGGAGGGAAGAAAGAAAGGGAGGGAGAAATGAATGTTGAAAACTATCTTTGCATGTGTTTGGAAAAATAAAATCATATTGAAGATAACTTGTAATTGTGCTATGTCTCAGAATCAGTTCTTCATTTTTAGGTTTATGGTTTTTAGTAGTATTTTTTTTCCTTTTCTGTCAATACAAAAGCATTTATTAAATACTTATTCTGTACTAAGCACTGTGGTAATTCCTAGATATAAAAATAAAGGTAAAAAATAGTTCACATCCTCAAAAAGCTGCCGTTCTTTTTTAAAAGATAGATTTTCATTTATTTATTTATTCACTCATTATTTATTTATAATAGATTATCATATTATATCCTTCTGTTTCTTGCCTTCTCAGAGTTACATACAAATGGGGGAATAGATACTTATAAGCTATATGTCAGTTAGGTTACTCAGTGCTGGGCCTGGAGTTGAGAAGTTCTGAATTTAAACCACCTGGCTTTAGACACTTACTGGCTGTGTAATTCTGGATAAATCACTTAACCTTTATTTGCTTCTGGTGAAGGAAATGGCAAACCACTCCAGAATCCTTACCAAGAAAACCCCATAGATGGTGTTACCTTACAGTGGTCCATGGGGTCACAAAGATTTGGCCATAATTAAAAGACTAAATATCAGCAATAAATAAGCCCAAAAAAGAGTAAAAAGAAAGTAAACATAAAGGGGAAAGCACTAATATTTGAAGGGACCAGAAAGACCTCCAGCAGATGGTGAGTTTGGATTGAGTCTTAGAGGAAGCTAAGGAAGTTAGTAGGTGAAATAGAAGTAAAACATTTCATGCATGGGTCAACCAGAGCAGCCCTGAAGAGGTGATATGAAGTGTCATGTGGGCAAGTAGATTAGTATGACTGAATCACAGAAGACCTGAAGGAGAGTGAAATGTAAAAAGTCAGGAAGGATAGAAGGGAACCAGGCTTAGAAAAGCTTTAAATGTCATATCTCATATTCAGTCTTGGAGGGTAATAAGGAGCTACTGGAGTTTACTGAGGAATATAGTGACATAGTCAAACGTACCTTTTAAGAAAATCACTTTGGAGGATGGATTAGAGAGGGGAACATCTCTAGAGGGAAAATGAATTCCAAGGCCATTGCAATAGTGTAGGTGAAAGTTAATTAAGGTCTGAAATAGAATGGTAGGTGAATAAATAAATAAATACTTCATATTTGACTTCTTTTTATTTTTTCTTTGAATTTATTTTAAATATAAGTATTTTATGTTTGTGGCAGCCCTTTTTGTAGTGGCTAGAAACTGGAAATTGAATGGATGCCCATCAATTGGAGAATAACTGAATAAATTATGGTATATGGATGTTATGGAATGTTATTGTTCTATAAGAAATGACCAGCAGGAAGATTTCAGAAAGGCCTGGAGAGACTTACATGAACATCAGTTGAGTGAAATGAGCAGGACCAGGAGATCATTATACACTTCAACAACAATACAGTATGATGATCAATTCTGATGGACGTGGTTCTCTTCAACAATGAGATGAACCAAATCAGTTCCAGTTGTTCAATAATGAATAGAACCAGCTACACCCAGCAAAAGAACTCTGGAAAATGAGTGTGAACCACTACATAGCATTTCCAATCCCTCTGTTCTTGTCTGCTTGTATTGTTGATTTCCTTTTCAGGTTAATTTTACCTTATTTCAAAGTCCAATTCTTCTTGTGCAGCAAAATAACTGTGTGGATATGTATACATATATTGCATTTAACATATACTTTAACATATTTAACATATATTGGTTTACCTTCCATCTGGGGGAAGGGGGAGGGAAAAAGAGGGGAAAAGTTGGAACAGAAGATTTTGCAATTGTCAATGCTGAAAAATTACCCATGCATATATCTTGTAAATAAAAAATTATAATAAATATAAGTATTTTAGTTGTTTCCCTCATCATATATGTTCCTTGAGAGTCACCATTTTTCCTTATCTTTTTAGCACCAGAGTCAGCACAGAGCTTAGAACATAATAGACTAGATATAATAGAGGCAGAAACAATAAGGATAAATAAGTTAGTGGATACATGCGATGAGGGAGAGTGAGAAGGCAAAGATGCCAGTGTTATAAATCTGGGTGGACATGGAAGGATCATGTTGTTGTTATCAAAGGACTATGTGGAGTTTAGCAGAATTGAGGTGTAATCCAGGGATGAACTGTTGTTGCCCATTGCTTCCTCAGCTGCAAGCTGCTCCAGGAGTGGTGTTACAACTAATGCTTTTTGGAGTGAGAGAAGAATACTTTATTTCAATGAAATGAGAAAAGCCATGAGAAGACAGGGGACCCATAGATGAGACACACTGAATACTTCATGGGAGCAGACTTTATACTAGTAGCTGGGTTTTTTTTACCCCTCCCTTCAAGGTTTAGATTGGTCAGATTTACAGTCAGGGTGGGTTCAATTGGTCGGATTTACTATCCAAATAGTAATTAGATTGGATACAATTAGTCATATTTACTTTTTGAATACTAATTAGATTGGACACAATCAAAGTTACAATTGGTTGGATTGGTTTGGATAGCAATTAGATTGGATTACAATCACTTCAAAAAGTCTTATGTCTTACAATTGACCATAGATAGTTTAGGTTTAACCCTAATCCCCTTTGTTAGGAATTTATTGTCTAACCAGTTCCTCAACTCACAGTGACTGGAGACATCCCAAGAAGGTATTTCACCTCTCCCTCCCCTTATCCTGTTCTACCAATATCTGTAGAAACCCAACTTCTCATACTTCTCACAGTGTTTTAAAGGGTAACAGGAAAAGAGGGATGAATGGTGGATTTAGAGAGGAAAGATAATCTAGTCTATGCTACAGATTGAAATTCATCTTTGCCTGACAATCTTGTGCAATTTACACTAACAAGAAAGGGGTGGAGCCTTACTTACTGGCCACTGTCCTCGACTACACAGCAAGACATTGGTACCTAATGAAGTCTGGTAATGATTTGGGAGTACAGGGGTTTCTGTGTAATCTGGAAGAGGGAGGGGATTTTCCCAGTGGCATCTATACATTAGTTGCATGTACCTGAGTTGTAGCTACCATGTACCTGGAGAGGCTGGTTGCTTTCACAATGATTTTATGATTTCATTAAATGAATAGGAGTCAGTATGGTATAAGGATAAGGATGTGAACTTTGTACCCATGTGAATGGGAAAATCTCTTTTTAAAAAAAATTTTTATTATAGCTTTTTATTTATAAGATATATGCATGGATAATTTTTCAGCATTGACCCTTGCAAAATCTGTTCCAACTTTTCCTTTCCTTCCCCCCACCCCCTCCCCTAGATAGACCAATACATGTTAAATATGTTAAAGTATATGGTAAATACAATATATGTATACATATTTATATAGTTATCTTTTTACACAAGAAAAATCGGATTTAGAAATAAGGTAAAAATAACCTGAGAAGGAAAACAAAAATGCAAGAGAACAAAAACAAAGGAAGTAGAAATACTGTATTGTGGTCCACACTTATTTCCTCATTTCCCATAGTTCTTTCACTGGTTTGTAGCTGGTTCTCTTCATTATTGAACAATTGGAACTGATTTGGTTCATCTCATTGTTGAAGAGGGCCACATCCATCAGAATTGATCATTATATAGTATTGTTGTTGAAGTGTATAATGACCCTGGTTCTGCTCATTTCACTCAGCATCAGTTCATGTAAGTCTCTCCAGGCTTTTCTGAAATTATCTTGCTGGTCATTTCTTACAGAACAATAATATTCCATAACATTCATATACCATAACTTATTCAGCCATTCTCCAATTGATGCACATCCATTCAGTTTCCATTTTCTGGCCACTACAAAAAGGGCCACCACAAATATTTTTGCACATGTGGGTCCCTTTCCCTTCTTTAGGATCTCTTTGGATATAAGCCCAGTAGTAACACTGCTGGGTCAAAGGTTATGCACAGTTTGATAACTTTTTGAGCAAGGTTCCAAATTACTCTCCAGAATGATTGGATGCATTCACAATTACACCAACAATGTACCAGTGTTCCAGTTTTCCCACATCCCCTACAACATTCATAATTATATTTCCTGTCATAAATTTCCTGTCCAGACCTAGCCAATCTGATAGGTATGTAATGGTATTTCAAAGTTGTTTTAATTTGCATTTCTCTGATTAATAATGATTTGAAGCATCTTTTTATATGGCTGAAATAGTGGGAAAATCTCAATGTCAAGACTTCAGTTTCCTCATCTATGAAATAAAAGGGTTGGATTAGATGATAATAAGAACATTAATAATAATTATAGTTCACATTTATATAACATTCACTATGTATTAGATACTGTGTTAAGCACTTTACAATTATTATCTGATTTGATCATCACAGCAAGCCTAGGAGGTAGATGCTATCATTTACAGACAAGGCAACAGAATGACTTGCCAGAGTCACACAACAAGTAAAGGCTGAATTTGAACTCAAACTTCCTGACTTCCAAGTAGCTATCCTATTCACTATACCACCTAGTTGCTCCATAATAGACCAGAAAATGTACTTTCCATCTTTAAATCTATGCTATTACAATTGAGAGGTATAGATTCAGCATTTTTGACATAAACTGAGATCTTTTGGGGGGCCTGGAGGTAAACTGTATCCCCTTCGGAGAGCTCCCAGACCCTAGGAAAAGCCTGCAAATTCCCATTTAAGTGGTTTCATTTAGTTAGAGATCTTGGTCAACCTCCATTGAATTGCCACAAACAACTCTCATTGGTTCAAACTCCCAGTAAAGTGATTTTATTCAATTGGAGTTCTCTGTTTGATGGTCCTCTATTGAGTAGCCCAGACAGCTCCCAACCCCAGGCCAAGATTTATCCCATATAATCAAGATTTTGTTAATCTATCTCTGCCAAATTCCTAATCAGGAGTTTTGCCTGCTAAGAAAGCTTCCTTCTTAGTGAACAATAAAAATCCCTTTTTGCCACACAGATTTTGGGTTTATGAATTCTTTCACATAGGACCTGTGCCTTCGACCAGAGGGGATCTCCCACCCCATTTCTCACACCTTATCATTTGATTCCTTGATCTCATCATTTTAGAACCCACATATGAGTCTGCCTAGCCCCTCATCTAACAAGAAAAAAAAATTTAAATTCTTTTACATTTATTAACCAAGCTCAAACATTTGGCTTCTACAATAGTTAAAGAAGAAAATTCTGTTTCATACAAGTGGTCAATAATGATCCCTTTATTTGATGAATCAGAGAATTCTTCATTCAGAGTCAAAATTAAGATTTTTCAACTTCAAACATTTACTTCAACATATTATTTTACAAGACAGATCTACTGCCAATTTTACTTATGGAATAAGTATATTTGTCTAAGAAGAAAATTTTGACTTTATTGCCCCCGACTAGGACTGTAAAAAGAAAATTGAAATAAGGAGATACATATGTTTCTAAATAATGTAGCAACAAATAAATGGTCAACATTGGAACTCGAGACAGTCACAACTTGGGTTTAAGTCCCAGACCATTAGCATTAAAGAAGCAGTGAATGTTTGCCTTGTCTAAAATAAACCTTTATGTCCCTGAGCCCTATCTGAAAGCTTAGCAGTATGGAGTTTGTTTAGTTCACACTAGGTCTGGGACTTGTTGCTACACAGCAGGCCATTCTGGAGATTCAGATAAGCTTGAACCCCTCCCTACAGTTGATTTCCATGGTCCCTCCTATTTTATCACTGACCATCAATACAATGGAAGCTTAACCATAGAACTGATGATGAAATGGCAGTATTGGGAGCCACTGGCTCAGAAGCACTGACTTGGGGCTCAGAGTTGTTTGGAAGTCTCTGAACCTACTAGATTGGCTGTTGGATCAGTGAAACTGCAGAAAAACTTCTGTTATTTAACAGACACTCGCCAGGCAAGCTGTCCAGCTGGCTGGAGCAATGGTAACAAAAATCATGGAGGTTCTGTTGACTAGCTATTGGCAACATAACATACAAAAAATGGCACTGTTACTCGAGACCCTTAATCCTCCTGCAGGGAAAAAAGTTAGAAACAGAAGGCCTAAGAATAGGTTGTGCCAAGCAAAGGGAATGACAGTTGGATTTCTCAGAGACTCTGCTACCTTCTATGCATTTTCTAACGATCCTTTGAGCTCTCATGGAAAAAAAAAAACTTTTAATGGATAAAATATGGAGACAACAGTGCTCTTTCTAGAGGGTCACGAATAGGAAAGACAGAGACAGTGATGTAAAAGGTAGGCTTTCTTCAGTGGAGATAGAACAATATAATGAAAAAAAAAAGACTTTTTTTTTTTTTTTTTAAAGATAATTTGATCAGTTCAGGGTTAGATAGTAAGTGTCTGAGGCTGAATTTGAACTCAGTTCCTTCTGACTCCAGAGCCAGTGCTCTATTCATTGTGCCTTTTATCTACCCCTTTTTATTTTAACATAAATTTTTTTTAAAATTTCGAGTTCCAAATTCTCACTTTCCCTCTTGGTCTTCTCTCTCCCATTGAGAAGGCAAGCAATATGATACTAATTGTACATGTGAAGTAAAGAAAAACATATTAATCATAGTGAGGAGGAACAAAAGAAAAAAGCAAGTGAAAAAAGTATACTTCAAACTAAATAGAGTTTATCAGTTCTTTCTCTGGAGGTGGATAGCATTTTTGATCATAAGTCTTATGGAATTGTTTTCCATTATTGTCTTGATCAGAGGAGCTAAGTCTTTCATGATTAATCATTGTACAACATTACTGTTAAGGTTACAATGTTCTCCTGCTTTTGTTCATTTCACTTTGCAACTGTTCATATGAGTCTTTCCCAGGTTTTTCCAAAACCCTCCTATTTATCATTTTTTATGATACGATGGTATTCCATCACAGTCATATGCCACAACTTGTTTAGCTGATCCTCAATTGATGGCCATTCCATTTCCAATTCTTTGCCATCACAAAAAAAGGGATACTAAATAAATACTTTTTGTATAGATTCCTTTTTCCTTTTCTTTGATATCTTTGGGATACAGACCTAGTAATGTTGGTTTAAAGTGAATATAGTTTTCTAGCACTTTGGACATAGTTCCAAATTGTTTTTCAGAATGGTTGGGTCAGTTCACAACTACAATGTATTAGTGTACCTATTTTTCCACATCCCCTCTAACAGTTATCATTTAATTTTTCTATCATGTTAGCCAATCTGGTGGGTGTGAGGTGATACCTTAGAATTGTTTTAATTTGCATTTCTCAAATCAATAGTGAGTTTTTCATATGATTATTGACAACTTTTATTGCTTCTTGTGAAAACTGCATGTTCATATCTTTTGATCACTTATCAACTGAAGAATTTTTCTAAATTTAACTCATTTTCTATTTAAGAAATTAATCTTCTATAGAAAAAAATAAAACCTGCTATAAAAGTTTTTTCCTCAGTTCTTGCTTTCCTTATAATTTTGGCTGCCCTGTTTTATTTCTTCAAAAACTTAGAATTTCATGAAATTAAAGGTATCATTTTGCTTCTTATGATCTTCTTAGTCTCTTATCTTAAATGCTTCCCTTCTCCATAGATGTGACAGGAAAATTTTTTTCATGCTTCCATAATTTATTTAGGTTATCATCTTTTGTTTAAATCATTTTACCCATTCTGACTTTATTATGGTATACAGTGTAAGATGGTCTATGCCAATGCTTTTGGCTAATTCTGTCATTTAAGGTATTATTTTCTTCTGTACTTTTTGAGCTACTTTTAATAAGCTTTTCATTATCTTTTCATATTTTTCTTATCTCACTCTCATTTCTTTTCTGTTTTTTTCCTTTATCACTCATTTAATTTTTAAGATAAATTTTGTTTTAGTTGTTCCAGTTGAACTTGTGTCCAGTTAATCTTTTTGTGTGTGTAGTTATTATTTGCTCATTTTCCCAATCTATTTCTTAGCTTTGAACTTGTATTGAAGTTAGGCATTATTCTACTTGTGGGGTCTGCAAGTACAGTCCCAAGCCTCAGGCTTTTTCACACTGCTTTTTTCAGAACTAGTTCTGTGCTTCCAAAATGGAAGTTGAAGAGAGGTGTGGTCACTCCTCCCTCGCAGCAACAACATTCCTTCTAAGGGTCCCTGATCCCTTGTAACAGCAAACATTCCTCTCCACCCTGGAATTCCGAGCCAAAAATGAGTATAATCAATGGAATTGCCAAACAACACCATATTTTCCAACCAATGCTAGCACAGGGATCCACTGTAGTCTCTTTCTGACAAGTTGCCTGTTCTTATTTTCTCTGCTTGAGGACTTCTAAAGCTGCTGTTTTTGTTGTTGCTGCTGCTTCTGCTTCATGGGCACAGCTATTTTCATAGCAACTTATTGTTGTTTAGTCTTTTCAGTTGTATCTGACTTTTCAAAACCCCATTTGATTCTGAAGTGGTTTGCTATTTACTTCTCCAGCTCATTTTACAGATGAGGAAACTGAAACAAACAGGGTTAAATGACTTGTCCAGGATCACATAGCTACTAAGTGACTGAAGTCAAATTTATACTCTGGAAGATGAGTCTTTCTGACTCCAGGTCCATCTCTCCATCCACTGTGCCACCTAGTAAACTATTTCATGTCAATACTAGTTTATTATTTGCCTCTAAGCCTAGATTTTCTTCATATATTTCAGTCAAACCACATATTTAATGCAGAAGCAGGAGAATCCAGTTATTTTCTATTAGACAGACATTAAAGAGATATACAAGAAAAGTAAAGAATGTCTTTCTTTTCCTAAGATTTTTTTGTTTTGAAAAATATATTTTTCATAAAATATGTTATTTCTATTAACTTGTAATAGGCTTATTATCATTTAAAATTAATAAAATTATTTCAAAATTTTATCAGTTTTGATTTCTAATACAATAAGCATTTATATATTTAACTCACTTCAACAAAAAGTCTTTGGGGTCCTTAATAATTTGCAAGTGGAAAGGGGTCCTGGGACCAAAAAGTTTGAGAACAGCTGCCTTAAAATGAAAAAGAGTGGAGTTCTGAGTTTGATTCTACCTCTTACAGTCAATACAACTTTAGACTTCAGCTAACTCTTCATTTTTTAAAGTCTATTTCTCCTCAATATATCAGGGCTGGCAAGATGGGTCTGCTCTCTGCCAAATCTTTTTTGTTTGTTTGATTTTAGCCAATACAATACTATCTACCTGTGACTATACTTACATTTGAACATGCTTTCTCATCATGTGCATTGGCAAAAACATGACCAAATTCTGTTTGGCTGAGTTTGATCTCAGTTCCCTCCCTCTCAAACTACTTTGAGATACCTCAAAATACTTTGTATTTATTTTATATTTATATTCATATGGATTGTTGTATCTTCCATTGAGATATTACAGGATATTGAAAAAAAGATTCCTTGAAAACTCAAATTGTTTCATCCTTTATTTCTGTATGGTGCTATTGTGGAAAGGGAACTGACCTTGAAATCAAGAACTGGATTCAAGTTTTGCTTCTGATATACATTGGTCATGTGACCCTGGGAAAGTAAGAAATTCTCAAAAGTCCCAGGAAATTCCCTAATATCAGAAATGATTTTTTTTTTAAGTTGCTCATCTGAATTGGTAGGATGGAGTTCCTCATGTTCCTTACTAGTGTGAAACCCCAGGTCCTGACACTACCCCTTCCCAATTAGGCCTTGGTAACTATATTCAATTTAATTGACAATATCCCTACTGTTGTTGCTGCTGTCCCTGCTGGACCATCAGGGAGCTGATGCTGTGATACGTAAGTGATTTGGATTTAAGTGAGGGAGGGCTGTGTGAGGTCAACCTGCCTCACTCCCCCTCTAGGGCTAACTGGGACCAGTGGCCCGAAGTAAATCAAGAAGACTGAAGATGGCCCTGGATGCAGTGGGAGACCTGGACCTTTTAAAGTTAAGTTCTTTAACAGTTCTCAGTATGATTCGACGTCCCAACCAGTGATGTGAGAAATGAGGCAGAGAACGGCCTCTTTTACCTAGTTAAAAAAAAAATCAACCTGGGAGGGGAAGATCCTCAGGGTTTCTGGCAAAAATATGGGTAGAACCACAGCTAATATGAGTTAGTATAAATAGAGACTGGTTGTTGTCCTTTCTCCAATATAACATCACTGTTAAGAGTCAAGTTAGTGTGTTCTACTGTGGCTGATCAGACCAGTCTGAGCCTGGAACGCTCTGTCTCAGGGCAGATACAAATAGTCCCTACGAAATTTGGCGTGGTGTGACTACAGCTCCCATTGTGTCACCCCTGTTGCTTCATCACTCGCCCATCGCCACAGGACTTTGAGATAGGTAGAAATGACAAAATGATAATGTCTTTTGATTCTCTCATAAATTGGATTTAAGGAGACAGCTGCAACATCATCACCAGCGTCATTCTCCTTTCCAGAGTCGTTACCGTTCAGTGGTGGGACAGTCAAAACGACCGGTGGTGATGACCATGGTGTCTTTGATGTCTTAACAAGCTCTAAGAGCTACATCGCACGTGCTTCCCTTGCCTTGATGGCCGCTGGAACAAATTATTCTCATCCACCCATTCCACCAGAGCAAGTTTTCACATGTTGGAGGTAGACACCACCAACTCACCACAGAGTTTGAGACTCCTGGTTTGATTAGTTACAGACTAACCAAAAAAGTTTACTGGGGTATGGCCTCTGTGCATGTTACAGCTTCTTAGAGCCACAGGTGAGTTAGGTTGAGCAGGTGCACATCAAAGGTGGAAAGCAGCCCTCACTCCAGAGGTATTAGTCTTCCCTGAACACCCCAAACAGACATGCATAATAAACTTTACAACGGAATAATTAAGGGACCTCCTAGTTCCCTCTCACTCTAACCAAGACAGAAGTTCTTTTTTTAAAGTTCTTTTTTTGACCCTGCTTTCTGGAGATCCAGACCACTTCTAATCTTCTTATCTTCTCACCACTTAGAGATAATAGATTTAAAGCTGGGAAAAACTTTAGTCTAACCTCATTTTACAGATGAAGAGACTGGGCTTAGAGAGATTAGAGATTTGCCCAACATGCCACAAATAAAAAGCAACAGATCATTTGCAATAAGCTCTGCTTTTTCCACTGTGTTCCCCAGTTCTCCATCTGTTCTAGGAACTTTGACTTGTTTTCAGATCTTCCAGTTGTCTTTATCTGTCTCCCCTTTCCAAATGCAGACTTGGTGGTGCTGAGCACTGTAGAAACAGACCACAGTGACCAGACTTCATGTATTAACTGGGTGTCTGGGGGCAAGGAGGAGCTGCTAAACTGGATTACTACTACAAATAGCTTAGCATCCGCTTGCCTTTCAAAGATGTTCAGAATTTCAAAAATAGCTAATTACATACATATAATTATATAATCATTATATATTTTATATATATATATATGCATCTGGTTAATGAATTATGTTATTGCATTAGTTAATAGGGAAGCGTTTCAAATTAGTTTCTGGTTAGGCACAGGCTTAATTATTTCTGTATCTATTAGTATTTAGGATAGGATTTTGCACCTTTTAAATGGATGTTAAAAGGGTGAATAATTTCTTCTTATTTAGGTTAATTTTATATCTAATGAGAGGTAGAAACATCACCAATTGATTTGGAATTTAAGAAAGTGGGTTCAAATTCCAGCTCTGTGATCATTTTTTAAAATTACCTAACTCTTCTGGGCCTAAACGTCTAAATTTACAAGATGAAGGCATTGGAATAGAGGACTTTTACAATCTTATCCAATTCTAAATTGGCAATACTAATATGCAGCAAATATGCAGCAGGTTTTATAATGAGTCATTTGTATATGGCTACAATTCTCAAGAAGTAGGAAGAGGAAGAAGAGAACTTGAAATTCAAAGTTTTAAAAGTGAATATTAAATTTTTTGTTTACATGTAATTGAGAAAAACCAAAACATTTTAACAGATGGTTACAACCTATGCTACAATTTGGACAGCAGAGGGAGCAGAAAAAGCAAATGATCAGTTTTCAGGATGTGAATACAGCTAAATAATGCTCACATGACATGAAAATTGACAAAAATTAACATTTGAATTAGTTTTACATGAGGAAAACAATTCCAGTGTTGAGAATTCAAGTTTGAATTTACAATATGGTCTGGTTATAATGTTTCACAAGGTATACTGTGCAACTTTTTAGGACTGTAAATTTCAAAGGAAGCATCTGTCTGCATTTGTAAAGGATGTTCAGGTCCAGTCTAATTCAATCCACCCCATTCCATCTTGTCTCATCTCATTCCATCCCATTCCTTTGTCTTGTAAAAGGGGCATCAAATTAGATAATAATATTTCACTTGAATATGTTGCTTTACCACTTATAAAAACCTTATCTTTCTATGTTGACTACAATAGTATAAATGGAAATAACCATTGAATTGATTGTTATGAATCAATTGAATTGAATGTTGCAAAATTATAGGGAAAAATATGGCTGGGAAGAGGAGATATGACAAGATAGTTCCTCTTGTACTTTTGCAGAGGTAGAATTCCACTGTCATATAACAATGCATATAATTAATTATATGTCAGTATGTAGATACAGATATAGACTTATGTTGACTGGTATTAATTGGATTTCTTTTCTCCTTTTAAAATAAAATTCTTTATTAAAAGGGGTGACTCTTTGGGATCTAGGAGGGAGGACACATGAAAATCTTGCTGATGTAAAAACAAAATATATCCCAAAAATCTATTTAAAAAACCTCTTCTTACAGTATCCTAGAGGAGAGGTTCTTAACCTAGAGTCAATGAATAAATTTTTGTGGAAAATTGTGAAAAAAATTACATATTTATTTTCACTAACCTTTAATTGGGATTTCACATTTTCTTTAATTATGATTAAAACTATGTTTGTTATTCTAAGAAGATATCCATACGATTCAACAGCCTGCCAAAGGGGCCCATTACACACAAAAAAATCTTAGGAACATTTGACCTAGAGTATCTCTAAGGTCCTTTCCAGCTTGAAATTCCATGATTATGACTTTCTACATACTACATTCATTTCTTAAACTCTACAGATCATATGACTGATCCCAGAACTAGAAGTACTTGTGAAAACAGCTTCTCCCCTAGGAATTACTACACTAACTGGAAATCAAAGTATATTGCCAAATAAGGTTCCACCCACCCACCCACACATACTTTCCATATACTCACATATATATATACACACACTCCAGATGCACGGAGCGGAAAGTTTATTTTCTTTCTCATGGAAGGCAGACACTGGAATAGGAAATATCCTTAAGGACAACATTATCCAGTCTCAGGTGAATCAGAATCAGAGAACCAGCTGCGTTCTTCTGTGCCCCAGAAGGTGGCCACAGCACCTGGGCAGCCTGTCTAGACTTACCTATTACTAGGAATCATGCAACTCTGCAGCCACATCTCGATGTTTGTGCCCAGCCAGATAGGGCGCCCACTCACCTTTACCTCTGTCAGAGGCTCTGATATGTGAGGGAAGCCGGGTATGGAAAACCTACCAAAGTTCCTGCTAGTGTATAGGTAACTCTGGAGACTCCAGATACATCACAAAAGCAGACAGGTTTGGAACCCTAAACTAAGGCAAATTTCAGATGGGGGATTCATTGGGGACATGGCATAGCAGACAGAACCTTGCCATTGGAACCAGGAAGAGCTGAGTTCAAGTCCTGACTTGACACCCACAGGGTATGATCTCAGGCAAGTCACTTAATTTCTCAGTGCCCTAAGCACTCGAAGACAAGATATCTATCAGCAGTGGTAGAGGGACTTTCTTCATCTCAGAATCCCCCTTGTCAACAAAATAATAGATTTAGTTCTTATCTTATAAATTCTTCTTACTGTTCAGTTGTTTTCATCATGTTCGATTCTGTGACCCCATTGGGATTTTCTTGGCGAAGATACTGGCAAAGATCATTACAGATAGGGAAACCAAGGCGGAGGGTTATGTGACTTGTCCAGGATCACACAGCAAGTGAGTGTCTGGGACCAGATTTGAACTCAGGAAGATGAGTTTTCTGACTCCAGGTACAGTGCTCTGTGCACTATTAT
The DNA here is from genome assembly GCF_902635505.1 of Sarcophilus harrisii. NCBI lineage: Eukaryota > Metazoa > Chordata > Mammalia > Dasyuromorphia > Dasyuridae > Sarcophilus > Sarcophilus harrisii. The sequence goes on along the minus strand of NC_045427.1, from coordinate 513,572,158 downwards.
GCTACCTAGCTGCCCATGCATCAAATAGAAACAGTAAAAAAGATATTCAAAGTATTTCAGAACATGCGGGATTTAGATTTCTTTGAAGAAATAAATATTCATAAATACTATATTTGTGAATATAAGTTCTATTTAATAAATTGCATATTTAATTTAAGGGGAAAAAATCACCGTATTATAAATTTAAAGCTGGAAGGGCCTTAGTCACATCGCTTCATTTTATGGATGAAAACAAGGCTCAAAGAGATTATGTCATAAAAAATGAATACTAGAATTAGGAAATGAATCATGGTTGGATTGAACCCCATCCTCGTGACTGATTTATGTGGTGTGACTGAAACAACTACAACTGCAGTAGTGAAATTAATGGCTGGCCAGGGAACTTGTATGCATCTGTCTTCCACTGCTTCCCATGGGACACTAAAACTCTCATAACAACAACGGATATCGCATCTTTAAATAAGGTATATTGAGGTCATGTATTTTGTTTACTATAGCTGGAATGATATTTTGAGGCAGATCCTATCTATTTAGAAGTAAGAAAAATAAACATTAATAGACAGAGTAATTATTACAAATTATTAAATAACATTGGGGTAGAACCTTGGGATTCTAACAGTCACGGATTCAAAACTGGGAGGGGGACTACAAGCTATCTAATCCACTTTCACATTTTATAGACAAGGAAACTAAAGCCCAGAGATATAGAGTAACTTACTACAAATTAGTGGCAGAGCTGGAATTTGAATCAAAGGTTCTGATCCAAAATCCGGTGCTATCTCACACTCCCTACCACATTGTCCCCCAGGAGTTACTGATTCCCTTTACTATACCTGTGGACCTACTATTTTTCATTCTCTCCTTTTCTGATATTGTGGGAACTGAGGAACAGGAGGCTTGTGGTCTGGTCCTATCTTGGAAGGGTTTATATTCTTTGCAGAACAAAGTTCTATAGAATATGTACTTTGGGAATTAAGGGCAAAGACCTCAAGGTCATAGCCATTGCTCCAGGATACAAAGTTTGGTTTTATAACATTAGCAATATGGTATCTCAGGGATGAACTTAACCAGGGTTGATCAAGCATAGGGAAAACTGATGTTCAAATCTCACATTAACCAGAATCAAAAGACGTTAACTTTGGTTACATTAGGAATTAACTCTTTCTAATGAGAATAAAAGTGCTTGTTGTTATTATTCCTTTGATTTCTTTTACATGTGATTACTATCTACATGGTTTTGCCTCTTTAAAAAATAAAGTTTGAAACATGCTATTGTTGTTAAGATGTCCTATTCTTCATTTAGGATTTTCTTGGCAAAGATTTTGGAGTGGTTAGCCACTTCTTTCTCTAGCTCATTTGACAGAAGGGAAAACTGAGGTTAAATGACATATTCAGGGTCATTTAGCTAGTAAATTATCTGAGGTTACATTTGCATTCACAAAAATGAGTTTTTCTGATTTTAGGCCCAAAATTTTATGCACTGTGCTACCAAAAGTAGATATAACTGTATATACAGATACACATTTAACAACTGGTTCTCTAGAAAAGTACATATAACAATTTTAAAATTTAATCTGGATTATGAATATTTTCACTATTATCTTCTTAAGTTAAGACAATCAACAAAATAATAAATGAAACCTGATTTGTAGTGTTTGCCAATTTCTGAGGTATAAATACTCACTGAAAATTTAATAGGTGGCACTCAGGAATTGTTATGAGCTGGTTCCAACATCCTCCCAAATGTCAATATGTTAAGCATCTATAATTTCTCCAGTAGACATTCTGTTAAAGCAGATTAGAACTCATCTTTACGTTAGTAAACGAGGCTCACAGAGTTTGCTGGGACTCACCCAGCAGTAAGTATCAAAACCTGGATTTAAATCACAACTTTTAACTTTAAGTAATTCTTGTGTAGTAAAGTGGAAAATGCTTCATAGTTAGAGGCCGTTGTTGTTTTTGTTTAGTTGTAACTGATTTTTTTGTGACCCAAGAGACTTAATCTGAAGTTTTTTTGGCAAAGATAATGGAATGGTTTGCTATTTCTTTCTCCAGGATGTCCCCCATTTTAGAGATGAGGAACTGAGGCAAATGTCTTGCCAAGGGTTACACAGCTAGCAAGTGTTTGCGGTCATGTTAGAACTCAGATTTTCCAGACTCCAGGCCAGTGCTCTATCCACTATTATTTAGATACCCTTTTCATTAGAAGACCTTTATTCAAATCAAGACTGACATTTAACCCTTGTGTGACTATGAACAAATTATTTCACCTTCCTGAACCTCAATTTCCTTCACTGTAAAATGAGGGGAGTGTTTACTTTCAGTTCTAGGTCCATGATTCTGTAAGATTAAATCTATATCATGCAGACCTTGTTTACAGAACTTTCCTATAAAATTGTATTATTGTTCTCTAAATTAGTAGCTCAAAAATACAAGGAAGAATGTTTAACATATATTGGATTATTTGCCATCTTGGGGGGAGATGGGGGAAGGAGGGGGAAATTGGAACATAAGATTTTGCAAGAGTTAATGGTGAAAAATTATCTTTGCATATGTTTTGAAAATAAAAAAAGCTTCAATTAAAATATATATATTGATATCTATAAAAATACAAGGAAGACCTAATTCATATTTTGGAAAATATTTACATACAAAATGCTCAAATAATTAATAGCATAGCTTAAAAAAATAGATCTCATATTTTTGACCCTTGTACTATACAGATCAACTCAAGGCCCCTTTGCCACAGTCACACCTTTAGGTGATGGAATAATTAGTATGGTGAGCTTATGTATAGGAAAGGGATTTGGTGTTCCAGGCTGTTTTTCCCAAAGATTAGCCTTTGGTAAATCCTGTGTCAGGTCAGAGTTTCATGTTGGAGAGTGAAGTGGGATCTGGCTTTCATTAAAATCAACAAAACATCTGTAAAAACACCCTAAGCTGGGTTTCCCAGCCAAGCTTTTTGGGAAGGGTTTGCTGTGCTAATAAACAGTGAAGCCATGCCATAGCTGAGGGTTTAGCCAGAGTTTAGGAAAGAGCAGACTGACTGGCAAGGTGACCTGGACATTTTGAATTTATTGTGTGGAAGCAAGGACAAGTGCCATTACAAAAGGGGAAGGGTAGGATGTAAACAGTCTGGGGAAAGGGAAAAGAAGAATAAGGAAAGGATGGCACAAAGTTTCCAAGACATAAGATCCAGCTTGCTTAGCTTTGGGAAAAGTCCAAAAGGAAAATTCTGTCATAGGCTGGAAAGAATCCAAGGATTTTAAAAAGTAAATGGCCAGCAAGCTACACCTGGAGGAGACTACTTAATACAGAATAACTAGATGTTATACTGTGCAGGTAATCTGACACCACAGCAAATATTAACTCTAAAAACTTTCACTTTGAGGTTTCTTGGAATAATATCCAATTGTGTTCTAAAAGTGTGTGTGTGTGTGTGTGTGTACAGTGCAGGAACATGAGGAATCAGTGGTTGACTGGAGAAGTCAATGAGACTGTAGGAGCAAGGGGGCAGTGAATTCAGGGACATGGTTGTGAAAGACAAATCTTTTCCCTTCTGTCCCCTTGAAAATAGAAGATATATTAAAGAAACCTAAAATCTACTTTTGAATGGATCTGTAGTACTGGACTCCAACCAGTTTACCCCAGTGGCCAAAACAGTACAGAAAACATACAATAATTCTTTACTTCCACACAATCTCTCCTGCTGGGGAAAATGGAAAAGAAAATCTGTCAAATAATTATAATAATAAGCTTCATTTGAGTAATGGAAACCTATGTAATAAAATCACTGCTTTTGTTCCCTTCTGTGATTCAGCAAAATTGGGGAAAGAACATGGGAAAGCTGAACTGTTTCACTGTGACCCACTGGCCAGGTTTTTGAATCAATAATTCTCCTATTTAGTCCTTCCTTTTCCATTAGGACTAGATAGTCAATTCATTCATTCCAAATGATATATCAGTTCATCATCTCAATGGGCCAAGATGAGTCTGGGACCTTAGAGCCAACTATTTTTAATTCACTCATAAGAGTTGATAGATATTTTCTGCTTTGATCGCACAGGACCTGACACACAGGGGGCCCTTCATAAATGTTCACTGACTATGAGAATAAATTATGTATGTCATCCATCAACTAGGTTGTCATTAAAAACTTCTGATCTTCGAGCAACTCCCACACTAGCTTCTGAGGAGTCTAAATGGTAGCACAATCTCTCCACATACCTCATCTCAAAGGAGTTTTATTTGGAAAAAAAAAATAAGAGCAGAAAAATAGTATCTATTCAATCTTTCCTCAAGACTCTCTCCCATTCCTGGTTAGTACCATTATGTTTACATATCCGGGACATTATCAAAGTGCCCATGCCGGGATAAATGGTTGTTTGGAACTAGGAGATAGTCTTTTAAACGTAGTTGCCTGCCAATACAAATATATAAATTAAGAAATCGACACCAGTACAAAACACCGAAATTTGTCCTTGAGACGGCCCTTGACCATTCCAGCGGTTTTGTCGGACCCAGGAAAATAAAGATGGTTTTTCTACGGAGCTGGTAGTGCCCGCGAACACGGCTCAGACCAAGCCCCTTTTCCTTTCATAGCCCCCATGAAATCCCCGGGTGTCGTCAGGGCCTCGGGGCAGCCTCAGCACGCCCACGGGCGACCCGTTGGCATTCTGGACTTTGCGGGAGAGCAGCGGGCTGGCGGCGGGACTCTTCTCCTGCGTCCCCAGCTGGGCCAGGCGCCGCCTCTGCACCCAGGGGCTGCTGGAGGGGGTGACGCTGCTGTCGGAGGAGGAATCCATGCCCTTGGGCACGAAGTCGGCGCTCAGCGCGGCCTCCTCGGCCAGGGGGGACTTCTTGGACACTCCTTTCCGCGGCAGCAGCGGGCTGCTCCAGGGGCTGGAACGCGGGGAGGCGTTGGGACTCAGGTGCTGGCTGTGGTAGAGCGAAGGGCTGAGCTTGCCCGCGGCCGCGTAGCGCCTCTCCAGCATGGGGGAGGCCGGGTTACTCTCGGGGTCCGAGGAGCTGTTGGCCGAGGACTCATCCCCCAGGTACTGGAGCTCCTCCACCCTCTTATTCAGGGTCTTGTGGTGGTGGGCGCTGGCGGCGGGCTCCTCCTCCTGGCTCTTGTCCCTCGGCGCTTTCTTCTTGGGGGCTTTCATGCCGATGAGCACGACTTTGATGCTGCCCTTGCTGGGGGAGCCCAAGCTCATGGACTCGTGGGCCCTGATGGCAGCGTCCACCTCTTCGAACTCCACAATGGCACACACCTGAGTCCCGACTTGACTGTACCGGCTGCTGAATTTCCGAATGTCGGGAGGCAACTCTTTGCCCGGCTTGAGAATCCGTACGGAAGAGATGACTCCGAACGTCCCGAAGACCTTGAGAAGGTGCTCCATGACCTTCTCCTGCAGCCTTCCATTCTCCTGGAGCACTGCCAGAGCCCATGGCTTGGGGAACAGGTGCAGGTCATAGACCAGCAGCATCCTACTGGGCTGGTTTTCAACAGGAAAGAAAGGAACGGGTGTAATCCTCCTCACCTTCCGATGATCCTCATTCAACTCCAGAGTCTCCGAATACTTCAAGGCATAGGCTGTGGTTCTCCAGTCCCGAGTAAGGTGTTTTACCTGGAAAGGCAAATTTGAAAGGGTCTTATTTAACTTCTCCTTCAGAATCATCAATCTATACCGATTAGATCTATGTAAGGAAGACTCATCTTCTGGGTTCAAAAGCAAATCACTTAACCATGTTCACTTCAGTTTACTCACCTGTAAAATGGAGAAAGAAAACACAAACAACTCTAATGTATTTGGCAAAAAAAAAAAAAAAAAAAAAAAAAGTTACAAAGTATTGGATATGGCTGAAAATGAACAAAAATAAAAATACTTCAATAACTAAGGACATTATTTTTTAATTTAGATTGTTTTCTTGACTTATAAATTTTTTTTCTTCCTTCCCACCTGAAAAAGAATAAACTATGTATACCATTAATCAACCAAGTTCCCATTAAAAAGAAGTTCTGTGGGTCTTAGAGCAACATATTCCAACAACCTTCTACTGGGCTTATACCCCAAAGAGATACTAAAGAAGGGAAAGGGACCTGTCTGTGCCAAAATGTTTGTGGCAGCCCTCTTTGTAGTGGCTAGAAACTGGAAACTGAATGGATGCCCATCAGTTGGAGAATGGTTGAGTAAACTGTGGTATATGAATGTTATGGAATATTATTGTTCTGTAAGAAATGACCAGCAGGATGAATACAGAGAGGACTGGCGAGACTTACATGAACTGATGCTGAGTGAAATGAGCAGAACCAGGAGATCATTATATACCTCAACAACGATACTGTATGAGGATGTATTCTGATGGAAGTGGATTTCTTCGATAAAAGAAAAGATCTAACTTAGTTTCAATTGATCAAGGATGGACAGAAGCAGCTACACCCAAAGAAAGACACTAGGAAATGAATGTAAACTGCTTGCATTTTTGTTCTTCCCGGGTTATTTATACCTTCTAAATCCAATTCTCCCTGAGCAACAAGAGAAATGTTCGGTTCTGCATACATATATTGTATCCAAGATACAATATTGTAACCTATTTAACATGTATAGGACTGGTTGCCATCTGGGGGAGGGGGGGGAGGGAGGGGAAAAATTGGAACAGAAGTGAGTGCAAGGGATAATGTTGTAAAAAATTACCCTGGCATGGGTTCTGTCGATAAAAAGTTATTAAAAAAAATAAAGATGCCAAAAAAAAGCATATTCCAACAACCTCCTTACACTCTTTACACTTATTTCATATTAAGGAAGAGACTATGGTTGTTATTACTGCTGTTAGATTTGCTTTTTTTAGTCACTGGTCAATCTTTCCTAGGTATTATTTCCCATTCTCTCTTAGATCCATTACCCTTAAATATATGTAGCATTATTAAAACTGCTAAAAAAAAAAAGAAAAGAAAAATAAAAGTTTTTTCAAACAAATTATATATAGTCAAGCAGAACAAATTCTCACATTGGTCACGTCCAAAATATTTATGTTTTAATCTGAACAATGAGTGCATCACTTCTTTGTCAGGAGGTGGGTATCATACTTCATCACAAGTTACACATAAAGATTCTAAGTAAAGAAATACTAAAACTCAGAGATTTTAATGTTCAAAACAGAAAAAAAGAAAGCCTCCCAGAAGAGGCTTATACCAGCTGCAATTTGATTCTCCTCTGTACTTAAGGGTTCCTCCTATTGCTACACTTATTTCAAGAGCTACAACATTTCAAGTGAGATCAGGAGAATGCCTCAAATTGGATCTCAGAAATATGAAATGGGACAAAGGAACTGGGCTTTTTGAGGAAAACTGTTAGAAAGAAAATGCTTTGCTTTGGGCCTTCTGCATTTGAATGGTATGAAAGTCTGCCAAAGTGCACAAGACGACTTGATGCTTTGGAAAGGATCTTCCAGTTTTGCACCTCATCAAGCTTTGAAGTTTGCTTCCTTTCTGGCTGGGAAATACTAAGGAACAAGGATCTATTTTCACATTTTCTCTCGATAGACTGAAATGCATAGGGATCCTCTTCTTCCACCTCCACCCCAAGACTACAAAACAGAAGCACCTATTGGGGGTGCTCCCTCTCCCTCCTTGACATACTGCAATCAGAAGAAGCCATTTCAACTACAGTTCCACCTTAAGAGATCCAAAGGGAGTATGGTAGAGCCAGAGGCCCTGGCTTTGAATATTGATTTCAGCTATTGCCTGCATGATCTCAGACAAGGCATTTAGCCTTTCTAGGTGAACATGAGATCCACAAATTTAGAGACATTTCTACTCCAAATATTCATGTGGACTATTTGTGCCTGACACAGCTGTGGAAAAAGTCTTCTGATCAGTCAGATCAACTCCAGTTGGACATGCTGTACCTTGACCCCACTGTAGTGAGGTCAGCCAACTTTTCTAGGCCTTAACTGCTCATCAGTAAAATAAGGAGGTTGCACTAAGTAGCTTCTAAAATTTAAATCTATGATCTATGAGCCAAGAAACTTCTCAAATGGGCTGGCAGCCAGGGTGCCATAGTGCACTGGGTCTGGAGTCTCAAAGACTCATTTTCCTGAGTTCAAATCCAGCTTCGGATCCTGTCTGAGCCTAATCCTTAATCCTATTTGTCTCAGTTTCCTCATTTGTCAAATGAACTGACAAATCGCTTTCTGTATCTTTGCCAAGAAAATACCAAAAGAGGTCTTAAATAGTTGAACTCAACTGAAACGCAATTAAACAACAACTCTCAGGCTACTTTTTACTACTTATTCACCTCAGATTACTGATGGAACCCACCAGTTTAAAAGTTTGAATTTCACAGAACCCAAGGACTATTGGGGCTCCCCTGAAGCCGGCTAGTCTGTGCCATCACACAGTTTTATTCCTGATGTCCAAGTGCATTAGAGTGATTCTGTAACCAAAGTGACACTTTTATAATCTTTTTATATTATAATTTTTGTAACTATAACTTTATTACTTTTATAATCATCTATAGTTCCAATCTCAGACTATTTCATAGTATCTAATCTAAATCTCTTCTCCTATTATTTATGCTCATATCCTCTTCTTCACTCTTAGCAAAAGGAGACAGAAATTATTGATCTGATGTAGTAGATATTTGTTTTGTTTGACTACAAAAGAGGGCTTTTATTTTGGAGAATGGAATATGAGTAAAATAGGAAGAACTGGGAGGTAGGAACAGCCATGCCAAAAAAAAAAAAAAAAAAAAGATAAAAGGAACAATGAAACTTTTAAAAATACACAAATGGAAGAAGGGAATTCATAAAGGGATACAGACAAGCAGGATAGTGTTGGACCTAAAGTCAGGAAGGTAGATGTTGAGTTCAGATATTTCCTAGATGTGTGACTTCAGGCAGTCATTTAACCTCTATTTACCTTAGCTCCCTAATCTGTAAAATGGAAATAATAATGGCATTTGCCACTCAAGTGAGGATAACATGAGAAAATTTGTAAAGCACTTGGAAGAGTTTAAAGCACTATTCAAATGCTTGTTATTAAATAGGTTGATATGTGTATGTACAGACACAGATATTTTATGTAATATACTCACAGTTTTATACACAATCCTCTTTTCTGACTTTCTTTGTATATGAAAATGTTGTTGATGATTTTCTAATTCACAATTTTAAAAATGTTTAAAGAAAATTATGAGTCAGAAAAATAAGTTAATTTCCCTTGAATGCAATGAAACAACTTCAAATTTAGTCTTACCTTCTTGAAAGATGTGAGTAACTTGACACTCACATATCCCTGCTTGTTCCTTCTAACGTGTTTGAGCAGGAAGGCATCTTTTTCTAGGTTTTCATCTGAGAAATAAAACTCAATCTGATCGACCAGCTTCAAGATTAACTCGTAGCTTGGCGGCTTCCAGTCCTGATCCTGGTCAGAACCATCATTCTCCCCTCCGCTTGTAGTTGTGCCACTAAAACCAATAAGAAATATTTAATTTATCATGCTAATAACCATTCTGTAATTGATCACAGGAGAAAGAGGGACACCACAGTGAGGGTGATGTACTAAAGTTTTCTTTTTTTAGAAAGGGATTCACATCTTGAATGTGACTTCACAAAAGAACTACTTCAAAGCTGGTCCCTAATTATGCTTCAATCTAATGCTCAAAAATCCCTCCATCTAAGAATATACTATTCACTTCCTGACAAAAGTCATACCAGGTATAAAATGGAACAAGGGACAGCTAGGTAGTACAGTGGATAAAAGGCTAATAATCTTGGAATCAGGGAGATTTGAGTTCAAATCCAGCCTCAAATACTTACTCGCTGTATGACCCTGTCATTAATCCCATTTACCTCAGTTTTCTCATGTGTAAAATAAGCTGGAGAAGGACATGGCAAACCACTCAAGTATCTCTGCCAAGAAAACCCCAAATGGGGTCACAAAGAGTCAGACATGACTGAAATAACAACAAAAATTATTTTTTATAAATAATATATATGTGTATTCACATGCATATAAATTAATTATTCCTTTTGCAATTTAATTTTGGCAAAGAAATTTTTGACAAAATGTGGATGCTGATAGAAGGATGAAAATAATAAGAAGAATTTTAAGTCATTAACCCATAGGGAGTCCGAAAACTTTTAAAATTTTAAATAAAATCACCTTATTGGAAGTACAAGAAAAATGAGTGCAATAGACAAATAAACTTGGGAACTGTGGTTAAAGACTGGCAGAGACAATGGTGTTTTGCCCCTTAGTGGAGATAAAATTGGTTTGAATTTAAAAACTGGTGACATGCTCTAATAGAGTATAAACAGTGAGCTTTGAAGAACAAATTCTCTGCACACTTTTATCCTTGTACCTTGTGGAGAGGGCAGCAAGGGTGGGAAGGATTTATCTCTCCTCATTTCTCCTCAGCATTGTAGTAGTAGAAAGGGAAGTTCCAAAGGTGTAATGAGTCAGATATAAACTTAAAAGGAAGCATTCCTAAAAAAAAAGAACTGGAGACCACTACCTAAATCAAAATATGGTGTTCTTTATGTGTATCAAAGGGAGGAGGCCAGCTCAAGAATCAGCACAATGATCTCAATGCAAAATATGAGCAAGGAATGAAAAGCTGATGTTAAACAGACCACATTCAATTTATATCTTGTTTGCAAGTTAAGTTAGAAAGACTCCACTCCCAGATTCCCCTTTAAAATAGAGAGTCTGAAAGGATGGAACAGATAGCTGGATGTATCCCAACCATGGAGGTATTGAATTAGGGTCTAGATGAACAGTTGGCAGAGATACAAGAGAAAAAGGATTCAACTTTGGATGAGAAATTAGATTAGATGGCCTCAAAGGCCCCTTTTAACTCTCTGATTCTATATACCAGATCTAACTATCATAAAAGCATAGGGTGTCTGCACCCGGTGGGGAAAAAACCCAACTAGATAGGGATAAATCACAGGGATAAAGATAACTTACAAAAATTGGAAAGCAGCCATCCAAAGATTTTACAGGATGTTAAAGATGAAATTGTGTAATTGTTTATCAAAATGTTCAACCTGCTACTTAAATGAACACTTATTAAAGAACTGGAAAGTAAAAAATGAAATTCTTCCTCTTATAACTTTTCTAAAGAGGATCAGAGAAACCACAGATTTAGTGAGCTTATTCTATATCAGGTAACCTCGAAGATTCCATAATAAAGCATACACTCATTGAACATTTAAGGAAATATTGCATATGGCTGCAAATAATGAAATATTAAAATTTGTAAAGAATCACAACTTATAGATGACCCAAAGGACAATGTTTTATAGGGCTCAAATGAGATATATCAAGTGAAATAAACTATGTGAATACTATACTACAAAGTATTGTACAAATGAAAGTTACAGTTGTTATCAGGAAAGTTTATTATTAATAACAGGTTGGTTTAAAAAAAAACTCTCAGATAATATGTAGAAATAGTAAATCTATGGTATATGTCTTCCCCTGCAATGTCATGGTGATAAAAAGCCATGTGTCATTTATCTGTAGTGTAAAAGACAGATATCTTTGAGAGAAGAATAGAATAGGATGGTTAATAAAATTCTGAATATTGCTCATCTGAAAGGGTCTTTCAGAGCTGAATCATGGTAGATTGCCTTTTTGGCCATACCTTCTAATGGTTTGGATTTTTTCCCACTGAGTTTTTGTCAGCTTCTGTTCTACAGGGGCTCTTGGGGTCAACTTTATTCCAAGTGCCAGCATATATATATATATATATATATATATATATATATATATATATATATAGCAGGAAACATTTCAGAGAACTGCCTAGGGAGTAACACTGGGCACTAGAAAGGAGAAGAGCCCACCAGGTGGGAATCTAAAGAACTGAGAGGAAAGGTGAACAGGTAGAGAAAACCAGGAACCAAAGCTTATCTGAAGAAGCAGCTCTGGTGCCAAAGGGATTTAGCTTCTGCTCGTGATAAAATCTGCACAGACATAATGAGAAGTTGTTTTCTATAGCCACAGCTAAATCTTGTCAGTCCCAGAAACTGCACATCAATTCCCCACAACCCCTTACAAAGCTTTGCTGAGTATTGAGACATTAAAAAGGCTTCTACCCAGCAGAGTATTCTGGGCAAGTCAAGACAGTATATATTAGAAATAGGGTTCTTAACCTGGAATTGTAAAGTGGATTTTAGGAGGAATCTGTAAACTTGAATAGGAAAAAAATTACAATTATTTCAATGTCATTTGTTTTCTTTGTAATCCTATATATTTTATTTTATATATTTAATTTTTTTTTGAGAAGGGGTCCATTGGCTTTACCATAGTTTAAAGGGGATCCATAATTCAAAAAAATAAAAAATTAAATCCTTGCATTAGAAAAACAATCTCTTTCTTTGAAGCACTAGCTACCCTGCCTCTTAGACAGTACTAAGTTAGAAGTCAAGCAGTGAATGGGGTGAGGAAGAATGTATTCTTTTGTTTCTATTGTGTGTTGTTTCTCTAGCTGTACCAGACATAGTGCTAAATGACAGGGATACCAAAAAGGCTAAAGAGAATTCTTACTGATAAGGAGTCTAATGATGGCAACAACAGGCAACTGTGTACAAACAAGAAATATATACCGGGTACACTGGAGAAAATTGGGAAGGAAGGCACTAATGCGGAAGAGGATGGAGAAAGACTTTTTGTAGAAGATGGGATATTAGCTGGGACTTGAAGGAAGCCAGCTAGGAGATAGGGATTAAGGGGAAGAGTCTTCTAGGTATTTGGGAAAACAGGGAAAATGTGGGAAACTGGAAAATGGAGTGTTTTGAGTAAGGAACAGCAAGGAGGCCATTGTCACTAGATGGTAGAGCAGGTGGAGAAGAATATGGTGCAGGAAGACTGGAAAGGTAGAAAGGGTTGGATAGGAAGGGCTTTCAGAGCCCATCAGGAAGGTGATAAGAGGTGGTTGAGTAAATAAGGAGAGGTGACTAACCTAATCAGGTCTGCACTCTAGACAGATCTTTTGGACAACTCAGTAGAGAACAGATTGTAGTGGGGGAGACCTATCAGCAAGCTGTTGTAATGGTCCAGGTATGAGGTGGCAAGTGTCTGTCAAAAGAAGAGGGGGACCTAAAGGAGAAACGTTACCTGCGAGAGTCAACAGGACTTGGCCACTGATCAGCTACAGGGAGGTGGAATGGGTAAGAGAACAAGAAACTGAGTCTGACTCCGAGTTCTAAGAAAAACCAAGAATGGTATTTTTTGCAGAGGTGACAAGATGAATGAAGTATATCCTGGTCCTAGCAAGTTGTACACAACAAAGATCTATAGTTTCACGTACAATTTCTTTTTTCTATTCTTTATGCATACAGAAATATCCACTAATATTTGAAAAGAGTCTAACTCTTAAATTGTGATTTAAATGCTAGTTTATCATTATCATCATCATCATCACTGTCATCATCATCATCATCATCATTTGTTGTTTAAGTTCAGAATAAAAATAAAAAAAAAAACTCTACACTGGTCTGGCCACATCAATTTGCATTGGATTTAACTTATGGTTCTATATTTTAAAAAGAATATTAATAAGCTGGGAAGCAAACAGACAACAGGGAAACAGGATTATGAAGAGCCTAATGTTATTATTATGAGAAACAGTAGAAGGAACTGGGAATGTTTAGCTTTGAAAATATAATAAAACTTAGTGCAGACATAATAATTGCTTTCAGTTATATTGAAGGGCTATCATATGAAATTGGGAGAGTATTGAGGGACTAATATACAAGATACCTAAAGGAGAAGATGCCAAAGGTGTGGAAGAATCTTATTAATATTTTAGAAAATGAGACAAAGAGCATCAATAGTATCAATCATTGTGTCTACTTGCCCTTTTCTACAAAAATTTATTTTTATTTTATTTTTTTATTACCCTATAGCTTTCTTTTTTTATTGAAGCCTTTTATTTTCAAAACATATGCAAGGATAATTTTTCAATATTGATCCTTGCAAAACCTTGTATTCCAATTTTTCCCATTTTACCCTTATCCCATCTCCTAGATGGCAAGCAATCCAATATGTTAAACATGGTAAAAATATATAGTCTACAAAAATTTATGAAAGTCATCATGATAGAGCAGTGTTAGTAGAGAATAAGTAGGCCTTTGCAAGTGACATTCAACAATTGGTCACATTTTTACTATTTCATAATCAACTGAAAGAAGTAAAGCACATAAAATCCCTTTATGCTTCTTGTTAACTGATGATAAAAAAAGCATTGAATTTTGTAGACCAAATTCTACCTTACAAATTGAATCTTTTACAAGGTGTTTCCCAAAAATACATTGATATCATTCAGAATTCCTTAGAAGATTTAATCGCAGAAATAATCCCAATCATTGACCTGATAATAAACACTTAGTGAACATAAAACATACTCACCAGAGGAGACCATACATATATGCCTTTATACAAATCACTAATTTAAAAAAATATGTTAAAATCACAATCATTCAAAGAGATCGTTATTCAATCTGAATTCTGCAATGAATCTCTTCCATCATAAATGGCATTGTGCTGATTGAATTAAACCCTACAATCCTAGAGAACCTTTTGGAAAATATTTGTCATCACTTAAAGGGGTCTGTCCATTTGGACAAGTGGATGAAGGAAATCTCCTTCTCAGATTTCAATGTGGATTTCGATAAATATTCCATTAAGTTCAAGCAACAATATGCATATCTGGGACAGACAGTAAAATTGGATAAGAAGTTGGGACAACAATTGAATTAAAGGAGAAGAGCTAGCTGGAATGCTTTTGGGGAAATTAAAAATTACAAAGCTCTTTTTAACTGACCCCAATCCCGCTATGAAAGTCAAGGCTCATCTTCTTAATACTAGCATTTCATTAGTGTCATTATGTGGCAGTGAGACAAGAGGAATACAATGGCTTAAAATTTTTTAAAAATGGGCAATGGAGAAATCTATATTGAGTGTCCCTAATAAGAACTCTAAGATGAGTTAGTTGTGTGGAAAGGCATGATGGGCAGACAGACAAAGAGCTCCATGGCAACCCTTGTAATATTGGGAGAAACTGAGGAAGGGCTCCAACACACTGAGTTGATTCCCATGTAAAATGTCTGGGAGGACTTGAACTGGCATTGCACAGATGGCGTGCAGGTATGGATAGGTTACATTCTGCCCTGTGGAGGGAAGCCACAGTTTCATGATTACTTGAATATCATGTAGAAGAGCACTTAGACATTTTCTCTTTCCCACAGAATGCAGAACAAGAAGTAATGGGTGGATGTTTCAAAAAGGAAAATTTGGACTTGATGTAAGGAAAAACTAACTGTACCAGATCCAAAACTACATTATAAAGCAGCGGTCATCAAAACCATTTGGCACTGGCTAAGAAACAGAGTCGATCAGTGGAATAGGTCAGGTTCACAGGACAAATTAGTCAATGAGTATAGTAATCTAGTATTTGACAAACCCAAAGACCCCAGCTTTTGGGATAAGAACTCACTATTTAACAAAAACTGCTGGGGAAATTGGAAACTAGTATGTCAAAAACTAGGCATTGACCCATACCTAACACTGTATACAAGGATAAGTTTGAAATGGATTCATGATCTAGACATAAAGAATGATATTATAAACAAATTAGAAGAACACAGGATATTTTACCTCTCAGATCTGTGGCGGAGGAAGGAATTTGTGACCAAAGAAGAACTAGAGATCATTATTGACCACAAAACAGATAATTTTGATTATATTAAGTTAAAAAACTTTTGTACAAACAAAATTAATGCAAAAAGATTAGAAGGGAAGCAATAAATTGGGAAAAACATTTTTACATTCAAAGGTTCTGATAAAGGCCTCATTTCTAAAATACATAGAGAACTGACTCAAATTTGTAATAATTCAAGCCATTCTCCAATCAATAAATGGTCAAAGGATATGAATGGACAATTTTTAGATGAAGAAATTGAAACTATTTCTAGTCATGTGAAAAGGTGCTCTAAATCACTATTGATATAAGGAAAAATTTTCTAAGCTATCCAAATGGAATGGGTTCCTCCTCTTTGGGATCATAGACTTTGATCAGGAAGGAACCTCTGAGATCATTCAAGTCAACCTCCTCATTTTATAGACATGAGAACTGTGGTCAAGAGAGATTAAGTGATTTATCCAAGTTCACATTGGCAGTAAGTAGCAACATAGGGATTTGGACTTGGCTCCTCTGTTTATAAACCCAGCACTCTTCCTACAATGCTACTTGGTGGTTTTTAAACAAATACTGGACGTCATGCATGTGGTAGAGAGGATTCTTTTTCAGATCTGAGCCAGCCTGGATGACTCCTAATGGGGGTCACTCAATTCTGATATTGTGTGAATACTGTGACATGGTAGCTGAAGGATCTAATATCATTCCAGCCAACACTGATGGGCATAATGTCCACCACTAGGAAGGTAAACAGGCCCACTATACCTGTCCTGGTTGGATAGCTACTGTACTACATTCAACTGTAGGTGCCATGTTTTAGGACACCAAATTGTTAAAGGACTCCTGTTCATATTATGAGGATCTGCTGAAAGAACAAAAGGTGTTTAGCTCCCACAAGAAATGTCTTAGAGACAACACGAGAGCTGTCATGTGGAAGTCTCTCTTGTGAAAAATGAATGATTAAATTCATTCTCCTGGGGCCCAGAGAGTAACACTAGGATCAATAGTTGGAACAAGGTCAATTTGGGCTGATAACAAAAAAAACTCTTAATTTGAGCTATTCAGAAATAGAATGGACTGCCTTGGAAGCAATAGAAAGTCTTCAAGCAAAATGCTGAAGATCATTTGGTGGCTATGGTTTGGGCAGAATTGTTTTTACCCTTTCGTTGGACTTAATAGCCTGTGAGATCAGTTATGACCCCTGACTGATGATTAGTGCTCAGGAGTTGAAACATAGAAGCTTTCAAGAATAAAAGGGAAAAAATTATCTAAATTCCCCCAGAAACATAATAAATGAACCAGTTTTGGGCTGATAAAAAAAATAATTTAGGTATGGAAAGAGGAGGTTTGAAAAAAAATTTTGGGATGTTGGTTAGAATTGGGGGATTGGGTTAAAATTAAAATTAAGTTAAATTAAAGACCCTTAAAATATCAATTAAAATGAACCTTTTTTATTTAGAAAAATAGTTTTGAGAAAAAAAAAGGGTAAATAAATTAAAGGGTGGGGGGGATGAAACCCAAATTTTTTTAAAAAAAAGTAAAAAGTTTTTGGAAAAAAGTTTTGGTTTAGTTTGGTTAGATTAAAAGGGGGTTGAAAATTTTTAAAATAGAATTAAAAATAAAATAAAATTTTAATTTCCCTTCCAATTTTAATTTTAAAAATTTTAAGGGGAAGGGAAAGGAAATTTAGAAAGGGGAAGGGATAGAAATAAAATTTAAAAAAAAAAAGGGAAAAAGGAAAGGAAAGGGAGGGGGAAAAGGGAGTAAGAAGGGGAAGGGGAAAAAAGGGGGGAGGGGAAAAAGAAAAGGGAAAGGGGAAAAGGGGGGGAAACAAAAATAAAAAAGGGGGGGGGAAAGGGGAAAGACAGAGGGGAAAGGGGAAGAGAGGAAGGGAGGAAAGGGAGGAAGGGGAAAAGAAAGGGGGAAATGAGGGGATGAGAGGGAGGGGGAAGAGAAAAAGAGGGGGGGGGGGACAGGAGGGAGAGGGAGGGAGAAGGGGGGGAAAGAAGGGGAACAAGAGGGGGGGGGGGGGAGACAAAGGGGGGGGGGGGGGACAGAGGAGGGGGGAAAGGAAGGGAGAAGGGGGGGGATGAGGGAAAGAGAGGGAAGGAGGGAAAAAGGAGGGGGGGAGGAAGGGAGAAGAGGGGGTGAGGAGGGAGCGAAAAGGGGGAGGGAAGAAGAGGGGTGGGAGGAAAGGAGAGGCAAGTGAGGGAACAGAGGGGAAAGGGATAGAGGGGAAGGAGGGAAACAGGGGGGGAGGGGGGGAAGAGGAGGAGAGGCCAGAGAAAACAAAGGAAAGGAACAGGGATTTAAGATAATGGCATAAAGAGGGGTAGTTAATATTCTTTTACTATGCTATCGGCATTGGGAGCTGGGGAAGGGGCACTTAATTCTTAGCAAAAAAAACCCAAAAAAACAAAAAAAACGTGGATCTGGGTGTAGACAGCCCAAGTGAGTAACAGCTGGGACTAGTCCATCAGTGCCCGTTTCCATAGGCATGACTGACCCAGCCCAAATAACCGATACGGAGCTTTTGGCGGCTCTAGTTTACGGGGCAGCGACAGCTCCCTCCACTCTCCACTCCGGAGGCCAGCCAGGGGGGAAGCGGGGACGGAGTGGTCTTGACTAGCGGCTTTCCGGAAGAAACCCCCCAAATTCTGCAATAGCAGGCTCGAATAGAGCGAGCAGGGCCCCCCGAGCTCTGCGGGCGCCGCCCCCACAATGCGGGGAAGGGGCCGGGATGGGGCGCTTGCTGCGTGCGTGTCGCCCCGCGAGCGCGCGATCTCGGTGCCCAGCGCCGGCTCTCCCTGCCCGGGCCAGGAGCCCGGGGAGGGGAGAGCCTGAGCCCTCGCTGCCCGTCCGGTCGGGCGCCCCTCGCTTTCTCCATCCCAAAGCGCCCGCCCCCCCGGCCTTCCTTGCCCTGGTACCTGTGCCCGCGGCTAGGCTCGTCCTCGCTGGCACTGCCCCACCCGGGGCTGAGGTAGCGTGCCGCGTCCCCGTCGTCTTCCCCGTCCCCGAAGCCCCCCATCGCGGCCCCGGCCTCTCCGTCCCCCTCCTCTTCGGCCGCCTGGATGGCTACTCGAATCCGCACGGGATTCTCAGTCCCAGACCAAGCCTCGCATTGCTCCTCCTCTCCCCAGGCATCCTCTTCTTGCCCTGCGCCGTCCCCGCCGCCCACCTCCCTCGGCTGAGCCATGGCGGAGCCGGACAGCGGGCGGAGCCGAGGGCCGGGGTGGGAGCGTGGCGGCCTCCCCGGCCTGCCCCGGGACTGCCTGTCGGATTGGGGGCGGCGGCGGCGGAGACTGGCTGGGGCTCCGCAGGGGAGGGCCTTGAGGGGTCGGAGCTGCCCCTCTCCGGGCGGGCCGGCCTCCCTACCAGCAAATTTGGCTCGCGAAGCACCCGGCTGAGCCTTTCCTTTGGGGAAAAGGAGGGGAGGGGGGCTGGAGGATGAGTCAACTTCAGTTGTGCTTTTTGCGTCGCGATCGGGGGTCAGCTGATGTCTGTCCGGGAATTAACCCCCCAATTCCCGACACTCCACCTCCCCTCCACCCCTATTCATCTCGTGTTGCACTGGAGCACGGGGCCCTAGTCTAGAGAGAAAGTAGCATTTAGTAGGATAGGAACCCGAGGGAGGGCTCGGAAAAATCTCTGGAGATCTTCATCACCTCAGCGTTTCACAAACGGAGAAACTGAGTCTCAGACTAAATGACCGTCAGTAGCAAGCGATAGAGCTTGTATTTGAATCCTGGGGCTTTGCCTCCAAATTCAAGCCAACGGAATCTCTCAGGCTTGACCCTTTCCTCATGGATGAGCTTGATAGTGATGCAGCAGAAGGTTAAGGCTGACTGACCCTGGGAATGACCGGAACTGCCTCAGGGGACCAAATCCACTGGCCTGCCCAAGGCCAGGGCATTCTCATCCATGGTCCTTGGAGTAAGACCAAAAGCGCTCAGTTCAAATACACAGTGTCTAACTTGGAGGAATACACGTAATGCGCTTGGAAGGAGTAGTGTGACTCATGATCTTACACTTTAGCTTAGCTTCCTTTTGTTAAGTTAACTGATCAGAATCCTCAAGAAATGAAGCACGAGATAAATCTGATTTTGGGCTGGAAGGCAAGGTACAGATGGAGGCACAGCAAAAACTATTTCACAATTTTAGCCCTTATTCAAGCAGCCAACCTTTTCCAGGTCTGTTTCCTTTATTCTTTCTTTAAGATGACATTTCTTTAAATTTTGAGTTCCAAATTCTCTTCTTTCCTCTCCCCTTTACCCCTTTCCTTAAACAGTAAGCATTTCTTATTATCCTAGATAGCTGCAGAGGAGAAAGTGAGCCAGGTGACCTTGCTCAGCCCTCCCTTACTTAAATCCAATTCACTTGAATGTCATGACCCTCTTTCACAATGAAAGACAAATAAGAACCTCCAAGAGCCCCCTCTTACTCTTACTCCCCAGTAAGAGCTGCCCCACTGGGGGCCCAACTGGAATTGGCTAATTAGGCAACACAGCGGCTCTCCTCTGTCCTCCTCCTTCTCTTCCTCTCCCTCCTCCTTCTCTTTCTCTTCCTTCTTCCTTTAACTTCTTTTAACTCTTCTTCTCCTCTCTTTCTCCTCCTCTTGTCTTCCTCTTCTCTTTTTCTTCCTCTTCAGTAGACTTCCAAGTATTTTATATTGTTTATGATTATTTTTAAATGGAATTTCTCTATCTCTTGCTGCTGAATTTTGTTGGTAATATATGTATGATAATAATATATGGGGGTTTATTTTATATCTTGCAACTTTGTTATTTCAAGTAGTTTTTTTAGTTGATTTGCTAGGGCTGTCTAGATATACTATCACATCATCTGCAAAGAGTGATAGTTTTGTTTCCTCATTGCTTATTTTAATTCTTTTAATTCCTTTTTCTTCTCTTATTTAAAGCTAACATTTCTAATGCAATATTGAATAATATTGGTGACAATGGGCATCCTTGCTTTTATTTTACTGAAGAGGCTTCTTCTAGCTTATCCCTATTATATATAATGTTTTCTGGTGTTTTAGATAGATACTTCTTATCATTTTAAGAAATTTATTTATTTTTTCATTTATTCCTATGCTTTCTAGTGTCTTTAATAGGAATAAGTGTGTTTTTGTTAGAGGCTTTTCCTGCATCTATCAAGATAATCTTATGATTTCTGTTGGTTTTGTTATTGATATGTTCAATTATGCTGATACTGATATCCTAATACTGAACCAGCTTTGCATTCCTGATATAAATCCTACCTGGTCACAAAGTATGATCCTTGTAATATATTGCTGTAATCTCTTTGCTAGTGTTTCATTTAAATTTATGCATCAATATTCATTGGGGAAAATAGATACTAACAATTGTTTTAATTTCCTCTTCCTTTATGGTGAATTTATCCCTTTAATTTTTGATATTGGTAATTTGGTTTTCTTGTTTCCTTTTTTGAGTCAAAATAATTGATTTATCTTTTTTTCATAAAACCAACTTCTAGTTTTATTTATTAATTGAATGTTTTCTTGCTTTTAATTTGTATCTTTCATTCTTATTTGATTTTTAACATCCTTTATGAGTTCTTCCAGGGGGTCTTTTTGGAATCAAAACCAATTCATATTTTACTTTCTTTGAAATTTCATATTTAGATATTTTGACTCTTCTGAGTTTATGTCACTACTGTAACTTTTTATGATTGGATTCTTTTTTTTTTTTGCTCATTTCCCCAGCCTATTTAATGATTTTTAAAGTTGGGATCTGTTTCTTAGGTGAAGAAGTCACTGTCCTGAGCTTCTTGTTTTGGGGGCCTGGGGCCTAGCAGTTGACCTGCTGTACTAGGACCATGAGGCCTTACCTCTAACCTACACAAGGGATCAGGATCTTTTGCTAACTTGCTAAGATATGGTGTACTTCTGGCTTGCTCAGATACCACCTGTATTGGGTTGTGCTCCTTTTTACTCAAGTGAGACAGACTTTTCCTTCCAACTTAGGCTGGAAAATTGTTTCATTCCACCTTTTTGTTGGTTCTTCTGCTCCACGATTCATTTTGAGGTATTTTTAATAGTTGTTTGGAGTTGAATTTGGGAGAATTCAGTAGAGTTCCTACCTTATTCTGCCATCCTGGCTCTGATGAAAGAACATCTGAGATGAAGAGAATATGATCTAATGGAGAAATCCCTGGAAAGAGAGATACTTGGCTGAAACCCCTACAAACCCCACTTCTGCCTCTTAAAATCACTGGCTTTTTTCAGACTCTCTCCTATATAAAACCATAGCTTGAAACTTCTCTCTGTTCCCAAGATGCTAATGCCTCCTCAGCCCTTTTATTGCTTTGTACTTACTGTATTTATGTTGTGTTTACTTGTATATGCATAACTATTGTTTCCTCATATAATGTAAGTTTCTTGGGGTTAAGACTTTAAAAAAAAGATTTTGTATTCTTAATACTTAGTATAATTCTAGTAGCAGATGCTTAAATAATACTTGTGTGATTGAATATCATTTCATCTTGGGGGCTTATGAATTTGTTCTATAAAAAGATGAGGAAAGATCATACCTGCTAAATTTCTCCCTATAAAAGTGAGAGATTCAGAAACCAAGCTTACAGCGCTAAACTATTTTCTAGCACAAGGAAGAAGGAACCTACCTATAGAGGGAAAAGCACTTAATTTAGAGCCAGAAACCTAACCTACACTTTGAAATTTAGCTTTGTAAGGGCAGCTAAGTGGCACAGTGGAGTTAGGAAGAAGTTAGCATCAGGAAAATTCTTTCTGAATTCAAATGTGGCCTCAGACCCTCCCTAGCTGTGTGACTCTAGGCAAGTCACTTAACACTTTTTGCCTCAGTTTCCTCATTTATTACATGAATTAGAGAAGGAAATGGCAAACCCTATTGGGTTGTGAAGAATTGAACACAACAGAAAACAACGATCTATATGGCTATGGGCAAATCATTTTACTTCACTGGGTCTCAGGTTCTTCATCACTATGATGCTCTACATATTATGATTAATTCTTTTTTTTGCTAAGGCAATTGGGGTTCAGTGACTTGCCCAGGGTCACACAGCCAGGAAGTGTTAAGTGTCTGAGACCTGAATTGAACTTAAGTCCTCCTGATTTCAGGGCTGGTGCTCTATCCACTGTGCCACCTAGTTACCCCAATTAATTCTTTTATTGGGGGGAGGAAGCAAGAATCTGAAGGGCTCTTATTCATTGCTTGACATCCCTGACATACTTTTGGCTTGGAAATAGACCCATCTAAGCCATAATAGCTCCTGAACTTTATTTCAGGGAATTTGCATCATCTTCAGAATGATGTAACAGTATATTCCTTAAAAGTACTCATTACATTGGTCCACAGTTGGCTTCTTTTTTTGCCTGTGAAATTTTTAGGTCGAGTTTTTAGACTCAAGATGAAAACTAATTTTCTTCCTCCCAATCCCTCACACATAAGGAAAAAATTATAATAGCTACCAAAAAAGACTGAAATTGGAGAAAAGGAAGAGATTTTTAAGTAGAATATTTAAATCAATTAATTATTAGTCATAATTTAGAAACATTAAAAAATAGCTTTAGAATTTTTAGAATTGGATACTGAATCCTGAGAATGAATACAAAGTGCAGGAAATGGAGAACAAGTAAGTGCAATGGAAAAAAGAGATGTCTCAGAGTAGGTCTTGTCTTAAATATAAATAGAGGGCACAATCAACTATTTGTGTGATTTGGCAAGCATTAGAAAACCTCCTCTGCATTAGCCCTCCCAGAATCTATCTCTCCCAATCTGTATAATATTTGCAGTAAAACCTGAAGATTTTATTCATTTTCACAAAACTTTGAATTTTTAGATGTCCTTTGTTAAAAAGTGACTTTCAAATTTTATGTGAGCTTTTTTTTCAAATGCCTTTCTTGGCATTTGTTAACTAATTGTAGAGGGAATGCAATGGGCACTTTACTAACAGATTATTTACTAAACAGATTTATTGAGGAAGAAGAAGGATAAGTGGTAAGTCTGGGGCATAAAGTATTGTGAAGGGAAGTAGAATTGTGGGACAAGATTAAAAGGATGTAGGGACCACTGAGTAACTGGGGAAGGGAAAAAGAGTATAGAAAGAGGAACTGGTGTGCATACTTTTTTAGTCAGCAGTGTCTCTACTAGGCTTGTATCCCAAAGAGATCATAAAAAGGAAAAAAACCTATGTGCAAGAATATTTGTAGCAGCCCTTTTTGTAGTGGCAAGAAACTGGAAACTGAGAGGATGCCCATCAGTTGGAGAATGGCTGAATAAGTTATGGTATATAAATGTTATAGAATATTATTGTTCTCTAAGAAATGATCAGCAGGATGATTTCAGAACGACCTGGAGAGACTTACATGAACTGATTAATTCTGAATAAAGTGAGCAGAACCAGAAGAACAATGTACAAAGTAACAGCAAGATGATGTGATGATCAGCTATGATCAACTTAGCTCTTCTTAGCAATACAGTGATGTAAGACAGGAGACTTGGGATGGAAAATGTTATCTGCATCCAGGGAGAGGATTATGGAGACTGAATGTAGATCAAAGCATAGTATTTTTTACCTTTTTGTTGTTTGATTTTTTTTCTTGTGTTTTTTTCCTTTATGGTCTGATTTTTCTTGCACAACAGGACAAATATGGGAATATGTTTATAACATGTTTAACCTATTTCAGATTGCTTGCTGTCTTGGGGAGGGGAGAAGGAAGGAAAAAATTGGAACACAAACTATTACAAAAATAAATGTTGAAAACTATCTTTATGGGACAGTTAGGTGGAGCAGTGAATAGAGCACCAACCCTGGAGTCAGGAGGACCTGAGTTCAAATCTAACCTCAGACACTTAACACATCCTAGCTGTGTGACCCTGGTCAAGTCACTTAACCCTAATTGCCTCAGCAACAACAACAACAACAATAACAACACACATACACACAAAAACTATCTTTACATGTATTTGGATAAATAAAATACTATAGAGAAAAAAAAGAAAGGGGAATTGAAACCTAACAAAGCAAAACCTGGAATATATCACAATATTGAATAAGGTTAGGTTTGATCTGGTACACGTCTGTATTCTTGGCTCAGCAACACAAGGAAAGTCTCTTTACCCACCTCCCACCTTTTCCAGATTCTGGTCTGGACTGTGCTTCTTTGGACTTTTTCTAACAAATGTCGGACATTGTCAATATCATGGGTAGTAAAAAGAGTAAAACATAAAGGAGACATTCCATTCCCTGGCCTTTAAAAAGAGAGAAAGGAACTGGGTTATTTATAGCTGATTAAAGCTCAGCCTTCTTTCTGTTTCCATCCCTGATGCAATCTAAAATGGAGACCCCACCAGTAATTCTACTGAATCATACAGTTCAACCTAACACGTTAGAAACTGAGGCAAACTGAGGAGATGGGAACTGTCCATCACAATTTTGAGGTGCATCTTTAAGAAGCCGTTAGTATATGTCATAATATCCTAAATTTCCTCATTCTCATTTGCCACCATTTGACAGAAGGTAGAGGCTAATGGTATAGAGAGGAGGAAAGATGTGGGGGAAATCAGATATTGGATGATGGGGATTTTAGATGTCCAATCCACTCTCTCTATTTTACAAATGAGGACACTAAAGGGCAGACAGGTTAAATGATAGTGTTATGGTTACAGTAAGTGTCAGGATTGGAGTTTGAATCCGATCTTCCATTATATTATGCTGCCATTTTATATGTCTTTAGAAAATGTTGTGGAATTGTATATAAATGCTGATGGGGGTAGCATACTGGACTCTCATGGTGTTACACAATTATTTTGGAAAATTTAAAAATGTCTCAAGGACTGAAAAAGTTGAGAAATTCTGAGTAAAGAGATACTCAGGAGAAAAGAAAGTGTGACAGAAGGTCACAACAAATCTCACTGGAATCAAAGGTATCTATACAGTTGGATATTAAAGTAAAAATTAGCATCTCTTATTTTTTTACTTCACAGTTGAGAAAAATTGTTTTTAACTAGTAAGACAGCAGCAGACTAAAATGAGGGATGTGCTGGTAAATATTTAACAATTAACATGGTGGGATATAGGGGACATAAGCAGGACACTTTCTTAAAAGTCTAGAGACAATTGACGAAATAGTACAAGTCCTGATTTGTAGTATTCTCATACTTCCAAGGTGTAAATGTTCACATTGAAAATTTTACACTTGGTTCTCAGAAGTTGGTCTGAGCCAGCTGAAGCACATGGATCTCTTGACATTTTCCTGTGTCTGACACATGTCATTGCCTGTAAGCCATAGGACTGCTTTTGGAAGCTTTGATGAGCATCCTCTGATGCTATATTGTTTTTCTGGGTATGTTGGAAAGGTAAAGGCAAGTTAAGTAACTCATGTCCTGGACTCTAGTACTAAATATTTGGAGGTCCATATACTAGACAGAAAGAATAAGGGTAGAATATTATCAATCAGTGATAAAATTATTCAGTCCATGAGTAAAGTTGTATTGATGCCCAAGCTGTGGAAAATAAGAGTTTGACTACAAAACTCAAGAAGCAGTTAGATGTCACAATGAATGGAGACCTAGGCCTGGAGTTAAGAATACGCATCTTTGTGAGTTCAAATCTATAATTCTTTTTTAATCAAAATAATCGTATTATTTCTATTTTACAAATGAGAAAACTGAGACTTGGGGAGCTTAAGTAGTCACACACCAAATCAGTATCAGAGTGAGAATTTGAATTCAGTTCTGTGGACTCCAAGTTCACCACTCCTTCTAGTTATACCATACTGTTGAGAAAGAAAATACAGGGTCTGAGAAGAGAATGTGAGGGGACACCAGCAATCAGAGATAGGGGAGTCCTTAGTGAAGGAGATGGAGAGTAGTTAGATAGGTCAAAGGGGACCTATAGAGATAGCACTGTCACTGAAGCCAATGGGATCATTTCTATAATTCTAAATTGTTTTCCAAATTGTGCTAATTCAAAGCCTGATGAATAATGTACTAATATACTTACCTACCCATGAGCCCTCCAGCCCTGACAATCTCCATCTTTTGATGTCCTTGCCATTTTGGGGGGTATGAGATGAAATCTCAAGGTCGTTTTGATGTGCATTTCTCTTAATATTAGTGATTAAGTGAAGCACTTAGTATTAGTGATCCAAATCATATGCTTAAGAGAGGGCCTACTTATTACTTCCAACTTCCACACATTGCCCCTTGTTTAAAATTCGGAGGCCAAGCTACATGTGAAAAACCTTAAAA
The DNA here is from genome assembly GCF_902635505.1 of Sarcophilus harrisii. Classification (NCBI taxonomy): domain Eukaryota; kingdom Metazoa; phylum Chordata; class Mammalia; order Dasyuromorphia; family Dasyuridae; genus Sarcophilus; species Sarcophilus harrisii. Next base: position 513,545,196 of record NC_045427.1, on the reverse strand, counting down.
ATACTTTACGACAGCTCTTATGTTCCTTCTTCAGACTAGAAATCCTTTGTTCCTTTGCCACCCTGGTGACATTCCTCTGGATGCACTCCAGCCTGTCGATGTCTTTTGAAAAACAGCCCTGGACTGAACACAATGCTCCAGATGTGGCCTAGGACAGCGGGACTCTCATCTCCTTTGTTCTCAACACTGTGCGTCTATTATCAAAGCTCAAGATGGCATTAGCTGTTTTTTGGCTCTGCTTGGCCACAGTGTTAATTTATATTAAGCTTTAAACCCACTCAAATCTCATAGCCTTTTTTTCCTCCACATGATCTGCCAGTTAGTTATATCTTACCCATCATGAATTTATACAAATGTTTTGTTTTGGAATGTTTTGGAAACCTAAATGTAGGACTTTATATTCATCCCTCTTCAATTTCTTTCTGAATTTGTGTCTTCTCATCTGTAAAATGGGAATTATAATAGCATCCACTTTGCAGTGGTGTTGTGAGGATGAAATGAGATAGTATGTGGAAAGAAGTTTGCAAACCTCTATTTTTTCTGTTTTTCACTTATTGGATTTAACTTTTTTAAAAGCCTGTTCAAATTTTTTTGGAGCCCAGTTGTATTATGCAACATGTCAACAAATTATCATGTTGACATTTGATAAATGTGTCATCTATGCATTCATATGAACTTTCATTCGATACAGCCATTTCTGTTAATTATTTTCCTATATGTCTTCTCTCTTCATAGGTGCCTTTTCTTCCTCTCCTTTCGCTCTTTTCTTAACTCTTTACAGGCTGGCTTCTTACCTCATTATTCAATGTAAGCTGCTTTCTCCAAAGCTACTAATAAACTTTTAATTCCTAATTCTAATGGCCTTTGACTCAATCCTCATCCTTCTTGATTTCTCTGTAGCCTCTGATACTGATACTTTAGTCACTCTCTTTTTTCTCTAGGTTTTGCTTTTCACTGAATAGTATTTTTAAAATTACATATAAAGATAGTTTTTAGCATTCACTTTTTTCTTTTGTTTTTTTAATTAAAGCTTTTTAATTTTCAAAACATATGCCTGGATAATTTTTTCTTTTTTTTTTAAAAAAAATGTCATTGTTTTCTTTTTTTTTTTTACTTTTTATTTACAAAGCATATACATGGGTAATTTTTTCAACATTGACCCTTGCAAAACCTTTTGCTCCAAATTTTCCCCTCCTTCCCCCCACCTCCTCTCCTAGCTGGCAGGTAGTCCAATACATGTTAAATATGTTGAAATACATGTCAGATCCTATATATGTATACATATATTTTTTTGGTTTTTATTTAATAGCCTTTTATTTACAGGATATATGCATGGGTAACTTTACAGCATTAACAATTGCCAAACCTCTTGTTCCAATTTTTTACCTCTTACCCCCCCACCCCCTCCCCTAGATGGTAGGATGACCAGTAGATGTTAAATATATTAAAATATAAATTAGATTATGTATACATATTTATAGTTATCTGGTTGCACAAGAAAAATCAGATCAAAAAGGAAAAGAAAAACTGAGAAAGAAAACAAAATGCAAACAAATAACAGAGAGAGTAAGAATGCTATGTTGTGGTCCACACTCAGTCCCCACAGGCCTCTTTCTGAGTGCAGATAGCTCTCTTCATCACTGAACAAGTGGAACTGATTTGGTTCATCTAATTGCTGAAGATGGCCACATCCATTAGAATTGATCATCATATAGCATTGTTGTTGTAGTAAATAATGATCTCCTGGTCCTGCTCTTTTCACTCACCATCAGTTCCTGTAAGTCTCTTCAGGCCTTTCTGAAATCATCTTGCTGGTCATTTCTTACAGAAAATTAATATTCTATAACATTCATATACCATAACTTATTCAGCCATTCTGCAATTGATGGGCATCTGCTCAGTTTCCAGTTTCTGGCCACTACAAAGAGGGCTGACACAAACATTCGTGCACATACAGGTCCCTTTTCCTTCTTTATGATCCCTTTGGGATATAAGCCCAGTAGTAGCACTGCTGGATCAAAGGCTGTGCACAGTTTGATAACTTTTGGGGCATAATTCCAGATTGTTCTCCAGAATGGTTGGATCCATTCACAATTCCACTAACAATACATCAGTGTCCCACTTTTCCCGCATCCCCTCCAAAATTCATCATTATCTTTTCCTGTCATCTTAGCCAATCTGAGAGGTGTGTAGTGGTACTTCAGAATTGTTTTAATTTGCATTTCTCTGATCAATAGTGTTCACTTTTGAAAAATTTTGAATTCCCCAATTTTTTCTCCTTCCCTCCCCTTTCCCTCCCCAAAACAGCAAGCAAATTGATTTAGAGAATACATGTAAATGTCTTAGGGAGATTCTGAAGATCACCTGGCAGGATAAGATAGCAGATACTGAGGTCCTTTCTTGAATTAAACTGCCAGGCATTCAAACTCTACTGCAGAGAGCATAACTCCACTGAGCTGGCCCCATTGTCCAAATGCCAAATGTATGCATGCCAAAGACTATTTAATGGAGAACTCACACAGGGCAAGTGCTCAGAAAAAACGATACAAAGGGACAGCTAGGTGGTGCAGTGGATAGAGCCCCAGCCCTAAAGTCAGGAGGACCTGAGTTCAAATCTGGTCTCAGACACTTAACACTTCCTAGCTGTGTGACCCTGGCAAGTCACTTAACCCCAATTGCCTCAGCAAAATGAAAAAAAAGAAAAAAACAGCAATTCAAGGACACTCTTAAGATCTCTCTTAAAAACTTTAGAATTGGCTGTATGACACGGAAGACACTGGCAAAGGACCACTCATCAGAAAAGGTGCCATGCTCTATGAGAAAAGCAGAATTGAATTAGCCCAAAAGAAAGGTAAAATATGCAAAATTAGAGAAACTACCCCAATTGCTTATATGGGCTATTTGTGTCTGACCTATGGCAGAGCATTTCTAGTTCATTATTGGTCTGATCAGCCACAGTCAGACATACTGTAACTCAACTTTAACATAGTGATGTTATTTTGGTCCTCTTCAAGTATGAAGGACAACAACCAACAATCAACAATCATTTTCAACATATTTCCCATATTAGTCATGTTGTGAAAAAAAATCAAAAAGGGAAAACTACAAGAAAGAAAAAGCAAAAACAAACAATACAAAAAATAGGTAAAAATTGTATGCTTTAATCCATATTCAGTCTTCATAGTTCTATTTCTGGATATGGAAGCATTTTCCATCCAAACCTTATTGAAATTGCCTTGAATCATTGTATTGCTAAAGAGAGCTAAATCTGCCACAGTTGATCATCCACAGTCTTGTGTACTGTGTACAATGTTCTCCTGGTTCTACCCACTTCCTTCAGCCTCAGTTCACGTAGGTCTCTCCAGGCTTTTCTGAAATCAGCCTGTTCATCATTTCTTATAGAACAATAATATTTCATTACATTCATAAACCACAACTTGTTCAGCCCCAATTGATAGGCATCCACTCAATTTCCAATTCCTTGCTACCACAAATATTATTTTTGCACATACAGGTCCCTTTTCTCCCTTTATGATCTCTTTGGGTACATACCCATTAGAGACACAACTATATCAAAGGGCATATACAGTTTGGTAACCCTTTGGGCATAGTGCCAAACTGTTCTCCAGAATTGTTGGATCCGTTCACAACTCCACCAACAATGCATCAGTGTCCCAGTTTTCCCACATCCCTTCCAACATTTACCATTATCTTTTTCTGTCATCTTAGCCAATCTGAGAAGTATGAGTTGTTTTAATTTGCATTTCTCTAATCACTAGTTTTTTAGTCTCTAGGTTTTGTGAAATCATTGTCTCCTAGTTATCCTCCTACCTATCAGACCAATCTTTCTCAGTTTCCTTTGCTGGATCTTTATCTAGGTCCTGTCTGCTAACCCTAGATGTTCCATATGTTCTTCCTAGGAATCCTCTTCTATTCCCCTGCTATTCTATTTTACTTGGTGCCTGTCAGAAGCAAGATGACTGAGTGGACTAGCCCTGGAGTCAGAAAGACATGAGTACAAATGAAGCCTCAGATCCTCACTAGATTGTATGACTCTGGGTAAGTCACTTAACTCCAATTGCCTCAGCCAAAACAAACAACAACAAAATGCCAACCCCCCACATGTTTGGAGGACAGTAGTTAAAAAAGATTGAAAAAAGATTCAAAGGAGTTGGGTTGGGGTGATCATGGTGACAGTTATCTACTGGAGAAGATGGGAGGTGATAGGATCACACCTTTGACAAACATTAGTGATAGCAGAAGGAGACAGGGACACTCTAATAGAGTTGGACTGGTTCACCAAGGAGATCAAGATAGGGAAAAATGTTCGGCCAGGTATAATGGCCTGGGAAAGGATTGAGAAGTAAGGAAATGGAAGTCATGATAGAGATGAAAATAAGATTAGGGATTATAAAGCACAGAGAATAATGGAATGTTAAAAGATGATGACCTGATAAAGACATTTCATAGTTATGAACATGTATGTTCCATGTATATTCCATTCCCGTGTGTAACTGAGATGGAGATGGACAATTTTCCTTTTTTTTTTTAAACCAGTTCTTTGCTTAATCAAAAGTGCTGTTATAGTTTTGTATATATGGGTCTTTCTCCTCTTTCTCTGGTTTCTTTGGAGGTACTTGCCTGATAGTGGTATTGCTGAGTCAAATGGCAGTCAAATGGTGTAATTGACTTTTTGGTTTGGTTCCAAATTGTTTTCCAGAATAGTTTGATCAATTCACTTAGATGTCTCTTATTATTAATTACTTAGGGGATTTTTTTCACGTGATACATGGTAATTTTTCTTCTTTTGAAGACAGCTGGCTTGTATCCTTTAAACATTTTTGGAAAATGCAACTTATAAAATTGTACTTTGGATACAGACTTGTATCAAAGAAATTTGCTGAAAAGATTTCCCTCACAAAACTTTTTTCCTTCTAATCTAACTTCTATCAAATGTAAACTCCTTAAATGTAGTGACTGTCTCCTTTATGTCTTTGCAACCCCCATCTTCAAGTAGTGTTTGTATTATAATTGTTCTTAATAACTATTTGTTGATTGACTAATAGTGTTATCTGCAGCTTAAAAGGTAGTAATTTTTTCATCTAATTTTTCATTTTTTAAAGAACAATTCAGTGAAATTACAACCTTCTTAGCAGTGTATTATTGTACCTTTATTCCTGTATTCCTAATAGTGACTATTTCTAGTTCTTCCAATCCTTGTCAATATGTTGAGTATGAAATGAAATGCCAACCTTTCTCCCTTTTCTAACTTTCTGATGGACTTTTAACAAAGTTCTCTGACCTTTTGGTAGCAACTGACCCTATAGACTACCTCTCATTTTGGATACTCTGTCCTTCCTTGTCTTCTGATCTAGTGTGTTTGTTTGATTTCCTCCCCTCTCTCTAACCCTTCTTTATCACTTTTGCTGTTTGCTTGTTTTATTGATGGTTGTCAGTTGTTCTCTCAGAGGACCATAACATCTGAGAGATGATGCTAAGGCATGCAAGTGAATTGGATTTAAGTGAGGGAGGACTCTGCAAAGTCACCAGTCTCTTTCTCCCCCAGAGCTTTGTTGTCCTGATCTACATCTGGCCCCATTCTCTAAGAGGATCTTGCCATCAGAGAGAACCAAGACTTGCAAGTGAATTGGATTTAATTGAGGGAATGTTCTGCAGAGTCACCAGTCCCACTTTCTCCTCTGGAGACTTCTAGGTCCAGTGACAAGACATAGATTAGGATGACTGGACATGTTCCTTGCTTGTCTTGTACCTTGAGCCCTTAAGTTAAATGTTTTTTAGATTTATCTTTGTCCTTACATTTATCCCTTTATACACTCTCAACATTACCAGTCATGTCAAGGGCTTCATTGATCACTTTTATAAAGATTCGATTCAGTTCAGTTTAATAAACATTAAGTGACTACTGGGTTGAGAACTTATTTTCCATTTTTTAGAGACTTCATTGTTTCATTTCTCGTAACTACACATCATCCAAGACAGTATTAATATTTGAAGTATTGGTCTCTGTTTCTGGAAGAAGTTTGATAGGATTTTGATAGAGAGGGGATTGAGAGAGGGGAAGAAATTATTGTCATTTAGAGATATTTAAACTGTACTGTTGATTAACAACTCGAGTGAGGTGTATTTTATTTCATCCCTAAATTGCATTTTTTTCCACAATCCAGTTTTTGTTAAGGTCAACAAAGCTGATTTTTCTGTAAATAATTCTTTTCTTCTTCTCCTCCTCCTCCTCCTCTTCTTCCTCCTCCTCTTTCTCCTCCTCCTCCTCTTCTTCCTCCTCCTCTTTCTCCTCCTCCTCCTCTTCCTCCTCCTCCTCCTCCTTCTCTTCCTCCTCCTCCTTCTCTTCCTCCTCCTCCTTCTCTTCCTCCTCCTCCTCTTTCTCCTTCTTCTTCTTCTTTCTACATCTTCTTCATTGGGGTTAAGTGACTTGCCCAGGGTCCCACAGCTAGGAAGTGTTAAATGTCTAAACTCAGCTGGGGCTCTATCCACTGCACCACCTAGCTGCCCCCTGTAACTTCTTTACAACTATATTCTCTAAAAGTTGGTTGGCTTTTTTCCTCCCTTTACATCTAAAACAATTCTCCTACAACTAGATTTTCTCACTAATTTGCCAAAATCATTACTTACTGAGTTACCTTCTTGCTATGTTTGAAATTAGAATGAAAGAAAATAATAGCATTTGCTCCCTTATATTCTCTGGAAGCCAGTTTAGAAATGTAAGTCCAAAGTTCCCCTGCACAACTGGACCAGAACATATCAAATTTCTATTTACTTTAAAATAGGGGATAACTGAGAAGAAAGTACTCAAAAATCCATAAAATATCTGTATATAAGTTTTTCTTCACTAAGCTAAATCCTGCCATTTCCTTAAGCAAAGGCCTGTTCAGGAGAAAAAAAAAACAAAAAACAAACTTCTGCAGACCACAGAGTAGTTTTGACCACAATGATTTATAGGCATAAGTACTGGAATGGGTGAGTCATCTACAAATTGAGTTGGGAGGGATTGCTTCTGAGTTATCCAGACAGCCATAAAAACCTTGCAAGAGCCTCACACCAACTTAAATTTGGTTCACCACTTTTAGAAAAAAAATCCAGATGTATATTAGTTAACTGCTTTAAGCAAAACATCTTTCTCATATGTTGCATCAATTCCTAAAGGGACCATTCTGTAAATTTGAGAGTAGCCCTGTTCTTACTGAAAATATAATGTGAAATAACTGAAATGTAATTGGATTTCATTGTGCTATTTGTGTTAGTATGAGTACTGAGAAGAGAAAATATATCCTGCTTGTGAAATAACTTAGAGGAGGAGCCTTGTGGGGACCCAGGGCCCAAGTTGCTTTTGTGACAGAGTGTCATTCTAAAGAAATTTTAAACTTTTAGGGACTCTAAGGGTTTTGAAAGGATAATAAAGCTTTAAAGTAGAGAACAATTAGATAGAATTGACCTTGAGATCTTTGTATATTGGAATGGGAGAACGGAACTCAGGGAAATTATGTGGGAATTATGCCAGGAAAACTATTGGGTTGCAGTTTGGTGGTTTCAAGGACAAAAGATTTGGGCTAGACCTGGCTCAGGCCAGTCCCCTGGTAGTTTAGGTTCCATATTGGAACAAAATGAGACTCCTGTAGGTCATTCAGCAGTTAAAAAAAGGGAGATTTCCTTAGGCATACCAGGAAGATACTCAACAAGGATAGGAAATGAATGCACCTGAGTTGACTCAGCTGAGCAGTTTCCCTGCTTGAGTTATCCACCATTTTCCATTAGCCAAGAATTTGAGAACTTCTGTCCCTTTGTACTCAGTGGACCAGAAAGTGATGTCAACAGTCTGAGCCTTTAGTACTGTAAGTGAACAAAGCCAATCTTTAAAGAAAAAAAAAAAAAAAACTAAATTAACACGCACAAGGAAAGAGGATAGGATATTGTTCCACTACAACTTGGGAAGAAAAGGTAGATTTGAAGTCAAAAGAAAAAGACTGAGGTAACTAGAAAATGTTTTAGGTTATAGAGAAGCAAACAAACATGGCTGTTGTCTTTTGTTCTCAAAGAAGACCAAAAGGACATCACTGTTAGAGTCAAGTTAGTGTATCCAGCTGTGGTGGATCAGACCAATAGCAGCTCAGAATGAATGCTCTGCCACAGGTTGAACACAAATAATCTCTATGAACATTTGGGTCGAATTCTCCAATTGCTCAATTTACAATTTTTTTCTGAGCTTATTCAATTCTGCTTTCCTCATAAAATATAGCACCTTCTCTGATGTACACCATGCTGGGTGGTACTATGCCAGTATCTCCCGTGTCACACAAATAATTCTAAAGTTCTTTTTTTTTCAATCTGCTTTGGTGAAGTTATTTATTTAATAGTTTAATTTCTTTTTTTTAAATTAAAGCTTTTTATTTTCAAAACATGCATGGATAATTTTTCAACATTAACTCTTGCAAAACCTTGTGTTCTATTTTCCCTCTCATATCCTCTCCCCTACATGGCAAGTAATTCAACATAATATGGTAAAAAAAAATGTGTTATATCCAATATATACATATATATTTACACAATTATCTTGCTGTACAAGAAAAATCAGATCAAAAAGGGAAAAAATGACAAAGAAAATAAAAAGCAAGCAAACAATAACAGAAAGAGTAAGAATGCCATGTTGTGATCCACACTCAGTTCCCACAGTTCTCTCTCTGAGTGTAGATGGCTCTCTTCATCACAACATCATTGGAACTGGCCTGAATCATCTCATTGTAGAAGAGAGCCGCGTCCATCAGAATTGATTGTCGTATAGTTATTGCCGTGTACAATGATCTCCTGATTTTACAAAACAATACTATTCCATAACATTCATATGCCATAATTTATTCAGCCATTCTCCAACTGATGGGCATCCGCTCAGTTTCCACAACTCTAAAGTTCTAAAGAGAGTCTTTGACAGTGTCCTTGTATCACTTTTTCTGATCACCTTGAGATGCTTGCCCTGTGTGAGTTCTCCATAAAGTATATTTTTGGCCAGACTCCATTTGGCATTCCAACAATATGGCCAGCCCTGCAGAATTTTACCCTTTGCAGCAGAGTTGGGACGCTTGGCAAGTTAGTTCTAGAAAGGATCTCATGTCTAGTGTCGTACCTTCCAGGAGATCTTCAGAATCTTTTTCAGACAATCCAAATGGATGGGGTTCAGTTTCCTGTCATGGCACTGGTGTAGTGTCTAGATTTCAGAGCATACAACAGTGAGGTCAGCCTAGTTGCTCTGCAGACCCTCAGTTGGTAGTCAGCCTGGTGCTTCCCCTCTCCCAGGCTTTTCTCTGAAGTCTCCCAAACACTGAGCTAGTTCTGGCCATGTGGGTGTCAATCTCATTATCAATCACCCCTGAAAAATATACTGCCCACACAGGTGAGAGAACTCACCTGTAGCATTCAGAACGCTACCGGCTTTAATTGACAGATCCACATACAGACAGGTGGTGCTGGCTGATGTTTTCTTGGTGTTAATTGTTAAAGCCAAAATTAGCACAAGCAGCAGAAAACCAGCCCATACTCTGCTGCATCTTCATTTTGAGCGCACTGAGAGTGAGAATGCTATGCGTTCTGGACACACAATCATCTGCTAACAAAAACTCGTGCACCAGCACTTCCTCCACTTTAGTTCTGGCTGTAGCTTTTTCAAGTGGAAGAATTTACTATCAGATAGGAATGTAATGGAATATTATTGTTCTACAAAAAATGACGAGCAGCTTGGTTTCAGAGAAGCCTGGAAAGACTTACTGATGCTGAGTGAAGTGAGCAGAACAAAGAGATCATTATACACAGGAACAACAAGATTATGTGATGGTCAACTGTGATGGACTTGGCTCTTTTCAAAAACGTGGTAATTCAAGGCAATTCCAATAGACTTGTGATGGAAAGTGCCACCCACGTCCAGGGAGAGAATTATGGAGACTGAATGTGGATCAAAGCATAACATTTTCACCTTTTTTTGACTATTGTTATGTTTTTTTTATTTTTCACTTTTAATTGTGTGTGTGTGTGTGTGTGTGTGTGTGTGTACAGCATGATGAATATAGAAATGTGTTTAGAAGAATTGCATGTGTTTAATCTATATTGGATTGCTTGCTATCTTGGGGATGGGAGGGAGAAAAAATTTGGGACACAAGATTTTGCAGAGGTGGATGTCTATTTTTGCATGTATTTGGAAAAATAAAATAGTATTTAAAAAAAGAATTTACCATCAGTGTGGTAGCTAACTTTGATTCCATGTTTGTCCTCACTGAGGGAGTTTGGCAACATGGTTCAAAACCTCATGCTAAGAAACATGGGAGCAAGCACACAGCCTTGTTTCACTGCATCAGTGACTGGGAAAGCTCGAGAACATCGCCCATTGTCTAGAACCCAGCAAGCATCCATCATGAAACTGATGTAGTATACTGATGAACTTCTCTGGGCAACCGAATTTTGACATGATTTTCCATAAGCCCTCCTGACTGACATTATCAAAGACCTTGGTCAGATCTATAAATATTGTATACAGACCTCTATTGTGGAGTTGTCGGGCAGTAAACACCCTGTTCCTTGGCCCCTTCTGAAGCCACACTGGCTCTTAGGTAGAGAACCTTTTTCTGAGTATGGGGCCAGCTTACTGAGGAGGATTCTGGTAAGAATCTGGCCAGCAGTGACTAAGAGAGAGATGCCTCTGTGATTGTCACAGTATTGTCCAACCATTGACCATTTACCTCAGGTTGAAATCAATCATTCCCTAGCTGTTCCAACTGAAGTTCCAATCAAAGAAGAGAATTTTGAAGGCTATTTGGCTACTTTTGTATGACAAAGCACCTGGTGCTGATTCTATTCCGGCTGAGATTTACAAGTGGAGGGGTCCATTGCTCATACAAAAGCTGACCGAAATTTTCCAGATTATATGACAAGAGGAAGTTGTGCCCCAGGAGTTCAAGGCTGTCTCCATCGTCCGTCTTTATAAAGGTAAAGGAAGAGATTGTCTTGTGATGATCACAGAGGGCTCTCTCTTAGTTATTGCTGCTAAGATTCTTGCTAGAGTCCTCCTTAGTAGACTGATCTTCCACCTGGAATAAGTCATCTACCTGAGGGCCAGCATGGTTTCAGAAGGGGCCCAACCCTGGTCTGTCTGCCATAGAAGACATCTTGTGACTGAACCAAAAAATTGTACAAAAACTTCTACAAAGATCCCACACATGGAATATGTACACACTGGACAACACAAAATCCAATATACTTGAAAGATTAACAACAACAGGTATCACCTGCAAAAAGCAACCCTGAGAGAAACAAGGCTGACCAACAAAGGCCAGCTTACTGAAGTCAGAGAAGGATGCATGTTTTTCTGGGGTAGCTTCAGTGAAGCTGTATAAGTTCTGCAATCAGAACTAATTCACAAAGCAAGCCCATATGCTTTCCAAAGGTAGTGAATGACTGGCTCATGGCAAGGTGATTGCTATTAGCAGGAAAATACCATACCACCATCATCAGTGTCTATGCTCTCACCATGATAAACCTTGATGTGGTCAAAGAAAAATGTTATGAAGAACTGGAGACTTTTATTATCAATGTGCCAAAAGTGGACTTTATATTTCTGGGTGACTTTAATGCTAGAGTTGGCTCAGACTAACAGATATGCAGGGAAACAGCAGCAGCAATGGTCCCTTACTACTGAAGTCTTTTTTTTTTAATTTAATAGCCTTTTATTTACAGGTTATATGCATGGGTAACTTTACAGCATTAACAATTGCCAAACCTCTTGTTCCAATTTTTTCACCTCTTACCCTCCACCCCCTCCCCCAGATGGCAGGATGACCAGTAGATGTTAAATACATTAAAATATAAATTAGATACACAATAAGTATACATGACCAAAACGTTATTTTGCTGTACAAAAAGAATCAGACTCTGAAATATTGTACAATTAGCTTGTGAAGGAAATCCAAAATGCAGGTGGGCATAAATATAGGGATTGGGAATTCAATGTAATGGTTTTTAGTCATCTCCCAGAGTTCTTTCTCTGGGCGTAGCTGGTTCAGTTCATTACTGCTCCATTGGAAATGATTTGGTTGATCTCATTGCTGAGGATGGCCAGGTCCATCAGAACTGGTCATCATATAGTATTGTTGTTGAAGTATATAATGATCTCCTGGTCCTGCTCGTTTCACTCAGCATCAGTTCGTGTAAGTCTCTTCAGGCCTTTCTGAAATCATCCTATTGGTCATTTCTTACAGAACAATAATATTCCATAATATTCATATACCACAATTTATTCAGCCATTCTCCAACTGATGGGCATCCACTCAGTTTCCAGTTTCTAGCCACTACAAAAAGGGCTGCCACAAACATTCGTGCACATACAGGTCCCTTTCCCTTCTTTATAATCTCTTTGGGATATAAGCCCAGTCCTTACTACTGAAGTCTTGATGCAATCATCACCAACACAATTTCATTTATCTAAATGCAACAAAACTATGGATGCACCCTCACATTTGTCATTTAATAGTCTATATAACTGTAAGGAGAAGAGACAGACAGGATATGAGAGTGACAAAGGCAATGAAATGGGTGGTAGATGTTGCTGTATTGATCATAGATTTATCCTCTGCAAAATGAAGGCCACAAAAGTGGCACCCCCAAGGCAAAAAGACTAGCAGAAGAATTATTGTCAACAGGCAGAACTCTTCCCTGAGGGGGAACCCCTTGTTGCTAACTCAGAGAGTAAGTTGAGCCAACACACAGGGAACAGCTTTTAGAGATCGGTGTACAGCACTGCTGCATTTACTCATCTGGCTCAGAACACTCACAAACACAACACTGGTGTGATGAAAATGAGAGGGAAATTTAGAAGCTGTTAAATGAAATATGACAACTCCACAGGTTGTGCCAGCAGGATAGTCCATCCATCTCTAAGAAGGCAGTGTTCAATTCCATGAGAAGTAAAGTACAATCAGTTCAGTAAAAAAGCATGTGACATTCAGTTTTAGACTGATAGTACCATCCAAAGCACTTTTATGATTCACTCAAGGCTATTAGTCATGGGCCAAAGACTATGGTACATATCTCAACTACTCAGTGCTAATGGAGTCACATTGTTTAGTGATAAGAATGATCTTAGGATGGGCTGAACACTTCCATAGTGTTCTCCACAGACTGTCATCAGTGCCTCATAGTATCATAGTATTTGATAAACCCAAGAACCTCATCAACTGGAGCAAAGATTCATTATTCAACTGGAAAGCAGTCTAGCAGAAATTATATTTAAACTGATATTTCATATCATATGCCAAGAGAAATTCTAAATGGATACATGACGATATAAAATCGTAAATAAATTATAAGAGAAAGGAAGGAAATACTTTTCCAGCTTGGAAGAGGGGAAGAGCTCTTGATCAAACAAGTAACAGAGAAAATCTCATTAGATAAAATAGAAAATTACTTAATTTAAAAGTTTGCATAAAACAATCAGTGCAGATATTAGGAAGGAAACAGTGGACTGGGGAAAATATTTTTTGAAAATTTCTCACATAAAGTTCTCATTTCCAATATATATATATATATATATGGAACTGATTGAAATATTGAACAATGAGAGCCTTTTCCCAATATATAAATGGTTAAAGATTAGTATCCTTTGGGATACTACCAGTTTGGTTTTTAAAAAATGACAAAAAAAGAAAATGACAGTTATTGGAAAGGCTGCAAGAAAATAGGCACAGAAACATATTATTGGTAGATCAATTGATCCAGATGTCTGAAAAAGCAATTTGGATCTATTCCCCAAAGGGTATTAAATTGTGTACTCTTTAGTCTTGGTGATATGGCAACTAGACCTAAGCCCTAAAGAAAGTAAAATGGGAGAAAGGACCCAAAAATATTTAAAGTAATTATTTTTGACATGGCAAAAACCTGAAAACTAATTGAAGAATGGCTAAACAAATTATATTAATGCAATGAACTAGTATACAAAATGAGGGAATCACAAGGAAACCTGGGAAGATGTGTGTGAACTGAATAGTAAAATGAATAGAACCTAGAATAATTTATGTAGGAAGAGTATTGTAAAGAAAAATAGCTAAGAAAGACTTAAGAACAATGATTAATGCAATGATAAACCACAATTCCAGATGATCAGTGATGAACAGTCTTGGATTCAAGGTAGACAACAAGACATACATTTTAGGACATGGCTAAAAAGATAATAGGTTTTCTTGAATGTGCATTTTGGACACAAGAGTTTTTTTTTTCAATTGGGAGAGAAGAGACTAGTGATTGGGTAACCAAAATAAAAATAAAAGCAAAAAATGTTCATTGAAGCATTTTTTAAAACATACAGAAGATAAAAGAAAGGACAGTAGAAAACAGATAAGCAAGCCAGCTTTGTTTTTTTTTTTTAATTAAAACTTTTTATTTTCAAAACATATGCATGTATAATTTTCAATATTCACCCTTGCAAAATCTTGTATTCCAAATTGTTTCCCTCCCTTTCTCTCACTCCCTCCCCTAGAAGGCAAGTAATTCAATATATGTCAAATGTGCAATTCTTCTATACATATTTCTTTTTTTATATATTCTAAAGCATGAATCTAGAATTTTTACTTTTAAAAAAATTTTTTTTATTTAATAGCCTTTTATTTACAGGTTATATGCATAGGTAACTTTACAGCATTAACAATTGCCAAACCTCTTATTCCAATTTTTCACCTCTTACCCCCCCACCCCCTCCCCCAGATGGCAGGATGACCAGTAGATGTTAAATATATTAAAATATAAATTAGATACACAAGTATACATAACCAAACCGTTATTTTGCTGTACAAAAAGAATCAGACTCTGAAATATTGTACAATTAGCTTGTGAAGGAAATCAAAAATGCAGGTGGGCATAAATATAGGGATTGGGAATTCAATGTAATGGTTTTTAGTCATCTCCCAGAGTTCTTTTTCTGGGTATAGCTAGTTCAGTTCATTACTGCTCCATTAGAAATGATTTGGTTGATCTCGTTGCTGAGGATGGCCTGGTCCATCAGAACTGGTCATCATATAGTATTGTTGTTGAAGTATACAATGATCTCCTGGTCCTGCTCATTTCACTCAGCATCAGTTCGTGTAAGTCTCTCCAGGCCTTTCTGAAATCATTCTGTTGGTCATTTCTTACAGAACAATAATATTCCATAATATTCATATACCACAATTTATTCAGCCATTCTCCTACTGATGGGCATCCATTCAGTTTCCAGTTTCTAGCCAGCAAGCCAGCTTTGAAAATAACATGCTGAATATGTTTAACATATATTGAATTACTTGCTCTCTAGGGGAGGGGGTGGAAGGAAGGAAGAAAAATTTGGAACATAAGATTTTGCAAGGATGAATGTTGAAAACTATGCATATATTCTGAAAATAAAAAGCTATTATTAAAAAAAAACATGCTGAGTTTATTATATACTTAAAAAGGAAAACAAACTGTATACAACAGATTTATATCTTTATTTATATATAATCTTCCTTTTTTATTTTTTGTATACAGGAATGTTCCTTTTGTTGTTTATGTTCTGGATAAATAAAAAATAAAGGTGAAAAAGTAAAATGAGATGGAAATTTTAAAAAGTTTCAAATCATCTTAAAACCCACACAAAGAATAAGTGATAAGTAATAAAAAATATATCTATTTCATGGTCATTGTAAAGCTAATTATGCTCCTAGAGAGCAGATAATGAAACATTTACCTCTTCTCAAAAAAAAGGGAGAGAATAGCAGGGCAAGAGTTGTTATTCCAGTTTTTTTTTTTTTTTGCTTAACTATTTTTCTTGGTTTCAAAAGAAGATTTAGTTGAATATGAAGTCACAGATATCTAACAAAAATCTATGTGGAAAAAAAAAAAACAAACCAAAAAAAATCCGCAAATTTTTACATCAAGAACTCATTAATGAAACTTGAAATGATTGCACAATTTAGATTTAGGTCAATTGTGTGACAAACTGAAAGAAATGTTAAGATTCTGCCTAGAACTTTTAACCCGATGACTGAGCCTACTGTGAGGGAGAGAAAAATATTGTAGGAAGATTAATGCTGGTGTACCTATTTGGATGGAGAAGTCTGAGTAGTAGAAATGGGGGTGAAAGTGAACAAAATCAGTGAGGGAACCAATTTTGGGGCTGGTCTACCATGGAATGCACGAGGAGCCTGCACTTAGTAGTGTTCTGGAGCTGACCTAACTCTTTTGGCTTACAAATATTAAATTTTCATTGTGAGCATTAGGCTACAAATCAGAGCTGATTCTGTGGATTATCTAGTCTTTAAAAAGTCTTAATAAGGCAGCTTAAACTTAAAAGTATTGAACTACAAGGAGAGCTCTGTTGTTAAATATTTCCTAGCATGCCCTTATACAGTAGGACTTATTGGTTCAGGTTACGAAGGATTCACCAGATCAGAGACCTGGTGACTGGAGGCTAATAATAACACTAATAATAATAATCATTGACATATATATAGCACTTTTATACTTGTAAAGTGCTTTATAACTATTATCTTATAGGATCCTGACCCATGACCTGCCTATTCCCATCTTGGTACATTCTAAGAAGTGATTTAGATGTCTCTTCAGTCTTTTAAATCCAAACTTTGAATTTGGACTAAATATGACATCTTAGAATGACTTACTTATTCTTGCAACTACCCCTATATTACTGGGGTGTGAAGCACCTCGCTTTCCATCTCATAGGTAGGAATAACCTCAAGTCCTATCTTTATGCTCATAGACGTAATCATAGGGCAGACATAGGCTGCCCTAGTGGAGTTTGGTAAGCCTTAAGGGTTTTGCGAACTGTATGTCTTTTGCCTGAGGATTAGCCAACCATAGGATGATGAATTTTTTAGTCTGAGCAATTTTCGAAGACAAGCTAAAGAAGTTCAAAATTTGCTCACGTGGGAACATTGTTGGTGGAGTTGTGAACTGATTCTGGAGAGTAATTTGGAACTATGCCCAAAAGGCTAAAAAACTGTGCATACCCTTTGATCCATACTGTGTCTGTTTCCCAAAGAAATCATAAAAGAGGGAAAAGGACCCACATGTACAAAAATATTTGTAGCAGCTCTTTTTGTGGTGGCAAACAATTGGAAAGGTAATGGATGCTTATCAATTGGGGAATGGATAAATAAGTTATGGTACATGAATGTAATGGAATATTGTGGTTGTATAAGAAATGATGAGCAGGCTAATTCCAGAAATGCCTGAGTGAAGTGAGCAAAATCAGAATACTGTATGTAGTAACAGCAAGATTATGGGATGATCAGCTATGATAGACTTAGCTCTTATTAGCAGTACAGGGAGAGAATTATGGAGACTGAATGAGGATCAAAGCATAATGTTTTCCTTTTGTTGTTTGTTTGCTTGCCTTTTCTTATGTTTTTTCCTCTTTTGTCCTGATTTATTTCACAATAGGACAAACATGGAAATGTTTAAAATAACTGCACATGTATAACTTATATAAGATTGCTTACTATCTTGGGGAGGGGGTAGGTAAGGAAGGGAGGGAGAAAAATTTTGGAACTCAAAACCTTACAAAAATGAATGTTGAAAATTACATTTATATGTAATTGGAAAAATAAAATATTGAGAGAAAAAAATTACTCAGATAGAAGGACCCATACTGACAAAATCACATCTCTTTAAAGTATTCACACACTAAAAAACAAAAACAAACAAAAAAAAAAAAACAGAAACAACAAAAAAACAAAAATCCCCTCCTATCTCGTCTAAGTAAAATTGATTTAAAAAACTTAAGTATAGGAGTCAAACAACATGTTTTCATATGGTGAATGATGAGAAGACTCCTTGGGAGACCAGAACAGTATTTTAGTTATCTAAGCCAGAGCTGGAAAGGAAAGGATGTTCCAATTCCATCTCCAGAGAAAGGAAATTAAAATAAAGCTAACTGCTAGAGAACAGCAAATAGGAAAAGTTCAGTTTAGTTTTCAGATAAAAAATTAAAGAGATATGGTAGCTTTGGAGGACTTAAGGGATATTTTAGATGACTCTTGATCATCTAAAACGCTAGAATAAAAGGTTTTGAAGCATCTTTGGAGATGTTAGGAAATAAGAGATTTCTCCACTCAAATGTGTACACCAGCTTTAGTTTTCCTACAATATCTCTCTCCATCAAAGTTTAAAAGTTCTAGGTAGAATCTTGACCTTTCTTCAGTTTGACATACAATTGATCTAGATCTAAATTTTACAGTCATTTCAAGTTTCATTAAGTGTATAGCTATCTTACATTTCTAGAGAGGGCAGAATAAGGAAATGGGCTAGAATGCAATGCCCGTAGAGAATGAGTTTATTTAGACGCCATGAAAACCTTCCAATCAGTGAGCACAAGAACAAAGATTTTGAAACTTTCTTTGGAGATGTTTGAGAAATAGTTGTCCAGAATTGTTTTAGGGAAAATCCTGTCTAGGTAGAGCAAATAAACTAGATGATCTCCCAAAGATTCTGACAGATCTATTATTTGATAAATTTTGAAGTAAGATATTGTTGCAGTAGTTGTATTGTTAAATTTTGGAAGATTGGAAGGTATCTGTTACTATATATGAGGTTTCTGATAGAAAATTCTCACATCAAACAACACTTCTGGGCCACAGCTTTCCTCACATATAAAATAAATGCATTGGGTTAAGCAATTTCTAAGGTCCTTTTCACTTCTAATAATATGAATCTTTAATATGGCTGCCCAGAAGCTATTAATAGCTTCAGTTCAGCAACTCCACCTAGTGTCACAAAGAGTACTTGAATTTTGTACTCCCACAAAACCACTTCTTGAAGTGTAAAATGTGAAAAATGTAGTAACTTTTTAAAGCATTAATTAGACATTGAGGTGCCAATTCTAACATAGTTACTCTATAGTAATTTCATTATCCTACATATACTATATATAGCTAAAGATATTAGGAACCAATCAGCCATTCCCATCCCCCCTTTTTTAAACTGAAACTGATCTCTATTATCATGAGATGTATAATTTTGGAAAGATTTTTAAAGACTGTTTTCGTTGTTTTAGTCTTAATATTGACCATAAAAAAATTGTTATTCCATTTGTATAGTGGTAGAGGGTGGGATTCAACATATTTGAGAAAGATAGAATGAAAAATGATTTTTTAATATTTTCAATTTAATATTTTTCCTAGTTACATTTAAAAAAAATTTTACATTTATTTTTAAAGCTTTGGAGTTCCAATTTCTCTCCCTCACACCAACCCTAACCCCTATTAAGAAAGCACTTATAAAGTTATGCAAAACAGTTTTCAAAGAACATTCTCCAGAGAGAGAGAAAGAAATCCTTCAATTTGTATTCCGACAGAATCAGTTCTCTATGTATGGATAGAATTTTTCATCATTAGTCCTTCAGACTAGACGTGGATCATTATACTACTGTATACGAGAACAGCAGTCACAGCTGATCATCCCAGAATATTGCTATTACATTATGACTGATCACTCCCTCCCCTAATATGCCCTCTCTTTTATCATTCTCCCCCACCCCTTCTCATGATCCATTCTCCTTCTATTTTCCTGCAGGGTAAGATAAATTTCTATATCCCCATTGAGTTTGTATGTTATTTTCCATTTGGGCCAATTCTTATAAGGTTCACTCTCTTACTTTCTTCCCTTTCTTCCTTCCCTTTCTTCCCCTCCACTGTAAAAGTTTTTCCTTGACTCTTTTATGGCAGATAATTACAACATTCTACTTCTCACTTTCACTTTCTCCCAGTATATTCCTCTTTCACCCCTTAATTTCATCATTAAAAAAAATATATTATCCCTTCATATTCAACTCTCTGTCTATATATATTCCTTCTGCCATAATAATGAGATCCTAATGAGTTACAAGTATCATCCTTTCCTGTAGCAATGTTAACAGATAAACCTTATTAAGTCCCTTATTTTATCACTTTCCTGATTACCTCCTTATGCTCACCAGAGTCCTGTATTTGAAAATCAAATATGAAAAATGTTTTAAAGGTTTTGGTATAGAATGCTGGCATTTAGTCAAGGTAGAGGTGGAAGGCTTAAGTTATTCAATCATGAAGAAAATATTTTAGACAAGAACTAGTGCCACCAACAGTATAAGAGAAGGGTTGTAGTAGAAAGGGACAGAAATTTAAATGAAGAAATCTACTTGCAGACAAATTTGGCCATTTTAAGCTTTTTTACTTTGTTTTTATGTTACATTTTCTTACTATATAAATATTATGGAAGCCCAGCTCAAATTATATCCCAATGAAACTTTTGCTAGCTGAACTGTAATAATATATGTTCTATCAATAAATTGCCTTGGATGACTAGTTTGTTTTCCAACACATAGAAAACTCAACTAAAGTGTTAAGTTCCTTGAGGACAGATATTATGTCATGTACTCCACTAGTGCCTAAATATAGTTAATACTGGTACATAAAATCATACATTTGGAACTAAAATGGCCGTTGAAGGCAATTTCTGTCAATCTTCTCATTTTACAGATAAGACCAAGGGCCAGAGGGTTAACTGATTTGTATATGGTCCCAGAGAGAATTAGTACCAGGCCTAGGATTCAAACTGAATTTCTTTTGATTTCACACAGCATTAGTACTACTACAAACTGAATAGTACCTATATAGAGCACAGTACTATACTATGTTGTCTACGTTATTAATAGAATTCTGTAGCTAAGAAATTGGAGAAATAATTTTTGATGGAAGATAACACATTTTCTCCATTTATACATCACTGTATCTCACCATTGAGCTGATTTGAAAATGTACAACAAAGGAGAAAGTTTTCTATCTCTCTTTGTAAAGGTAGTTCTGTATGCCTGGACTATATTCTTTGTTTACCTCTGCCTCTAAGTATCTCTTTTTAAAAAATGAAGCTCGAGTGTTTCCTGATTCTGAGTGTCCTCCCTCAGAAAGTACCTTGTATTTCACTTTGGGGTTGTTGGTTGTGTCCAATACTTGGTGCTCTTCTCTACTACTTTCTGACATCTGTCTATGCTCATACGTGTGACTTCCATGACACTATTTATGCATCTTATCCTCTGCTATCTCCTCCTTTTGTCTTCAATCTTTGCAAACATCAGGGTCTTTTTCATGTCTTCTTATTATGTGACCAAAGTATTTAAGTTTTAGCTCTAGTATTTAACCTTCCAGAGAATAATCTGAATTAATTTCTTTAAGTATTGATTGATTTGATCTCCTTGTCATCCAAGGAACTCTCGAAAGTATTTAACTACTGTATATATTTGTACTTATTAGTTTTACCTTTATGTTTTATATATATATATATATATATATATATATATATATATATATACATACAGTGTATGGCAAATGTTTTAGTGCAGTTTAAATTTTAATAGTTTAAACAGTTTTCTCCATAAGAATATAAACTCAATGCAAGTAAAGAATGCTTCATTATTTGTACTTGTTTCTTATGCCTAGCACTTAGGAAATCCTTAATACTTAGTTGACTGGCTCTATATTCTCCATATTCCAACTTTTTCTTATTAAGATCAACTTTGGAAAGTACAAATCAAGGCTAATATAGGCACACAATTATGGAATAAGAAGACAGATGTATAATATGGAATGGGAGTGCCAAATTGGGTGGCCAAAAAGAAGTCAGGCAACTTTTGTGAGCAGCAGTTTCTTCATCTGTTGAACAGAGATAATATTTATAGTCTCTCTCTTGTAGGACCAGGGAGAGACTCAACTGTGAGAATATATGCAAGCATTTCAGAAACTTTAAAGCACTGTACAAATGTCAGTGTTTGTTATTCAGATGGATGGAGATTAGATATTAGAAACTCCCTTAGCACCAAGATTATTTTTTTAAACAAAATGACCAGGTCATTCATAAACTTAAGACAAAGTAAAGAGGAATGCTACTTTTATAGAATTTTTGTTCTGGCCTTCAATTTTCATTACCAGATCTCCAACATGTTAAATTTTATATTTTATTTAGAAAAATTATACTGTTTTCAAGTTAAATCACATTTGAAATGAACTTCAAAAAACCTTTTTATTATTTACACGTTTGGAGATAAAACATGTGCAATCAATCTACACAGAACCAATAGTACACAAGAGACACACAGTGGAAGCTTCTTTCCACTGTTCTTAAAAAAAAAAAAAAAATTACAGTACATAAAGTAAGTTTCTTCAGAAACCACAATAATGGAATGGCTATTTGAATGATATTGCCATAGGAATTTCCCTGGTTGATGCAAGTTAACTTGCATATACTTTTCAAACATTTAATTTATTAGAATAAAAAGTAAAAATGGTATTGATAAAGGAAAAACTAGGTCAAGGACAGATATTTGAAATTCTTCTAGAAATACAGTCTTATATAAGACTTTAACAATTCCTATACATGAAATTAATAGAAATTTAAATTAGCTAAAACTGTAAGTTGATGTAAGTTAGTCTGACTCACAAGACAGTTTAAGTAAACCAAATCCAACCAACAATTATGCCATTATCCACAGAAAATTTTCTATGAGATACAAAGCTTTCACTAGGAATTCCCACAGGTACAGAGTCATAATTCTAATGGTATTAGAACTAAACAAAATACAGGTCATCTTATTACATAACCATCTAAACATAAACATCCTACTCTTATCCTAATCATTTACTATTATTTGGTTTTTTCTGTAGTCATTTTGTTGTTTTATAGTTTTAGTTTCAAGAATAACAATATCCTTAAGTAGCGGATGCTTGATTTGTCTTGGGAAATCTTAATTCACTTTTATATGGGTTTGCTAGTTTCCAAAAAAAAAAAAAAAGAATATAGGGTGAAGGAATAAGAACCAATTTCAGTAGCTCTCAATGTAGGAAAATTTTTGTCTCACTTAAAACAAGGCTTGTTGGTGATAAAATATCAAATTTTCATGAAAAAGTAACAGAATCATAAGATCAAAGAAATAATTACACACTGGTAAGAATTAGAATCTATAATACATTGAATGATTAGATGATGTCCACATTCAATATGTCTCTTCTTTAACCTGCACAGCTATGTAAGATAAATCACTCTGTTCACTCTTGATATCCCAGTCAGTATCTGTTTCAGAATCACTGGAGTAAATGTCAAGTAGGGAAGACGTTCTAGGAACAGACCATAATTCATCTGTTTGTGTAGATGCATCACATGGTTGTTTATTTGATATTTTTACTTTAGCCTGAATACCTGGAAGAGAACAAATACCAGCATATGGTAAATTCATTATACTTTAAAAACAACTTCCACAATACATAACAATTGGGTGTCAACACAACTAAATAGCCCAAACATACCCACACTACGATGAGGGGGCCTTTTCAGAGAAATTTGTGTACTTTTATGCATCTTATGTGCATGAACATCAACATCTATAGACACTAAGCCTTCTTCACAGTAAGGAAGCACTGAAGTGACATCATTAGATTGGTGATCAACATCTACTTGTGTCTGGGTAGCTTCATATTCATAAGTAATCTGAAAATATAAATTAGAGAAATCTCATAGAATATATGTCAACAATAAATATGCCTATTCATTTATTCTACCTTTCTGCATTTTGAGAAAACATATGATAAAATCTGAATTCTTTATTATTATTGTATTATTATTATTATTATTATTGCTGTTCTTTCTGGGCAAGGCTGAATTAAATACGGTCATTGTTAAAAATTAAATTACTTGAAGGAAATCAAGATATATTTTCCATGACTATAGAATTTAAAATTTTCTAGTTTAACTATAATAACATTATATTTTAAGGCCTGGGAAAATTTATTTAATTCCACTTAAATGACTTCAGAAAAAAATTATTTCTTAGTAAAATTTCTAAAGCAATCCATAGGCTAGAACAAATAATGTTTCATAACTATCGATTACTTATGATTCTAACCAAAGTTTAAATCATCTGGTTTAAATCATAGGAATTCAAATTTGATTCCATAGCTGCTTATTTAACTTTCTTTCCTATTATTCCCTAATAAAAATTCTTACCAGATCAGGCTTCTTCTGGTCCTAAGCATCTTAAAATTATTTTCAACTAAAACTTTGGTCACATTATCCTTTCTGTTTGTACTAATGATGTCTTTCAGTCCTCTTCCCATCCTCTTGGGTTGGAAAGTTCCACCTAATTTATAAGACTGTTCCCAAGTGCTAGTTCTCCCTTTACTTTGCTCTCTTTTGGAGTCACTGTTTGGTTCATTTGGGCACTTAATCACATATTGACTGCAGTGATACTTATCTTTTTCATTTGTTTATTTCTTTCTTATTTTTCCATTTGGGCTAAAGAAAAATACTAAAAAAGAAGCTAGATAGTTGCTCAGTTTAGGCCTCATAGAATAGCAATACTTTGCTGGAGCACTATGTTTCTAGCTGTATGGTTTTCATCTTTTTAAATTCAGGGACTCAGTATTTCTGAATTCTTAATTGTTCTTAATTAATGAGACTGGTTTATAAGCCAGAATGCCAAATTATTAATGTTAATTGAGAAAGCCTACTTGCAAAGCTAAAGTAATGACTGCCTGGTAAGTACAGAGTGGATGATTTAAAAAAAAAAGTTTTATTGATTTTTAAAAAAAACTTCACTGTCATTTTTCACTTATTTTCCTCCCTTTGCTCCTCTTGCCATACCATATAGCATGTATCCTTATAACAAAGTGCAAACAAAACAAATCAACACTTCAGTTATATCTGAAAGGATCTGCTTCTTCCCAAATGTATCAGTTATCACTTCTTTTCCAATGTATAAGAATGGATCATCTTAAGGGACTTGTTTTTCCTAAAGGAGAATAATTAGAAGCAGCTAAGTGGCACTGGACCTGGGCAAGAAGACCTGAGTCCAGTCTGAGACACTATCAGTTTTGTGACTTCAGGATAATCATTTAAATTGTCTGTCTCAGTTTGTTTTGTTTTGTTTTTGAACTGTAAAGAGATGATAACAGTAGCATTTACCTTCCAGGGTTGTTTTGAGGATCAAATGACATAATATTTGTAAAGCATTGAGGATAGTACCTGGTACAGAGTAGGTGCTTAATAAATGCTGGTTCTTTCCTTCCTTTTTTCCTGTAATACCATGTGATCATTTTCCTTACTATATAGTGCCTGAAAGGTCATTACGCTAGCTATTCTCTCTTGATTAGTGCTTAAGACACTATTCTTACCATTAGATCCTTTTTTTTCTAGATTTTAGGGCACTTTTGTCACAACATTACTTCATTGTAGACATGCTACAATTAATTAAGATTATGCCATCTTCTAGTTGTAGGTTACCTAATAACTAATAGGTCAACCCTCCCCCTTTTTCCCATTTTGCAGATTAAAAAACTGAGCCTAACATTTGGTATGGAAAGTGCCATCCATAGGCAGAGAGAGAACTAGGGAGACTGCATGTGGATTAAAGCATAGTATTTTCACCTTCTGTTGTTGTTTTGTTTGAATGCTTGTTTTTTTCCTTTTAATCTGATATTTTTCTGTAGCAAGACAACTATGGAAATATCTTTACAAGAACTGCACATGTTTAACCAATACCTGATTGCTTGTTGTTTAGGGAAGGAGAAAATTTTGCAAACAAGGTTTTGCAAAGGTGAATGTTAAAAACTATCTTTGCATGTATTTGGAAGAATAAAACAATATTAAAACAAAAACAACCTAAGCCCCAAGAAGAGGAAGTGATCTGAACAAGTTCAGACAAGGCCCGATAACCCAGCCCAGTGCTTGCCCTATCACCCCATGGGGTCTCCTTATGATAATTAATTTTGTGGGAATTACATTTTGTAATGGTTTCTCTTCAGAGGGCTTTGGGAGGACAGACTACTCACCCTCATTAATGTTCACAAATAGTCTCTGGAAAAGGTTATTTTTGCAATTGGTTATTTCATATTCTATGTTGCTTTATTAATTTCCCTTTTAGTATAGTGTTTGGTCCTATAAATCTAGATAGAGCTTACCTGATTTGGGATTTCTAAGCCCTTGTATGCTGACTACACTTTCTAGTTAGTTTGATTCAAAGCTCTTGGAGGGTAAAGTCAGTTTCTTACATTTCTTCTGTTAAATAAAAGAATTAGAAATACAGGTTCGAAGAAAGGACAAAGAAAGATTTTTTAAAATTACCTGAAAACCTAATTATAATTGGAAGAAAATTCACCCACAAATGTCCTGGAGGAAAAGCAATCTAAGATACTTTTCATATACAGGATTTGCAGATAGTAAATATTTTTATGTTAAATATTAGTTGAACTAAGGAACTTTTTTGCTTTCAAGAAAATTCTTTTTTAGAATTTTAGAAATTTAGAATTTTAGAAACTTTTACCAAAGTACTCAGAAGTTCTAAATATTAACCAAGATAAACAAATTGTTTTATTTAAAGAATAAATATGAAACATTACAAGAATTGTTTATTATTTTAAAGAATGTTAATTAGATTATAGTTTGCGATCCGTGTTTAACAAATTACAGCATGGAAATGTTCCAGAAAGTATCTGAGAGCCAGAAGGATACTTTGATAGAAGAGATTGCCAAACTGTAGAGTATTGTCATATTAAGGTACTATGACTTGCATGGAAGGGAAGGGGTTTGAAGTTGGCATATATTGTGGGCTTTGTAAGATAGGTAACTTGTCAACAAGTAGAAAGAAATCAAGGAAAGGATTTCATAGAGTTACAAAGTTAGAGATGGAAAGGATTTATGATCTAATCCCTCTTTTTACAAATAAGGGAAGGCTCAGATAAACTAAGTGACTTGTCCTAGATCATATTAAGTGACAACAGAGCTCAAATTTGCACTCAGGTTCTCTGACTCCAAGTGAGATCCTCTTTCCAAAATATTGTAGTACTACTGTGTTGTAGTGAGAAGCAGTGTAATTTAGAGGACAGTAAAGATGCTATATAAAGGCTGAAGATGCACTATATGAAAAGTCTAGAGGATCTGGCCATTAGGAAATCATTAGAACAATTTTAGTATAGTGGTGGAAATAGGAGCCAGACTGCAAAAGATGAGGAAATATATTGTAATTTGTGTTGACTATTTTTTTTTTTTTTGGAAAAGGGAGAATAGAAATAAAACAGTAGCTTGAAGGGCTAGCAAATTCCAAAGATTTATTTATTTATTGTTTTGGATGAGTAAGACATGAACACGTTTATAGCCAGAGGGAAAAGAGCCAGTAAATTATTTGCATTTCCTGACTTTTGATCTGATATTTTTTTGGAGCATGACAACTATAGAAATATCTTTACAAGAACTGCACATGTTTAACCTATACCCGATTGCTTATTGTTTAGGGAAGGGGGAAGGAGGAGAAAATTTTGGAAACAAGGTTTTGCAAAGGTGAATGTTAAAAAAACTATCTTTGTATGTATTTGGAAACAATATTAAAATAAAAACAAAAATAACCAAAAACCTGAGCCCCAAGAAGGGGAAATGAATGACAAGGATAAACAGCCCTAGAATCCTGAAGGAGAACTATTACCCATTATCTTCTTGATAAGCACCATATATCCAATGGCCACTATAGAGGTATTCCCAGGGAAATGTGTTACCACTAGTGTCACCTAGTTTCTTTTTTGCTAAGAGCAGTAAATTAGTGACTGAGGGGTATAAATGTTAGTTACTAAGCTACTGTGGTGCCAATCTTATGGAGGCGAGCCATTTTTATGGAATGCATTTTTACACAGAAACTGCCTAAATAATTAGCCAACCATTTATTAAATACTTACTCTGTACAGAGCATTTGTTAGGATTTTTTTTTTTTAATGTTTCTACCTTCAAGGAGTTTAGTCTTACAGGAGACAATATATACTTGTAATACATACAAAATACTGGTAATTTTTCTGCAGGAATTTGGTGTTTATTGGAAGTGAGAAGTGGATGTTAGGCATGGGGGATAGATAACATGAGCAAAGGAGTAGAGATAAAAGAAAATGCTTTTTTAATGAGGAACAGCAAGCATGCCTGTTTGGTTGAATTGTAAAGAGTAACTGGAGTAAAACCACTGGAGCTTCGTGTTTTGTGTGTATGTGTATTGATGGTGATATGGTCAGACATGACTTAAGAACATTATTTTGACTATTTTATGGATGGTTTGAGAGAAATTTGAGGTAAAGAGACCTTGTGTGTAAAGAGAGAAAAGGAGAGGTGTGAGGAATGTTGTGAGAGTGTGGTTTACTTTTGAGAAACTGAGAATGGCTCCAGCTGAAACCGGAAGGTTGGTGATCCCTTTGTAGAAACAGGGGAAATTAGAAAAGGGTTGTCCTGTTGAGGGAGAGGGAGGAAAGATCATGAGTTCTGTTTTAGAGTTGTTGAATTTGAGATGTCCAGGGAACATCCAGTTTGAAAGTATTAATACTAATAATATTAATAGTACCAAATTCCTATAAAATCACAGAGAATTGGTTTGGTTTTTTGGGCTAGTCTTGGTACCTATCCAACTTTTAAAATATTGTTTCTATAGGTAACAATATCCCCAGTTTGAATAAGTTAAATTCACATTTATTAAATGTATACTACTTACAAAGTGCCTTATTAAATATTGAAAAATAGATAAGATACAGTTCCTAACTTAAAACTAACTGGAAGCTGCCAATCAATTTGGGGGAAACATGGATGTAAACGATTCTAAGTAGCAGAAAGAGTAGATTGTAAGTGACATTGCGGTTCAGGGCCCGACCATCACTTTACCGTGACACATGAAATTCCAAGTTGGGCCCTTCCTGAATTTCTTGACCGGCCTGATTAGGGTTAGGACATTTTAAAGCCGCTGGTGGCGGTGGGGGAGGAAGTGTGGGGCTGTCTCGGGGCACCGCTGTGTGTCTGCGGATGCTATCCTTGCTAACGCTTGTTTTGACCTGCGAATCTAAGCGGTGTCCCGCTGCTCCGACCCCCGAGATCCGATCTGGGGGCTTTCTCGGCAGAGAGGCTGAGGCGGGGGGCCATTTCCTTCTCCCGCTCCCTGCACGGATGAGGAAGCGAAGGCAGGCAGGCAGGAGGAAGCGGTCTGTCCGTCCCTCAGCACCAGGACCGCACACGCCTCGGAGCCCGGACGTACGGCGCGCCCTAGCAGTCTCGCAGCGTCCGCGGAGCTGAGGGGACGGGGGCACGGTGCGCTCCTCTTGCTAAGAGCTTCAGAGTCTTTCCCCGCAGATCAGCGCCCTACAAACCGGCTCTCGGGCCGGCAGGGGAGGAAGGGGTTCGGTGCCCTCCTCGCCCCTTACCTGGGCCGTCGCGGGCCTTTTCCCGGAGGGGAGGGGAGGTCCGCAGGGCGGGGGCTCGGCGGGAGGGACGTCGGGCTGCGGAGCGGCGGCCGCGTGGGGTTCTCCTTGCTCCTCCGCCTCGGGGGCCGGGGCCGGCGCCGGCTCCCCCGGGCGCGCCTCGGGAGGCAGGGCCGGGGGCCGGTGCAGAGTGGGCACGGCGCCCGCCACCAGCCGCAGGCGCTGCGAAAAGTGCAGATTCTTCTGGATGACGGAGGAGACGTCGAAGCAGCAGGGCGCGAAGTGGTCCGAGCAGATAACAGAGCGGTCATTGCCTCCGTACCAGTCGGCGCGGCGGCCCCGCACGAAGCGGTCCCACAGCAGCCTCACCGCGCGATCCTTGGGGAAGCGGAACAGGGACTTGCCTGACTTAGTGGTGTTGCCGCAATGGGCGGCCACGCAGCGGGCCGGCATGGCGGGGAACCCGCGGCAGCCGCCAACAGCCCGCCCGCCGGCCGCCTCCTACCGGACTCGCACCTTCCGCGGGCCAGTTCTCCGCGGGCCAGTTCTCCGCGTCCCGGCTCTTTTTCTTCCCCCGCCTCTGCGACAACGGAAGTGGCGTCACCGGGTCCCGAACGAAGTGGGCGGGGTCGAGGCTCTGGGCAATCGCCTGCGCTCTCCCTTTTCACCTACGGCCTTCCCGCTTCCCAGACTCAGATGTGAGGAGGAACAGAGGAGAATACGAATTTCGCGCGGGCTACTTTGGGCAGAGACGCGCCGGACCCAGATGACTAGAGGACCGGAAGCAGGGGTTGCCATAACGACCGAAGAGCCTGCTGCTCCCTCTCTGATGCACACCTCCCTCTCTGCTCTTGGGAAATAGGGAAAGCCGAATAAGTGACTTGAGAGGGAAAGCAAAGGCTGCAAGCGGTTAGCGACATCAGAGTCGGCCTGCGCCGCAGACCCCGGCCTGGGTAAAGGACGGTACCGGAAGTCGCTGGTTACCATGGCAACCACGGAGGGGTTGCCAGGGAGATGACCCCATTTCTACCTCCTTTCGACTCAGCTGTGGCAGCTTCTGTCACGAAGATAAAGCCAGGACTCCGACCATGATTCCCGGGAAATATCGCACCAACCCTGGCCGCATCACGCCGAGCAACGTACGTATTTGGGGCTGGTCCTCTAGACTCCCTCCTCTTTTTTTTTTTTTTTTCCTATCTCCCGGGATAACTCGGTCTTCTTGACTGGCGGCTGTCAGCTTCTTGGAGCCAGGATTAACCCTTGGGCCTTCGGTGATGGGCGGGATTCCCCAGACTTGTCCGCGTCTCCTCTTCACCCCATTGTCTGACTTCCCTGGAAAGAGAAGGGCCTTTAAAGCCCCTAGGATTCCTCCGCCTCTTTCCTCCCTTTTCCCCCTTCCCCCTCTCCCACGCCCTCCAGAAAACGCCCTAGGTTGGAAATCCCCTTTCTCCCCTCTGGTTGACCATCCCTCGGTGTACCACCTTGCCCCGCATCTCCTCACCACCCCCTCCCCCGACTCCCCCTCGCCCGCCCCTCATGTTGTCCCCTTGTGGGAGTGGCCCCGTTAAAATGGGAAGCGCTTGGTGGCTTTTTCCAGGGCGTTCCTCACATTTCAGTGCACTTTTAAGCGTCAGCGGATTAAAACCGCACCAAGACTTTTGGGACGCCGCTTAGCTTCTGCCTGTCAGATCTTGCTCCCTTGGCCAGGATCAGAAGCTGCTTTATCTCAGGCTGTAGGTCTTAAACGGAGAAGCGTGGGACGAGCATGGCTTGTTATCAGACAGGAACTATGCAATTCCATCCACTTGGCTAATGAGAACAGTGATGATTTAGACCTGAACACACATCGGTGCTATAAAGCTTGAATTAAAAAGTAAATCACAGAGCTTATTTTGGAAAATAGAGGGAAGAAACCTTTAGGTAATCATAATCCTTCCGCACAAGCCTTTTCCCCCTTCGTTTTGATTTCATTTTAAATTTAAGTTGGCGTTCTAGTCTCAAATTCTGCCACTAAGTAGCATTTTGACCGTAAGTCACTTAGACTAATATTTGGACTTCAGTTTTCTTGTTTATGACATGAGAGGTGGATGAATTAAACGATCTCGAGTTCCCATTCAACCCCGCTTGTGGCATTTTATGACTCCGGCTTTCCTGAGAATACTGAGAAAACTAGGTTTTTAATGCTTTAGGAGAAAAGGTGGGAGGTGAAGGATGTGAATATTATACAGTGCTTATGTGCTAAGTGCTTTTTGTGAAGTAGGTGCTATTATTATCCCCTCTTTTAATCTTGGGCAAACTGAGGTAAACAGGGTTGAAATGACAATCCTAGCATCATACAGTGTCTGAGGCCATTTTTGAACTCAGATCTTCCTGATTTCAGACCCTTTATACCATCCACTTTACCACCAGCTGCATAGAGAAAAAAATGTATATTTGTTTTAAAAAATGTTTTGGATAGTACTAGTTATTTTTACTGTTAACTTTTTTTTTCCACATTATGGTGTATACCACTATTTTGAAATTTTATTGCCAACTTTTGAGAAGGTTTAATCTTCAAATTTCAGGTGAATTGTGGGCTTCATCTGGTTATTCAGACATCAACAGTGCCTGAGAAAAACAAAGTAAGGTTTGAGCAAATTCTTATTTGAATTGATACTTACTCATTGGGCCATGTTGTTTTTGTATGGCTCTGAAATAATTTGAATTCTTTTAGCATGTATCTACATAAGTCCAGTCGCTATAATTTATGAGTGACTTATTTTGTGCATTGAATGCATACAATATACTCAAAATGGACTTCAAGGGAAAACAAATTTTATCCAATTGGGGTAGCTTATGTTAGTGATTTAAATGAGTTTAAGAGTAAAGATAAAGCATAACTGAATGTCTGTAGTAGGCTGCCTTATTTTCTTTGGGAGCTCCAAAGGTTCTGATCCTGGATCTGTTTTGTGAAGCTCTTTTCCTGCCAACCCCAACCAATTTCTTCACACCTCTCTTTCCTTCTCCTTCCCCCAATTTGTTCATCTTTCATGTCCATGGCTCAGCTGATATATTTGAAAGGATTTGGGAAATAATAACTTTACATTTTCATAGCACTTCAGATTTGTAAAGCTTTTGCCTCACAAAGGTCTATTATTCAACTACTGTTATCTCTGTTCTAGATGAATCAGAGTGATGAGATGCTTTCCCCAAGGCTTCACTAGCAGAGCCAAGACTTGAACTCAGATTCTCTGACCCTAAGTGCAGGACTCCTTCGTGTTATCTTATAATGGCAACTCATGTATACCGCACAATGTTTTAGAAAGCTTTTTCCTCATAACAACCATGTAAGGGAGTTATTATTGCAAATGCTATCATTACTTACAGATGAGGAAATTTCTGTTCAGAAAAGTTAAGTGATTTAGTGTGAGAGAAAAGATTTGAATCCAGGTATTTCCTGATTCCTAGTCCAGTGTTCTTTCCACTACATCATGCTGCTTCCCCCTTATTGGAATAAAGGACAGGGCTGGAAGCTGGGACCGTAGGAAAGGTTAAGATGGATACCATACAAGTTGTGGTATTTGAAGGTAATGGAATATTATTGTTCTATAAAAAATGATGAACAAGCTGATTATAGAAAGGCCTGGAAAGATCTATATGAACTGATGCTGAGCAAAACAAGCAGAACCAGGAATACATTGTATACAATGACAGCAAGAATTTGTGATGATCAGCTATGAAAGACTTGGTTCTTCTCAGTGGCTCAGTAATCCAAAGCAATCCCAATAGACTTTGGACAGAAAATACCATTTGCGTTCAGAAAAAGAACTAAGGAGACTGAAAGTAAATCAACACATGTTATGTCACTTCTTTTTTCCTCTCTCTCTTTTTTTTAATCTCTCCCATGATTCTTCCCCTTTGCTCTGATTTTTCTCTTTCAATATGATTCATAAAGCAATGTGTGTTAAAAATAAATTACAAAAAGATAGATACCATCTGTCATTTAGGCAAGACCTGTATGCTGCCTTCTGTGCATACTAGAATACAGAATAAAAATCTGGCAGGCAAATGACTTTTGGTTTTCTTGTAATGACTTACATAACATAATTTACTAAATATTTTCATTAACATTTTATTACTATTAGCAATATCCATCATTGGATGAATATTGTTTTACCATTAGGTTGTCAGGAACTATATGGATAGTTTTAATTCTTCCTACACTATTCTTTTTCTTTCCTATGGTATATTTGTACCATATGAAATTATATGACACTTAGTCTTGATGCTTCAAAATATTTTTTTAACTCATACCTACTATAAAATATGTTGATAATATATAACATTTTAAAAAAGACTTTAAAAGTTTTGATGTGTATATTTGTATCAGTTATTCGTTGAAATGTGTTTTTAATATTACTGTTCTCAGTTGAATTCTGTGTGAGATTTGTGAAAAGCACTAGCTCTGTTCCTGGCACCTAGTAGATACTATGTAAATGCTTTCTCTCTTTTCTACCCCCTCACTCATTTACTTTGATTTGAACTCAGCTACTCAAATATATTTAAGATCTCATCAGTGTGGAAATTCTCTCTGGTGATTCAGATTGTTTGCCAATTTGTAGCTGCTCATCCTGTGTGATAAAGTACTGGGAATTCTCTTTACTTTCTTTTGATATTGTAAGGATAATACATGGATTGTCCACTCTTTATCTCTTGCTTTCACCACGTGACCAACCCACCTTTTTTAATCTGAGATTTATTTTATTTTCTTAGTGTCATCTTGAGTTCTTCACCGTCATTCTGCATATCCAGTCACTTGCCAATTCTTGTCATTTCTATTCCCACAACATATCTCCCATTGGATTGATTTCTCCTCTCCTCTCTTGCTTAGACTATTGAAGTTAGCTTCATAATTGATTTTCTTGCCTCAAATGCTCTCTCTTCTCTAATCCCTTTCCACCACTGCTACCAAGATTATTTTCCTTAAGTGACCATGTCATACTTCTCAGTGAGATCTAGTGACACCTCTAGGATCAAATATAAATACCTCTGGCATTTAAAATCCTTCAAACCTTTGGCAATTTAACTTCCCAGCCTCATTATTCTTCTATTCTGTTATTTAGTTAACCTGACTTTTTCATTGTCACTCGTTACAATCCATTTCCTATCTCTGTGTTTGCACTAGCTGTCCTTATACCTGGAGTGCATTACTTTTTTATTCTTAACCTTCCTTCAAGATTCAGCTCCAACAACACTGTCTGGAATTTTCTGGTATCCTCAGCTGCTAGTTTATTAACTCCAAAATTATTTTGTGTTTATTTTGTATGTTCATATATACACATATAAACACAGATATATTGGAACACTTTTGCCTTAGTATCTCCTCTAGTGCTTAGTATAGTGCATAGTACATAATAAGTGCTTAATGTTTATTGAATGATTGATAATGCATTTTAGAAAATTCAGATGCTCATTTTTGTCACATCATACTTCCAAAATAAATTTACAGGGGATTATGATGACAATTTTAAACAATATTTAATTTTATGATGTACATTATTTATTACATGTTATCTCAATCTTTTTTCTTAAACGATATTTTGCAGTTTGAACTCAGGCTAACTAAAGACTCATCTTTCCATAATCGACTTTTGCAACATGATCTAGAAAAAAACTACTCAAGCAGACAAGGTATTGTCAATGGCCAGAGATTTATTTGTTTGATATTTCTTTAAATGAATTTATTTTTTGATTAATATAGAATTCCTAAGAGCAAAATAAAAGAATAAATTCAAAACAGTTGGTCTGAGATTGTTTTGGATATTGTTTAGTTCAGAGTTAATTTCACAAATGGGACATGGTAAAATTTTCATAATATATAATAATATGTTTTGGTTCTTTGATGGAAAATAAAACTGAATATAAAACAAAGGGAAGGGTGGGAGAAATGACCATAGTTCCAAATAGTAGTTGTTCTTTGTCTTAAAGAGGACTGTGACATTAGGGAGATGATGCCATGACATGCATAGAATTTGGATGAAAAGTTAGTTGTTAAAAGTGAGAATTATGGGGAAAAAACTGTTTTGCAAAATAGGGGAAAGAATGGAGAGGAGAGGGATTAGATAGGAAAAAAAGAAATATTTCCTATTGTGTAAATACCATACACATATGATTGGGCTTCATGCCCTAGAAAATAAATAGTAATACTTGGTTGTTTATCTGTTGTCTTATTCTTACTCTGATTTATATTACTTTTTAATATGCCCAGTTGCATTAATTTCTAGTCATTTGCAATTACAGCCTATTGCTTGAGATTCTTCATTGAATATTTAAACTTTCTTTTGATCATTGTACTTATGCTTTATTTACCATATAACAGCTGCTTGGGGTATTCAGATAATATGTAATTTGTACTAATATCTTAGTGAATGGTGTTTCAGCCCTGATAGACTGCCTCCTTTTTTAGGCCTTTGTTATTTTTCAGAAGTAGATTTTCATTGATATATTTTGTTTTTATATCATGTAGCTGGTATACTGTATCCCTCTCAATAACCCCTTTCAGAAAGCCATCCCTTATAATAAAAGGAAGAGGAGTAAATCAATAAAACTGATCAATGTGTTAAAATATATAAAAATATATTTAAAAGGTATGAAATTACATATGTTTCATATCTGTAGTCCCTGCCTCCACATGAGTGGCAATAATTCTGCATGAAGTGGGAAAGGGGGAATGTCTTCTTATATTTCTTCTTTGTGGCCAAGACTGTTCTTTATAATTTTGCAACATATATGTCAATTGGTTTGTAGTTACTTTTCTATTTATGTTATAATCATGTGTATATTATTTTCTTGACTCAGCTTACTTCAATTTCTATCAATTAATGTAAGCCTTTCCTTAACTTTTTGTGTTTATCATTGTTTCTTACAGCACCAGTAATATTGCATTACATTCATGTATCATAATTTAGTAATTTCCCCAATTTGATGGTTATCTTCTTTGTTTTCAGTTCTTTGTTACCGCAAAGTAATAAAATATTTTGTTGTTTCTTTTATATATATATTTGTCACTGATCTCTTTGGGGAATATATAAGCCTTCATTATTGAAGACTTTATTCAGATTCTTGATGTGTAACATATTGATGACACTAGTTGAATGGTTCAGGAAACTGGACCATTAAAATCTGTGTTAGGCCAATTCTCTAGACAAATGGAAGGCCAGTAAATAATACTTTCTATATCTTCAGCATGTTCTAGGACTTTGTGCCATTTTGGTATTGCTCTGTCTTCTACCATGTAATTTAAGTAAAAGAATTCATTTTACACTTTACTCTCTATTTTCCCACATTTAGATCCATGATCTTCTCCAAATGGGCATATTTGCTTGAATATCATCTGTGGATTCATAATGTCCTGATTGTTCTCTGTGTCTAGCGTTCTATACTTTGTAGCCTTTAGAGCCCACCTTAAAGGAATTTTTTCCAGGAGAACATCCCATCTACCCCAGCCCATACAATTACTCTTAACTTTACATTGATAAACCAGCTTTCACTTCTATGAAGACATATTAATAGATATTTGTTGTTATTCATTCTGTGTTTTAAAACAAAACATACCTCCTAGGATGCCACTACCTTTTATATACATGGGATAGTCCAAAAATCTTAGTGAAATTTTAAGCTTTTGGGACTCCCTGTATAATGCCCTATTGGAATGTAAGTTTGGCAAGGGCAAGAAATATCTCTTGGGTTTGTATAGATATCCTCAATGCTTAGTACAGTGTTAGCAATATGATATTCTGTTCATTCATATATATATATATTCATTCATATATCCAGAGAGCCTTTCCTTTTCAGTTTGCTTATCCTAATATATGTTTGTTCATCTTGTTTGCATGCAAATTTTAAAGCTCTATGAGGGCAGAAATTCCATCCACCCCACAATGGTATTCTATTATCTACCTCACCAAATTGCTACGAGAAAAATATCCTGTAAGCCTTAAAGTGCTATACAAAAGTTCTGTATTTTCTAGGCAATAAATAAATGTTTATTGAGGATGATGGAGTTTTTTGTTTTTGTTTTTTTGCTTAATTGCAATACTATCTATTCATAGAACTGAATGTAGAAAGAAAAGTTGAAGAATTAAAGAAAAAATATTAAACATTTAACCATTGGGAAGCATTTATTTAAACAATTTACTATTATGTTATTATTAGTTATTCATTAATTCTTCATTTTTTCTTTGTACATGACTGAACAACTCAACAACAACAAAAATGTACTAGGAACCGACCTAAATGATGGTATGAAGAACATGTGCTGTAACAAATTTTCCATGTATTTCTTAAATCAGAGTTATATTGTCTAGTTTATGATTACTTTTTTAAATATTTTGAAGGGGATGGAAGAGTAATAAGTCCTTCACCTCGTAACAAACCATCATTCGTCCCATCCACAACAAACTTGACAGACCTTTGTGGGCTGGAACTGAAAAGTGGTGCAAACTCTTTATCAGCATTTGGAGATTCTTCCATTCAGACACCTACAAAATCCAGAATTCGACAGGGCTGTCACAGTGCTGGCCCAAATGTATCTGGTAATGAAAGATTATCATCTTGATAAACTAGAAGAGTGTTTTAAAATTTAAGACTAGGAGTACTAGCTTATTAAATATATGTACTTAAATACAGTTTGAGTAGTTTTTTACTTTGAATTTATTTATGAGGTAAAGGGACAATTATTTGAAATGGATGCAACATAGAGTTTTGGTTTGAAAAAAGAGAAGCATCTCCTATGTAGAAATTTAAAAATAAGGAAAGATAGAATAACTGAATTCCAAAAGAGCTATTGGTAGGTAAGGGAATTAGAATATAAAGCTACTTTGTATAAAATATTTTGAAATTTGAGTGATTTATGTGTTATTTTCCAATAGGTGATCATGTCTACTTGGGGAGTTCATCAATGCCTGCATTTCCAGTTCTTCATCGTTCTAATGAAGAGAAAATTCTTTACTCAGATAGGTTGACCTTAGAAAGGTGAGGCACTTGAAAGCTATATATGTTGGAAAACATTCAGAATCTATATCAAAAAGAAGATAACATTATCATAGCACAGTTGAACAAGTATATGAGAACAATATTTTTTTAGAGAAAGAAATCTAAAATAATAAGACTTAGAACTGAAAGGAACTTTAGAGATCAATGGGTCCAGGCCTCCCATTTTACAAGCAAGGAAACTAAGGGCCATACAATC
The DNA here is from genome assembly GCF_902635505.1 of Sarcophilus harrisii. Classification (NCBI taxonomy): domain Eukaryota; kingdom Metazoa; phylum Chordata; class Mammalia; order Dasyuromorphia; family Dasyuridae; genus Sarcophilus; species Sarcophilus harrisii. The sequence continues at coordinate 513,506,700 of NC_045427.1, read as the reverse complement.
ATAATGACTTATCCATGATTACTAAGCCAGAATTCCAGTGCCATCCTTCTGACTTCACACCCACGATACTATTTGTTACTGGCTTAGTTTTTATTTGTGGATTTGGAAAAGTATGAGTACTATACTGTGGAAAGCAGGAAGAATTCTCCCTGTTTCTGGCCACTGATGGATAAATAGCATATGAAAAGAGAATCTTCAGATGTCAGCATAGTGGTCGACACAAATTGTATAGGTAGAAAAAGCCTGCAGTGTGGTGGGTAATGAAGGGTCCAATTCAATGGCATTTCTTTAACCTTAGGTTAGTTTTTGTTTTTTGTTTTTTTGATATTTCTAATACTAACAATGATATGCAGCCTATCTGTAACATTGTTTTTTTAATGTTTTGTAATTTTTTGTTTACGCTTTTAAAAAATTTACTGTATTACTATAATCCTTCATTGTTACTGGTACTGCAGTCTTAGGAGAATTAAAATATTTGAGTACCAAAGAATCTCAGAATTTTTTTGTCCCTTCCAACATACATTAGAGAAGGCATAAATGAAAAATGAAATTATTGTTGTTGCTAACTTGTTTTCAGTCATATCTGACTCTCTATAACCCCCTTTGGGCTATTTTTTGAAAAAGATACTGTCATCTCCTTCTCTAGGTCATTTTACAGATGGGAAAATTGTCCAAGGTCATACAGCTAGTAAGTGTCTGAGGCCAGATTTGAACTCATAAAAATGGGTCTTTCTGACTCTAGACCCAGCATTCTATCCACTGTGCCACCTAGCTGTCCTGAAAAATGGAATACTCATACTTTATGAGCAAAAATTCAATTATTTATAAACCAATTCCATCAAATGCAATAGTAAAAAGGAATAAATGTTGTGAATTTGATATACTTAGAAAATAAAATGAAAACTATTAAAATAATGCTGGTATCTATTTTGAACCAATTTCTTATATATTTCTTTTAAAATTATACCCTATCAGCCGATCTAATTAGTCAGAAACAATGTTAGTTTGTGCCTTGATTCTGACAGATATCAGAATGTCAGTTATGCCTGATTTCTTTTCATCTTGTTTTAAAGTTACACAAAATTAAACTCTAAATATTTATTTTCTGTTATAGTTACCTCCCTATTCAGATTTTTTCTTCATGATTATAGAGCCATAAATGTTTCCTCTCCTAACCCCTGCTCTTTTTGGGTTCTAGTAGCAGCCCTAGTCAGAACATTTCCTACTCTCAAATTTTGTTCAGCTTTAATGTCCAGGACTCCTAAAATGCCCAGAACTATTTGTACCCTGTCCTTTACACGTGTATTAGGATCTTTCGTGTGCATTTAAAAAATGCCAGTTTTCACAAAGATGTCAGAATCCACATACTATTGGGGCTTTATACCCACCCTTATATAATTGTCTATTTCATAGTATGAGAGGAAAGAGGAGAAACTGGGAAGAGTGCTGCATTTGATGTCAAAGGACTTAGGTTCAAATCCTGCCTTCATTACTCATTACCAGTGTAGCAGTGCTGCTTAACCTGTCTGAGTCTATTTTTCATCTAAAAAGTGAATAAGTTGGACCAGACAAACTTTAAACCAGTACTTTCTAGCTCTAAATCTCTGACCCCAAGTTAGGGATGAACACAATGACTCTTCATGGAAGTTTTTCACAAAAGCTCATTTTATCCTTTGTGAACCTCATTAAGAAGCTGCCTTATAAAGTTTCTCTTTGTAATATAGGTGCTATTGAGGGCTACTTTTTAGGGTTTTTTGGTGTTCTATAATACTCTTTCTTTGCTATTTCCTGCTTTCCCTCCCCCAATACAAGTAGGGTTTAGTTTAAACACTTTACAGTTTTGTTTAGATTTGTTGCCAATGGTAATTTTTCCATGATGTTCAAACAGCCATCTCTTCTATATAAATAGAATTTAAAGATAGGGATACGGCTATGATTTAATCGATATAAGGAATTCTCAGATGAGAAAATTCCTTATTCTAATGAAGGTAGGCACTTTCTCTGTGACTTAAGTCCTAGCTAGAGCATTATCTTCAACTCTAAGAGTTTAAGTGACTTATTCAGGGACCCACAGTTGGTATGTACTAGGACTTAAATTAGGTCTTCCTGGCTTTGAGATTAGCTCTTTAATACCATTATATCTTGTTATACCAATTATATACCATTATATATATGGTATACCATTATATATGTTTTATATATATATTATATATATACCATAAGTGACTCTTTTTTTTTTTTTTTTTGCTGAGGCAATTGGGATTAAGTGATTTGTCCAGGGTCATACAGCCAGAAAGTGTTAAGTGTCTGAGACCTGAGTCAGGTCCTCCTGACTTCAGGGCTGGTGTTCTATCCACCGCACCACCTAGCTGCCCCCATTAGTGGCTCTTAAAATAGATATTTATTACTTCTAAAATATTTGTTATATATTGATTCTGCATATTTATGTGTGTGTATATATATATACATATATATTTTTTCAGTTTGCTCATCCTAATTATATATATATCTTATTTACCTACAAGTTTGAAAGCTCTTTAAGGACAGAAATTCTGACACAAATTCTATATACCTCATAGTGATATGCAATCAAAAGTTTGTATTCAATTTTCTTATCACCACACACACATACCCAAAATGAATGTACAAACATTGATAGAAGAAATTGATCCATTAGCACAGCATTAAGTTGGAAACAAGAGCAGCTAGACATAGTCTTTAATATCTTTTTCTTTCATATTCTAGGCAAAAACTGACAGTTTGTCCTGTGATTGATGGGGAAGAACACCTTCGTCTGTTGAATTTTCAACACAATTTTATAACTAGGATCCAAAATATTTCTAACCTTCAGAGCCTCATATTCTTGGATTTATATGATAACCAGATTGAGGAAATAAGTGGACTTTCTACACTTAGATCCCTTCGTGTTCTTTTGTTGGGAAAGAACAGGTAATGAAGTGGAAGAGGCATATTTTATAATTTTTTTCAATGGAGAAGACTTAAAATGTCTATATAACACATATCTTATAGGACTAATATTTGGCATTTTTTGTTCAGTTATTGTTATAAGATGGTTAGAGGTTTTGGAGCTGTGAAAGAGCTTAAAGGTCATCTAATCCAACCCAATATAGTGCTTTCACACAAATCTAAAATGTTGATTTTCAGTCTTATGGCTTTCTGATCTTTAATAGATGTGTCCTCATCCATCCGTGTCTTCTTTGCTTTTTGAGGTGTCAGTTAGTCATTGAACATTTCATTTATTAAGTACCTGTTTTGTGCTGGGGACTGTGCACTAGTACTGGGAATACAAAGAAAGCCAAAATGTAGTCTTCACCTTTGAACAACTCACACTCTAGTGGGGGAGACAATATGCCAATAATTATGGATGAACAAACTATATGTAGGTTAAATTGGAAAGGCACTGGAATTCAGAGGGATTTGGACAGGCTTCCTGCAGAAGTTGGGAATGTAGCTGGGATCTCAAGAAAGGCAAGAGGGGCCTATACCAGTTTTTTTTTAAAATTTATTTAATAGCCTTTTATTTACAGGTTATATGTATGGGTAACTTTACAGCATTAACAATTGCCAAACCTCTTGTTCCAATTTTTCACCTCTTACCCCCCACCTCCTCCCCCAGATGGCAGGATGACCAGTAGATGTTAAATATATTAAAATATAAATTAGATACACAATAAGTATACATGACCAAACCGTTATTTTGTTGTACAAAAAGAATCAGACTCTGAAATATTGTACAATTAGCTTGTGAAGAAAATCAAAAATGCAGGTGGGCATAAATATAGTGATTGGGAATTCAATGTAATGGTTTTTAGTCATCACCCAGAGTTCTTTCTCTGGGCATAGCTGGTTCAGTTCATTACTGCTCCATTGGAAATGATTTGGTTGATCTCGTTGCTGAGGATGGCCAGGGACATATACCAGTTATGGGGTATAGCTTTTAGCAAGGAACAGCAAGAGGCCCGTGTCACTGGATTGCAGGGTGTAAGAAGCCTGAAGAGAGAAGTGTATATGTGTACGTGTGTAGGCTGCAAAGAATAAGTGCTTTGAAACCATATGGAAGATTTTATACTTGATTATCTAATTAATAGGAAGCTTATTGAGTAAGTGTTGATAGATGGCAAAATATCAGATCATAGCGCTTAGACCTGAAAGGAATTTCAGAGATCATGTAGTCCAAACTGCAGTCTTCAGTCTCCTAGCTTTTTTCATTTTAAATTTGTGTTACTTTTAATTTCTTCTGAGTGCTAGATAGGTACTTAGTAATATTTGTTGGTTGATTCTTATTCACATATTAGCATTTTTGAGAAGCACTTCATTTATATCCTCAAATGGACAACCTGTTCTCTTAAGATATACTGTCATAACCAAAATTGCTAACTCTCTTGAGTTTTGCATTTATATATGCATAAATGTATATGTACATATATTTTCTTTTTTTATTATAGCTTTTTATATACAAAATGTATGCATGGGTAATTTTTCAACATTTACCCTTGCAAAAACTTCTATTTCAACTTTTCTCCTCCTTCCCTCCACCCCTTCTCCTAGATGGCAGGTAGTCCCGTACATGTTAAATATGTTATATATACATATATTTTAATTTATCATCTCAATTAGACTTACACTTTTTTAGATTTAACAGTTGACTCCTGCCACACTTTCAAGGGAGGTTTGTTTAACCTATTAGCAAATAAAAAATAAATCTGAAGTAAAGAGTGATGAAACACAGATATGGGCACTATCCCACTTATGTTCTCGTTCTCCTATATTGGATGAATCCTGAATTTCCTATTTGCTGCCACCAACTTGGTTAAAATGAGAAGAGATCTTTTTCTTCAAAGATCTTGCCCTCACATCTTGACTCTCTTTGATTTCTTTAATCCTCTTGCTTTTCTACTGCAGTCTAGAATGTATAGATAATTCAAGTGTACAATCAGTGAAGGAAATTTCAAGGTACAAGCTGTATATAATTTAAGTATTTTACAAATGATATTTAAGTTACTCTGCTTTGTATAGATATAAAACACTAAAATCTTGTTGGTTCCTTTTCTGTTTTCTCTCTACTCTTTCTTCTTGGTGACCTCACTAGCTCCCCTGAGTTTAATCATCATCTATATACATATGATTCCAGATCCGTATATTCAGCCCTAGTATCTCTCTACTGAGGCAATTTCCTATAGAGGCAGCTATATGGCATGATGGATAGAGCACTGGGCTTGAATTCAGGAAGATATGATTTCAAATGTGCCCTCAAACACTTACTTACTGACCCTATGCAAGTTCGTTCACCTCTGTTCATCTCAGTCTCCTTATCTGTAAAATGGGGATAATAGTAGCACCTATATCTCAGACATCTGTAAGAGAGATATCTGCAAAGTGCCTGGCACTTAATAAATTGCTATAGAATTGTTAGCTATTATTATCATTAGATATTTTTCACTGCAATAGTACACTATTGGCATTTCAGATATTCAAAATAGAAGGCATTAACTTTTTTCCTAATCCTACACCCTCTCTTATACTTTCCTGCTTCTTTTTTCTGTGTGTGTGTGTATATATATATATATATATATATATTAAAGGCATAATCCGTTTATTCTAGTCATGTTAGGAAATAGTGGAAGATTTCTAGCACAGATTATCATGAGCTAGAATTTTGTTAAAGCTTCTTTATAAATTATGTTTTAGTGTTCTCCTTAGCTTTATTGTGTCCCTATGTCAAATACTAATTATGGATATTTTACTTATCTATATTTAAGGATTCATTACTGGTTTGCCTATTTGCAAATGGTTATATTGACCGTATCTAAATTTCATCCACAGCAATTTTTTGTCTGTTTCCACTTTGTGCGATCTATTGTGATAGTTCCTGATGCAGAGGCAACTTAAGTAGAGAAGGTCATGGGACAAAAAATCTTAGTAAAGGCCCTTGGATATACTTTTCCCATTTGTACTGAATTCTTCAATTGTGGTTACTTAGTCCTTCTGTATCTAGTTTACTGGCTTTTGTCAGTCAGCCTCTTTGAATCTAGGCTCCTATACCTTGTTTAATAAGTTCCAGACTCTGACCTGGCCTGTTTTATTGGTCTTTTAGTGTCTGCTTGGTCTTCTTGATCTTCTTTCTATTCATCTATATTGAATCCTTTGGAGTCTTTTTTTTTTCCTACATAGACTTATGGTATTTGTATATTATTTTCCTTTATTAACTGACCACTTGGCCATCATGCCTCGCTTCCCAGATAATTGCAGTCTAATTGGATTCCCGATCATGGTTTCTTCTGTTCTGCTTTATCTTGTGGATGCTCAATATTTGTCAGGATATTTTTTGTTTTGATTTTTCTTTTGGGATAAGAAAAAAAGGACAATATTTAGTTGTTCAGTTGTATCTGACTCTTTGTGACTCCTTTTTAGCTTTTCTTGGCAAAGATATTGGAATGGTTTGCCATGTCCTTCTCTACCTCATTTTATAGATGAGAAACCGAGGCATATAGGGTGGAGTGACTTGCCCAGGGCCACACACTGACTAATAAGTGTCTGAGGCTGGATTCATTGAACTTAGATCTTATTGATTCCAGGCCCAACACTCTATCCCCTGTACCATATATCCATCCTTTATATATAGTAGGAAAAATAATTTCATGCCTACTTCTAATGGCTTAGATAGAAAGTTTTTGTTTTACAAACCCTATGTTGCCAATTATAATTCTAATTTTAGGTAAGAAATTATTTTTAAAAATTTTCTAGCTCAGGATACTGCAGCCCTGCAATCCTATATACTCAGGATACTGCAACTGCCAGCCTTCCTTACAAACCACTTGATGATCCTAAATTTTTTTAAAAAATTTTTTATTATTAAAGCTTTTTATTTACAAAGCATATACATGGGTAATTTTTCCAACACTGACCCTTGCATAAGCTTTTATTCCATATTTTCCCCTCCTTCCCCCCACCCCTTCCCCTAGCTGACAGGTAGTCATTAATACATGTTAAATATGTTGAAATACATGTTAGATCCAATATATGTATATATATTTATACAGTTGCACAAGAAAAATCAGATCAAGAAGGAAGAAAAAGGAAAACTGAGAAAGAAAACAAAATACAAGCAAATAACAACAGAGAGAGTGAGAATGCTATGTTGTATTCCACACACTGTTCCCATGGTTCTCTCTTTGGGTGTAGATGGCTCTCTTTGTCACTACATAAGTAGAACCGGTCTGAATCATCTCAATGTTGAAAAGAGCCATATCCATCAGAATTGTTGATGCTCCTAAATTGATCAGAGGAGAGGTAGTTAGATAGATCATTATTCTTTTCTATTATTATCTTTCCATTTAATCAGCATGGGAATTGAGTAGAGCTAGTAGCTATTCTTCTCAGGAAATTTTTTTTCCTTTTATGTATATTTTGTATATATCTCACCTATATTTTTCCACAAGTTTTATTTAAACTTGTTTTTTTATGTGGGTTCCTCTGGTTGATAGAGGACTGGTCATGCTTTGAATTACTATCTAAACTGTTGTGTGATATTCTTTAATAATAGAAATGTGTGTTATTATTTATTATTATTGTCTAGACATGTGATTTCAGGAAACCTAAACAAGAGATTGTTTGTAAAATGATAACTTGGAGGAAGAGTGATATATATATTACTGTGTCTGAAACTTAATCTCATTTGTTCCCCATCCAGATGTGAGCTAAGGGGAGTGGGAACTTTAAATTTACAAAGGTACATTCGATCACATTAGCCACTACATACAGCTGCCATAGCAATTTCACTTTACAAAATCTCTCCACTCCAGGATTCTTCTTAAAGCAACACTTATAGTCCTTCTATAAAAAATAAAAATTTAAAAACCATATATATATCTACCTTCCATTTTTTTCTCTTTTTAAAGTTTTCCAGAGGCAAATTCCAACTTTAAAATTTCTATTTTTGTAAAGGGATATGTTTGTCATTGGCATAATTTATAAATGGGCATGTTTCTGTAGATGAAATATATCACATGGATATATAATTCAATATTTTGGAATATCCTGTGTCTTCCAGCAACAAAATCTTATACTTCTTTTCTCTCTCTGATTACCACTTGCTAAATGTCCCTAAAAGAGCTCTTAGTTGAAACTTTCAATTTGTAGTGCTATTCATTGAAAATTACAAGAATAATTTTATAGTATTTTTTACAAAAATAGAAACAGTGTAGCAACTATGCAACTAATATAAGAGAATTATGAGGACTTAAGTCTTGATATCTGAAAGAACAAATTGGAGAGACAAGTAGTTAAAAACCTAACTAATATTACATTGAAATATGAAGTATAATTTAAGAATAGAATTGATTCCATATATTTAAAAATAGCATGGGTAAAACTCATATTAGTGACTATTTGATATTCTAATTTGCCTAAATTTGAGGGTTTTTTTCCTCTGTGGTTACCATGATGCTATCAAAACACATGGATATATTCAGAAGTTTATATAATTATTAAATAAGAAATAGATGCCCTTAAAATAATTAAAATATAAAATTTAAATTAAAAAATTATTCAATGCAGATTGTAACTTATCCCTCACTTCTGTCTCTATTTAATTCTTCCTAAGATTGAGATTTGAAACTTCATTTTAATATTGAGGCTTTAAATATAATCCAGGCACAGTTGGAAATAGGCATTGGAACAGATGAGCAGAATATTTTTTATTAGAGTATTGCTTACATAACTTATTACTTTGTGAAGGAGTCCCTGTGAGATGTGGGAAGAGTTTTTTATTATATAGATTATAAGAGAGTGAGAGAGGAGTGGGAGTAAGGTTAACTGATGTCTCGAAACAATAACTGATTGATACCTCACTAATCGCTGAAACTCAGACTGGTAGAGATAAGCATTTTTAGGGTGTGCAAGGAACTATTATCTTTTTATATGCAACAGAGTGAACTGTTGAAGATTATATATTATATTTGTTACTTTTCCTATAGTATTGTTATTCTTCTAAAGTGATCAGGTTTATATGTGCTATTAGTCCAAACTGATCTCCCTTTTTAAAGGAGAAGATGAAAGGTGTAGAAGTATATTGGTTGACACTGTTTTGTTAGAATCATAGTAGGATAAAATAATAGACACTTAGAGTTGGAAAGCATTACAGAATCATATTAACTCAGAATTAGAAGATTATTTAGAATTAGAGTTTATCCTTCCACAGATGAGGAAACAGTACTAGAAAATTTCATGGATATTTTCCAAAGTAATTGCTGGATGATTTGGTATATCAAGTCCATCATTTTTCAGATGATGAGTATATTTGTTAACAAGATGAAATAAGTATTCTGAGAATAAAGGCAGAGAGAACGTTTTCAAAAAGGGTAAAGGGAAAAAACATTGTTAAAAGGAACAAAAGGGAAATGAAAAGATTTGAAATAGAAGATTATAAGAAATTAATATGCCAGTCCTACAATCTTATGGATGTAGAGCTTTGGATAATTATGAGAATACATCATTACTCTGTTTCTCTGAGCACTCAGTGGCAGTGGTATTTTCCCCATCTTCTGGCCCCAAGATGGATCTATTTGAGTTTGACTTGGCAAGTTGGGAGATGCAATCCTAAGCTGTCAGAATTGGAAGAGATCATCTATTCCAGCTTCCCTGCTTTTATAAATGAAAATATTTGGCCTGAAAGGGACAAAACAAATCATCCCACCAGATCTCTTAGTTGTTAGGTGTAGAGCCAATCTCATTGCTCTTATAATTATCCTCCTAGCTGGAATGGAAGACTACAGGGGAAATCTGGTGCAGTACAGAGAAAATGCGATTTGGCTCTAGAGCACCTGGATTCATATCCTGGCTTTGGGTAACAGTCTCTATAGCCTCAAACAAGTCCCTTAGCTTTTTCTGGTCCTCAGTTTCCTCATATAGGGTTCAAGGGAAGAATTCAAGATGACTCCAAAGTTATAAGCATCAGCAAAAAGGTTAATATAAAGAGAAGTAAGAATGGGGTGAAGATTTATAGGGAAGATGAGTTTAAGATGTGTTGAAAATTGAGTATCTAACAGAACATCCAGGTGCATAGTACTGGGGATGGACACAGATTTAGAGTAGATATATAGATTTGTGAGTCTTTATCAAGATGAAGCCATGAGAATGGAGAATCTGCCAAGGAGAGAATGCTAGCCAAGAACTCAGGCTCTTTAGCACAAAACTCTGGGAAACACCACAGATCTAAGTAGGAGATGAGGAACTAGAAAGAAGATAAGTGGCAGTCAGACAGATAAGAGAAGGGAGAGAATTCTGTCATGAAACTCGAAATAAGAGGAAAAGAGGAAACCGATCTTTAGTATCAGATGCCATAGAAGGTGAGGTCAGGAAAAATTCCATTCAGTTTTAAGATAAGGAGGTTATTAGTAGTCTTGGAGAGAGCTGCTTCAGTAGGGTGGTGGCATTGGAACTCATATTGCAAAGGACTGAGGAGTGACTAGGTAATGAATTAAATAGAGATTTAGACAACTTCTCGAAGTTTGACAGTGAAGGAAAGAATTAAAGCATTTCAAGCTAACAGGGATGATCGAGAGCCACCTTTTTTTATAAGTGAAGAAACCAAAGCCCAGAGACATAAAATGACTTGCTTGAGATCACGTGTAACAAGTAATAATGTCATAGGACTTCTGTACTCTTACTCAGAAATCAGTGTGGCAGGGTCAGAAGAAAGAGAAAACCTAAATATGTTTTTAGGCTGAGGAGAAGCACTTAGTTAAGAGAAAAATTGAAGCTGTATAAGAGAGGAGATTGATAGGGTAAGTATTGATGGGACAAAGAAAATATGGTTTAGTCTTTCAAGGGATTCAAAGAGTGGAGGAGGGAAGTTGAATATTTGTTTTGGATAAACTTGGTCTTAGCATAGCCTAAGCTCTGGAGCTATCCTCCAACCAACCTCCCCTCACATTGGTAGGCTGAGTTTTGAAAGCACAGCTGCTTCATCTCCCTTCAGGGTCTAGGGGTAACTCCAAGAGATTTGCAGGTTAGTTTTTTAAAGCTATAACTCATAAGTGTTCATTAATATGCCTCTTTCTTTTTCTGTAAGTTAATAAGTTGAGCTTAAATTTTAGAAATAGGATTTTACTATTGTGGTGTAGTTGGTATGAAACATTTTCCCCAAATTCTATGACATATTCTCCTACCAGTATCTATACAGAGTTCATAGGAAAGTAGGCTCAAGCTTAGTGTACATCTGTCATAAGTTGTGGAAAGCTGTTGGTTTTTATTGGTCAAGGGTGTTTACCATCCGGAAGTTTCCTGAATCATTGAAATCACATGTGAAATTCTTATTGCTCTTTGAATTTAGTTGCAAATGTAAATGAGGTGACAATATATAGAGCTGATCTAGGATTCAGGAAGATCTGAGTTCAAGTTCTGCCTCTGATATCTTGGTTGTATGAACCAGAGAAAATCACTTAACTTTTCAGTGCCCCTGGCAACTTTCTAAGACTATATTTTGTTGGACATCTGCTAATCAGCAGTAGTGAAGAGAATTTTCTCTTTGGGACTTTTTCACTTCAATGAAATCAGTTATATATATATATTTTTAAAAAGGAGATTCTTAAGAAAGGGATTGTCATGAAAAGAGGGGCTTTAGAAAAATTAATGTGGACTAAAAGGATTAGAACTGGTCTTTAAGAAGACTAATTAGAAGATGATTGTAGTAATACAGGCATAAAATAATGAGATTGTGGTAGTGGGAATAGAAATGAAAAGAATGGTCAATTTCTGTTTGACGGTGACTTATTGGATACTAAAAGTGAAGGAGAGAAAAAGGATGATTCCAGAGTTTTGAGACTGAAAGAATAGTGATAACATAATAGAAACTGGGAAATTTGCAAGAAAAGCTAGTTTGGGGGATGAATCGGATAATGGCTTGGTTTTTAGATAGGTTCTCTTTCAAGTGACTGCGTCAAGTAGAAATACCATGTATAAGTTAGAAATAAAGGACTGGAGCTTTGAATGAGAAATTATAATCAAAAATGCATATATTAGGATGAAATTATAGTTGAAATTGTGAGAGGGAATTGTTTTTTCAAGTGAGTAATTGTAGAAAGAAAACAACAGGGGACTAAAGCCTTGAAAGCACCCAATACAAAGGGTATAGATAGAGGAAGAAGGCCTAAGAAAGGAATTAAAATAAAATTTATTTGGAGTGTAGTAGGAGAATGAAGAGAGAGTTTAAAGGACTATTATGCTGTTGGTAGATAAAAGAAGGTTAGGTACTGAAAAGGGGCTTTTGAATTTGGTTAAAATGATACAGTTAGGATTTGGGACCATAGTGGGATGTCCACCCCTGGAAATCTTGTGAGATAGGAAGGACGTTGTAGATGCAATGAATATAAAGAAGAAATAGATTATATGACTAATGAGTTGTGGCTAGTTACCTGACCTGACTGATACCTAGCTTGACTATGATACCTGCTCTCTGTCATGCCTGTGCTCCTATACAATTGTCTGATCAAGTTTCCAACACATGTAAATTTATATTGGGGGAAAAATAAGTCTGGAATTTGAGCACAATCTAAAGCACAGTCTAAAACCTAGAAAGTCCACACGGGTAGGGAGATACAGGCAAGTTAACAAGAAAGGCAGCATCAGTTATGAATTCTTGTGCTAGAGTATAGAGTGCTTGCTCTCTCCTTTGTTCAAGTATTGTATGTGACCAGTCAGAGGCTTGTGCAAGTATATGTTTACAACCAAGGTGACTATAAAGCTTGTACAGTAGTTCAAGTAGTCCTGGTTATTTTAGAAGCTTAGAGATTTATCCTTCTGAGAATTTTTTTCAAAGATTGAGTTTCAGAGTATGGCTTTTGATATAATGGTAGTGTTAACCAGAGTGCAAAGGATTAGTTGATGAGAAAATGCAATGTAGTACAAATTTTTAAAGATGTTTGGCAGGAAAAGAAATGAGAGAAATGATGTTGTAGTTAGAAGGGATAGCAAAATCAAAACTTTTTTTTTTTTTTTTTGGCTAAGGTAATTGGGGTTAAATGATTTGCCCAGGGTCACACAACTAGGAAGTATAAAGTGTCTGAGACCAGACACTCTTGAACTCGGGTCCTTCTAACTTCAGGGCTGGTGCTCTATCCACTGTACCACCTAGCTGTTCCATCAAAACTATTTTAAAGTTAATTTTATTGATATTTTTTATTATTACATTATTTTAATTTCCTATTATACTCCATCTCTCCTGCAACAGTTATCCTCTATAGTAAAACCTAAAAAAGAAAGGGGAGAAAAAAGGTGCTTCAGCAAAACTAGTCAATATAATTTAATTCTAATAGCATAAGCAGTATTCTAGATCTATAGTTCTCTAGTTCTACAAAGAAGACAAGTTGTACCTTTTTTGGCTAGGTCAAGCTCGGTCATTATGATGACAGAGTTCAGTTTTAATTTTATTGTTGTTTTCATTTACTTTGTAGTTGTATATATAATTTTCCTGGTTGTACTTACTTCATTATGCATTAGTTCATATACGTTTTCACACATCTCTATTATTATTCCTATTAATTAAAATATCATTTTTGAGTTGGAAATTGAAGCTGTTTGAAAGTAACACAGCATAGAAATTTAAGATGCTTGAGAAAGATTTTAATTATTTTGGCAATTCACAAATCTCAGTCTCCAGTTCTGATTGTCCTCCAAACTCTCATTTTTACCTGCCTAATAAATATTTTGTATCTTAAAGTTAAATGTCTAAAATTGAACTCATTTTTGACCCTTTCAGTTCATTTCAGTAAATATTTATTTTCTCTGAATTTATCTTTCTTCCACAACTTTCTCCCTTTCTTCCGTTACCTATTTTTTATTGTTTTCTCTACTAGATAGAATGTTCTTCAGGTTATAAAGTCCTAAGGACTTTTTCAATTTTGCCATTTTGTAAGTTTATGAGAACAAAAATTGTTGACATGTAGGAAAACCAAAATATAAGGGTGCTTACCTTTTTTTTGTGAGTTAGTCTCACTCGCTTTAGATAAACCATATTCTAGAGTAGGATTCTAATTATTTCAAGTTCAGGTTCAAGGCAACACATTATTCCTGTATGTCTATGGTAGCTGCTGCCTCAAAGAATGGACCAAGTGTTCCTCAATAGCTCTTGTAACTGAGGTGGTGGTAGTGCTCTGTGATCCTCAGTGTCCTATCTTTCATTCAGTTTCAGTTGCTGTCATCACTTGGGAGAGAGAAAAAAAATGATTCAATGGTTCAACATTTAATATATACATCTTCAATCAATTGATTCAGGTGTGGTGGATTTATGGTCTGAAACAGCCACTTTAATTAAACTTATTTCCTTCTGCTGCAATTGAAATTGTGGAAGTGAGAAGTATATTGTTTGTATTAAAGTGCAGAGAGAGCTTGGTCATGGCAAAACTTCTACGAAACTGGAGATGGAGGGAAGAGGCAAAAAAAACAAAAACAAAAAAAGTTTCCGGAGGAAGAGGCATTTGTCTGGATTGTATTGGTGATTTAATCTTTCTGGAAGAAATTTAGAGAAGAGTTGGAATTGAGAGATGGGTTAAATGTGAGCTAGATGGGTATAAAGATTGAGACTTGGGCCAGGAATTCTGGGTTTGGGGAAGGAGGGATAGGGAAGTGATAAATTGGTAGATGAAAGAATGACTATTATATCTCATTTTACTCATTATGTAGTAAAAATTCAGTTTTTTTCACAAACTGGCAGACCAGATCTTACTGCTATATATATAAAGGTAATATTACATGTTTTAGTAGATCTAAAGTAAGAAGAATCTCTTTAATTAGACTGATTCCATGACTAATTAGGGTAGGACTTCCAAATTCCATTTAGGCTTTTCTTGGTCCTTAAGTTAACTGTAGAGTATCATGAGATAAAGACAGATATGTAAGATACTACAGTATTTAATATTTGATAGAGTATGACAAAGAATATTAGTTCTTAGTATAACAAAGTTATTTCATTTCTTTTGAATGTGATTTTGGAAGTTTTACTGTATTTTAAAATATAATTTTTATGATTTACTAATATAATTTTCCACAGAAATTTATAATAACTTTGAAATTATAATGTATATCAATGGGAAAATATGAATTGATTTGGGAAAAATGTATTCAGCATAAAAATTAATTCAAAATCCAAGATTATGACTTGTTTTAAATGAGGTATATCTATATCATATATATTTTTCATTATAAAACAGCCTAATATTCTGCTTTATGACTTGCAAAGCTACTTCTTGTAGCTACTCTGTGAAACAAGAACTTTAGGTATTATTCCAATTTTATAGATAGGGAAACTAAGAGTCAATGATTTACCTATGGTCACATAATAATGTATAAGGTCATATTTGAACATTGATCTTCTTGACCGCAAGCATACTCTCAAATACAACAGTTAGAAGTGATCAGATCAAGTGATCAGTGTTTTATCTTTAATAACTAATGTGAATAATAATTGGTAAGATTGAGGGATTAAACTAGATGATATCAAAGGTGCCTTCTAAGTCTTGACATTTTATGCTAAGATGAAAACTTTTTTGAATAATTGAATAAATATGGAAAATAAAATTTTACTCTGACATGTAAGTCAAAACAAGATGGAAAATAGAGATTTCTAAAGTTTTTTTCTGGGGATAAAGTTTATAAATTGCTTTTTTATCAATGAAAAGCAACTTTTGTCAAAACTTAAATGTTTCAGGATTAAGAAAATTTCAAATCTGGATAATCTGAAAAGTCTGGATGTATTGGACCTTCATGGAAATCAGGTATACCCATTTCTATTTCTTTGGAAACAGAGTCAAAGAAAAGTATTTTTAAAGTATGTTTTCTCTTAGTTTTGTTTTTGTTTTGTTTTTTAAAGAAGAACATATATATATATATATTTTCATATATATATGTTTCTAAGAACACTTTAACTGATTTATCTGAAATTTAGACATTCAAGAAGCAAATGTACATACTCTCATAGAAACTCTTCACTGAAACAATGGCAAATTACTTTATTAAATAGCTCAAAATCCTGACTATGATTTTTGTTTATTTCTTGGTGTACCTATTTATGCCCAATTGTATATTTATTCTTATTTTACCTCTGTTGTGTGGGAGGTTAGGGAAACAATGTATGAAATTTGACATGTATTTGTGGATCAGCAGTAATATAACTACATTATTTTCCCCTGTTATATTTTTCCCTGTTTTTATAGCAAATGTCTTAGGTAATATGTATGTGCTTGACTGATTTCCTCTGCTATTTATTTTGTAACCAAGTCTTGTTAATTTTTTCTTCTTCATCATTGTTAAAGTTTATATAATGCTATAAAGTTTGCAAAGCATTTTATACATTCATTATTTTATTTGAACCTCATGACATCCCTTCAATTAGATACTGCAAGTTTTATATTTCTCATTTTAAATGAGGAAACTGAGAATTACAATGTTAAGCATCTTAATATTACACAACTTTTAAGTATAAGAATCAAGATTTGATTCCAACTAGGTCTTCCTGGTTTCAGCTTAAGCACTCTGACCATATGTCTGTGATGCTTCTCAAATTTATAATGCCTACTTTCTTTTCATTTCTGTTCTTAGCACCTGGATTTAGACTCTGATCATCAAATGTAAAAATTGTTGAAATATTTTCTGACACTAAAAATATTCACACTTTTAAAAAGCAGAATTAAAAACTGCCAACTCCCTCTCTTAAGCACCTGTCTTCCCTTGTATACTGTGATTTGGGTAGCTGATTATTTTGCCTACTTCTAGGGTTGGCTCTGATGGTATTTATTATTCCTTAATTTTTTAAATGTGTTTTGCTGTTGTCTTTCACTCCTTTTAAGATCTCTTTGTGTTCCTACCTAGTCTAACTTCTGTCAGTATATGCCATTCTGTTTTGCACATTGCTGCCAGTCTAGCCCTTCTGAAGTACCTGTTTTTATCATGTTACATGCATGATAAAGAACTTAATTTTGGTGCTTGATGCTTTTCTAGGATCTTAGTTTAATATCTTTAGCTCCTACTACCCCCCTCCATAAACTCTGCTTCAGTCAATCTTTGTTCACTTACCTGAAATACCTGACAAGAACTCCTATCTCCATGGATTTGTTCCCTCTATTTCCTGTGCCCATTTTCCCGCTCAAATGAAAGAATCACAAAGTTTAAGACTGGAAGGGACCTTAGATCATGACCTTAGATCATCTGGTCCAGCCTTCTAAATTGACAATAAGGAAATTGAGTCACAGAGAGCAGAAGTGATTTGTCTAAGGTCACGTAGGTTGTAGTAGCAGTAGAGTAAGAACAAAAACCTAGGCTATCCATAGACTTCAGATCCAGGGCTGTGTCATGTCTCTGCATCATCCTTCAAGACCCAGATTACATTTTATCTTTATGAACTCTTTGTGGCTTCTGCAAATCTTTTTCTTTTCAGAACTTTTATATTTGTTATCTTTATGCTGTCATTTGGCATGTGATAGATCAATAATTTTGAATTGCTGTGACGTATCTTTTCTCTCTTCAACTATGTCATCAGTCTCTTGTGAAGGAGTTGTAGTATTTCTAGCACAAGAACATTGCAGACACTCAATAAATAGTTTTGATTGCTTGAGATTTATTCCTTTTGAGTTAAACAATTATTAACTAAAATATATCTATATCTATATCTATGTGTTAGAGATAACACATTAAACCAATTGTTTACCTCCCAGGACTATTGTAAAGATCAGATAAAAGAATACCCCTGTATTGGAAAAGTGTGTTTTCTTTGTGCTCCAGTCTATTGGAGGGTTTGAACCTTTACAATAAGGTGTGATTGATCACCTCCTCCCACCCCTCAAAAAGCTATGTACCTCAGAGAATAGAGCATTTAGAAAAGCAACATTAAACCTGTCTGTTACCATCCCCTCCATAATTTTGTGTCCTTGATTGCTTCTCAACTATTTCCTAGTCAATCTCAGCTTCTGGACTAAACTCTCTATTGCTTTTCATTGCTACTAATGATCTCTCCTATACTCTAGGAATGTCACATTATTTCCCTTAGTTTGTCCTATGTGTAAAATGGGTTAGGATTATACTAGTACATTGTTCTTGTGGTTTCATAATAAAAGTAAGGATTTTCTAGGGAATTTTTACTTAATTTCCATCAACAGTGACAGAGAGGTGTTTGTGTAAATTTGAATATTTTGGCCTGGTTTTGAATATGACTTCATTTTTCAAATCACTTTCATATCTTTTATTTCATAAAATTCTTTTAATGACTATAGCATTTAGCTCCTAATTTCTATTATTGTCTGAACTATTTCTTGAAACTTACTAGCAAATTTTTATTCCTTTTATGTAAAGAACAAAGGGGAAAATCACAATCCAAAAATGAAACCAAGCTATGTTATCTGAAAATTATTTATAGGTAATTAAAGCTTTTATGAAAATACTTCTTTTGCATAAAGAAGAACCTCTTATCGGAGAGGGATAGGCAATACTGTGCAGTCTAATTTGACTTTGTACCTTTATTCTAACAAGATAGCTTTAAATAACTCAGCTTTTGCTTTTTTTTTTTTTTTTTTTTTTTTTTTTTAACTGAGGCAATTGAGGTTAAGTAACTTGCCGAGGATCACACAACTAGGATATATTAAATGTCTGAGGCTGGATTTAAACTCAACTCCTCCTGACTTCAAGGCCGCCATTCTATCCACTGCACCACTTAGCTGCCCCAATAATTCAGCTTTGTAAACATCCGTTAGTTTATTAGCTCACATATTTTTCATTTATTTATTAAAAATTTTAACTTACTAAGATTATACAACTTAGACACATTTTCTTGTAATAAATAGGTTCATATTAGAAACAAATAAGGGGAGATAAGATTAAAAGAGATATATGTCTGAGCCATTTTCACTAATTTCAGTAAAAAGGAAGTTGGCTTAATATATGACCGACAAACTTCTCAATTTTACTTTTTCTCCTTCATTACCAGAAAAAAGCTGATGAGTGGAAAATAAAACAAGCATGAAACAACTCCCAAGATAAAATTGTAAGCTATGAATGATACAGACATAGTTTAGCATCCTACTGGAATATTCATCAGCTTATTTTTATAATATTTTTTCAAACCATCATCCTCCCTTAGAAGATTAGATGTAATACCTGTCTACATTTTAGTTTTTTATACAAGGTATTCACAATTTTTAGTAGTGTTATGTATTTAAACTTTTGATGAATTCAGAAATTAAGAGGTCTTATTTTTTTCATAAGTATTATTAATCCACATTCAAATTGATAGAAAGTAATTATAGTAACAGCATTTTGATTATGAAGAACAAAATTTGTACATGTACTCAAGTGTGTTTCTTTGTCGTGGAAACATTGAATTGAAATCTTATCTCAGAAGTCTTATCACTGTCTTTGAAGCCAACTTTAATCCTTGGAAAACTGAAGTACTGGTAGTTTAATTAACTTAAGCACTAATTTTGTTTAGCCCTAACAACATGCTCACAGCCCAGTGGAGTCCCATTGGGGAAACTTTATTCTCTATATACTAAGCTTTCCTATCCTGGAATAGTGGGAGCTGCCTTAGGTTAAGACAGTATATATAGAATTCAACAACAGAAATGAATTACTGAATTGCTATTAACTACTTTCTTTTAGTCAATGCATGAAGAACTTAAGGCTATAGGATCATAGAAACATAGATTTAGCACCAGTAGATACTTTAGAGGTCTGAGTCCAATCCTTTTATTTATTTCTTAACTTTTTTTTTTCCAATTCATAAGTGTTGATTTTTCTCTCCCATTTCCCTCTCTTTAACTGGCGAAACAAAACAGAACAAAACACAAAACAAGTCTTATAACAAATATACATCATTAAATAAAACAAATTCCTGCATTGGCCATGTCTTATTCTGCATTTTGAGTTCTTCATCTCTCTTTCAGGACGTGGTCAGCATGCTTTATCACTGATTCTCTGGAATGTAGATTAGTTTTTGCTCCGTTCATAGAGATGAGGAAACTGAGATACAGAGGAATTAAATGACTTGTCCAGAGTTACATAACAAGTAGATGTCTAAGACAAAATTTGAACTTAGGTCTATCAGACATGAAGTCCTATGTACTATCCAGTGAATTAGGTGAGGTTAACTGGTCAAATAGATGTGTGGAATCAAGAAATAATTGAGATTTCCAGTTTGTATCATTTAAGAAGAAATAACTGGAGCCCGCAGTAAATGTATTTTTAAAAGAAATACATCATTACATATTAGTAACATAAGATAGTGAATTCTGTAACATCTTCTGTATTTAAACTTATTCTTTGAGATAATTCAGAAAGCAATAAGCAATAAATGACCTAAAGTAATTTTTAGGAGGAGAAAAATTACCTTAGTATTCAACTTACATAATACGTGTAAGTATCCATTCTTAAGCTAATTTCTACCAAGTATAAACCTGTTAAAACTTAAAAGAAAATCAGCCTATTTACAATCTTGAACCAGATAAGTTGTTTTTGATTTTGGCCATTTCTATTTGTTCACTCCAGTCTCTTTCTCATGAATATATTTATCCATATTCTTTTGAAATTTAATCACCAGTATTGATCAATATATAGTAATTATTGTATTTTACTATCTGATTTCATCTTTGCTTCTAGAACTAAACTGTATTGAGGAATAGTAATATAAGTAGCTACTTTCTGTCTGAAACAAGACAATATATAGTACTTCTTTAAGGTTGGAATAATAGAAGCTTATTTTATATATATATATTTTTGGTAGTCCTCAACTTTGAGCACCCCAGACAAATGCTTCACTTGGCCATCCGTTTTAACTATTACTCTTTTATCGCCATTATTGAACCAGTTCCAAATTCATCTAACATTATTAAAATCTAGCTTATATCTCTCCATCTTATCTGTAATAATTAATAATTATTAGTATTATAATTATTAATTATAATTAATATAACATAATATTAACAATAATTAATAATTAAACAATTATATTAATTAAATTAATTATTAAATATTATTAAAATTATTAGTAGAAATAGAAATCAAATTATTTGAGTATGCTGAAAATATTATTTACCTAGATTTTTAGCAAAGCTCCTGATAAAGCATTTCATGCCATTTGGAAAATATGTAGAGATGAGGACTACTGTTATTACAATTAAATAAACTGTAAAGTCAAATGGCTAAATTCCAAGAATAATCATTTAATGTTAGTTTGTCAGGAAGTCTTTCAGGGAGTGGACCCAGATTCTGTGCATGGGTTTTCCTTATTTTTTTCCTTTACAAGATCACATAGCTAATATGTATGTTACAGTAAAAATAAGTTAAACTGAGGCACAGATTTTTGAACATCATTAATTTATTAATAAAGTGAGAATTTATCAATACATGGGACTTTAGCTTCCTCAGAAAAACTAAGAGGGAAACAGCTTTCTTAAATAATTTTTGGGAGTTCAGAACCAAGAACAGAATTTTGTAAGTAAGGAACAAGTTATGATTGGCTTAACATCATGAATAACTAAATCATTATGGATTAGCTACAGAGATGAGGCATGGGGAGCAATATGATTGGTTGAAAATTGGGAATGAAGGGCTAGCAATAACTCTCCCCACCCCACCCCCACCCTGTGACTAAGAAATATTCCTTGTTTAAAACAACATGCAAGATTAGAGATGGTGGACTACTTTTTGACTCTTAGCAAACCAGAGTATAGCTTAGTGGTGTAAAGATACTAGACCAGACTCCCTGGTGTCTACGCATATCCCTTAAGGATAAGATTTCCTTGAGGCAAAAATAGACTAGTGATTATCAGAGCAACTGGATTTCTAAATGTGCATTGCAGACCAGCTAAATTCTGAACTAAATTCAGAGTCAAAGAACCATAATTTAGGAAGTAACAAGACAATATTCATTAACTGAAAATAGAATCAATTTTTAAAATTGATCATAGAATCAATCTGATCACTTCACAAGTCAGAAATAGGACCTGGAGAGTTTAATTTTATCAGTGAATTGGATAAAGGCACAACACAGCATGCTCATCAAATCTTTAGACAGCATTAAATTGTGAGAGATGATTGCCACCTTGGATGTTGGTCAAGATCTAAAAAGATCTTGCCAGGCTAAAGTGTCATACTAGACCTAATAAAATAAAATGGAGATAAATGTCAAGTCTTAACTGTTGTAAATAAAATTAATTTTACCAATATAGGATGGAGAGAGCATGGTTAGATATCAATTTGTCTGAAAAACCTGGGGTTCTTAATGGACTACAATCTCAATTTGGGTCAGCAGTATGATATGGCAACCAAAAAAAGCCTAATTCAATCTTGGATTACATTAGGAAAGGCTTAACTTTTAGAATAAGGAGGAGAAGAATCCCTCTGTACTGTGCTCTGTTCTCATCTCATAGTATAATCTTTACTCTAATTTAAGGACTTTGATAATCTAGAAATCATCCAGAGGAGGGAAACCAGAATGATGAAGGGCTTTGAGACTGTGTCATATGAGGATGGATCAAAGAAACTATATATTTAGTCCAGAGAAGAGAATATTCAAGTGGAACATGTTAGTTGTTTTCAGACATTTGAAGAGCAGTCATATGGAAGGGGGATTTGACTTATTGGAAGCCATCAATTACTACTCAGTTCAAGTAAACAAGTATCAACTGGGTATCTGTTATAAACTATTAATATATTAGGTGTGAGGGATTTAAAGATAAAAAAGGAGATCCAGAAGATTACATTCTACTGGGGTAATAAAAACCTGTACACAGATGTATAAATACAAGATAATTGATGAGAAAAAGACCACTTATAATTAGGTGGATGAGGAAAGACTATTAATTTCAAACACATTCTTTGTGACTATCATTCAGCACCTTCTCCTGATTTGTAGTTCACTCCGTCTCTCTATTACCTGGTCCAGATTCTTGTTGCCATCATTTATAGGCCATTTCCACTCCTTAAGAAGTTCAATATAAAGATCACAAGTCTCTTAATCCCAAGCAGTGTCTGTCCTTCACTTTGGGAATTTCAATATATACTGGTGGTCTCCTTGAATACCCTGATTTTCCAGTTTATCAGTTTCTGATCTCTTCTGAATTATAATTTCACTTGACTTCATCCACTCATGGAGATGGATCTTATCCCTTGCCATAATCATGAAGCAATAAATCTACTCAATTTATTACTGTGCCCCTATTGAAATTATTGAATTTAAAATGTCTTTTGCCTTTTTATTATAGATTCTATTCTTAGAGAATTGGATTATATTTATCTGCTCAGGATCCTTAAATATTCCTACCAGATGCTAAGGTTGTAGTAGCCAAGATGTCCCTCATCTCTGTATGCTTCTATTAGGTTAAACCAACAAATGGAGGAGAAATGCAGGCTTGCCAACCATGGTCTCCTTTTGTTTTCTATAATTCTGTCTTGTAGACCTGAACAGCTGAGAAACTGACATATCATGGACTACATCAAATCATTGTTTCTTCTTAGGTTTATCTTCTCTGGACTCAGAAAAGTCTGGGTTTAGGAGCCTCCACACTCCTTGAACTCTTTGTGTATTGTCCTGGTGCTTGTCTCTTCGTCTTTTATACCTATTCTCTTTTAGGATACAGACCATGCATGTTATCAGCTGCTATAGCTTTAACTTGTTGGTCCAACTTCTCCCTGAAACATGTCAGAGATTGTTTCCTTGATTAAGATCTGTTTTTGTGTTCTCTTCTTTGTTTTTCTTTTTTTTTGTTGTTGAATTTTATTTGTTCTGTATTAAAGACACTGTATGTATGTTTATGATTGGTTTAGCTTCCCCCCCCCATTTCCTGTTGGTAATAATATTGAGGTAATGTGATATAATGGAAAAAAAGATTGGCTTTGGTTTCAGAGGACCAGTGTTTAAATCCTAATTTAGTACTTATTCCTCATATAAACTTGGGCAAGTTACTTGATCCTTTTAATTTTTTCATCAGTAAGATGAGAATATTTGATCAGATAGCTTCAAAAAGCCCTTCCAGATCCAAAGCTAGGATGCCGTGATTTTGAATTCAATTCAAAAAGGCTACTATGCACATGGCA
The DNA here is from genome assembly GCF_902635505.1 of Sarcophilus harrisii. Lineage (NCBI taxonomy): Eukaryota > Metazoa > Chordata > Mammalia > Dasyuromorphia > Dasyuridae > Sarcophilus > Sarcophilus harrisii. The sequence goes on along the minus strand of NC_045427.1, from coordinate 513,482,604 downwards.
AACTTGGTCCATTCCTTAAGAGGTTGCTTATACTTTACTATTCATGGGATACATAATTTATAAAAATGAGAAAATGCCAAATAATTTCAGGAGAGGGAAAGTATTATCCAGAGAGATTAGGAAATATTTTCTGTAGGAGTTAGCACTTCATCTTAGCCTTGGAGGAAACTAAGGCTTCTGAAAAGCATAGGTGAGAAGGGAGTATATTCCTGGCATTCTGGAAAGCCTGTATAAAAATAGTGGAACAGGGTATAGAATGTCAAATTTGAGGAACAGAAATTAGGTTACTTTTATCTGTTAAATGAATAAAGAGGATTATTAGAAAGAAGTCTAGGAAGGTAGTCTGGATCTAAATCCTGAAGGGTTTTAAATTTAAAGCAAAGGAGTTCTTATTCTGAGGTCAAAAAGGAGCTATTGAAAATTTTTGATCAAGTGACATAATCTAACCTGAGCCTACGCATATTCTATTAACAAATCTATGAGATCAGATTGGAGAAGGGAAAGATGGGAAGAACTGAACTAACATGGAGTTCACATAAGCAGACAGAAGGGGACACAGAGGAGGTATTCTTTAGAGGGTAGATATGACAACACGGCAACTGATGGGATGGGGAATGTAGAAGAATTAAGATTGGAGTAGGGTGCTAAGACTGTAAACTTTGAAGCTTTGAAGAATGGCCGTGCCCTTAAAAAAGGAATGGGTTTATGGGCAAAAATACATTTTCTTTTGTATGTGTTGTTTGAAATGCCATTGGGACATTCAGGTAGAGAATCTTTTGATATAGCAAAACCACTAATATGAACCCTAAAAAGATTAAAAAAGGAAAAAAAGGACATGTATAAAATATTTATAGCAGCTTTTTTGTAGTGGTGAAGAATTGGGAAACCAAGTTTGTGTCCTTCAATTGGGGAATAGATGAGCAAATTATGGCACATAAATAAAGTGTAATTCTATTGTGCCATAAAAAATGGCTAAGGGATTGTTTTAGAAAAATTAGGGAAGCCTCATTTGAGCTGATACAGAATGAAGTATGAAGTAAGCAGAGTAAGAAGAATTATTTATAAATATATGTATAATTATAAATTTATAAATTCTTTATTTAAATACTTTATACAACAACATAAAGACAAAAAACTTGGAAAGATTTAAGAATTCTGCAGTGATTAACCAACTATATTTCCAGAGGATTGAAGATAAATTTGTTGTCTCTTGACAGGTGTTATATATTTATATTTATATAAGAGGCCTAATGAGGCATACATTTTTAGATATGACAAGTATAGGGATTTTTTATATTTGATTATGTATGTTTATTATAAGAATTTTGCTTGCCTGTTCCATGGAATGATAGGGGGCTTAGAAGAGAGGAAAAAATGCTAATTAAATGAAAAAAAATCAGAAAAATTAACATTAAAAAACTCGATATAAGCCCTATCTTTTAATGAAGACATTTCTGATACTTACTCCAGTTATTACTGCTCCCTTTTCCCAAAACTTCATTATATTCATTTTGTATTTTTGCTATAAATATTTATGCATGTACATGTCTCTCTTGCTAGAATGTAGGCTCCTTGAGATGTACATTTCACTCATGTCTTTGTATCCACAGTATTTATCACAGTGCCTGGTATTTAATAAGACCTTAAGAAGTATTTATTGCATTCTCCAGTTGATAAATAATCAAAAAATATGATCAATGGGCTATAAAATCATGTATATTCCTTGACCTAATAATAGCACTTACAAGGCATGAATCCCAAAAGAGGTTAAAAATGCAAAGAGAACCTAAATATACAAAAATAATTATAGCAGCTCTTAGGGCAAAGATTGGAAATAGAGAGGATGCCCATCTATTGGATAATAACTGAAAAAATTGTGGTATATGATTATAATGGAATCTTATTGTTCTATAAAAAATGATGAACAGAATGCTCTCTGAAAAACCTGGAAAGTCTTCCATGAACTCAAGCAAAATGAAATGTACTGTGTACAAAGTAATAGCAATATTCTGGGATGATCAGCTGTGAATGACTTTGCTATTCTCAACAATATAATGATCCAAGACTATTCGGAAAGACTTATGATGAAAAATGCTATCCATACTCAGAGAAAGAACTGATTATGTCTGAATATAGATTGAAGCATACTTGTTTTAAACTTTATTTTTCTTGAGTAATTTTTTTTTGGAGGGAGAGATCTATGTTTTCTTTTGCAACATGACTTTAATGGGGGAAAAGTGTTTTATTGACTGAATGATATATTATAGACCTTCTCTACTTGTTGGGTGTGTGCATTTTCCTTTCAACTTTTTGGTATGAATAGAATAGTCTATGAATATTTTTGTATAGTGAGATTTTATTTTTTCTTTTTCTTTTTATAAACATCTAATAGTGGCACAGCAAGGTCAGAAATTTTTGCCACTTTTTGAATATTGCCATGTTATTCTTCATAATATTTGTATCAGTTTGTACTTCTAGTTTCAAGCTATTAAAATATGTTTCCATGTTACTTACTAACAAGATTCTCAAGACTATTCTAAGATCTATTCTAGGGAGCAGCTAAGTGGCGCAGTGGATAGAGCACCAGCCCTGAAGTCAGGAGGACCTAAGTTCAAATTTGGCCTCAAACACTTACCACTTCCTAGCTGTGTGACCATGGGCAAGTCACTTAACCCCAGGTGCCTCAGGGGAAAAAGATCTATTCTAAGAACTGAAATAAAAATTCTTGATATTTTAAAAATAATAGCTCTTTATTTCCAAAATATATGCAAAGATAGTTTTCAGCATTCACCCTTGCAAAACCTTGTTCCAAAATTTTCTTCCTCTCCCCCCACCCTTTCCCATAGACAGCAAGTAATCCAATATATATTAAACATGTGCAATTTTTCTATGCATATTTCCACAATTATCATGCTGCACAAGAAATATCAGATCAAAAAGGAAAAAAAAAATTGAGAAGGAAAACAAAAAGTAAGCAAACAACAAAAAAGATAAAAATACTATGTTGTGATCCACATTCAGTCTTTATAGTTCTCTCTCTGCATGCATATGGTTCTCTCCATTGGAAGTCTATTGCATTTGGCCTGAATTACCTCATTGTTGAAAAGAGCCACATCTGTCAGAACTCATCATTGCTTAATTTTCTTTTGTTGTGTACAATAATTTCTTGGTTCTATTCACTTTACTTACCTTCAGTTCATATAAATCCCTCTAGGCCTTTCTGAATTGATAACATTTTCTTGATAAAAGATACTACTTATAAAGATTTTACAAAAATTGGACTATTATTATTAAATTAACTAAATTTTCGTTTTGGTTTCATGGTTAAATTGCATAATGAAATATCTTTGGTGAGCAAAAGGGTTATTCTAGTGGGTTATTGTGCATATAAATAAAATAAATAGATATTGCCTTGTCATGCTCCCTTTCCAATCTTAAACCAATTAGTTGTTTTGTGTTTGGTTCTAATTGTTGCTGCTTAGGCTACATATAGGTTCCTCAGGATACAAGTAAGATGATCTGATACTTCTATCACTTTGAGGTCTTGCCATATTTTGTTGTGATCTACCTATTCAAAGGCTGTAGTGTAGTTGAAGAAGCAGAAATAGATGTTCTTCTGGAACTCTTTTGCTTTCTCCATAATCCAGCAAATGCTGGCAGTTTGGTTTTAGTTCCCCTGCCTCTTCAAAAACTGGACTATTCTGGTAATTCTTGGTTCACATATTGCTGAAATCTATGAAATCTATCTTGTTGAATCTTACATACAATCTTTTTGGCATGTGAAATGAGTGACATTGTCTATCACTATGAATGTTCTTAGGCACTGCCCTTCTTTAGAATTGGGATATAAACTGATCTTTTCTAATCCATTGGCCATAATTGTGTTTTCCAAATTTGCTGACATATTGAATGTAGCACTTTAATAGCATCATCTTTTATGACTTTAAATAGCTCAGCTGGAATTCTGACACTTCCTCCATCCTTAATGCTTCCTAAGACCCAGTTGATTTCCTTCTCCAGGATGTCTGGCTCTAGATCAGTAATCCCAACAGTTTGGTTCTTGGATTATCAGTGATATTAAGGCCTTATATAGATTTTTGCCACCTCTTAAATTTTTTTTGCTTTTGTAAATTCCTATCTTGTATCATGTCCATTTTTGCATGGAACTTTCCTTTGACACATCTAATTTTCTTAAGAGATCTTTTACCTTTCTTATTCTATTGTTTTCTTCTTCTTCTTCTTTCTTCTTCTTCTTCTTCTTCTTCTTCTCTTTTTTTTTGCATTGCTCTTTTAAGAAAACCTTGTCTCCAGTTTATCCCCATTACATATGATTCTTACTGATGGTTTTAAATATATGCTCTTGACTATTTTAAGGAAAAGTCCATTTATTCCTATATTCTCAAGTGTTTTTATCAGAAATGGATGTTGGATTTTATCAAATGCTTTTTCTGCATCTGTTGAGATGATCATACGGTTTTTGTTCATTTGGTTATTGATATAGTCAATTATGCTAATAGTTTTGCTAATATTGAACCAGTCCTGCATTCCTGGTATAAATCCTACTTGGTCATAGTGTATTATTCTGGGGATGATTTTCTGTAATCTTTTTGCTAATGTTTTATTTAAGATTTTAGCATCAATATTCATTAGGGATATTGGTCTATAATTTTCTTTCTCTGTTTTCAACCCACCTGGTTTAGGTATCAGTACCGTGTCTGTGTCATAAAAGGAATTTGGTAGGACTCCTTTCAATCCCTATTTTTTCAAATAGTTTATATAGTGTTGGAGTTAATTGTTCTTTAAATGTTGGGTAGAATTCACATGTAAATCCATCTGGTTCTGGGGATTTTTTCTTAGGGAGTTGATTAATGGCTTGTTCTATTTCTTTTTCTAAGATGGGACTGTTTAACCAATTTACTTCTTCCTCTGTTAATCTGGGCAAGCTATATTGTTGAAGGTATTCTTCCATTTCATTTAATTTATCGAATTTATTGACATAAAGTTGGGCAAAGTAATTCCTAATTATTGCTCTAATTTCCTCTTCATTAGTGGTGAGTTCTCCCTTTTCATTTTTAAGACTAACAATTTGACTTTCCTCTTTCCTTTTTAATCAGATTCACTAAGGGTTTATCTATTTTGTTGGTTTTTTCATAGAACCAACTCTTAGCTTTATCAATTATTCAATAGTTTTTTTTTTTACTTTCAATTTTATTAATCTCTCCTTTTATTTTTAGAATTTCAAGTTTAGTGTTTGACTAGGGTTTAATTTGTTTCTTTTCTAGCATTTTTAGTTGCAGGCCCAATTCATTGACCTTCTCTTTTCTCTATTTTATGCAAGTAGGCCTCTAGAGATATAAACTTTCCCCTTATTACCGCTTTGGCTGCATCCCACACATTTTGGTAGGCCGTCTCATTATTGTAATTTTCTTGGGTGAAGTTATTAATTATGGCTGTGATTTGCTGTTTCACCCAATCATTCTTTAGTATGAAATTATTTAGTTTCCAATTATTTTTTTGTTCTATTTTCCCCAGCTTTTTATTGAATGTAATTTTCATTGCATTGTGATCTGAAAAGGATGCATTTACTATTTCTGCCTTTCTGCATTTGAATTTGAGGTTTTTATGTTCTAATATATGGTCAATTTTTGTATAGGTTCCATGAACTGCTGAGAAGAAAGTGTACTCCTTTCTGTCTCCATTTAGTTTTCTCCAAAGATCTATCATACCTAACTTCTAGTATTCTACTTACCTCTTTGACTTCTTTCTTATTTATTTTGTGGTTTGATTTATCTAAATCTGAGAGTGCAAGGTTAAGATCTCCCACTATTATAGTTTTGCTGTCTATTGCTTCTTACAGCTCTCTTAATTTCTCTTTTAAGAATTTATGATGCTACACCCACTTGGTGCATATATGTTTAATATTGATACTGCTTCATTATCTATGCTACCCTTTAGCAAGATATATTGCCCTTCCTTATCTCTTTTAATTAGATCAATTTTTGCTTTTGCTTGATCTGAGATCAGGATGGCTACCCCTGATTTTTTGACTTCACCTGAAGCATAGTAAATTCTGGTCCAATCTTTTACCTTTACTCTGTATGTATCGCCCTGCTTCAAGTGTGTTTCCTGTAAACAACATATTTAGGATTCTGGCTTTTAATCTAGTCTGCTATCTACTTTATGGGGGAGTTTACCCCATTCACATTTATGGTTAAAATTACTAATTCTGTATTACTTGCCATCTTGTTAACACCTGCTTATGATTTTCTCCTTTAATTCCCCCTTACCCCCTCCCCAGTATTAAATTTGTGAGCATCGCTTGCTTCTCATAGCCCTCCCTTTTTAGGATCCCTCCCCCCACCTTAGAATTCCTCCTCTTTTCTTATCCCTTTTCCTAACAATTTCTGTATTCCCTTCTGCTTAGCTTACTCCTTCCCTTTTTACCTTTCCCCTCCCACTTTTCAGTGAGGTGGGAGAAGTTTCTCCATAAATCAAATATGTCTAATTTTTTTCTCTTTAAGCCAATTCTGATGAGAGTAAGATACATACTGTGTTCATCCCCTTCCCTTCTTTCTCTCAGATATAATAGGTTTCCTTTGCCTCTTTGTGAGATGGTAGTACCCCCACTTTTCCCTTTTTCTGGTACAATTTCCTTTCTACCTCTAGTTTCTAGAACAAAATTTACACGTGTTCTTTATGTATCTTTATAACAAAAATATAATTCCCAAGATTTTTTTTTTTACCTTTTTATGTTTCTCTTGAGTCCTATATTGGAGATCAAACTTTTTGTTTAATTCCGGTTTTTTTTTTCATCAGAAATAGATGAAATTCACCTATTCCATTGAATGTCTATCTTCTTCTCTGGAAAAATAATGCTCATTTTGGCTGGTAAGTTATTCATGGCTGCATACTGAGTTCCTTAGCCTTTCAAAATATCAGGTTCCAGGCCCTTTGATCCATTAATGTATCCTGCTAGATCCTGATAGATCCTGAGTAATCCTTATTGTGGCTCCTCTATATTTGAATTGTTTTTTTCTATCAGCTTGTAGTATTTTTTCCTTGGTCTGATAGTTCTGGAATTTAGCCACAATATTTCTTGGAGTTTTGATTTTAGGATCCTTTTCAGTAGGTGATTGATGAATTCTTTCAATGTCTAATTTACCCTCTGTTTCTATAACATCTGGGCAGTTCTTTTTGATAATTTCCTGGAAAATAGTGTCCAGGCTCTTTTTTTCATCATATTTTTCAGGAAGTCCAATAATTCTCAGATTATCTCTCCTAAATCTATTTTCCAGGTCTGTTGTTTTCTCAAGAAGGTATTTGACATTTTTTCCCATTGTTTCATTTTTTTGGTTTTACTTGACTGATTCTTGGTGTCTCCTCGAGTCATTCAATTCCATTTGTTGAATTCTGATTTTTAATGAATTATTTTCTTCACTCACTTTTTAATTTCTTTTTCTAATTGTCCAATTGAGTTTTTAAGTGAGTTGTTTTGTTCTATGGATTTTTTTTCCCATTTCACCAATTTTATTTTTAGAAAACTGTTTTCTTTTTCCAATTCACTAATTCTATTTTCCTCAGAATTGTTTACCTTTTCCAATTCACTAAATCCGTATTTGATTTCTTTATCCACTCTATCTTTAAATGAGTGGGATGACTTATCCAGACTCTTGCCAAACTTCATTTCCTTTTCCCATTTTTCTTCTAGCTCTCTTGTAAGAGCCTTTTTAATTTCTTCTATGAGAGTCTTGTGTGTTGAGAACCAGATCATATCCCCTTTTGGGGATTCATCTGGAGACAGTCTATTTTTAGTCTCCTCAGGGTTTAAAGTCTGCTTTCTATCCATATAGAAACTATCAGTAATTAGAGCATGCTTTAACTTTTTGCTCATTTTGTCAAAGAAGAATCAAAGAAAACAAACTAACAAAAAAACAAAAAATAAATGCAGTCTGCTTTTTTGTGGCGGGGCTGGATGGTATTACCAAGCTTCCTCTACAGACTGCAGGGGGCAGCAGTGAGGCACTAGCAGGACAGCAGTGGCTGGGCTGCATCTGCGCTCTGAGACTCTGAGCTGCTGAGAGCGAGCTGAGACACTCCGGGTGGGTGTGGCCAGGTCCCGAGACACCCTAGCTTCTCTGCTGATCTACTGGCTTGCTGCCAGGGCAAAGTAGCCACACTGTGGTAAAGTTCTCCCCGAAGAAATTGCTGAGATCACATCCCACCCCCTTCAGGGTCTGTTCAGTGTAAGCTGCCCTTCCATACTCTCACTGCCTGCCTGCCTGCAGTCTGCACCTGATCTAATTGTCCTCGCCCACGAGCAAAAACAGACCTTTTCTAGCGAATTTTGAGGATATCTTCTGTTGGTAATTATTTGTGGGTTTTTTCAGTCAAGCACTATCTGAGGTCTTGTCATGAAATAAAGTATTCTGAAAGCAAGAAGGAGCTTAGATAGATGTGTGTATCCTTTCTGCCATCTTGGCCAGAAGTCACGACAATCAATTCTGATGGACATGGCTCTCTTCAACAATGAGATGATTCAAACCAGTTCCAATTGTTCAGTGATGAAGAGAGCCATCTACACCCAGAGAGAGGACTGTGGGAATTGAGTGTGGTTCACAACATAGCATTTTCACTCTTTTTGTTGTTGCTTACTTGCATTTTATTTTGCATATGCCAAAAAAATACATTAGATTTAACATATATTTCTATCATGTGTAACATATATTGGACTACTTGCCATCTAGAGGAGAGCATGAGGGAAGGGGAGGGGGGGAAATTGAAACACAAGGTTTAAAAGGGTTAAAGTTGAAGAATTGTCCATGCCTTTATTTTGAAAAATAAAAAGCTTTAATAAAAAAAGAGTTTAAGGCTGAAAGTCTAGAAAAGAATGTCTAAAAGTTCACTTTCTGGACTGACATCTGAATTAGTCACCCATTCTCTTATATTTAAATAAAATTCACTGATACTCAAGATATTATGTTTAATCTTTCCATTTCTTTTTTGATCACATCTAACATTCTTTGGTTCATAGATGTTATGTTAGAAGTTTCTATGCAATATTGGTCTTTACAATTTGAATTTCCTTTTTATCATTACATACATTCATTCATAGCTAGATTCCTTTAGGCTTTGGTCCAGCTATTTCATTAGTCTTGGAGCTACTTATAGTTGTTCTCTGCTCTTCCCCAGTAGTATATTGGACACCTTCCAACCTGAAGTGCTTATTTTCTGAGAACATGTCTTTTATCATTTTAGTACTGTCCTGGATGATAGGTTGTGTTCAGAGAAGATTTAGTATTGCTGGTGTGAGAGCTGCTTTTCCCCTTTGGGGACCTGTGGCTCCAAGAAGCCATAACATGTGCAGTGACCACATCCCAGTTCACTATTTAGGCAGACAAGCTAAACCAGGTTGAGGGTAACCCAGCAGTCTCAGACCCTTTGATGTGTCAGTGGGGTGTCTATTCCAAGCATGTGAAAACTTCCCCTGATAGAATGGGCAGATTAAAACAATTAATTTCATTGGCTATGAAGTCAGTTTAAGCAGGTGCTGTGGAATGCTTAGAACTTGATTAGACTTTGAAGATACCAATGTCATACACTGCATCCTGAGCCCTCACCAAGTGTCTTGGCTCTGTCCTGCCAATAGACTGGGACAACTTTGGAAGAGAGAGTGAGGCAGATGACTTTGTGTTACTCTACCTCACTTAAATCCATTTTATGAATGAATCAAAAGATATCACTCACACCATGTCACCATTTTTTACCTATCTCAAAGTTCTGGGGCAATAGGCAATTGATGAAGCAACAGTTGCAGAAAAACTGGGAGCTGCACATAGGTGGCCCAGATTGTAGAATCATCTTCTCATTGGAAGCAGCAGTGGGATTTGGCAGCCCCCTGGTATCTGAGCAGCATTCTTGGGATAAAACTACTCACTTTCTGGTGTGAGGAAGGGGCTAGAAATGGTGCTCTAAAAACAGTCTACTTTACCCAACCCTGGCCTGTTTACCATTGGTGGGGAATCTCATTTTGTGGTTGAAACAAAAAAATAAGTACAAAAACTTTAGCCAACATAAGTCTACTCACCATCAGCATATGGAATGTGTACACACCAGACAACACAAAATCCAGTATTCTTGAAAGATGAATAGCTCTTGTTGCAAGAGAACTCAAAACCTGCGAAAAGCAGCTCTGAGACAAACAAGGCTGACAAAGGCCAGCTTACTAAAGTCAAAGCAGGATCCATGTTTTTCAGGGGTGGCTTCAGTGACGCTGGTATAAGTTCTGCAATCAGAACTAATCCACTAAACAAGCCCATATGCCTTCCAAAGGTAGGCTCATGGCAAGGTGATTGCTACTTGCAGGAAAATACCATACCACCATCATTAGTGTCTGTGCTCTCACCATGATAAACCTTAATGAGGTCAAAGAAAAATGTTATGAAGAACTGGAGACTTTCATCATCAATGTGCCAAAAGTGGACAAGCTTATATTTCTGGGTGATTTTAATGCTAGAGTTGGCAGGGAGGAATGGGGAGGGATGGAGTTGGAAACATCAACAGCAACTACTGAAGACTTGTGCATCTTATGAAGTCATCACAAACATTGTCTTCTTCTTATCTACATGCAAAACTCTATAGATACACCCTTGCAGCAAACATTGACATAAAGTAGACCATATCATTGTAAGGAGAAAAGACAGACAGGCTGTGAGAGTATTGAAGACAATGTGTGGTGCAGAGTGCTGTTCTGATTATAGATTTATCCTCTCTAAGCTAAATATTTATATTCAACAAAAGTGATGGCCTCAAGGCAAAATAACTACCATAGCACTTGGTGTCAACAAGTTAGAATGTTTTTTTTTCTGAGAGAAAACAATTCCTTCCTAACTTGGAGAGAAAATTGAGCCAAAACATAATTGGCAACAATGGAGCTGAAAAGGAATGGGAGCTTTCAGAGATGTAGTATACAATGTTGCTTTTACTAATTTCTGACCACTGACCACTGATCACAAGAACACTTGTGAATGTCAAAACTGATTTGATGAAAATGTTGGGGAAATTCAGAAACCGTTAAATGAAAAGTGAGAACTCCACAGTGTACACCAATGGGATAGTTCATCTATCTCTAGATTTAACTAGTATTTAACTCCATCAAAAGTAAAGTGCAAGCAAAGCTTAGAGAGATATAGCATCCTTGGCTTAGTAAAAAAAAAAAAAAGCAGGAAATTCAGTTTAGTATTGATAGTAACATTAATAGTAACAAGTGCTTTTATCATGCTCATCATGGGCCAAAGATGTATGGTACATCTCAGCTCCTCAGTACTCATAAAGACAGTTTGATTAGTGACAACTACATGATCCCACAGAAATAGGCTAAATACTTCTAGTGATCTCAACAGATCATCATTAATCAGTATTGAAGCCCATTGACCATTTACCTCAGGTTGAAGTGAATCCATCTCTAGCTAAAATGGCTTGAATGCCTTTTGGCTTCTTTCTTATGGCAATGCACTTGGTGCTGACTCTGTTCCAGCTGACATTTACAAGAAGGCAGGTCCATTGTTCATACAAAGCTGACTGAAACTTTCTGGATCATATGGCAAGAGGAGGTGATCCCCTAGGGATTCTAGGTCACTTCCATTTTTTATGTCTATAAAAATAAAGGAAATAAATTGTCCTGTGACAGTCATGGAGTGGAGGGCGGAGGTCTTTCTCTTAGCCATTACTGGCAAGATTCTTGCCAGAGTCTTCCTTAATTGATTAATCCTTTATCTGAAAGATGGTCAACCATTTGAGAGCCAGTGTAGCTTCAGAAAGAACCAAGGAATGGGGACTTGTTGCCAAACAACTCCAGGAGAAATACCAGGAGCAGAGCAAAGATCTGTACACAACATAGGTTGATATGATTAAGACCTTTTTGATCCTGTCAGTTATTAGGGTTGTGGAAATTATGTCAAAATTTGGGTTCCTGGAGAAGTTCAACAGGTATTGTTTGTCAGTTTTATGATGGCATGCTTATCTGAGTTTTGGATAATGCTCCTGCACTTTCCCAGTCAATAGTGCAGTGAAGCAAAGTTGTGTGCTAACTCCCATGCTTTTAAGCATGATGTTTTCAGCAATGTTGTCAGCTGCTGGCAGCTACCGCATGATGGTAAATTATTTAACTTGAAAAGGCTTTCAGAGATTTGGCTTGTAAGCTAGGACCAACATAAAGAGTTGGTGCGTGAATTTTTGTTTTGAAGATATAACAAAGAATGGACTGATTCTCTGCTGCTTGTGTTAATTTTGGCCTGAGAATTAACATCAAGAAAACAGAATTTCTCTACCAGTGATCACAATATCATCCATATGTGTAACCTTTGTTTACAGCAACTGGAATTTAAATACTGTGGATAAGTTCATTTACCTTCCAGTACTATATACATTGATAACATGGTTGATGCATGCATTACTAGAGCTAACTCAGTGTTTTAAAGGCTCTTAGTGGGAGAGAAGAGGTATTAGACTCACTACCCAACTGAAGGTCAACAAAGCCATTGTGTTGACCTCATTGTTGTATGCCTGTGAAATCTGGACAGTATATCAGTGCCATGCCAGGAAACTGAATTTCTTCCATTTGAATTATCTTAGGAAGATTCTGAAGATCATCTGGCAGGATAAGGTACCAAACACCAAAGTCCTTGAATTAAACTCCCAAGTATTCATATTCTACTGTGGAGAGAGCAACTCTGATGACCTGACCATATTGTTCAAATGCCATACATAGACTTGCCTAAGAGACTGTTTTACAGAGAATTCATGCAAGGAAAGCACTCACATATAGTCAGAAGAAGAAATACAAGGACATTCCCAAGATTTCTCTGAAGAACTTTGGAATCGATTTTGTGACTTGGGAGATGCTGCAGAAGGCACAGCAGAAGCTCAAAGCTGAGGGGCACAAATTTAGAGGCTTCTCCACCCCAAATATTGATATGGATTATTGGTATCCAACAAAGAGCACTCTGAAGTCCTAGTGGTTTAATCACACTGTGACTTAATTCCAGCAGAGTGATGTTATTTGGTCCTCGTCAAGAGCAAGGGACAACAACTGACTGTACGTGGGTTTTCTTGGCAAAGATACTGCAATGGTCTGTCATGTCCTTCTCGAGTGGGTCACCTTGTGTACTCTTCACTATGATCTGTCCTTGAGTAACTGCACAGTAGATCCCAGTTTCATTAAGCTAGGGAAACTCCTCTGCCACAAGGCAGTGAGGAGGGGAGGAGAGAGAAGGGACATAGTGAATTTGTCCATTGGCTTTTCCTTCCCCTGGTATACAGACAGGATTCTTTCCACTGAGTGGGCATATCATACAAGATTCTTCTGTAGATTCAGAAAGATCTCCTTTTTCTTTACTTATTTGATCTTCTGCATTCTCTAGGGAAAATGAGCTATTGGGCAAAAATTACTTTTGTTCCAGTTTTTCCATCTTCTCTAAAAGGGTGGGTGGGTCTACCCAAATACTCCAGTTATGGATATTACATGGTATCTACAATAAGGGAGAAAATTTTTATAAATTCTACTATTCTTAAGTGCTTTTTCTGAAAAATTTCACTTTTTAAAAATCTTAGTAAATATTATTTTACCACATTAATTTTGTTTATTTAATTATGTTTTATGTATCTTTTTTGGAGAACATATCCTACTATTCTTATTTGAGGGGTAGTCTTTTCTCCAAATGACAACATGTTAAATGGATTCTAAATTTATTTAACATAAGTTTCATCTAAATTAACATATTTTATTTGACATTTTATTTTTGCAGTTACATCTCAAAATTTTATAATATTTGTTTTGAAAACTTTTTAAGTTCCAGATTTTCTCCCTTGCTCCTTTCCTATTTCCCCTACTTATGTGGAGAAAGGCACATTTGAAGTTATGAAAAACATATAGGCTTCATCTAACTAGCAACTTTGAAAACAATATATATAACAAGTAATTAATAAGTGATCTGTGATGCTTAGTTACTTTTTTGAATTGCACATACTTTATAGGACAAAAATCAGTGGTTTTTTTCTCTTTATTAACTTTATAAAAGTACATCAAAGGTATTGCAAGATTAATAGAGGATAATAGGGCAATTCATCTCGAATAATATTATTCGAGGTTCTTTCTGGCTTCAGAGTTCTAACTATGATCTTATTATTTTCAGCATGGAAACTAGATTTTGATATTGAGTGACATTAGGGAATATCCTGCTAGGGTATTACAAAATTAAAAGCACTATTGTATTTAAGTATTGCACAGCATTCATATTTTGATAACATTCACTTATAGTTAGAAAATTTCTATGATATTCCAGTGAATCTCTTGATCTCTTCCACTTTTGAAATGATACTAAAAGATTTATAGTCTATCACACAATCTGGTATTTATTTTTATAGCATATTCTTTTATTTTGTAATTTGTGTAATTACATGTGTATTGTCTTCAGAGCTTTCTATTATATCTAGGAATGTCTTTCAAGGTTCAGTTCAGGGATTTTCTCCTAAGGGAAGTTTATTTTTAACTTATGAGTTGTTCTGTTCCTTCTCAGGAGATCTTCTATTTATCTTTTTTAAAAATTCTCACATCACATCTTCTTGATATAAGCTCTTTTAGAGTAGGAACTGTTTTTTGTTTTTTCATTTGTGCTTTGTGCACATGGTGAGATCAAAATAAATGTTTGTTGTTGAGTTATAGTGTTTTCTCAGATTTTTGTTTTCTAAAGGGCAGGAACTATTTTTCTTTTCTTTTTTTCTTTTTCATACCCTGAATCTGGAAGAGGGGGTCTTTTTTTTTTTTTTTAACTTTTTATTGACAGAGCCCATGCCTGGGTAGTTTTTTTTTTTTTTTTTTTTTTTACATTATCCCTTGCACTCACTTCTGTTCCGACTTTTCCCCTCCCTCCCTTCACCCCCTCCCCCATATGGCAAGCAGTCCTATACAAGTTAAAAATGTCACAGTGTATCCTAGATGCAATATATGTGTGTAGAACTGAACAGTTCACTTATTGCACAGGAAGAATTGGATTCAGAAGGTAAAAATAACCTGGGAAGAAAGACAAAAATGCAAGCAGTTTACATTCATTTCCCAGTGTTCTTTCTTTGGGTGTAGCTTCTTCTGTTCATCCTTGATCAATTGAAACTGAGTTAAATCTTCTATTTGTCGAAGAAATCCACTTCCATCAAAATACATCCTCATACAGTATTGTTGTTGAGGTATATAATGATCTCCTGGTTCTGCTCATTTCACTTAGCATCAGTTCATGTAAGTCTCGCCAATCCTCTTTGTATTCATCCTGCTGGTCATTTCTTACAGAACAATAATATTCCATAACAGTCATATACCATAATTTACTCAACCATTCTCCAATTGATGAGCATCCATTCATTTTCCTGCTTCTAGCCACTAAAAACAGGGCTGCCACAAACATTTTGGCACATACAGGTCCCTTTCCCTTCTTTAGTATCTCTTTGGGGTATAAGCCCAGGAGAAACACTGCTGGATCAAAGGGTATGCACAGTTTGATAATTTTTTGAGCATAGTTCCAAATTACTTTTCAGAATGGCTGGATGTGTTCACAATTCCACCAACAATGTATCAGTGTCCCTGTTTTCCCACATCCCCTCCAACGTTCCACATTATCTTTCCCTGTCATTCTAGCCAGTCTGACAGGTGTGTAGTGGTATCTCAGAGTTGTCTTAGTTTGCATTTCTCTGATTTGGATGATTTGGAACATATTTTCATATGGCTAGAAATAGTTTCAATTTCTTCATCTGGGAATTGTCTGCTCATATCCTTTGACCATTTATCAATTGTTGAATGGCTTGATTTTTTACAAATTAGAGCCAATTCTCTATATATTTTGGAAATGAGGCCTTTATCGGACCCTTTGACTGTAAAAATGTTTTCTCAGTTTATTGTTTCCTTTCTAATCTTGTCTGCATTAGTTTTGTTTGTACAAAAACTTTTCAATTTGATATAATCAAAATTTTCTATTTTGTTGTCAATAGTGATCTCTAGTTCTTCTTTGGTCATAAATTCTAGAAGAGGGGTTCTTAATCTGGGATCCATGAACTTGTTTTTAGAAGTATACCTTATTTTATGCATTTAAGAACAGTATTCTGAGGAGGAGTCCATAGATTTTTACCAGACAAGAGCGATCCATGACACAAAAAAAGCCTTAAAACCAATGATTTAACGCAGTATCTTTTTTGTTGTAGGTACTTAAATGGTGATTGTTGTTGGATGGTATTCTTGTTCCAGCTTAGTCTATAGACTTCTTAGAGTTAGTTTTTCTTGTTTTGCTTCACAGTACTGGGTACATAGAATGAATAAATATTTGATTACATGATAAATATTTGATTAATATTTGATTACATGATTTGCCAAGGCCAAAAGCAAAAGATGCAATAGACAATTTAAAAAAACAGTCCCTAAAAAGAGTCTTACAGCTTTCCAGCTATAACAAAATAGGAATGATATAGTACATGAAAGAAAACAAATAAGGAAACTTTTTTAATCCCACTTTTTGCTAAAAGCATTTAAGGTTACAAAGTTGGCAATTAATAAATAAATTATGCATTTGTGTGTGTGTATACACATATAAACATACATATGTAAAGACATTAAGGGGAATTAACATTAGCTTGTCATCGAATATAAGCTTTTATTTTAAAGGTTTTATATCCTAGATAGATTTAAGAAATGTGCTTTTAAATGCTTCTAATTGTTTTTATTTATGTCACTCTTTAAAAAACAGATTTCAAAAATTGAAAATGTCAGTCATTTGTGTGACCTAAGAGTTTTAAACCTTGCCAGAAACTTTTTAAATGATGTTGATGATCTTAATGGCCTGACTTCCCTGACTGAACTTAATCTGAGACATAATCAAATCACTTCTGTGGTAAGTACCTTGTTTTCTTTTCACCTGTCAATTGTGGGCTAAGTCATAGAAGTGAAAAAACAATACATTTTTGTTAACTGAAAAAAATAAAGAAAATTTTAAAAGGAAAATGATGTATGATTATTTTATGTAAATCAAGACTGGTCATCTAGACTTTTCTAAATTAGATTATGGAGATAATTTATTGATTTAAAAATATTTTGATTGGCATCTTATAATTTGGATAGAGAACTAGCTTTAGTGTTAGAAACAACTGGCTTCATCTCCTTCCTCTAACATGGGCTGTCTTTGTGAGTCTGGACAAATGTTAGAGCCTACCAGGCAAAGAGAACATACCTGCTCCACCAATGGGGAAAAAAAAATCTTCACTGGAACTTTCCTGAACCAATGAAATCATAGGTCTAGACCCTAGCTCTACTATTAACTTAATAACAATTATAATTTTTCAAAGAAGATAAATAGATAAAAAGCTAACAAACAATAATAAAAATGTAATCAGTCATTGATTTAGCAGATGTTAATATTAGGTCCTTTCCTGTTTTTAATTGGGAAAAAGAAGTATTATATTGGGTATTTCTGAATAAGGATAGAATTGGGACCAGAGAATTACCAAAAAGCTAAAAAGTTATAGAAAGTGCAGAACACAGACACAGAAAACAAAATTTCCTGGCTTTACAGGTTTGTAAATTGTCGGTTATTTATGGGCAAATAGAAATTTTATAACAAGATATTTTATCCTACCCATTCATGGAGTTTTTAGCAGAAATATTTAAAGCTGATAATACAAAGAAGCATTGTTTTCTCTGTGTATGTGTGTGTGTGTGTCTATATACAGACACACATTTATATTTATTTATCCACACATATGTTGTATATATTATACATTACATTTTATATATATATATATATAAATATGCAGACAGTACATACATATATATGTATCTATATCTATGACCATCTTTCTACATATCTATTTTAGCATGACTAGTTTTATTATAAAGGAATTTTGTTGCTAGAGGATTTATTAGTAGCATTGAGGTATCATTGTACTTTTACAAAAGTTGCCCATGATGTTCCTTAAATGTAATTAACTTAAAATGGTATGTTTTTTCTTTTTTTAATAGTTTTTTATTTTCAAAATATTTGAAACACCTTGTGCTGCAAATTTTTCTACCTCCCTTTTTCCCACCCCCACCCCTAGATAATAAGTAATGCAATATATGTTAAACATATGCAATTCTTTTATACATATTTTCACACTTAATTAATATATTAACAAGAGTCCCAGTTAATAAATGATTAAACCATAACCAGTGCCATGAATAGCCTATTCTGAATGTAAAAGGGAAAATACTGGGACAGATGGTGACTTACTCTTAGTTCTAGAAAATCTGATACAGATTTTCACTTCGTAGGACCTCCAAGAGAGAATTTCAGAACCTGTCTGAAGTCATTAATCTATTCTGAGATCTTGAAGTGAAATTAAGCTTCCTAACCTTCAAAATTTTTCTTCTTAGGATATCTCCAGTTTGAAATTGACATGGTGTAGGATTAAATCTCTAGGAAAATCATCTTCATCTTGCTCTATTCCAAAACTGACATGAAGTCAAACTAGTTTTTCAAGGTTGGGGAATCATAAGGATCTTTTTGGTGTTAGCATTGCCTGCATTTGGTTCATGCTTGTAAAAGTGTGACATATTCAATACATTAATTGTAGAATTAGACTTTCTGAGTATTATTCCTAATCATTGCTATTTTCTTTGATATAGTTTTCTATCATCAAACTAGATGTCTTGGGGATATAAAGAAACTTAGGCCTATAATCTTTGTCTACAAAGATGTCAGACAGGAACATGATGTAAAGTTTAATTAATAGTAGGAGAGGTAAAGCACATATGTTTCCCATGCAGACTATGTTTCCACATTTTCTTGTCTGAATGTGACTATAGAGAGATATAAATATCCCTAGAATGTAATTGTTTCACCTTTCTCCAAGGGAGACAAATCACAATTCTTAGAGAGGGAACACTGGGTTAGAATTTAATTTCTATCATCCTAAATATTGCTAGGCTAGGGAAATACTTATTTTGATCACCAATAAGCATTTATTAACCATCTCTTAGGTGCCAGGTATATTATTAGGTGCCAACCTCTGGGAATATAAAGAAATCTGGAGATGCAAAAAAATAGTTCCTGCTATGCTTCTGGTCACTATTCCTTGAGGGGAAAAGTCATGCCCTAAGCCAGGGGTACTCAAACTTTTTAAATAGGGGGCCAGTTCACTATGGGGGACAGACTGTAGTTAAAAACAAAAACTTTGTTTTGTGGGCCTTTAAATAAAGAAACTTCATAGCCCTGGGTGAGGGGGATAAATGTCTTCAGCTGTTGCATCTGGCCTGCGGGCTGTAGTTTGAGGACTCATACGCCTAAGCTATGTGTAAAGGCTTGGCTCTCTTCCTACCAAATATCAGTTATATAGTGACTATCACATAGATAATAAACCTATTTATCTAAGCTAGTAGAAAATAGAAATCAGAGTTTTCTGTTGATAAGAATATACCAGACAATATACAAAGTGAATGAGCACCCCCATTGGGTGGAAAAATATCTCAGCACAACCACAAGATGGAGAATCCATGATCCCAAAAGGAAAATCCCTGAAGTTTATAGAATGGAAAGCTGGGAACAGGTACATTATCAAGACGCGCTGGTTCCTCTGAATGTTGGTTTCCTTCCAAACTCTTTCTCTCTTTTTAGGAAATGAACCTTGAAATATGTGTCTCTTCTTGAAACTGGAAGCCAGAAGAACTAGAATCTTTCTGATTCTGAGCTTTTGTCTTCTATGCATTTCATGTAGACCTGGAGCATCATTCTCCACCAACGAGGAAAATCTTAGGCAATTGAACTTGAACTTCAAATTATATAGCACACAATATTTGAGTATAAGAAATACCACAAAGCATTACATAACAAATTGTAAAATGTAAGCCATATATAATAAGCATTATAATCATTCACATGGAGAGATAACTAGCCTAGGAGTGCATGAAGAAAGAATTTTACCTGAGTCTTGAAAGATGTATAGGATTTGGATAGGTAGGATTAAGGAAAGATTTCCTTTCCTCTTTTTTTAATCACTAAATTTCTCAAATGAATAATCTACATTATCTCCGTTTTCTCATTAGCTCCACTTGCTCCTTAATGCCATTTCTTTCTAAGGAGACAATTCTTTTTAAAGTTAATGGCTTGAAAATCAATTTTTTAATATTTTGTTTTAGCTTTATTTTTTAAAATAGCCTTTTATTTTCAAAATACATGCAAAGATAGTTTTCAATATTCACCCTTGCAAAACCTTGTTCCAAAATATTTTCCCTCCGTTCCCCTATCCCCCTTCCCTAGACAGCAAGTAATTAATATATGTTAAATATGTGTAATTCCTCTGTACGTATTTCTACATTTATGCTGCATGAGAAAAATAAAATCAAAAAAGAAAAAATGAGAATGGAATAAAAAAAGCAAGCAAACAACTATGAAAAAGATGAAAGTAATATATTGTTTCACATTCAGTTGCCACAGTCCTCTCTCAGGGCACAGGTGGCTCTTTCTATCACAAGATCATTGGAATTGACCTGAATCATCGCACTGTTGAAAAGAGCCATGTCCAGCAGAATCGATCATCACATAACCTTGTTGTTGCCATGTACAACGTTCTGTTGGTTCTACTCACTTTAATTAGCATCAGTTAATGCAAGTCTCTCCAGATTTTCTGAGATAGTTTCTTATATACATGTAACATTCATATACTATAACTTATTAATCCATTCCCCAGCTGTTGGAATCCATTCAGCTTTCAGTTGCTTGCCACTACAAAAATGCTAAAAATATTTTTGCACACATGGGTCCTTTTCCCTTTTTTGTGATCGTTGGGATATAGACTTAGTAGAAACACTGCTGGATTGATAGCCTTTTGAATCTAGTTCCACATTGCTCTCCAGAATGATTGGATCAGTTCAAACTCCACCAACAATACATTAGTGTTCTAGTTTTCCCACATCCTCTCCAATATTTATCATCTTTTCCTGTCATCCTTAGCCAATCTAAGAGGTGTGTAATGGTAACTCCTAATAACTAATAATAATGTGTCCTTTGGACACATAATTAGTGTCCTAATTTGTATTTCTCTAATCAATAGTGATTTGTAGTATTTTTTTCACATGCCTAGAAATGGCTTTAATTTCTTCATCTGAAAACTGTCTCTTCATGTTCTTTGACCATTTATCAATTGGAGAATGACTTGTATTTTTATAAATTTGAGACAATTCTATATGTAGAAAATCAGAAATTTAATGATCTTCCATTATATACTGTGAGGCATCTGATTTTTGAAATTCTACAATCACCACATTTCTTTGACATTACCCTAGGCCTGATTCTCATATTGAGAACAATCTTCTCTCTCTCATTCCCTAATTCCACTCTTTTCTCCTGTCTGTGAGTCATTCAATCAGTCAGCCTCTCAACAAACAATTATTCATCAACTAATCCACTGCTAGATGCCCTGTATTGTGCTAAATAATGGGGATTCAAAGACAAAAGCAAAATCTTCCTTAGGAAGATTATATTCTAACAAATGAGCTATCATGTTAATAAAATACATAGTTTAGAATTATTATTATTGGAACTTATTATAGAATAGTTACAAAAAATGTAAGATGATTTTGGAAGCTATGACACTCTCAGATTGTCAATGGAGTAGGTATTAGAGAGTTGGTGAATGAAATGAGTCTTCAATGAAATCAGGAATTACAAGAGAAAAAGGTGAAACAAAAGTGCAACCTAAGAATGGAGCATAAAGATTTAGGAAATGAAGCACTTTTTTTGAGGAAGGTCATGTAAGAAGTTTAGCTGCAGCATAACTGTATATGTCTAAGAAGATTGGAGAGAGGCAAAGAGCTAGACTATAAAGAGTTCTTAAATAGAAGAGTTAATATTTTATCCTAGGGGAATATCTTAGGTCAGGTGCAAGCCAGCCTCATAATGCACATATTTTATCTGAAGGATTTGAGTCAATGATATATATTTTTTTTAAAAGCAAAAAAAAAAAAATGGAAACATTTTACTACTTATAAACAAATACCAAGCAAAACTATATAAACAAATATTCAGCAAAGACATTCTATGCAGCCATGCAGGTCTCCTAAGTCACCTTTCTCTCCCCAGCCCTTCCTTCACATATACACTTATATACTTTCATGGCAATAAATAGGTCAAGTTAAAAGAGACTATTCTTGACTCAAGTTTAGATTTGCTCAGATCAGCCCTTAGTACATTTAATCTAGCTTCATTCTTGTTTCTATGCCTAGGGTAACTTGTGCTTGGGTTGAAGACTTGGGCAGAACAAATAATGTTTAAGACAGGGAATCACTACAGTTTATTGAAGAGGATGATGACATGGTCAGATTTTAAGAAAATCACTTCAGCAGCTATGTGGAAGATAGACTAGAAAGGATTTAGAAACAAGGCAGAGAAAACAAGTCAGACTTTATTGCAATAGTGTGGACAAAGGGGTAATATGAGAATATTCCAGGTATCTGTCCTTGGTTTTTTGTTTTTCTACTCTGTCTCTTGAAGCTCTCACCTACTTTTCTTGCTTCATTTATCTCTCTAATCTAGTAGATTCTCAAATCTATATCTCCAGTGTTGGTTTCTTGAAACTGAGTCCTTTATTTCTAATTATCTGATAGACATGTTTGTTTGAATGTTCTCCTATCCCTTCAAATTTAAATGCATCTAAATAATAACACTCATCATTTTCCCCTAATCGTAATTCATTTATGTAGTACTTAAATATTTTCCTCCCAGTAGTCCTGGGAAATAGGAATTCCTTTGGCACATATGATTTGTGCTATTCTCTTAACTTTTTAGTATATGCTATTTTGAATTATTACTTATCTTTTTATGGATATTTTCTTGTTTCTTCAAATAGATTATAATGCCATTAAGTTTGTAATTTAAATATAAAGTTTACATTTCTATATTCCTACATAATATGCTTTTAAAAATTGATTATTATAAGAAGATAGGGAGATCTCTTCTTCTGAAGTAATTTCTTCTGAGAATTTTTTTTTGGAAGCAATTAGGGTTAGATCTAGAAGATCACACAACTAATAAGTGAGGCTATATTTGAACTCAAGTCCTCTTGACTGTAGGGTAGATGCACATCCATTGAGCCAACCAGCTTACTTAGGAGGGGGAGAGAGAGTCATATGATTGGAAGGAATAGAATGAGCAAAAGCATGGAGTCAGGAAAGTAGACCTTATCAGTGAAACAGTTTTGTTTGAAAGAAAGGTATTGGAAAGAAGACCAGGAAGGTTGATTGGGGTTAAATTCATTGAATATTAGTTTCTGTAGAAATGACAAAACAAACATAAATAGGAAGAGGAGGAGATTGATTACTTTACACTTACTTTGGAATGGCATTATATAATTAAAAGACTTGGTGGAAACAACACTATATTCCTCATATAGAAAGACTAAGATCATATTATAATAAATATATGAAGAAATTTTTATAACTAATAATTATTTTGGAATTTATAAATCAATTCTTTTTGTCTAGTTTTAGTTTAAAATTATTTAATTATTTAAATAAGCTTATATTTCATTAACTAACCAGTTCCTATCCTACTAATATGACAAAAAAAGAAAGAAAAAAAGAACTGCTCCTTTTCTGCAAAGGGATATTTTAGATTACTTTGGTCAGGGAGAATAAATAAAAAGGAAGATAATGTGATATTATAGTCTCTAACTTTCATGATATATGCTTCTAACCCCACCCCTTTATCTCTTTCTTTCCTCACTTCTCCATGGGAAGAGGCTCTAAAAATAGTTGCTTGCACTGAATATTTTAATGGGTTAGGTTGCTGAATCATTTGGTCCTTTGTGAGTTTGGTAAAATTGAAAAAAAAAACTGAATATATTTGAAGGGAATGATCCATCCTTTTTAAAAGACAAAAGTGTGATTCTTTCAAACATAGTTTTATAAAGAATTACAATTCCAAAGGAATTTTGTAATAGTAATTTTATTTTTCCAAAGTTTATTTGTAGATACTTTTGCAAAATGAAAAAAAACAACAACTTGTGTCTTGGTTATACAAATGTTCTGAGTTCATTCCCAAAACTCTTTCGTGACGTGAATTAAATCAAGACTATGTAAAAAGAGTACTTTCAGGGAGGCTAGAAACAGTTTATTTCTCTGAACAGACAGTTTGTTTCATTTAAACCAATTTGTTTTCTGATTGTCACTTTGGTCAGATTATCATTCTAAGCTCTTTTGGCAGTTTACCCCTGGCAGTGAGATGATTATTTAATGAGGGAGTTTCTAGTAAAAATAACTTTGTTTTTTAAAATTCTACTGATAAAGTTACTTATAATTTGGTTACTTATAATTTGTAGACATAACTCTTCATTATCACACTGGGAGATAATAATGAAATAGATATTCCAAAACAGCAGAAAATTTTCCAAATCATTAAAATATGATTTTAGAATTTCATATGATCTCAGGAGATTTATTTTACTAATTGCTGATGCTAACATTGAAAATTAATTGGTATTTCCTTGGGACATAGTTATCAGTACCCCTACTGATGTAGATGATGTAGAAGCATTTCTTGTTTGGTGGAAAGCCAGGATTAAAAATGCACATGTGTAGGACATTAAAAAAAAAAACAAGTTTACACTCCCCAAGATGAATGGGCATAATTATTTTTATAAATTCTAGAAAAAGAACAAACACTTAGGTGGCTAAAGAATCATATGCAATCATGTTGCATTACACTGTATAATTTAAAAGTGTGTATAGTCATCAAGTATGTTGGTAATTGAAAGATAAGGGTATACAACCACCTGGTGATATCTTCTGTTGGGATGTGCTCCAAGTCTCATGTAGAAGTGGAGAAGCTTAAGTTAAAGCTTAATTTTGACAAATGACAAATTATGTAATAAATTTGAAAACATAAGAAAAGGGAAAGCAAAATACAGTTGTACTTTAGAGTGAGAAGATGGGAGTCTTTGAGATTGATTTTGGTCTTGATGAAGTAGTAGTGTAGATATCAATCTGACCTTTTGATATGGCTAATTTAGTATTATTATTGAACTTTAAGGCTTATATTTACCGAAATATTCTTGGGTGATATATTTATGAGCATAAAAGTGAACTAAAGTTCTAAGAAATGTATTATATTTCAATGTGTCATGGATATTGTTTTTTGAGTTGTGTTCATTCAGAGATTAATTAATGTGAGTGATGATTACTGTTCCCCAATTTTTTAAACTGTAAAAAATATATATGAATATAAACATGGATATATATATATGCATGGATATACACACACACACACACACACACACACACACATATATATATATATATATAGAGAGAGAGAGAGAGAGAGTGAGTTATTTGGCAATGTGATTTTAGAATTTAATAATGTAATGTGAATCATTTAGGGGGTTTCCTTTTATTTACAAGAAACATTTTTATTAGGTACCTCTTGTATGAGTTGGTAGGTAGCAAGTGCTAGAGTTGAAAATATAAAAGTGAGGCAGTCCCTGACCTCAAGGAATTTACATTTTATTCAGGGATAAGTTAGAAAGAGATTTAATATGTAACTAAGCACAAGATAATCAACCTATATTTTTATTTATATCTATATTACATATACATGTTTGTACATGTAGACATATATGAATATATGTATGTGCTTATATGAACACACATGATAATGGGAGTACAACACAGCAGAAATAAAAGAAAGTTCTCCTAAAGAAGGTACTTTAACTGAACTTCATAAAGGGGATTTAGAGGTATGACAAAAAAGAGAAAGAAAAATAACAAGAACATCTTAGAAATGAAATAACCTGTACAAAAGCATAAAAAGGGGATATAAACTACCATATATGGAAAATATAAAATTTTGTCTGGAATATAGAGTACCTGAGAGTAATATATTATTGCCTTAATAGGTAGACTGGAGCAATGCCAAATAGAGGAGTTTATATTTTGTTCTAGAAGGAATAGGGAACCACTAAAGCTTTTTGAACAGGAAGTGATATGGTCAGAACTGTGGGAGTTTCAATATGGCAACTGTTTAGAGGATGAATTTGATAGAGGAAAATTAAGGGAAATCAGTTAGGAGGCAGTTTATTTCAGTAGCCCAGGCAAAAGGTGAGACATTGTGAAGGTAGAATTGATAAAATTTGGCAACTAATAGAGTGTGAAAGTGAGTGTGGATGAAGAACTGGGATGACTTCTAAGTTGCAAACCTGGGATGTCTAAAAGAATAGTGGTGTCTTTGATGGAAATAGAGAAATTAAGAGAAGAGTTGTTGATTCTTTCATTTAAGTGAATAAAAGGTAAAGGTCAATTTAGCATTAAAATATTCTGGCTATCAGTCTCAGGAAATACTGTACTCCTGCACTACGAAACAGTAGAAACTAATTTGGTAAAGGGCGGTACTTTCTAGAGGAGGTGATAGTATTAGTAGTGTATTTTAATCTTTGACATGGTTAAAAAAAGATAAACAGGGAAACTACATTTTGCTTAAAGATACATCATAGATAATAAAATACTACTGTCACTTGATATGTATGATAGCATCTGGATGTTATGAGCCAGAACTTGAAACAAGGTGATAACTCAATGGAATTGATGGAAACAATGCTTGTTAACACCTTTGAGAGTTCACACATTGGCTTATACATTAGTTCACACGTTTGGGAGATTTCAGGGTTCAGTATGAGATATCCAAATTCACACCTCCCATAATCCCACTCTCAGAGGAGGAGTCAACCTTTGAGTTTGCACAACTCTGACAGAGCATAAAAACAGTTGAGCTCAGTCATGAGAGTACAGTTGAAAAGATTGAGAGGGGAGTGTCAGTTGGAGATTGAGAAGACATGAGTCGGAATTGAGCTAGAGGCAGAAGCTGGAAGAGCTAAAAGACAAGCTGCAAGAGTTCTTGGAACCAAGGAGGGAGAGAGGCCTCTAAGAAAGCTACCTGGGCCCAAGGAAAGAGACAAGACTTGGAAGGAGAAAATAAATGTTTGGATTTTAACAGCTGACTGCATTTGGGGTGATTATTACTCTGAACTGAAACTAAGGCTGCCTCCAGAAACTTCCCCAAGAAACCTGCTCCCAGAGAGAATGATCATATTATAGAAAAGAAGAACACCACAAGTATTTGCAAGAAAAATAAGTTAAATAACAGGGAAAACAACTAGTAAAACTGTAGTAGATGAATTGGTACAGCCACTTTGGAAAGCAATTTGGAACAATGTTTAGAAAGTTACTAAATGATGCATATTATGTCACTAAGCTATACAGCTACTAGGCTTATATCACTAAAGGTATCAAAGAAAATAAGGTTGAATCAATAAACATTTATAAAGTGTGATCTGTAGGCTAGATACAGTATTAAGTGTCAGAATACAAACAAAAGCCAAACAAACCAAAAAAAAAAAAAAAAAAAAAAAAGAGTGACTACTTTCAAGGAGCTTACATTCCAATGGGAAAAGGCAAAGGCAACACTTGAAAGGGAACTGAAAATTTGGGATAAGGTGGGAGAGAAAGAACCTACAGAGAAGAACCAAGATTGAAGGGTAGAGCCCGGTAGGGAGGGAGTGTGGCTAGTTTAGAAACTAAAGGCAACCAAAGGAACTCACTGGATGAAAGGATCTCAAGGTCAGAGGGATCTTCTAGGTTGAGAAAGTTGCTGGGGAATGGCCAAGTACAGAATCAGGAGTAAAGCCAGGAGAGAAGCCCAGCAAGCACTCTAGCCTGGGCACTTCATAATTATTAGGATAATGATGATATAATAATAGTTAACATTTATTTACGCATTCTAAGGTTTGGAAATTGTTTTGCATATGTCAACGCATTTGATCCTCACAATAACCCAATGAGGGTAGATGCTATTATTATCCCCATATTACAGGTGATTTTATATGCCTATTTTGGTTGTTTCAATTATGTCCAACTCTTCATGACCCTATTTGGGGTTTTCTTGGCAAAGATACTGGTGTGGCTCCAAACATTTATTATCTGTGTGACTCTGGGCAAGCCACTTCATCCAGTTTGCCTCAGTTTGCTCATAAAATGAGCTAGAGTAGGAAATTGCAGGAGTGGGGCAGAACTAAGATGGTAGAGAAAAGCCAGGAAGTTGCCGAAGCTCTCTCCAGTTTTCCTTGGAAACAATACTATATCAAGCCTTTGAATGGATTCTGGGCGATAGGACCCACAAAGAAACTGAGCAAAACATTTTTCCAACATAAGATAATTTGGAAGGACTTAAGGAAATGTCTGTCTCACTTGATGTGGGAAATCTAAAGGAAAGAAAAAAAAATGCAAACTATTCCAATATCTCTGCCAAGAAAACCTCAAATGGTGTCATGAAGAATTGGACATGACTGAAATGAATGATCACCAACACAAACTTCTTTCCAAAATGTTTTTCTTTTTCTCCTTCCTTCCCTCCTTCCTTCCCTCCCTTTTTCCTTCTTTCCCTTCCTTCTTCCCTCCCTCTCTCCTTCTCTTCTTCTCTCCCTCCCTTCATTCCTTTCTTCCTTCTGTCTTTCTTTTCCTTCTCTTCTTTCCTCCTCCTTTTTTCCCTTACAAATCACAATTCCAACAATAGTCTATTAGTGTTTGCCTCCAACACTTAACCATTCCCATCTTTTGTTACCTTTGCCCATTTGCTGAGGGGGAAGTCAGACTTCAGAGTTGATTTGACTTGCATTTCTTTTATTAATTATTTATAGTATTCTTTCATATAGTTGTTAAAGATTTTCAGTTTTTCTTTTAAGAACACTTTGTCCATATCTTTCTACCTCCATCTCTATTGAGGAATGAATTTTGGTCATATTATATATCTTGAATGCCAAATCCTTATCAGAGAGAGTTGCTATAGAGGGTTTTTCTTCCCCAATTGACTATTCCTCTTTTTATCCTAGATTCATTAATTTTGTATGTGCAGAAGCTTTTAAATTTTAGCACACTTCTCCCCAATATCTGCTTCATCTTTTGTAATAATTCTGTCTCTTGTTGTTTAAGAACTAATTTTCATGTGAAGGGTTTTTTTTATAGCTGAGACTGTCTTAGGCAAGCAGGGGAGGGAGGATTTATTAGATAGGGAGAGATGAGGAAACTGAATTCCAGATATGATTTTCCCAAGATTAGAACCAGCATCTAAATTCAATTTACTTTGATATTTTGTCAGAGCTAATCATCTTTCATATGAAGCTAAGTGGATTAGTGGATAGAGTACTAGACTTAGATTCAGAAAGACCTGAGTTCAGATGTGGCTCAATCCTTAGGAACTGTGGCCCTGAACAGTGCACTTAATTTCCTCTGTGTTCCAATGTTTCATCTGGAAAATGAGGACAATAATTTCACCCACCTTCCTGAGTTTTTGTTAGGCTCACATAAGTTGACATAATCTTATAAATCTTGAAGTTATTTTTTATCATAATTTCCTTCTCTGCAGAGCCAATAGAAGCTCCTTCTTCTTTATAGCAAGGGAAGATCACCTGCCTGGGACACTTAGGAAATGTCTAAACTGAGGCAAGTCACTTCATCTCTCTGGGCCTCAGTTTATTCACTTGTCAAATAGAGAAAATAACAAATGAGAGTAATAGATGTAAAATACTTCCTAAACCTTAAAGTGTATTATGATGACTATATTTTCCTCTCTTTCCCAAACTAGACAGAAGAAACTTCCCTCTGTGGTAAGGTAATGACATGAATCTCATCCCTATGAGTGATGTGACTTACCTCTAGCTATCCCCTGATTTTTCTTAGATCATACGATCATAGATCTAAAGCCATCTAGTGTGCTCTTCTCATTTTACTGATAAGGAAACTGAGGCCCAGAGAAGTTCCTTTCCTTTTGTTGTGCCTAATTTGCTATAAGAAGTGAGCTTTTGGATAGACCACCTAGGAGGTACACACAATTAGCCTGCTAACTATGTTTATGGACGACTGAAGGTTTGTATAGTAATTGATATTTGGTTGCAGACAGTTTATAGGGATCAGTGCAGAGTCCCCAGAAAGAGAGATAACATGGGTAGGCCTTATGAATAGGCCTTTCTTCTTCCTCTTTCTCTTAAAAGTAATTCCAATCCCTATCTCCCATACACATTCCAAAAATTCTTCAAGATTAATTAGTTCCTTTTTTTACAATACAGATATACCTCTTCCTTTAGTATTTGTGCTATTCATATCTTACTATGATTTATTTTAGTCAGATTTTTTTAAAGAGATGAATGGGATTTTTAGGAATGAGAATTTTAGTTAAATTCAAGAAAGTAGGAAAAAGATGATGATTGATATATAGGCTATAAACATGATGCAAAGTAGTTTGTGAGTTGAGAAATTCTATAATGTGCCCATATAACTTTGGGCAGGGGGAGTTGGCTGATAATATTGATTTTTTTCAAATTAAAATCCTTTTAAATAATTGGAAAACATTTATTTTTGTATGGAAAACCTGAATAAAAGACAATAATGAATTGAAAGTGAACTTCGCAGCCAGGAAAGCTTGGGTTCAAGTATTACCTCTTGGACATGCTATTTATGTGACCTTGGGTAAAGTTCTGTATTTATTACTATAGATTACAGAGGAGTTACTGCTCTCCAATGATGAAAATAGTTTCCACTATGGAATTTCTCTGTGTTGAAATCGTTAGAACTCCCCTCCCCCCAAAAAAGGAAATAGTCTAGTGTAATAGTAAGAGCATTGCTTTGGGTGTCAAGACTTGGATTATTGTCTAACTATATTTAATGATCACTAATATTGTTTGGATGAGTTATTTTATTTCCCCAAGCCTTATTTCACTCACCTTTAAAATGAAAGGATTGGACTAAATGACCTTTAAGCTCCTTTCTGATGCTTTGAGATTCTATAATTCATGGGGTTTTTACTTTTAGGAAGGTATTATCTTCTTACTTAGTGAATACAAGTCATTCCATATAAGCTTATTCCTGGCTTTTGTATCATCATTAGTCATTAAAATCTGAAGCATTTGCCTAGGGGTAATTATACTAAAATAGCAGGATTTCTCATTATTGTATTTAAGCCTGAAACAGAATCCATTTTTGGTTGTTTAGCCTTCCCAGTTGCTAATTGGACTGCATTAAGAGAAGAGAAAGGCTGCCAGTGACACAGAATTTAACACACACATACACACACACACCCATGTAAACATCTATATTTATATTTATATACACCCATCCACATACCCATATCCACACCCATACATGTATATGTGTATGGTAATATGGATGGATGGGTGCATAGATATGTGTGTATATGTGTGTATTAAATAAATGTTTCCTTTATGAAATTTTATAGGGGAATTAAAGATGTGCTATTTCATTTGTGATTGATTGACACATTTTAAATAATCCAAAATAAAATTAAGAATTTCCCAGATTTTTAATACAGACAACTATTATTTGGAATACAAGATTATCTCCTTGAAATTAAGGTTTAGTACCGTGTTCTTACATCATTTGTTCTCTGTTGGATTCTCCTATCTGTGCTCCATTTGAATTGCTGAAGAAGCATTTTGGCCTCTTTCCCAACAGTATGTTCAGAGAAGCTAGCAGCAGCAGCAGCATCTCTCTGTTCCCTTCAGTGCTATTTACCTTGCAAGTGGTGCAGCTTGTTCTGCAGATATACCGAAGCCCTCCCTTATAATCTGCAGTGGAAGAGAATGGAGCCAAATGTCTGGTAGAAATCACTGATGCAGCAAGGTTGCAGTATATTGAAGGCAGCATATATTGCTACAATTGGGAAAGTAGACATTTCAAAGATTTTTTTTCCCTTTCAATTGATAAATTTTTGCCTCTTTATTTTCTTCTAGAGAGATGTGGATAATTTGCCCTGCCTCCAACGTCTGTTTCTCAGCTACAACAATATCTCTTGGTAAGTAGACATTGTAATTGGTTTGTTATTAATGATATGAATATGTTGATACTACTGTTTTAAATTTAGAATGGAAGTAATTTAGGGTGTTTTTTTGATATGTCATATTAAAAATATGAAGATGACAGAGCAGTTTAACAACAAAGTTTTGGGGTAGAAAAAAACAATACTATTATTTATATTTTACTAATGTAGTTTTGTCCTGCCTTTAATGCCAAGATGTTGAGATAAGTATAAGATAAATTTTTTTAATTTAATTATAAAACTAACATTATTTATAGTTGCTATTTTGTAAAATGTATATATGTGGAAATTTCC
This sequence comes from Sarcophilus harrisii, assembly GCF_902635505.1. Classification (NCBI taxonomy): domain Eukaryota; kingdom Metazoa; phylum Chordata; class Mammalia; order Dasyuromorphia; family Dasyuridae; genus Sarcophilus; species Sarcophilus harrisii. Next base: position 513,450,373 of record NC_045427.1, on the reverse strand, counting down.
ACATATTTAATATCCTTTATGTGACATTTACTTTTAGCATCAAATTATATTTGCTTTATAAATTATCATATGGAAGTTGTGTTGTTACTGATTAGTTTTTATATAGAGGACTACAATCTATATTTATGACTATGCCTCTTTTAGATTAGGTCATGAAGCCTTGTCATCTTCATTTGGAAGTAATGATGGTTACAGAATTTAAAAACAAAAATTTTGTATTTCAAAGATATTATGTATGTCATTATATTGCACTGATATTTTCTCACCCATTGGTGACCTGGAAGCATTCAAAGCTGGAGCTGGGATCCTATAGTCAGGCTTTATTTTTCTAGAGTAGCCCCTATTCCTGGCTTTCTTCACTTGTCCCCTCCTCCCCCTGCTTAGTAATGGCTCTCCATAAGAGCTCCTCATTTATCCTTTCTTGTTCTTTTCTGGACATGATTAAGAAGAAATGAAACATTGAGGTAAGCAGAGAAAGCACAGACCTCTAAGCCTGGAATACCAGGAGTTAAAATCTAATCTATTCTTTGAGAGTTTAAAAATTTGTGTTTCCTGTTGTTTAATTAGGCATAAGTACTGTTTTTCACAGTACTTTAAAAGAACAGGAGCTTTTTCTAGACTGTGAGCATGGCATATTGGCAGTATTCCCTAAGAACTTTCTTTTTCTTCTCTGCATTAAGAAATAGCAATAACAATAAAAATTAAACCTCTACCAATAACTTAATTAAAAAAAAAAGACTTTTATCTTTTCCCATCATTTAACAGGGAGTTCTAGTTACTAGACCCTTTTTCTAGTTTAAGGGAGGCCTTCTTTAAAAATTTCCCTGTTAATGTTATTAAACATTTTGCAAAGGCATAGTTTCAGGTAACTAATAAGTCTTCAGTTTACCTCTAGATCCTAAATCAGGGTTGTAAGTATATCTCCATAAAGAAACAACCTGTGAGAGAGAGCAAGAGAAAGTAAAGAAAAATACCCCATAAATCCAGGACTGGAGTTTGCCTTTGAGCACTATTCTTTATTCTGCTTGTGGCTGTTTATCTCTTTCCCATGCCTGGTTTTATTTTCCACTCTGATTTCAGATTTTCCACAGTTAGGGATTGGAGAGTGTTTTAAGCAGTGGTAAAAGTCGTTACTTTTTTGTGTAGTGAGTATGATAGTTCCCAAACCAGATGAAAAGTACGTTGAATCCTGTTCTCCTTGGTTGCTGCTTCTTTTTCTTTCTTTCTTTTTCTGTTCCTACATGAGATACTTACTATCTGGGCAAGTCACTTAATCTCTCTCAAGCTCAATTTTTTCATCTATAAAATACAGATATTATTAGTACCTACTTCAGAGGATTGTTGTAAAGAACAAATTAGATAACATATGTAAAACTTTTTGAAAAATTTTAAAGTAAATGTTATCTATTATTATTTCTCTAGATCTGAGAGAGAGGTTGGCTTTTGTAAGTGTTTAATTTAGGGAGTTTCCTGCTTCTGCTTTTCCTACTCATGTAGTGTAGAAACATTTTTAAATTAAATTTTCTCTTAAAAACAGTGATTGTTCTGAGGGGTTATGACATGGAACTGTGAGCAAAGTTTCAAACCTTTCCTGCTTTTAATCCTTTCTTTCTCTATGTTTTTGCATAGACTTAGTTCTATGTCTTCCTTCAATGCTTGCCACTTATCTGCTTCTAAGGGAGACTGAAAGAAATGTATTAGGTCCAAAGGGCAAAAATAAGAGCTATAGGCAGATATCCTCTTTTTATCAGAGGCCAGGCATACTGGATCTAGAAATTACTAGATCCCACCATAACATTCCTAAGGGAACTTAGTACCTTTATAACTTTTAAGTCAGAAGCAATCAATGATTCCATTTTTCTATTTTCAGAGGAGGTTGTTAAGCCTTCATAAGTCTTATCATAGCCCAGATGATGTGATACATTAGATATTGGTATAGGGAATCTTTTTTGAAGGGCCTGACAGAAGTCAAGGAAAATATATTTGAGGATTGTTACTTCTTTTACAGCAATTGAAACAATCGATCTATTGGAATATAATTAGATAAACTAGAGGGGGGAAAAGCCCTAAAGTCATTATCCTTCCACTAAAAAGATATCACAATTTCTATGTGTGAAAGAATTGATAGGTCATATACTTAGATTCTAGTTTTGTTTCTAGAATTATTGAAGTTTCACTAGATTCAGTGTAGTTCAGATAAATATTCATGTGACTCTCTGAGATGGGTAGTTTTAATTGGGATAAAGGGAAAGCTTTTCCTTGGATCTTATTCAAAATGACTGGTGGATACTATGATTATTATATTCTGTTGGGCCTTTGTGGAATCTTGTGTCTAAAGACATACAAATTAAGATATTTTAGTTCCCTTGGTGGCATAATAGATAGGAGGCTATATTTGAAATCAGGAATTCTTGAATATAAATCCGGAATTCTTGAATATAAATCCTGACTCAGGTACTTACTTAGCTGTGTTATCTAAGACAACTCGCTTATCTTTTCCCAGCCTCAATTTCTTCATCTCTTGCACTGAGATAATAGTAATACCTGCTTCCCAGAGTTGTGAGAATCATAGGAAATAATTAATGTAAAATTCTTTGTAAAACTTAAAGCACACACAAATTCTAGATATTATTATTATTTTTATCATTACTATTCTCTTGAAATATAAACATACTTAAATACTTCTGGGAATGACAATCTTGACTATCTTTATCTATAACAATAATAGATAGCATTTATATAGTACTTAAAGATTTGAAAAGCATTTTACAAATATTTCGTTTGATCCTCACAACAATCCTGAAAGTTATGCCATTATTCTGTCTACTGTGTCAACTAATATCCAACCCAAATGGACCATGCTGCTTATTACTACAGCTAGCTTTTGAGGACTTATTTTTTGTCAATTCAGTTCAACAAATATTCTAGTACCTATGATATGTAAGAAACTATGCTCTGTGTACTAACAGAGGAGAAAAAGAGAACCATATGTCTTATATTGAGTTACGATGCTACAAAAGCCCCAGTAGATTGTTTTAAAACTTCGTCCTTTCTCTCTATGCTTTGTACCAAATTAAGATTTAGGATATATAGGAAAATTAAACATAAGCTGGTATCCCAGATAGCCAAGGACTTCATTCAGTCAGTAGGTATTTATCAAGGGCCTACCAGGCAGTGTGCTACATTGTAAAGATACAAAGACGGAAGTAAAGAAATCCTTTTCCTCATGGAGCTTTCAACCTAATAGGAAAAGCTAACTGTATTATAAAATGGTAGTCATCAAAACCATTTAGTACTGGCTAAGAAATAAGAGTAGAGAATCAGTGGAATATGTTAACTACACAAGACACAAGAGTCAATGACTAAACAATCTAGTGTTTGATAAACTCAGACTCCCAGTTTCTGGGTTAAGATTTCACTATATAAAAGAGTGGAAAACAGTATAGCAGAAATTAGGCATTGTCCAATATTGAACACCCTATATTAAGATAAGGTCAAAATGAGTTCATGATCTAGACATAAATATTAATTCTATAAGAAAATTAGTACAGCAAGGGATTAGTCTACTTGTCAGATCTTGGAAAGGGGAGGAAATTATGACCAAAGAAGAAGTAGGAAACATTATGAAATGCAAACTGGGTAATTTTGATTACATCAACTTCTTACACAAACAAAATTAATTCAGACAAAATTAGAAGGGAAACATAAAACTGGGAAACAGTTTTTACAGCCAATTTTCTGCTAAAGTTCTCATTTATAAAATATATAGAGAACTGACTCAAATTTATAAGAATACAAGTCATTCTCCAATTGATGGTCAAAGAATATGAACAGTTTTCAGATGAAGAAATTAAAACTATTTTTCTCACATTAAAAAAATTATTATTGATTAGAGAAATATAAATTAAGACAACTCTGAGGTACCACCTCATACTCTCAGATTGGTTAAGACAACAGGAAATGATAATGAAAAATGTTGGAGAGGATGTTGGAAAACCAGAACACTAACTAACACATTGCTGATGGAATTGTGAACTGATCCAGCCATTCTGGGGAGCAATTTGAAACCATACATGCTCCAAGGACTATCAAAATATGCATACCCTTTGCTCCGGCAGTGTCTCTACTGGATCTGTATTCCAAAGAGATCATAAAAGAGGGAAAAGTATTCACATATGCAAAAATGTCCAGTTCTTTTTCTGGTGACAAAGAATTGGAAATTGATTGGATATCCATCAGTTAGAGAATGGTTAAATAAGTTATGGTATATGAATGTAATGGGAATGAATTAATTGTTCTACAAGAAATGATGAACAAGCTGATTTCAGAAAAACTTAGAAAGACTCACATGAACTTACTCTGAAGTCTTCCTTTGCATTTTTTCCCCATTAATTCCCTTGTTAGCCGAGACCTTTTGTTCTTCCCAGATGAATTTTGTTATTATTTTTTTTAGTTCTATAAAGTAAATTTTGGCAGTTTGATATGGCTCCGAATAAGTTTATTAATTTAAGTAGAATTTTTTAAAATTTATTTTTTATTATATTACTTTAGCCTGTCCATGAGCAATTGATATTTTTCCAATTGTTCAGATCTAACTTTATTTGTGTGAAGAGTATTGTGTTCAAATAGCAATTGGTTTTGTCTTGGCAGATAGACTCCAAAATACTTTATATTATCCACAATTATTTTATTATTTTATTTTTTAATAGCTTTTTATTTACAAGTTATATGCATGGGTAATTTTACAACATTGACAATTGCCAAACCTTTTGTTCCAATTTTTCCCTTCCTTCCCCCTATCCCCTCCCCTAGATATCAGGTTGATCAATACATGTTAAATATGTTAAAGTATAAATTAAATACAAAATAAATATATATGTCCAAACAGTTATTTTGCTGTACAAAAAGAATGGGACTCTGAAATAGTGTACTATTAGCCTATGAAGGAAATCAAAAATGCAGGAGGACAAAAATATATGGATGGGAATTCTATGTAATGGTTCATAGTCATACGCAAGTTTGGAAGAGGACTGGATTTGGGGAAGTTATTTTTTACACATGTTGAATTTAAAATGCCTATAGGGCTTCAAGTAGAAGGACTGGCTTTATTGAAAAGAAATAAATGATTGTATCACAGAAATAATTTATATATGGTCAGCTTGGCTTTTCCTGCTTAGGTTGTGAGAACTCCCTTTAAAAGAAGAAGAGGCTGATTTTTTTCTAATCTCGGTTGTTGACTATTTTAGGAATTACTCTTTGTCTTGTTGTCATATAAAACCAGAACAGTTAAAGGATCCATCTTCCTTTGAAACAGTTTTCTGCTGTTCCTTTGGCCATTTGATGATCTTGGGGATTTTACAATATACTTTCCCCTCTAGATAAGTTGAAAACAGGTCAAACAATGCAGTTACTAGCATTTATTTGTGGAAAATTTATTTCCAACTTGTCTTAATAAACTT